>NC_133529.1:16432094-17632094 GCF_048544455.1 Silene latifolia
TTGGCATTGTAGTTTCCTTCGGCCTGTAAATAAAGAACGAATTGAACATCAGAACACTAGCATAGTCAGCAGACGGAAAATATCAGCGTTTCACATCATCTGACATCAATGCAGAATCACAGGCCGGAGTATATCTAGTTGTGTCTAAATTGTTTGCATAGAATGCATAAATTTCCTGAATTATAGGCTCTGATGTACCTGTCTGTCTATCAAGGTGAGTCGACGACTGTAAACAATGTGGATTTTTTATTTTCTGTTTTAATATCATACTGATCAGGTTCTTATGGCTATGTCCTCATGTTAGATAGAGTATATTAGAAAGCAACATGGAAAATTTCAATTCACCTGGACACGGGACCATTTTCCGACTGTTGACTTCCAACCAACGATTGAATGGATAACGACTGCATTTTCCTGTACAATGCAAATTTGGGAGTTTAATTTAAAAATGAACAGTTGGTGTATATACAAATAGATGAGGTGATATCATTATCACCTTGATCTCAACATCATCCAGTAATATACAATTGACGAGCCTAGCACCAGCTCCTACACGCGCATTTGCAGATATCGACACATTCGGACCAATCTGTCATGGTCACCAAGTAAAACCCATTTTAGAGCACACAAATTGTTAAAACATGAAACTACAACCTTGAGCACACAAATAGCGACAATAGTACACACGCATGCCTATCAGCTAGGATTTACAGAGTAATATGTTAGAAGATACGGAATACTAAGAAGGTTATACCTTAGCTGTCGGGTGTAGTTTGGCAGAGGGATGGACGTATACATCACCGATAATGGTAGCACTTTTTGTGCCATCACCACTTGCCAAAAGATGCGGGGAAGTGACTCGAAATTGGTGGAGATAAAGACCGGAACATTTAAGAGACATCCTGCAAGATATCAATAAGAGATTACATTTCCCAAGAACAAGCAAGTTGAATGAAATCGTCGACTATGGAGCCATCATACCCAGGAGTCTTGATCTGCTCCCAAAAGTCCATAGTCTCATATGTATACATTTGCTTTTTTCCAGCTAGCGGTGTCAATATGTCTTGGCCTAGTCTTACAAAATCCGAGGGCAGACTCCTGCAAAAAGAAATATGAACTAATATTAATCAAACGATGAAGGTATACTTCTCACAACGTAGAATCATAAAATATGAACTTAATAAGCATACTAGGAGGAGAGCAATACCGTGTTGCAGAATGAAGTGTTTCGAAGCTGGTTATACGACTGATATTAGCTGCAGGGAGAAGTTTAATGTTAGACAACAGTTAATTATGACCCACTGTACACACAGAGATGATGGTTCGTATCATTTCACCTGAATCTGTTCGGTGACTTGAGACACCTCCGATAGCTGTAAATATATCTGGTGAAAATACATACACCCCGCAGTTTATTCGATCACTAACCTGCAAGTCACGAAAAATCTTACTCGTATCAAACTAGAGCATGAAGCAAACCAATTGTGAAGTTGTGAGTCGGAATTTTGTTTAGAATGATTTGAAGATGGAACTTGTTGCTTACAAAAGTTTCAGGCCTCTCAGTGTAATGCAAAACCTCATTGGTGACAGGATCGGCTACCAATTCGCCAAACTGATTGGCAGACTCTGCAGAAACCTGTCAAAGGACATTTCATGATAACTCAATCGACTGAGCAATTAAATATATATAAATCTGAATACCGAAATTTGAAAATACTTCACCAATACAGGAGAAGGTGTAGACAGACCTTGCTTACTAATATAGTTCCCATGCCGCCATAACTTCTGTGAGCCTCTGAGTTTTCACAATAACAAGGAATTCAGAACCTTTTTTGCATTACGCCATGAGAAATTACTGATCATCAAAGTTAAGCATGTAAAGACTGAAATTACCAAGCATTTCCGGCAAGGGAAAACTGCAGCAAACGTCGCAATTCAGCAAGAATATATGAGACTGAAATATGATGAAAATACGAAGTATTAAGTATTTTTTTGCGATTTCTGAGAAAGGGAGCCATATCGAAGCCTAACTACAGACACAATATCAAAGGCATTCCTGCCAATGGCAGGGTATGGGGTTCAGAGGCACGCAGCCCATGGACAGGCTGTTCCTAAGTCCTAACAACCCATACTGAAACACGGGACAAGTATTGCATCAAACAATTGCTATTTGACGATAAAAAAGAAGCGTAATCATTTTAGTGAGTTCAAGTATTGGCATTTTGTAGGAAGTAAAACGGAGATGTTACAAACTGGATTGTCTTCCATGATTGTATCCCTGAAATTGTACAGACAACCAGCGGAACCGTGCGGCTTGTCTTCCTTCAAGTATCTAAATCACCAGGAAAAAAAAAACATCCAAAAACCCAATAACACATCCATTCATCATTCAAACTTAAAGAGTTGATGAAATAGACTAAAGAAAAAGTAAACCTGACAGGAAGCTTAAGCTCATTAGATATAGCAGACGCATATATTGTGAATTCTCGCTCATCGTAGAAACCGATCAAGTAGATCTGTGCTAGGTTCGGAATCTACCATTAAATGGAACCATTAGCAATGAATCAGATACTCGGACAATAGGTTGTCAAATTGATTAAAGAATATATACCCTTTTGCAAGCTGAAATTGGATGATGAACCATAGGTTGTCCAGCTAATGGAAAAAGTGGCTTTGGTATATTCAAAGACAATGGCCTAAATCTAGTACCTGCAAATCATCAATTAACAC
The DNA here is from genome assembly GCF_048544455.1 of Silene latifolia. NCBI lineage: Eukaryota > Viridiplantae > Streptophyta > Magnoliopsida > Caryophyllales > Caryophyllaceae > Silene > Silene latifolia. The sequence continues at coordinate 16,434,825 of NC_133529.1, forward strand.
CATTAAAGGCTATCTTATTTCGACTGTTCTTATTCCCTCGCGTACCCATGTCTAACACTTAATGCTCGAACATGGTATGACACTTGGACACCTCATTTTAAGCCAAAACATGTAGAGTTTTCATTAAAACAGCATAGTCTGACACTTGGGCATGCACTTGTGTCGGATCCTTCTAAATGAGTCCAAGTAACAGATTAAAATGCAATATATAAATAAACAATTGAATCAAAACCCATGATTAAAATTTAAAAGGATAAATTGGATACCTTTAGTGGGTCCACCCACCATGATCACAGCAACAATTCTCTCATCTGAGCTTCCCATTCTACAAACACAAACTTTGACAACCCACAAAAGCAAAATACACAAAGTTTCAAACTTTCATGCAGACAGATAACAATGTACAGTTGTACAGTGATCTAGAAATGCAAGTGTATATGATCAAGTTGACAGAAAAAGTAAAGAAACAGTAGTGATTACTGGATATGTTATAAAAATGTGGTGGTTGATTGAATGACACACTTACATCTCCAGTAATCACTACTGAGTCAACGACATGTTATGGAATGTGGGCACTACCTTTTTACTGTATGCCAAATGTCAAATCGAGTTTAGTGGTTACGACGAAAGTGTTCGTACTGTATTTATATAATTGTGTCACCCTAGGTTCGAATTCTCATCCATTTGTACTCTTATTATAGGGTCTTTGTGATTCATTTGACAAGGGAAAAAAAAAAAAAAAAAAAAAAAAAAAAAAAAAGAAGGAAAATTTTAGTCCCCTCATTTAATCTGTGTAGCGAATATGTATGTCCGATTTACTAATTTGTTATTAAGAATAAAATCTTAGGCGATACTATATCGATATTAAAAGAAACATTCGAGACATGGAGACTCTTTCTTTGATCTAAAATTGGAAAAAGACTAAATTCTCTATCTTATTTGGTGTTTGTACCATTTGCTGATATATGCCATACAAAGTTCTGTTTACGGTGAATAACAAATATCAACTAACTTAATTGACAAAGTTATTGAACTTGTAATATCAGATGTTTCCCTCGCAAATGGCCACTTTTCCGGCTGAAAATATGAGGGATGAGAACATGTTGAGTTTGTAATCTTTAAAATGGGAACAACAATGAACGTAGATCAAAACGGTCCTTTCATTTATTAAGATTAGGGTCAAGTGCAGACAAGCTCATAAACAGAGAAAAGGACACCCATATTCCGTAGGGTACATACAAGCTCATATATCTTTTATTTAAAGCATCGTTTCGTCACTGAAAGGCCTCATGTCACATTAGGGACCTAAGAATTAAGGACGTCCATTTCGGCATTCCCCTTGGTGTCGGCGGCCTGTTGTAATATTTTCTCACAGCTTTGAAGGAGACTTGTACCATCCCCATGGCTCATCTGATATATATTCCGTCACTTGCTTGATATTCAAGTAATTCTCGATACCCCTGTCGAAATCAGAACCCGTCTATTAGTGAATCTAGTATTGATTCATATATCAGCAATTTAAGCCGTTAAAAGTCATGGAGTAATGGTACTCAGGACTTGGGTTCAAACTCGTGAGTATCAAAATATCCGTTGTGTATCCCTTAACAAGGAAAATAAAATGAAAGCAATTATTAATAGAATCAGCGGTGAGGTGAGAAGAGTTTATGGTCTTACCATTCCCCTAGCTCACGGCCAAAACCACTACGCTTCGTTCCTCCCCAGGGAGCTTGGCAAAAGCATGGTTGTGAGCAATTGACCCAAACGATACCAGCTTGGAATGCCTTTATAACAAAATTGAACATAAAAATGTATAAGCAGCTGAAACTAGCGCAGAAATAGTAATCTGTTTTTGGTAGATTGTGTAATTTTTCTGGAAAGCGAGGGATCTCACCTTGGTTACCCTCTCACACCGGTCAAGATCTTTAGATATCACAGCCGCAGCTAACCCATACCTGTGCAACACGTATAACAATCTACATTAGACACTCCGCAATAAGATTATCAATGACTCGCGTATGAGACACTGAGACAGTCATGAACTTATAATAAGATGAGTGATTTCAGGGAAGCAATAAAATCTTACTGAGTATCATTGGCCAATTCAATGGCTTCCTCCTCAGAACTAAATGTTTTCACACATAACACAGGGCCGAAAACCTCCTCCCTCCAGATTTGCATGGATGTGGTTACATCAGATATAACCGTTGGTTCGACAAAATACCCTTTCTTAAGATGCTGCAGAAGTTCATACAGAATGTTTAGAGGAGAACATACATACGGCATAGCAACTTAAAATCATTAGTTAATGAGCATCCAGCCAGTGAGCCCTGTAATTGACGGTCACACATATGGCATAAACCTAAATCCTTCTATATTCTTTCATGTAGTTATAGGGTTGATGGGTTAGTTTTCATAAAAGACCGTCTCAAACAAGTTTTAGTGATATTTGTTACCTCGGGACGGGAGCCTCCACACAGAACAGTTGCACCCTCACTCTTTGCTGTTGAGATGAACTTTAGAACTTTCTCATACTGCAGCACATAAAGGCAAATATTATATGGTGTCACAGTTCAGGACTTCGAAAACTTCAATATATGCAGAATAAAACATAATACCTGTCCCTTGCTAATCACGGGTCCCATCCGGCAACCTTCTTCAAATGGGTCAGAAAGTTTTATGTTTTTTACCCATTTTACAAGCTTGTCCAAAAACTCAGCTGCAATACTTTCCTGAAGTAATAATGTAAATCAGAATGGGATGCTTACAAACGTGCAGAGATAAAACAGTCGGAAGAAAACTAAGGATATTCTCTGGGTTTATATTTGAACATTTGACTGACTTCTCCAATATAAGGTCTCAGCAAAAAAAATTAAGAGACAAAGTAAAGTTTAGTAACACCTAGTGCAATTCTGGAATGTTCACTAAGGTTGGGAGAATGTCGAGCAAAGTTGGGTGAAATATAGGACAGAGTACTAATTTAAATGAAATTCAGTAATATTCAGCAGAATTATCCAAAACAAAGGCCTCACCATATGTATTTCTTGCAGAATTTCTAAACAAATACGAAGCAGATACTTACATGCAAAATCAATCTAGAGGTTGCACTGCAGATTTGACCATTTGTCCAGAAACAGCCAAAAGCAGTCCATTCAGCAGCTGTTAAATTACAAAATAAAATAAAATAAAATAAAAAGGATTCTCAGGTATTTCATGATCACGCGCAAGAATGCTTTTATGATGAACAAACCCTCGAGAAAATAAGTTTAACATCAAAGCACTTGTATAGTGTATAACTATTAACTAAATAGTAAATTATACGACACGGTCTTACATGTGAGACCATCTCATACAAGGCTCAACTAAAAGCAAGTAAGCAACTAACCTTGATCAAGGTCAACATCATCAAACACAACAAGAGGACTTTTCCCTCCAAGTTCTAATGTAACCGGCTGCAAGAATTGACAGTGTGTTAGAACCAACGGCATCCAAGAAGTAAAATCAAACTAATTACGTATCACGCACCTTGACTAATTGGGCAACAGAAGACATGATCTTGCTGCCGGTAGCTGTACTCCCAGTAAATGCAACCTACTTGACATAATTAGTATTAGTAACACTACGACATGAACAACAATTAATAATTGACACATGCTCCTCATAAAATTTGGAAATACTTTATCCATTAACTTAAATTGTCCTTATTTGGCTTTGATGATAAACAAATTCAATTTTGACTCTTGATTCCTCTAAATATACATTGCGAAAAAACATAGTAACGTATCTACTCTAACTTTCCTGAACAAATGATATCGAAATAACATATAGTTGTGACTGGTATATATCTAAATAATATATTGGTCAAAATTATATCGTTTGACCAACAAAGTCAAATGAGGACAATATAAATGGGATAAAAGGGGTGTAACTTGTGACAGCAAAGATCAAACCTTGTCAACATCAGGATGAGATGCTATAGGGGCACCAGCATCGGGGCCCAATCCAGTTAAAATATTCAACACACCAGGAGGAAGTCCCACTTCTCTACACACTTCACCCAATTCCAGACATGTCCTGAAAGCATGAATACATAACATTTCTAAGCGTATATGCATTGGAATAAGACGAATTATGGTTTAATAAGCTTTATCATGAAACATACACGGATGCCAACTCAGAAGGCTTAAGTACAGCTGTACACCCAGCAGCAAGAGCCGGAGCAACTTTCCAAGTAGCCATCAAAAGCGGATAATTCCTATAGAGAAAAACAAGAAGAGGGAGATCACTAATCATCATATGTGGAGGAAATGAAAGATGTTCATCACATTCACCTGCAAATTTCTATGCTTTGAAGCTTTGGCAAATAACCAACTCATAGCACATCCCGACTTTCAATTTTCAATGAAGATGGCATCAACTAAGCTACTTCAGTTTGAGAAAGAAAAAAAATGTAAGTGTCAAAGAGATTCCCAGTCACGCTACTTTAATTAAAGGTCACTTATTACTTTGACCAAACATCCAGTTAATCGATCATCACAGCAAACACATGTTCCCGCACGATTCATTAAGTCTAACCAACGGATATTCTCTCCAATTCTACCCCTCTTCTTTTTCGGATTTGGGGAGAGAGAGAACTAAAGACAAAAGTAAGTACCATGGAGTAATCAAGCCAACAACACCAAGAGGCTGCTTTAGCACGTGAGCTTTAAATGTATCCATAGGAAGGGAAATTGGAGCCTTTTGTTTAGCATCCAGGGCTTCCGCTTGATCAGCATAATATTCAAAACATGAAGCAACATCATCCTAAAACATTAATAACGATTAAGGAGATCATGTCAGTACTGTGAGAAATTACTATCCAAAGAAACATAGTTTTTTTTTTCTTAAAAATAAAAGTATATAGGCTCACAATGTCCCATAATGCTTCATCCAATGGCTTCCCATTATCAATGGCCTCAAGCTTTCCCAGCAGATCTTTTTTCTCTGTGACCTGCATAAAAAATTGCAGTTAGGCATAAACCTCAGGTTTATATCACGTATATCCTGAAACTCACAAGAACTGAATTTTTAGTAGTAGCTTAAATCAAATATGCTGCGAAAATCCATACCTTAGCAGCAATAGCACGCAAGTACTTAGCACGATAAGCTCCAGTTGCAGATCCCCAGTCTTTCCCCTTGTTTCGAGTAAGGGCATTTCGAGCAGCTGCAACTGCAACCTCCACATCCTCAGCCGTGGCAGCCGGAATATCACCTACAGACACATGATGGCGGATATACCCAATTTAACAATTTCTCTTGAAAAGCAGTCTTGTATTAATATAATGTGTCGCGAACCCATTTAACTACAAACCCAATCCATATACCCATTAACTTAAGAAGCTTTCACCCCAGTTAGTTCTCAGATGGAACTGTCTCATGATAACATATTATCGGAATTCGTCTCATATGAGACTATGTTTAACAAAATCTATCCTTAACACCAAAACACCTAAATCCTTCCAAATTTCCAATGGCAAGGAAATCACATAATCAGGATTCAAATCTATGTTACTTCGTCACTTCATTTTAGACCAAAAAAACTGAAAACTTCAAGTAAAATAACCATTCAGACACTCTGACAAGTTCATATCCAACAGTTGCAGCCGAGTTAGAGTACCATAGATTCAAAATTCAGATCCTATACAACAAAAGATCTACCAGAAGCAGAGAAATGCAGAATGTGTAACTACTGCTAGTATATGGTAACTTGATAAAGCTGAAACTTCAAAATTAGAATGTTAACACTGATCAAATCTAAAGATTCAATATTTGATCAAAAACTCACCAAATCTTAATCCCAAATAAGTTACACAATCATCAATAGATACAAAACTACAGACTAAAAGCCTCAACAAACAGTAACTTTTTCAGCAGCTAAAATCATCAGATCTTTAGAAAACCTTGAACTTTAAAAAAGATCAAACCACTTTCATCTACTTTTGCTTAAGAGGGATATATCTATTTGGATCCGTTTTACAATTAAAACGAACATTATCGTCTTAAATGCTAAATAACAATTTGTGTTATACATCTAACCAATTTCCCAAACTCATTACATCCTTAATAAACTACACAATAATCTATTAAACCAAAAATCTAAAGCAAACCCATTTAAGAACAACCAAAAGGGTTACTAAAAACAATAAATTAAGCAACAAAAAATCATAAAAATCTAAACTTTGAAGCAAATTAAATACGCAAAGAAAAGTAAAATAACCAATGGTTTCCTCAGTAGCAGGATTGATGATAGGAATACGATTTTTGTTGATGGGTTCTCTCCATTCACCATTGATGAAAAGCTGACGAATTGGTATTGGGATCGACATTTTTGGAAGAGAGATATAGTGAAGTTAATGAAGGTCAATGAGATTTCACTGAAATGGAGATATACAGTGACTCAGAGAGTGAGAGAATCTGTAAAAAGATTAAAATGTACTCCTATCAATAAAGCGACAATAGTACGTTGAAGTATGATCAAAACCAAATCTTGAGGACAATTTCTGGTACTTACTTTACTCCCCAACTTGGACAAAAATGGGAATTGTGATGTTATCAGTGTGGAAGAGAAACGTGCTTTTTTCGTCTGGGCTATGTGTGTCATCTGTGCACCGCACACCAGCCCAATCTCGGATCGGTAGTAATCAGAGGTGTTAATCATTGACACGATTCGAAAATCCGACACGAAGTTAGCGGGTTAGGGTTAAGACTTTGTGACTCATTTAAGTTATTGGGTTGACACGGACACGACACGAAACTTAAATGTGTCGGGTTAAGATTGAACTATTTTGACACGAACCCGACACGAATAACTCATTTATTTAAAACTGTCATAATATATTTGGATTTAATCAATAATCCAACCAAACAATTAAAAAAAAACATTTTCATTTATCATTTTTGGGATTGTAGGCTATATATTTTATTAGTTTATTAGGTAAACGGTTAAATGAGTTAAAAATGACCTGCCAAAAGATAAATGGGTTAAACAGGTCGGGTTGGGTTATAGAAAAATTAAATGGGTTGGATTAGGGTTGAGACAAATGACCCGTTTATGTAATTGGGTCGGGTTAGGGTTGGGGTAGTAATGACCCGTTTAAAGTTGACACGGACACGAACACGACACGGCCTGATCTGTTTGCCAGGTCTAGTAGTAATATATCGATCCGAGGAATTATGGAAGTTAATCTAAAAGTGAATGTTATTGAACTAGTATAGATCCCGGCTCCCGCGCATACGCGGTATATATAGAGTTTCATTAAAGTACTGTAATACTTTAACGGAAAATTCACGTGGTACCCTCGAACTTTGTCATTTTGCACGTGGTATCCAACTTTTTAAGTTTGTCTACATGATACCCTTCATGTTTGATTTTCATTCACAACATGCCCTTTTTGTCGCTATTAGAAAACTCAATTGCGCATAATTCATAGACCGAAATTCAGAATCGGCCAATTTTTTTCCTAAAATGATTATCTCGTCATAATCTACGATTTGAGAAAAAAAATTGCCGACTGACATTTTATAAGATTTTTTTTTACGAAAATCTCAAATCAACCATATCTTCAATCTTAAATTTCCGAATGACCATTTTTGTTTTATCAATTTATAGATCTCGAAGAGGTAATCAATTTGAAAAAAAAAATAGTCAATTCCGATTACTGGTCTATGATTTATGCTCAATTGAAAACTTTAAGAACGATAAAAAGGGTACGTAGTGCTTGAAAATCAAATCTCAAGGATATCTTGTGCACAAACTTAAAAAGTTGGATACCACATGCAAAATGACAAAGTTCGAGGGTACCATGTGAATTATCCGTACTTTTAATGAATATTTCTTCTCAGGAAAGTTATTTTTAAAGTAATAATTCTTACATTATGAAAATTTAGCAACTTATAGTCTATAATTTAATACCAATTTTAATTTATTTTATTATAGTGAAAAAAATCATAATTTTGAATTTAATTAAAAGATTAATTTTATGGTTATATTTTAAGGAAAAGATAATCTATATATATCTATCTATCTATCTATCTATATTAATAAAGGAAGCTTTTTTCGAGCGATTACAGAGAGTCCAAATTTCCTGAACGACTTTCAACCAATAAAATAAGAGATAATATCTAAATTAATAAATATTAAAATAAGATATAAAGCAATAAATTAATTAATAAAGTTAACTTTTAATAGAGACTTAACAGCAATATTAAAGTCCAACTTTGAAGAACTACCAAATAAAATATTTAGCAATTGAAAAATTATATCAAAATGTGTGCGTTTGATAGCTAATAGGATAAACTTTTGGTAAAGAGTGGCGTTGGGGTAGGATACATCTTAGAGGGTTAGACTAATGTTAGAGTTCTTCTAAATTTATAGGACTACTCACTATATATACTCCTTATATTGACATAATGTATGTACTTTCATCTTCACCAAATTATGATTAAGATGCATTACTTGACCTGTAGTGTTCCAGGGCATACCGACTACATACCACGAGCTTCGAAGCAGATCTCAATTTATTATTGAATCCGTTTAATTTATATTAGAGTGGTAACCTGAAGCGAGATCGGAGTAGGAATACCATAAGTGCTAAGGAAGAAAGCTTCAATGCCAAGAGCAGATAGGATAAAATAAAGTTCTACGGTGGGGGAACTTCACCCAGTCAATCCTAAGAGTAAGCTGTTTTACTAAGAAGTAGAAGTTCACATGTCAATATTTTCTCTTGCATGAGCCTTCGTTCGTCATTAATTCAAATCAAGTTCCTCATTAACACAAATCAAAGTAAGTGACATCGGGAAGGAATACTTATTGCCGAAAGAATTACCTGGGATTTTGTTTATGGTGCATTTTGGTTACAAATCACATATCTCCTCTAAAGGTTTTTCATGTAGGTAATTAATCTTACTTTTGGGAGAAAAATACATTAAATTGTTTGTTTTGTACGCGTTTTTCTTTTCATTATTTCTTTTAAACTACCTTATAAGCTTTTCAACTATGATGCTGTTTGGCCAAGATTTACAAGTGCTTTTACAACTGAAAAAATAGAAACTAGGCCAAACACTATAAATTAGATGGGTGTAAAACAACTTTTGAAAAGTTAAAACTTATAAAAAAGCCACTAAAAGCAGAAGCTGCAAATACCTACTTCTACTTCTACTTCTCACAATCTCTACTAGATGGACAATTGTTTTGGTTTTTTATTTTTTATAGTCTATAATTATAATATTTTTCACCCTATTATTGCCTTTTTTTTTTTTTTTTTAAATTTGCTTCTAATGGTAAGTTCTTTAAGTCATGTGGATATTGATTATTGCTATATATTTACTCCGTATATTGCTTATGATTTGGGACTTTGGGTTTATGGTATTTTTTAAATATAAGCTCAATATTAATTATATAAAAAGGAAAAATAATTTACGATTTGAGATGAAAAGAGTATGAGACGACCCTTTTAATAATGTATAAGACCGCCTTTCAGTGTGAGACGATCCTTTATATGTAAAAATTGAATGTTTGACTTATAAAAGTAATATCTCATAGTATAAAACTATAAGACGGTCTTATTTTATAATTATTTTTTCTTTGGCTAAGTACGTAGTAATTGTTTTGTAGTTAAATTGCCCACCAATATAAATGCTTAATGCTTTTGTTTATAGTTTGACTATTATATTTGTATGTGATGAGTTTCATCATCTTGCAACATAATAAGTTGATATTGTAACTTTCTAATCGAGGAGATAACATCGGTTATGAATATCATGATTATGAGTATTAAACAATATAAAATTGCGGTTATAACTATGACATTACATAATTTTTATTAGAAAAAATACCCTTAAAGGTGAAAAGTTTGACAAGTATAATGCAGGCCCAAATTATATAGTAAACAAAAAAATCAAAAAAGTCGAATAAAGGCAATTAGGCCAAACACATCAAATTTGGAAAAAGTACTTTTACAAAAGTTAAGCCAAACAGTCACAACTTTTTCAAGAAGTAGTTTGTGGAAAAACTCATTTTAAAAAGTAAAAACTCTTTTAGGTAAACTTGGCCAAACATCACCTATATATGTTGTAACATACGGAGAATATGATTTACATGTACCGGTTTCGTTTCTAAGGTTGAAGGGTAGGTTTATGTCATACATTAACCTCATATGAGTTTTTATTTTGAAACTACAAGGTGAAAGAGCGAGATATGAAGTAGGCGACAGAAGAAGAAGAAGACTATCAATATTGTTGTTCAAAACATTATATTCTCTTCTCTTTATTATCATTTATTTATGGGGCTTGGCCCCTCTTATGCACCAAAAAAAAATTATCATTTATTTATTATTTATTACTGTAGTATTATTTTTTTCACAAAAAGACATTGCATTTAACATTTGAATTTAATACTTTTGTAATTAGTTTTGTAATTTTGAGTAAGCCGACTACAAATAGTGTAGTATATTAGTTTTGTATTTTTTCTTAATAACTTGACTATAGTTAAACCTATCTGTTCCGGTTATTTGTGTGCCTTTGATGTTTGAAGAGACAAGTGAAGACCCTTATCATATAAGATGAATAAGGTAAGGAAAGAATTGTGATATAAATTTGTCCATACTTTATATTGTTAATATGCAAATCTTAATTGTACATGTGTTTATATTATTTGTTTGGTGCGACTGCTTCACACAAGTTTAATATAATGACACAATTACCTAACACAAGTTTTTTTACGGGAAATTATCCTATAGCTTGGTGTTATTAGCAAGCTATAATACACCCTCGCAATTGTGAGTTTCGTGGACAAGTTGAATACGAAGAACAATATCGGGGTATGAAGTTTTACAGTTAGGTCATATATTCACATCCATTCATATGTTTGTGAATTCTACTTTCGAGTGATATGAAAGACCCAACTTTCGTAAACTACATATAATATAAGAAAAAATTACTTAGTTATATTGTCGAGTGAAGAGTTGTATTCTAACTCTTCATGTTTGCCACACAAGTTCTTATTGGACTCGACAGTTATCAACTGTACGTCATATTGCTAAAAGATAAGAGGATAATTATGAAGAGTCCAACTTATCAACTGTCGAGGAAAGAGTTGCGGATAATGATGAAGTGAACATTGATCATGAATTTGTACTGGAATTAAAATAGTTTAATTTGTAAAGTGTATATAAATATTAAAAGGGGTATTTACTGAGACATTTAAATTAGAACAAGTAAATAATTACCTGAACAGAGGGAGTAGCAAAGACATAACTCGGTGCCTCAATGGTTCTGCCTATAGAGGTTTTGATGTACGTCCCACAAAAACACATGAGATCTTTCGTAAGGAAAATTGCGTTGACACATTGACGAAGTGATCCCTTCACAAATCACAATATAAGAGCGCAGATGGTACAACATAATGTCTTAGTTTGTATGTATGGAACGAGAAAATTTCTAGTGTTACATAAACACCACATCATTAGAATGATGTGGTGTTACCAACCAATGAAAACTATTTAAATTGCCATGCAAAAATAAGGAAAATAAAATTAGTTCATAAAGACTGAGATACTTGCCTAACAAAAAGATTCCAATCTTCTAGTTCTTATTATCTCTAAATCAATCGTTTTAACTTTTATAAATTGCAAATTGGTCCCTGCCTATATATTTCTCTTACAAATTGCAAATTAGTCCCTGCCTATATATCTCTCTGCAATCAGCAATATTAGCATATGAATGTAGCATTAAAGGATTTTAAGTATAGAGAATTACTACATGTTCTTATTACTACCTTTAAATTGTCTCGTACTATACTATGAAGTACATGAAAAATTATGGCAAATGAAAAACCTTCATGAATTACTTAAAAGAAAATATATATGAATGCTATTATACTCCGTAAAAAATTGGCTAACGAAAATTTGAAATTGACTCAAAAACAACTTGCTTTATAATAATATAAGAACTATAATCTGAGTTGGGAAGTCCAATGTAGGCAAATGCAGCTATTCACTTCATTGATCTTCAAGAAGTCTCAATTATTGCCTGCAAATTAAGATTGCAATAGTGAGAATTAGTGTGAGTGCTTAAGCAAACAATTACTTTTTTATATCTGTTGTCACCACTCATTAGTACACTATGACACTCGGCTAAAGAGAAGACTATCAAAATTAAAAGAGCAAGAGACTTCGAGTTATAGACTTACGGGCATGTTCTCTATTTGTCGATTTTTTTCTCTTCTCAAGGGCCCCTTTTAGTCTCACATTTGATTCACCCACTGGTCTTCTCTTAGTGGGGTTCTTCACTTGTAGAATATGATTTCTATCGCTATCTATATCACCATTTCCATCATCATTTGAGTTTGAACTATCATCACTAGAAATATTTATATCCGCAACATGATTTTCAATCTCCTTTACCCAAGCTGATAAATACTTTTCTGCAATCTTAACCCCATTGCCATCTAGCACACTTTGGTTTATGGCTTTATAAGCCTTGTGTAATAGATAATTTCTCGTAAGTGTTACAGATGGTTTTGAAGTTCCATCATTCAAACTATTGCTCCCAACTTGCTTTGCTCCCTTTTTCACATCTTTTGTCCATCTTTTGAGTATGTAATTAGAAGTAATCACACTCACTCCATGTAAGTTAAGAACTTTCAGAGCATGACAACATAATAAACCCTTTGACTCAAAGTTCTTACATGAACATGTCACTGAACCACACAAGGGATTAAACGTAACGACGAAATCAACCGTCTTTGTCTCTTGTTGTAGGACATGAACATAATGGTCACCATCCTGGCTATATCCTTTCGCAACTAAGTGTAATGTATCATAAAACTCCCTCTTAAACTCATCAAAAATTGCAAGATTATAAACCTCAGCCGCTTGCCTCAAAATTCCACTATCTCGAGCCGCATACACCGGTTTTCCCATCCTGCAGCGAAAATCTAGCTATCATTTTTGACGAAGGTCATATAAACGTTTTAACCATTTATGATCTGTGAGATCATAATCAACTATCATTTTGAACCAAATTTCCTCGAACTCAAGTTCGGAGCGACAACCATATACACACTTGTTAAAAATTTCCTTAAACCCGGGAACAGATAATTGATGACTAAGATGTTTTCCTGCATTTTGAGATAAATGCCACATACATAGACGATGTTTGGTGTTAGGAAATACCTCTTTGATAGCATTTGTCATAGCTTGGCTCTGATCAGTGAAAATAGTTATCGGATGTCGATTACCCATTGCTTTCAAGAAGGTTTTAAATAGCAAACAAAAGTTTGATAGTTTCATCTAATAAAAATGCACATCCAATAACCACATTCTTCTTATGGTGGTTAATTCCGATAAATGGGGCACATATCATACGTACATATTTGTACGATAAATCTTATCAAAAATCAACACATCCCGAAAGACTCATAATCTATCAATGATCTACCGTCACGCCAAAAAAAGTTGGTCATGTGGCCATCGTCATCTAAGCGCACGAGAATAGAAAAACATTGGGTCATTCTAACATGTTCATTGCAAAAATGATTCACAAGACTTTGAGCGTCTCTGCTTTTAAGCGAGTCTTCTTTTTCGTGCGAATATGATTATTTAGATCTTCTAATGTAAACTGAACTTTGGTTTCTCCACCTTTTCCATTCGCTAAGTATGAAAACGTTTGAGTAGCCCGAAACTGCGTCAACCATGGAAGAAATAAGCGATGCATCGGTGAATCTATTTTTCTCCCGATCTTAGTAAGTGTTTTTCATCATCTGCTTTGCCATTTCATGGTTATGTTCATCATTGAAGTCAACAACGAGTCCATAAACCGCCGCCTTCTTTAAATCTAATGGACGCCTTACAGAGAGTGCGGGTATCAAACGATTTTGATTCACCATTTGATACTCCTTCCTTCAAACATACAAATGTACGTGTAGTGATTTTTCCATCTTTGTTCTGACGAAAAACATGCTTACGGATGCTAAAACCCCTATCAATTGCATATCTGTTATAGCAATCGTAGGCTTCCTCTTATTTGCTCACGGACCTACCAATCATAATCACATTTCCAATATTTCGTTGTAAAGTAGCGGAAGGACCTTCTTCATGATCCGAGAAATTATACCCTCCATTTAATACGTCTTCCATAGTTTATCAATAGAATTAATAAACAAAACTAAGAAATTATACCTATGTTTTGTGAAATGGGAAGTAATATGACAGAGGCAATTTGGTGGTAGAAATACACCCGGTTAATTTTGGCGGCAAATTTGGCGCAATTTTCTATTAGTGACGAGATTTTAGATTCTTAGTACAGATATTGCAATCTTACTTCCTCCCATCCACTCCAAAGGTAACATGGACCCACTTTTCCTCTCACAAAAAGCGGGTCCATGTTACCTTTGGAGTGGATGAGAGGGAGTATTAGTTAGGCAAATATTCCAATGAAATTATTTTAAGATCTTATTATTATTACTATTGACATGGCAGTTTAAGCATTTTCTATTAGTGGGTAACACCACATAGTTAAAATGACGTGGTGTTAATGAAACACCAGAAATTTTCTCGTATGGAACTGTCTAACGTAATTGTTTCTAATATTATTATTATACACAACTTTATTTATGTTTCAACTATTTACCCGTTGATATTAGGGTTGTATGCATGTGTCGTATGCCCGTATAGGCAAAGATTGATCTCGCGAGAGACCAACACCTAAGCTTCCTTAAACATAATCGCGTATTGTTTTTTATGATAATGATAATGATCCTATTTATTTTTATTTTAAAGCTTGTCCTTTGACTTTGCTTTTTAGAGTATTATTTTTTCTGGTCATTTATATAAATAAATATAGTATGGATTTTATAATAATATAGAGTATTGTTTTTTTAAAAAAATTAGATCATACGGTTAGTATTTTTCAATTACTACATTATCCACAATAGCACATAACAAATAGGCCCGTGCATTGCACGGGCATTACATCTAGTCTATATTAATAAAGGAAGCTTTTTTCGAGCGATTACAGAGTCTTCAATTCTTATGAACTACCTATGATTTTTTTAATATAATAAATTTTAAGTAAATGGATAAATAAAATCTTAAAATACAATTGATAAATATCAAGAGTTTGATAATTCATAGAAGTCGTTAACTCAAAATTATCCATCAATCCCAATATATGTGATATACCTATTTGATAATTTCCCTAAAATATTGCTAAAAGATATGAAAAAAAGGTTTATTTTAATGATTTTAGAGTTTGTTTATTTTAATGATTTTAGAGTTTGTGTTGGAAACAAAAAAAAAAGAAATTGACGCATGTATATATAAGTAAAAAGTTATGGTCTTCAATTCCTACCTTTCATCCTTTGTGTCTATGATTTCTTAGTGTGATCATGCATGCATGTTTTATTTTTATAAAGTTTGTTTATTTTAATACTCTCTTTATTTGTATGTATCTACAGGAGGGAGTACAGATATAATCCATCAAGCCCCTAACCATTCTCGTGTTTCATGGTACGTTATTATCATCTTTGTTATGTAATTAGCTTGATTTTTTATTATTAATAATAAAGTGGGGTTAATTAATGGGAGCTGCTTTTTATCACCCAAGTTTTATTAACATCACCCGAATTAAGTCATAGACTTTCCAATACTAACCTTCCTTATCTCTATTGCTCTATTATTAGTATTTTACAACTTACAAGTATATCAATATTTTGCAATTCATGGAAGATATGAGAAGAACGACGTAAATTAATCGGATTCAGTTTTATACACGGTAATTTTTTGATTGATTTCAGACTAAAGAACGTATAATTTTTTTTCGACAACAGGACATAGGGTGGTTGGGTGCAGGATGATGAATTGATGATAGGTCGAACTTTAATGCTGACAGGTGGTGGCGGGCTGGGCGGAGGACTTTAACGGAGACCTTTGTTCGTGTGATATGCACGAGATGACCACCCTATGGCCTATGTTAATTTGATGAATGTGGTAGAAAATAAAGAATTCATGGCACCCGTCAGCAATGATCAATTTTAGTCCGCAGTTCGTCATTGTTCATGAAGAGCGCAACATGATGAATTCATCAATTGCATCCTAGATTATAGTGAGTACATCCAATTTCTGATGATGCATACTAATTTAGTAATTTGTGATTAGCATTCACATAATTTCAGATTTTCCACCTAATGAAAACTCAATTGCATAAAACTACAATGACTCTAAGTAAGAACCAATTTCATAAATATGTAAATTATAAGAATGAGCAATTTGTAACCTTAATTCTTTGAATAATATTGTTGGAGATAAAATTTTATTTTAGAGATTAAATTCTAAGTGGGATTAAGATAAGAGGAGAATTGTGTAGAGGAACTAAATGGAGCGAGTAATTAGTATATTATGAAGTGGGTCATTTGGTAATGGAAAATGAAAGGGCGCCACCGGGTGACACCCAATTTGGGCGCCACCTTCTCACAAGGAGTAAGTGGGGGGCCCTTCAATTCAAAATGGTTGTGAGAGGGTGACACCCAATTTGGGCGTCACCCGGTGGCGCCCTATATTAGCAATTTTGAGGCGACAAAAAGAAAACAATAGTTGTATTTGTTACACAGGTATTCTCGATTCCCCAATACTCCCTCCTATTTTAAATAAACTTCGCATTCCCCTTATACACAAAATTTAAAGAAACACATTACCCAGCATACAATTAAATTTGGACCACATAATCACACTACCCCACCATTCAATTCAATTTGCACTACACAAACACCTACTAAAAATAAAAACAGGGAAGTTATTGTGAATAGACCTTAAAGTAAATAGGTAAGTTTATTTAGAAGAGAGAGAGTATAAAATTGTGGTATGTCCATCCAATAAGGGTTAAGTGTGATATAGGCGGTTCTTAAAAGTATTTTGTCGAAAATCAATTTTATTTTTAAAGTTTATATTTAGTTTATGATCCTAATTAATAGTTTCGGTCATCGTAAGTTCATATTAGTTTATGATCCTAATTAATATTTAGTTCATATTTACAAAATTCTATTGGGGATGTTTTCCCCAAGTTATGACATCCAGGAAAGAGTATTATATTGAGATGATAACTTTTGGAGAGTATCGTTATCTTATTTTTGAAGAGACGTGTTTGCTTCTATGCAAATTTAGAATTACGACGGTCACAAGTCATACCGACACTTAGAGTCGATTTAAATAATAATGTTAAAAAGCAATAATATTGAATACAGTTGTGGACGTCTTAACTTAAGAAGGACATAAGCAAAAATTGTTATTACTTATATTTTTAACAATTACGTGAATATTTGAATGAATCACGAAACAAAATCATACACGAACCCATTTCAAATGTTGTTCTATGGCTCAACTCTACATAAACTATAAATAAGTAAAGATTGAAATATATTCTGCATAATAACTAAAATAAAGATGAGAAATCTACATGAATTTACACTTTAGGAAGAAGTTGTAGACGGAGGGTAATATATACCCATCAATTTATATGTAAAGGAGAAATATTCTTGTGTCCTATGGGAGGACCGTTTCTACTTACACCTGAATACAATCATCAACTAAATGGAATATTATAAAGGTTTAGGTGTAAGGAATACGATCCTCCGGAGAACATAAGGATTTTTCTATAAAGAAAGTGGCGTTTGATTTTATGTAGCTTTTGTTAGACTGATATACCATATTAATCCCACCCCAAACTCTAATATGGTTGTGAGATTTTGAAGAGTTCACTAATAGTCGAACTTTAACGAGGTAATTATCATTATCTTACTTTAAAAGAGACATGTTTTTATTCGTAGTTATGACAGTCACACATTATACGACACTCAAACGATATGTAAGTTATTAGGTTATATGCTTTGTAACAATTGAGCAAGAAGAATGTGTAATATATAGGATTATAGGGTTAATTGGTGAAATATTTTTACCTATAACTGCACAACGGTATAATCGTAATTCGTATAAGGTGTGGCAAATGAAAAGCAATCTAATGTACTTTCCCCCTCATTCATGAAGTAACGTAAATGGACCAAATCGAGGGCGGAGTATCAAATTGCTGCTCATCAAAAACATTCATAAGATTAAAGAAAAATAGTTAACTGAGACGCTCAAAAATGAAATAGGTAAATAAATGACTCGAACGGAAAAAGTATGTATTGTAAAGTGTAAACAAATGAATGAGACGGAGAAATCAAGAGGATATTATCTCTATAACTTTTATACGAGCCAAAGTGTATGGCCAAGTGAATTATAGGTTAAAATGTTCGACTGTATCTGATTGTGACGATATATTTTTATATTTTTATATATATCTTTATGTAATTGAGAATTACATAGGTGCTAATATAACACATATACATTGAAAGACAATACTAATAGGCCCGTGCATCGCACGGGCATTAAATCTAGTATCTAGTATATATATATAAAAGAGAGTTTTTTCGAGCGATCTGAGAGCGTCCACATCATCAAAATTCAATTTAGGAAAGTATAATTTTTGATGTAAAAAATAAAGTAGAGAATCTTTTAATTATTATAATATGTATATTTCCTAAATTATATTCAAGTGATATTTCTAATTTTTATATCAAACTTTTACATTTCATTTGGCAAAAAAATATCGTTAAAAAAATTATGAAAATAATATAATTAGCTTTGTGGTAAAAAATGCTATCATTAGAGTAGATTTCATATTATTTGCACATATTAAAGATGGTGTACTTTTTAATATGTAAAATTGTGTACTTTTTAGTATGTTTTGTCCCACATTGGAAAATAAGTAGGTGTGGTGAATATACTGCATATAAATAGTAGAATTGTCCCACATCGAAAGATTAGTATAAGGTAGTGTGATCCTATGATTATAAATAGGAGACATATTTGGAACTTATGTATCAAGCCAAAATTTTTTGAGTCTCATAAATATTGTTTTAAAGAGCTTTCTTAAGATTTTCTATTATTATCTCTACGATATGATATAAAAAATAAAGTGGAGATTGATGATAACTACTCGGAAAAGAGTTAAGAACATGAACAAGAGAAGCAAAAATCACTTAATATTGGTGTCACATAGGCAACCTATAATGAACAATATTACAACATACACAAAGTTAAAGCACAATACAAAACAAAGAGTTTTTACTAATGGTTGTCTCCTAACACAGTACAAAACTAAAGATTTTACTAATAGTTGTCTCGTTAATGCACTAATAGAGCGTTAATGTGTCGTTATATGTACGATATAGAAATCTCTATCTAATGATCATCGATCGAGACTAAGTGGGTTTACCTTCAAAGAAAAATAATACGTATACAATAATGGTTTTTTTTAAGAAGAGACATTTACTTCTTGGTATGTTATATCTTTTTCACATTGAAAAATAATGTAGGCATGACGAATATACTACGTCTAAATAATTAAATTATGTATCTCACATCGAAAGAATAGTATATAAAAGATATGTACTTTTTAGTAGGGTGAAATTTAAATAGGAGGCATCCTTGAAACTTAGGTATTAACACAAAAAATTTATATATAAAAGATATGTACATTTTAGTATGTTATATGTCCCACATTGAAAAATAATGTAGGTGTGGTGAATATATTATGTATAAAATAGAATTGTCTCATATATATACATTTTCTATATTATATTAAAGTGATGTTTATAATTTTGATATAAAAATTTTATATTTCATTTGACAAAAAAATATCGTATGAAAATTATATAATTAGATGGTGACAAAAAATGCTATCATTAGAGTGTAGATTTTATTGTATTTTCTCATTATTAAATCGAGTTGATGTCAAAGTACGTGCGAAAAAAAATGGTGTACTTAGTATGTTATTTATCCTACATTGAAAAGTAATGTAAATGTGGTGAATATACTATGTATATATATTAGAATTGTCCCACATCGGAAGATTATCATAAGGCAGGGTGATCTATGATTATAAATAGAAGTCATAGCCCAAAATGTTTTGGGTCTGTTAAGTATTGTCTTGGAGAGCTCTTAAAAGTTTATATCATTATTTTCTACCTATAGATTTTATATGTCCCACATTGAAAAATAATGTAGGTGTGGTAAATATACTACGTTTAAAAAATATAATTAGAATTGTATTACAAAAAAATTCTATTATTAGAGTATAAGTTCATATCATTTGCATATATTTTAATTTGAAAAAAAAAAAGAAAACAAACGTATGAATATTAATAGATAATATATTATTTGCTTATTATTATATCGGGTTGGATGTCGAATTAGGTTCAAAAAATATGGTGTACTTTTAAATATGTTATTCGTCTCACATTGAAAAATAATGTAAGTGTGATAAATATATACTACGTATAAATAGTTGAATTGTCCCACATCAGAAGATTATCATAAGGTGAGGTGATCCCATGATTATAAATAAACTCCATTAGGAATTAGATGATGAAGTGTTTGTGTAATAGATTACAAAAGAAAAAGGAGTCACAAGTCATAGGAGTAATGACGAAAGTTGTCAAATGGTATTCTGGGAAAGAAAAAGGTGAACACAGGGGTACCATTTGTAGAAACTTAAAATTAGGGGTACTATGTGTAATCTATCAAAGTTCAAGGTTACCATGAAAAATTTCCAATATTATAATGATATAGTTAATTAAATTTTCATTTAAAAGAGAGAGATATCTGTACCAATAAAACAATAAAGGGTATATTATTCTTTAATTGTTATTTTATTTTCATGTCATCAAACTTAACGTCCATTTAACAGCCTTTACATTAGGGGGTACCATAGGCAAAAAAATGGAACCTTAAGCGTACCATAGGCAGATTCTTAAAAGTAGGGGTAACATGGAAAATCTAACAAAATTAAGGGGTACCACGGGATATTTTCGTATCTCAATTATGATAAAAAAATGAAGAAAAACAACGTACAAATATTAATGGAGAGTACTTGATCATATTATTAAATTTAAATATAACTATTATATATAATTAGTAGCAATTGTCCGTATTCGGTATTCGGGATCTGGTTGGATGTCGAATTAATTGCAAAAAAGATGGTATAATTCTGAGTATGTTATTTGTCCCACATTGAAAAACAATGGGGGTTTGATGAATATATACTGCGTATAAATAGTAGAATTGTCCCACATCAGAAACATAATCCAAGTTTGGTGAATATATTACTTATAAATAGTAGAATTGTCCCACATCGAAAGATTAGTATAAGGTGGGGTGATTATATGATTATAAATAAGTGTTAACTCACGTATATATTAATCTTTTATTTTTTTTGAAAGAGACATTTTAATAATATGTAAACAAATCATTAGACATAGAATGTAAACATTAAACTCTTATAACATTTTTTTTTCATTATAAATAAGTTAATTACCCCGTTGCAACGCACGGGCACTCAAACTAGTACGTACTAAATTGGGGTTTTTTTTGTCAAAAACTACCTTATATTTATGGGTATTTGTAAAAAAACCACCTTAGTTTTCTTGTTTTAAACTACCTTAGTTTTCTCTTTACTTTGTCAAAAACTACCTAAGCTCAGGATATGACGAGATTTGATCGATTTAGCGACATTATCCTATCTCACACGACTCTGTTAACATCAAACAACAATGATCAACCGCATAAAAACCACAATTTAACTTCAATTGACCAAGATTTATGTTTTTCACATTTCAATAATAACTATGAGCATCTATTAAAATTAAGCGTAAGTAAATTCCTGACTTCCAAAAATCTGATCTAGGCATGATTTAAACATTAAAGAGTCGTGTGAGATAGTTTAAAGCCGAAAAACTAACCAAATTTGTCTATACTCTTAGCATAGCTAGTTATTCACTAAAAATAAAGAAAACAAAGGTAGTTGAAAACAAAAAAATTAATATAAGATAGTCTTTTTACAAATACCCTTAAATATAAGGTAACCTTTAACAAAAAAACTCATATTTTAATTTAAAACCGGAAACGGGCCAAAAGTTTGATAAGCACAAGGCCACAAGGGACATGGTTAAAGAAGGTATAGAAGGCTACTGTACAAAAACAGTGAGAAAGATACTTTGTTATTATTTGGTTATCTTGTCGGAGTAGTTGATAATGGGTTCTGACTTCTGACGAGTGACTCTTGCGACTATTTCATTTTTTTCGAAGCTTTATGGGAGATTAAAATATTTAGATATGTTTTCTAGACTGAAATTGTTTAAGCAAGATTTATACATGTAGGTTTTCATGGATGAAAATCGAGTCTCGATTTGCAGTGAATTAATGCTAGGAAAAAAAGTTTAATATTCAAACACGATCGTTGTAGATAAACAACTTTTCTTCATCGCTTAGATTCCATATTATACATTTCATTTGATGATAGTAATAAAAATCGTGTTAAATGATATAATGGACTCACACAAGATTAGCTACATAAAAAACAAGGAAAAAGACGTCTTAGAGAACTATTTTACTTTATTCCGTCATAGCACAACTAACACGACGACATAAAATGCTTTCTCCTAATTGCTAGAATAAGGAGTTGGGATGGCCGTAAGGGGATATCGCCTTGAGACTGTTGATCCGAAGTTTTCATCCATGAAAGAATCTCCTTGCAGTTCATCAGGCACCTTCCATTCGAACAAGCCAACAAGATTCGCCAATGCCAACTCAGCATTGGCGATACCAAATGACAACCCGGGGCAAGCTTTTCTGCCTGCTCCAAACGGGATATATTCAAAGTCATTTCCCTTCACGTCGATTGTACTGTTCAGAAACCTCTCTGGTCGAAACTCCTCTGGTTGGTCCCATAAGCTTGGGAGCCTTTGTATAGCCCACGCGTTGATGATAACCTCTGTCCCTGCGGCAATGTCATAGTTATAGACTTTGACATCTTGAGATGATTCTCGAGGTAGCAGAAGGGGAGCCGAAGGATGTAGCCTTAGTGCTTCTTTGATAACGGATTTTAGGTATGGCATGTTCTGTAGATCAGCCTCATCGATAAATGTTGTGTCTTTGACAAATCCCCTCACTTCATCTTGGAGTCGTTTCATGATTTCGGGATGCATAATTAGCTCTGACATTGTCCATTCTAATAGCGTGACGGTCGTCTCCACTCCTGCAACAAGTATGTCCTGTACGAATAATACACTAATTACGTCACAACTTGA
The DNA here is from genome assembly GCF_048544455.1 of Silene latifolia. Lineage (NCBI taxonomy): Eukaryota > Viridiplantae > Streptophyta > Magnoliopsida > Caryophyllales > Caryophyllaceae > Silene > Silene latifolia. The sequence continues at coordinate 16,458,040 of NC_133529.1, forward strand.
ACTATGATCGAGTTTCCGACCTTTAGTCCATAGGAACAATTTTTTTTCTTGGCAGCTGTAAATCACAAAAACTCCGGAGAGGTCTCTCAATAGCGTTATTGGGAGACCTCTCACATGATGGGGTGAGGGACCCACTGAATTTCTTTTTTTCCTATTATGTCTCCTGCTAAACTAGTACGAGACCTACTGGCTGTAAATAAAGTGTTTTTATACGACATCTGCTCGAAAGTCATTAGATGAGAATCCTGATGAATTTTACGACATCTAAACTTCTAGTCGAAACATTAATAGTGATTAAAATCATCCAGATTAGGTTGTGACAGTGTTTCATGACCGAGTTACAAAAATTTTGAAGGTTACTGCGGCCACATGTTGAGGCGGTATCAACAACATATATAGAACAAAATTCAAGATTAGACTGAGGCCACTGATGTCGAAATCATGGCGATTACCACGTCTTAAATCGACTAACAACGTAAAGGAGAAAAAGAAATTACCAGAAGAAGAGCTTTGACATTAACTCTCCCAAAGGATGGATACGTCTTGTGATAATCAAGCAAAATGTCTACCAAGTCGCGATCTTTGTCTCCTTCGAAGGCCTCATCGTCAGTCTGACTTTGTGAATTTAGTCGTCGATCAATATGCTCCTGAACTATCTTATCAAGAAAAACGTCAAATGCTTTCGCAATTGCAGTCGCTTTACGGAACACACCCCTCATATGATCGATCCAACTTAACCAAGGCACATAAGTTCCGACACTAAAGCTTCCAAGTACTCCTACAAAATCCGTCAACAGCTCCTTAAGATTTCCACACCCTTCCTCTGCTTCATACTTTCTTCCAAAGGCCGACCTCGACACAAGATCGTTTATCAAGGTGGTGAAGTAGTCTCTCAAATTCACTGACACACCAGGGTTCATCAATGTCGATTTCCTGATATTTTCGACCATTAGAGAGACTTCTTCTTCTCTGATTCTCCTTAAGGTTCGAACCTTCTTACTGCCTAGCATATGCATCATGCATAGATTCCTGACTTGCCTCCAATACTCTCCGTACTTGCCAAAAGCGAGTTCAATACAATCGTAGAAGAGAATCAAAGCGACCTGCGATATAGGCCGGTCTGTGAAGACAATGTCATGGGTTTTTAAAATTGCCGCAGCTGCCTTAGGAGACGATACGACAAGAGTAGGCTTGCTGCCTAAGTGAAGCAACATGAGGTCTCCATATTTATCCGATAACTTCCTCAATGATCGATGAGGAAGGGTACCGAGCTGGTGAAGGTTGCCTATAATGGGTAGTTTTCGCGGTGAGGGTAATCGATTCTTGGTGGATAGCCATGGGTAGAGTATGATTAGGAAGCTAAGGAAGGAAAGAAGAGCTATGGGATGGAATGCAAATTTTTGTAAGAGTTGGTCAAAAACAGTAGCCATTTTTCAAGTTTGCTTCACTTATATTGTTTTTTTTTCTTTTTTTTTTTTTTTTTCTTTTTTGGTACGATGCTTCACTTACATTGTCAAAAGCTTTTAAGAGACTGCTACATATATAGAAAGTTACAAATCTTTCTACTTTTGGGAAATACAAGTGTTTTTGGAACTTACTTCCTTTGTTCCTTATTTTTTGGGCAGGCAAAATCAATCCGACTCGAGTCATCTCATTAAAAATGGCTGATCTGAGATCCAAATTTGACCTGAATTATGTAAGCTGAAATCCGAATCACCTGGCTCAACCTGAGTTTTGTCGCCCCCATACCTAATCCGACTCGAAACCACTCGACCCAAAATGACTTAATCACAAATCAATCGAATTGACCAATAATGACTAATTCGAAAACACTTAATTAGACACATATCCTGATGTGGATTTACGTGAATCTATGCAACCAGCGTAGTCGGAGTAACCTACCACTTCAAGATTCTCAGTCCGTCTATACATAAGCATGTAATCCTTAGTATCTTGAAGGTATCTCAAGATCACCGGCGTTCAAAGTAGCAAGAAAACTTGCTATGGTACGAGAAGAAGTACGTCACTGGGCTCTAGACAAGCGGCTAGAGTGGCATAAAAAATGGGACAATTTTGATATCGAGCTGGAAAAGGGTATGAATGATGCAATTAATAATGGTGATGATACTTTGTATATAAGGACAAATGATAATGTTCGCGAATTCGCAAAGGCTGCTGCGGTTTTTTGGCGACAAAGGGCTAAATTAAAATGGATGATTGAAGGGGATACTTGTACGAAGTATTTCTTCAATTGGGTCAAAGGGCGAGCGGGTCGGAATTTTATTCTCGGGGTAAAGAATGATAATGATAGCTGGATTTATGAGCCGGATATTGTTGGGGATATGTTCTATGATTCGTTCTATAATTTATTTAATCCGGTAATTGAGGATGATGAGGCCTACAGGGGGCAGTTGATGGAGGACGTTTTATCGGGGGTGTGTAAGAAAGTTCATAGTGATGACTGTGATGGGTTAAGCCGGCCATTTACGGCTCAAGAAGTAAGAACTGCAGTGTTCCAAATGGGTGCGCTTAAATCACCAGGGCCGGATGGAATACCTGCAATCTTTTATCAAAAATGTTGGTTCAATATTAAAAAGGATGTCACAACGGCAGTTCTGTCAGTTCTTAATTCGGGGATGGTTCTCAAGGAACTTAATAGGACTTTCATTACTTTAATTTCTAAAAGTGATAACCCGGAGAAGGTGGGTGATTATCGTCCAATAAGTTTGTGTAATGTTTTCATGCGAATTGTCTCTAAGTGTATTACAAACAGAATGGCAAAGTTGATGGGTTATTTAGTTGGGGATTTCCAAAATGCATTTATTCCGGGAAGACAAATATCGGATAACATTCTGTTGGCTAATGAAGCTCTTCATAAAGTCAATTCACATAAGAAAGGAAAGTCAGGTAAGTTCGCTTTTAAGGCGGATATGAGTAAAGCCTATGATCGAGTAAGTTGGGATTTTTTGCGGGCTGTGCTTTATAAGTTTGGGGTGCCGGAAAGATTGATTTTATTAATCATGAATTGTGTAACAACAGTTTCGTACCAAGTTCTTTTCAATGGAGCGCCTTTGCAGATGTTTCGACCGAAATGTGGTTTAAGGTAGGGAGATCCGCTTTCCCCTTATCTTTTCGTGCTGTGCATGGAGGTCTTATCATGTAATGTGCTCAAAGCACAAGAGAGTGGCCTACTGAAAGGGATTACTTTGTGCCGAGGGGAGGAAGCTTTGTCACACTTGTTTTTCGCCAATGATGCGGTTTTCTTTTTAAATGATAGAAAAAATTCGACGAAACAACTGCGACTTATTCTGAAGAAATATTGCAAGGTGTCTGGCCAAGTGATGGATGAAGATAAATCGGGGATTCTTTTTAGTCCTAGTACTACACTTGCTCAGGCACGTTGTGGGATGAGGAATCTCCGAGTGAAAGGAAATAAAAGTTTAGGAAAGTATCTTGGTTTACCAACGGACTTGCATGGGTCGAAGAGGGAACTTTTCAAAGGACTTATTGACATGGTTATGAGGCGTATCTCCTCATGGAATGGGATTTTTTTGACTGCAGCGGGAAGGTTAACTTTAATTTCATCTGTCCTATCAAATATCTCTATTTACTTTCTATCGGTATTTAAAATACCGGTAAGTGTGACTAATAAGATTAATTCTTTATTATCACATTTTTGGTGGGCGGGTGGTAGATTGGGGAGAACGATCCATTGGTGTAGTCAGAAGTTTCTTAGTTTACCGAAAAGGGAGGGCGGCCTTGGCATTCGGAATATTGAGTGTCTTAATCAAGCGATGTTAGGGAAGCATGCGTGGCGGATTATATCTGGTGATCAATCATTTTTTGCACGCATTTTCCGGAAAAAACTGTTGGGGGATGGTGTTTTAAAAGATAAATGGGTGGTTCAAAGTGGTAGTAACTTGTCATGGGGCGCACGAAGTATTCTTCATGGTCTTGATTTTGTGCGCGACCAAATCGGATGGAAACCAGGTTTGGATTCTGATCTGAATGTATGGACTAACAAATGGGTTAATGGAGAGTATCCGGAACCTAAAGATGACTGCTTGGGAATTGATCATGTTGGCCTTCAAAGTTTGACGGTAAGAGACTTACAGATAAATGGTTATGATGGCGCGGAGAGAAAATGGAATGAAGTTTTCTTCGTACTTTTTTGGTGGATGACAGTGTTCATGCTATTCTCGCAAAACCCATTTGTCGAACACAAACGACAGATGAAATTTATTGGTTACATAATAGTGATGGACAATATAGTGTCAAGAGTGGTTATGGGATCCTATTTCAAGATTTTATGGTAAGGAGGGGATCGCTGAAGGATAAGGAGCGTTTAAGCCGTGTTGGGATGACTTTTTGTAAACGAAAATTATGGAAGTTGCCGGGTCCACCGACTTGGAAGATTCTCATTTGGAGGATTCTTACTAATACTCTATCTGTGGGTATTAATTTTGTGAAACGGAATATTGAGATTGATTCAAGTTGTAAGTTTTGTCAAGGGGGAGGGACGGCTTTGGAAACAATGGAGCACTTATTTAGGGACTGTCCTGTGTCCCGAAGATTGTGGGCTTGTTCTGAGCTTGGTATTCGGACGAATCAGGCTTCCTTTTTGCAAATTGACACCTGGATTATTGATTGGTTGTCATATTTGGAAAGGTCCGAGTGTCGCGAGGAACAACAGATCCGTTTTCTTGCCACACTTTGGTGTATTTGGAGTACTCGCAATCAAATTCTTTTTCAAGGTGTGGTTTTTCATCCGCTGATGTTCTATAAACATTGGTCACAAATTGTAAGTACTGGGTTTCAAGCTATTGTTGAGTTGAAAAAGGATGCTTGTGCCATAGATGGAAATCCACCACCATTTGCGAGGGATAATGCTAATTGGATTCGTAATAGTAACCCTTTTTGTGTTGTGGGTAGGATTGGTGATTGTGGCTATGTGCGGGCGATGGTTGATGCGGGTTGGAAAGGATTTGACAGGGCAGGTGTTGGGTGGATTGTTATGTCTGAAAACGGCCAAATCTTCCATCGCATGGAAAGGAAAATTAAGGCGGAATCCGCTTTGCAAGCCGAAGGTCTTGGTGTGCTCTTGGTACTCCTATGGGCTCGTGAAAGGGGTTTGCGTCACTTGGAGATTTCATCCGATTGTTTATCACTGATTTTGCAGATTGCAGGAATGGAGCGACGACATCATCTTCTAAAGGCTATCTTAGAGGAGATTTGTGATTGTTTTACTTTTTTCCATTGTTTAGCTTTAAGTTATGTTCCTAGGCGCTTTAATCATGTTGCCCATAGTCTCGCATGTAAGGCTATGGATAGTTAGGTAAAACTCTTTTTACAGCTGCCAAAAAAAAAAAAAAAAAAAAAACACTTTCTTTGCAGCCTTCCAGTGATCAAGACCTGGGTTACTCTGATATCTTCCTAACACTTCAACCGCATATGCAATGTTAGCATACATAATGCTACCAATAGCTGAAGCATATGGAATATTCTTCATTTGTTCCTTTTCAATGTCATTCCCGGGGCACTGAATCACTTATCCAAGCAGAACCGGTCATCTTTCACAATTGGTACTACACTTGGTGAACAATCTTTCATCCTGAATCTTTCAAGTACTTTATTGATATAGGCCTCTTAAGAATAAAATAACGAATATCAAGCCTAATGTATAAATAGGTAATTGTCCATAACCCACTTTTTTCTCTCTTAATCACTGACCGACACAAACCCGAAATAACCCGACCTGAATCAACTGGCCCGGAACATGAGAGACCCAAACAAATCGATCATAATTGGCCCGATATGAATTTAACCTGATTGACCAGTTTGCCAAGTCTACTATTGTACTCTCTCCGTCCCGGTCAATTGTTATCTATTTCCATTTTTGGGTTTATCACTCATTTGTTATCTATTTCCACTTTTGATAAGCTTTACATAAGTGGAGAAGTGGGTGTGTGATGTGTGCAAGTGTAGATGTGAGAGAACATCTTTGTTTATTATTATTTTTCTCTACTTTTTCTCATTTCCTTGGTTTTTGTGCCGAAATAAATAGATAACAAATGACCGATACGATACGAAGGGAGTGTACATTTTTCATTTGCTCACATGTTTTAGAAAATGTATACCGCCAAATGGAATGAATGAATTATTACAAATTATTTTGGGTGTCAAATATATATCTGTATACGCAAAAGTAATAAATTAGCCCCATTACTTTAGCTAATCGTGAGATCAAACCCTTAAGTTTTGATTGTAGCAATTATGCCCCATAAGTTGTGTTTTTTTTTTGGTACATAAGAGGGCAAAAAACCCGAAACTAAGAAATCAAACGAGGGGTACTAACCCCTAAAAAATCCTCACGGAGAATTGATCTAAGGGTGTCCGGAGGTTCTTCGATGAAGCTGACTTCAGTAGGAGCGTTAACACCTTGATTAGCTAGCCAATCACTTGCTCGATTTGCTTCCCTAAACACGTGCTCTATGTGAACTTGTCATCCGGGTAAACGAATAAGCTCTTTGCATCGAACCACTAAGGGGCGAATACTATTGCTTACTAGCTAATCCTTTAGAACCAAATCAACGCAGACTACATTATCCATATGAACAAGAAGCGTGTCAACTTGATAAGTCCTCGCTCTTTCTAACCCAGCGACTAGGGCTAACATCTCCCCATAAGTTATGTAAAAGGTGAAAGTAACCCCCTTATCCAAAATCTCATGAGAAATTCATTTTCTCATACTACAAAAACTTAGGTTATATTTTGTTTAAAGAAAAGTGCAAAATTCTTTTTTTTTTAACAAAGAATATTTTAAAATTCTGATAAAATAAAAACTTTAGTTTTATTTTACTTTTTTTTATTAAAATATATCACTATTACCAAAAAAAACTAAGCACGTATATTTTTTGTTTTTCTCATCTTTTCACAAAAAAAAAATTAAAAAAGTTTATATATATAATTTTTATTTCGTAAAGAATTGTTAACAAATTAAAGAAAAATATTTAGTTCTTTAATAAAACATAAATATTTTTATTTTTATGAAATAATTTAAAATCTTCTCTAATTGATGCTAATTCATTTTAAATTTTGATTTCACTATTAACGTTTATTTTGATTTTATGTATATATTGTAAAAAGTGTAATCAATTTACTTATGTAATATGATATATTGAATTTATCATTAGATTTTTGTAAGGCCTTAATTTCACCTTTTGCATAACTTATGGGGTCTAATTGCTACAATCCAAAGGGGGTTTAATCTCACGATTAGGCAAAGTAATGGGCTCAATTGCTACTTTCGCATATCTATATATATTCACCCTTTTAGACGTATCTTAAATTTACCTTTATTTTCTTTCTCCACCTCATCAAATAATCGACTCTTACATCGTCCAAGAACATAATTGACACCATTAATTAAGAGTAAATTGAGAGGGGAAATGGAGAGAATCTAAAGTGTATTTTCTAATATTTTGTTATCGGGTTTTTTTTGGGTTAAACATAATTTAAAGGTCTTTATACCAAATCAATCATTTTACCGTATCAGGTCATTTTTAAGTCGGGTCACTTTTTCTCGCATTATTTTGATATGATTGCGCTTGTCACGGGGTGTACTAAATAGTAAGGGCTATGTGCAATATATTGATATTGATGTGTGTGCTCTTTTTGCCTTTGTCACAATGTGGAAGGAGTTAGAGATAAGAATACTTTGTATATTACGGAGTATTACGTAAATCATTGCAACACCACGAGTTAGCGCAATTTAGAAATCATAAAATCCAATCGAATCGATTAGTGGGAAACACAAAAACCAATCAATCGGTTAGTTAATATTTTTTTACTTGAGAGTTGAGGATGAGAATCTAAAGCACGACCCGACGACTGACACGACCCGTTTTTCAGGATAAAGACTCACTCGTTATTTTAGAGTCAAAGCCTAACCGGCTCGTTCGACTTATTAGGGATTAAAGATAAATAAAAAAATTATTAAAATATTAGTTTTATATATTATATTTGAACGCAATTGCTAAATCATGCACATCCTTTTACTTAATACAACACATTTGTCCCTAATTTTCCATAACTACCCTTTATCATAAAAAAAAGACCTGAAAAGAATTATCCCCCTTCTTTCTCACAAACCTAACCATTCATTAACAACTCGACAATTATAAATCGTAATTCGCAAGTTTCTCCGTTTCTATCAATAATTTTATTAGTACCGTCTTTTAATTAATATAATAATGTTTTTTTAAATGGTTTTTTCCAATTAGGGTTTGGATTGATGTTGGATTAATACTAACTAGTGTTCTTGAAGGGGTGGTTGTGGCATGTGCGGTTGTTGAACATGCCGGAGTAGATTGATCGGAGAATACGGCCGGTCATCAAATTCGTGGCAACCGTGGGCTGTGAATCTGTGATACGATGAGTCGCAAGTTGCTGACCTAAATTCACTTCTGATTTGGCAAATTTGATTAAATAGTATATCTGCTGATGGATTGTTATTAGATGGATTAATTGAAATGGCAAAACCTTAATGTACAAATGAAATCTTGATGCGTTGCAAGTTGCTGCAAATATCAAACTCTTGATTAAATTGATGATGGAGCAATTGTTAGGGGACGAAAGGGGGAATGAGATGGGTGTATTTTTGGGGTTTTTCATTTTTTTTATCTTTGTGGGTGTGAGAATTGAGAGGGATACAATCGGAATAAGGGGGAAAAATGTGCGGGATTTAGTAAAATCGTGTGCGGGATTTAGCATGTCCCGACGATTTAACTACTAGGTTTTACGAACTACTACCAATTTAATTTTTCTGTAAAAACTACTACCACATTATTTGTTTCGGTTAAAAAACACTACCGAATCTCTCCTTTACCCTAAATTTGGCCTAAACAGACCCTTTTGCCCCTCATTTTTTTCTTTCTTTCTTTTCATTAACCGGAGTTACCTAAGCAATTACCTCATAACCTACATTCATTCTTGAACCTGTAGATCAATTTCTCTTCTTCTAACTTGCGGAATTCAGAGGGCGTTTGGTTCAATAGCATAGAATGGAATGGATTGGAATATGAATCCATAATGATACGGTGTTCTAAATCCATTCACTCATAAACTTGTTTGGTTCATCTTAGAATTGTAGAAGGGAGGAATTGAGTTTGATAGCAAGGGGGAAGTTGGGTATGAGATTATAGAGGGTTGGAATGGAGTTAGAATCCATTGGGTATCTAACTCCATTCCAAAAGACTCCAACCAAACATTGGAATTGAGCAAATCCATTCCAAGAGAGCTAACCAAACACCCCCTCATTCTCTTCGAGCTGAAGTCTTATTTACATGTATGTTATTCAAGACTTTTTTCTAATCTAATTAACCTAATTAATTAGATAATTAAATTTTGTGTCTTTACAATTTAGTAGCAGAATTTAAAATTAATTTCGATTGTTGTGTTTAAAACTTTATTTGAAAGCATCAATTTCTAAAACTTTAACCTTAATTTTCGAATTCTTAATTTGTTGATTTTAGTGGGTTTAATCATTATAGGACGGCTATCTCTTTTAATATTGACATGAGGCTTCATTGTAGGCTTTGTAGCGGTTATTTTACATGGACTAAGGGTATAAGTGAGTATACCGGACCTCGTCTGAGGGTTAGGTAGAGAGAGAATTTTCTCCCCCTTCTCTCTACCTTTCCTAATTTCAGAAAAAAAACAATCTTTTTCAGAAAAAAAAATCAAACAACCGCCTCACCGACTCACCGCTTCTCCGCCTCTCGGTCTTGTTTGTTCGCTCCACCAGAGAGGTCTGTTTGTTCGCTCCGCCTGAGAGGTGATGATCGTCTTAAGGCTGATCCGTGTTTATTTTTCCGAGGCTTTTATTTATATCACAGGTTTTTTCTTGTTTTTTTCCTTCTTTGATCTTAGTCTTATCATCTAATACTAGTTCCTCCGTTTTACTCTTTGCTTGTGCGTTTTAATCAAACTTCTCCTGGTTGATATTTGCTGGCGGTATAACCCAGGGTTTTGTTGCTTTCTTAGATGGAGTATCAATTTCTTATGTTTAATCTTTGTGATTTGTTTGTTGTGGATGATAATGGTGCTGATGATGATGACCTTGCTAAGGTTGTTATGGAATTGGGGGTACCTTCCATCTCCAATATCCATTTGGTGAAAGACGGGGGGAACTCCCTTTTCAGGGAAGGGAATTTCTTTTTAGCTGCTCGTCACTACACTCGAGCCCTTAAACTTGTATGTTTCCTAGGCCTTCCACCCGTGCATGACCAGCCCGTAGCCACTTCCCTCTCCCTTGTCCTTAATTTAGCGGGTTGCGAGTTGAAGCTTTCCCAGTATGGTCGGGCTTGCTGTTACTGCACTTTCGTCTTATCTTTTTGATCCGAGCAATGTTAAGGCCCTTTATTGCAGAGGCCTGGCCTTTAAGCATCTGAATCTTCTTAACAAGGCTCTTGATGACTTTGAACATGCTGTGAAATTTGACCTGCATAACAAAGATGTTAATCGAGAACTCCATTCTGTGGCTGATCTTTTATTTTTAAATGTTAATGAGAATCGAGTCACTTATCCTTTTAACCCTTTGGGTTCAGTTAAGAAAGGTAAGAAACCTTTAATAGCTGATGATAGGGTTGATAAGTTTGCAATCCGTGCTGAATTGAATGAAGCGTCTTGTAGTTTAGCTCCTTTGGTAACAGATCACGTTTCTCCTCCTCGTGCTGATATTAATTCTAGTATTTTATTAAAAAAAAGTTTTACTTGTTTTCTTACTTGAGATGTATGCATTTTGAAGGAAAAATTAAGAGAATTTTTATTTTACTAGTAGTAAGAAAGATTGATTATAAATATATTTAAAGCTGGAATTTATTTTTACTTTAAACTAATTTATTATGGAGTAATATTTTTCTTTAAAACTTCTTCATAAGAGTTTTAACTAACAAAAATTGATATATTCATAAATGAAAGATAATATGATTAACTTATTGTTTCGGAGATTGCGCTCGCATAAATGAAAAGATGTAGTCAGATTGTAACACTACTATCTAACATTCTAACTTATTACCATAGGTCCGTAGCGATTTTTTTTGTTGATTATTAATATTGTTGGTTGCAAGCTATGTGTGATGATCCGCACACTTGAACCCTTAGTTTTATTTATGCTTATGTAATTTTATTTCCCTTGTACTTTTTTAGTAAGTAAATTCTTAGTTTAGCTTAGTTTAAGAATAGCTTTATTTCCATAAATAGGTATATCGCTATTCTGAACTAAACTTGTAAAATCAATGTTTCCTGCTACCAGGATGTAAATATCAAATTTCCCTCTTTGGGGAGTACTAGTCAATCAAACATCTGCTTCCCACCAAGTTGCCTTCTTATTGCTTGTTGTTGCTTTCTTGTGAACGACTCTTGCCTTCACCTTTCTAACAAGCCCGTGTGTGTCGATCGAGACTAGGATTTCGACACCCACAACCCGAGACCGATTACGAGTGCCTAGTGCTTGACAAACACTAGTGCCTAACGCTCTCGCTTTCATTCTTGTCAAAGTGTTTAGACAAAGGTGCGCGTCACGCCCCGACTCAAAGTTTCGGACCGTGACATTTGGTATCAGAGCCCGATCTTCTTGACGGGCTGCTGTATACGATGGCAACAAAGGCGGTAGAACCGAGTGGGACTAAAAGTGATACTAAGGCCAAACTGGCGGCTTTAGAGAAATTGATGGACGAGAAAATTCCATCCTTGGAGGCACTCATTGTGAGTTTGGGGAATACTCACCATGTAGTTGAAGAGACGGTAAAGGGGCATGCTGCCCGCTTCGAGGCCATAGACGAGTCCATAGAGGGGCATGAGAGCCGCCTTGTGGCCGTCGAAGAGGCGATTCCGAAAGAGTATAACTCGGATATGGGTTATCTCTATGATAAAGTCGAGCAACTCGAGAACATGTGCAATACCTTGATGAAAATGGCCGCGGACGGGAGTTTTGGTGGAACTCCTAAGGTGAAGCCGCCTACACCCCTCAAGTATAGTGGGGCGAGAGATTCGAAAGAAGTCGATAACTTCATCTTCGACATGGAACAATACTTCCGAGTGAGTGCGCTCGACGAAGGTCTAAAGGTCAGTACCGCGAGTATGTACCTAACGGACGACGCTAAACAATGGTGGCGCTCGAAGCATGCCGAGATCGAGGCAGGAACCATTAGACTAGAGTCATGGAATGATTTCAAACGACTCTTCAAGGAACAATTCTACCCGGAGAACACCGATTTCCTAGCTCGAAGGAAATTAAAGAACTTGAAACATACAGGCTCGATTCGCGATTTTGTAAAAGCATATTCGGCTTGTATGTTGGAGATAGCGGACATGACCGAGAAGGATCGGGTGTTTCAGTTTATTGATGGTTTGAAGGAGTGGGCTCAGCGAGAAATCATGCGACAATGACCTGAGTCCCTCGCAACTGCGATGACAGCTGCTGAAAGGCTAGTTGACTATTACACGGAGCGCGAAACCTCCCAGAAGAAGGGATTCGCTGCAACGGGCGGAAGCAACCAAAGGTTTGGAGGGACGACTTCACAAACAAGACCTCCCTCTACGGGTAATGGTCGGTTTCGTCCCGGAGGTGATAATAGGAGATGGGGTCCGACGAATTCCACTCCAACCTCTTCCAAGGGTAGTAATTCTGAAGCGTCGACTGCTAGAAAGCCGTTCGCGTGCTTCCTTTGTAGAGGACCGCACCGAATGTCCGAGTGCTCTCACCAAGGGGAGTTCAACACCTTTAAGAAGAATTTGTCCAAGATGTCGGTAGAACAGAATCCCGAGGGGATAGGCCCTGATGCAGAGGGGTGCGATGATGATGAGGCCAGTGAGCAAGGAGAAACGGCTCGAATGGGAGCAGTCCACATGATGTGCTCAATGGACAAAGGCGCTGAGCGCTCCGAGACCAAGTCCACGGAACTGATGTACGTGGAGATAAACGTCAATGGGAGGGCTACTCGAGCAATGATAGATACATGAGCCTCCCATAATTTCGTCACCCCCGACGAAGCGAAGAGACTCGGAATGAAGTTGAACCGAGAAGGAGGAAGCATGAAAGCTGTCAACTCCAAAGCCTTGCCGATTCAGGGCGTTGCTAGAGAAGTGGTGATCAAGATGGGCGAGTGGACGGGGAAGCTCGACTTCACCAGCGTCCCGATGGATGACTTCAAGATCGTCCTCGGCATGGATTTTTTGAAGCGGACCCCAACCTTTCTGGCGCCCCACAATGGATCTTTAATAATGGTGGGATCAAAACCATGTCTTGTGAAAGCTGTTGAAACTGACCGAAAGCAAAAGGGGCCACTCCTCTCGGCAATGCAATTGAAGAGAGGACTTCAAAAGGGAGAGCCTACATACTTGTGTACTGTGTCCATGAAAGAAGACACCTTTGCTGAATGTGTAGACCCACAAGTAGAGAAGGTGCTAAAGGACAATAAGGACTTGATGCCTGATCAGCTACCTATGAGTCTGCCACCCCGACGTTCGGTAGACCATCAAATTGAATTACTCCCGGGCACAAGACCTCCTGCTCGAGGGCCATATCGGATGGCGCCTCCCGAATTAGCGGAACTACGAAGACAACTAGACGATCTGATTCGCTCGGGGTTGATACGACCTTCCAAAGCTCCCTATGGAGCCCCGTGCTCTTCCGTAAGAAACGGGGACGGTAGTCCGAGATTGTGTATCGACTACCGGGCTCTGAACAAGCTGACGGTGAGGAACCGCTACCCCATCCCATTGGTAGCAGATTTGTTCGATCAATTACAAGGCGCTGTATACTTCACCATGCTCGACCTAATATCTGGTTATCATCAAGTTCGAATTGCCGAAGGAGATGAGCCGAAGACTGCTTGTGTGACGAGGTATGGGTCTTTTGAATGGTTGGTCATGCCCTTCGGCTTGACAAACGCCCCTGCAACGTTTTGTACGTTGATGAACCATGTTTTCCACGAGTACCTGGACAAATTCGTGGTGGTATATCTAGACGATATCGTTGTATATAGTCGCTCGTTGGCTGAACACGTAAAACACTTGGAGTTGGTGTTCGCGAAGCTCCGAGAGAACCACCTATTCGTGAAGAGAGAGAAATGTGAATTTGCCCAACCTGAAGTGAATTTCCTTGGTCACATAGTGGGCAAAGGCAAACTGAAGATGGACCCGAAGAAGATTGCCGCTATCAAGGACTGGGAACCCGGGGAATGTGTCGAGCTCCGCTCTTTCTTGGGGCTCGCAAACTATTATCGAAGATTCATCCGAGCGTATTCGAAAATTGCTTCCCCGCTCACCGACTTGTTGAAGAAGGATACTAAGTGGGAGTGGTCTATCGACAAGAAGAGGGCCTTTGAGAAGCTCAAGGAAGCGGTGGTACAGGAACCGGTCTTGGCGTTGCCGGATATCACGAAGCCTTTTGAAGTTGAGACGGACGCATCTGATTACGCCCTCGGGGGGGTGCTACTCCAAGAGGGTCACCCTGTGGCTTTCGAGAGCAGAAAGCTTAATGGAGCCGAGACTCGTTATGCGGTACAAGAGAAAGAACTCCTAGCTATTGTTCATTGCTTGCGGGGATGGAGGCATTATCTCTTGGGATCAAAGTTCGTTGTCAAGATCGATAATACCGCAACATCTCACTTCCCGACTCGGACAAGCCGACAAGCCGACAAGCTAGATGGCAAGAGTTGTTGGCCGAGTTCGATGTGGAATTTGCTTACGGACCAGGAGCCGCAAATGAGTCGCCGATGCCCTAAGCCGAAGATGTGATTTGGCTACACTTCACACGATTGCTCATTTGTCCACCACCACCGTGGTCACAGATATTCGAGCTAAGGCAAAGGAACACCTCGACCAAGACCCAATGGCGAGGACTCAAAAACAGATTGGCCTTAGAAGGAAAGACTCGAAGTTTTGGGTGGAAGATGGGCTTTTATTCACGAAAGGACATCGCATCTTTGTTCCAAAGGCGGCCGGGTTGAGGAAGATGCTTCTACAGGAGTGCCATGATACCTTGTGGGCGGGTCATCCGGGATGGCAGAGAACCTTATGCCTATTGAAGAGAAGTTACTATTGGCCCCAGATGAAGGATGATGTGATGGAGTACACGAAGACATGCCTCATTTGCCAGCAAGATAAGGGAGAGAAACAGAAGGCCGGGAATTGTTAAATCCGTTGCCCGTACCTACACGACCATGGGAGAGTATCTCTATGGACTTTATCTCTTGGTTGCCGAAGGTAGGGGCGTTAAGTGTGATCCTTGTCATTGTGGATCGATTCTCAAAATACGCGACTTTCATTCCTCTTCCTAAGGCGTGTAGCGCTGAAGAAACTGCCACCATGTTCTTGGACATGTTGTGAAATATTGGGGATTGCCTCAAAGTATAGTCAGTGACCGCGATTCTCGTTTCACGGGACTATTTTGGGGAGAATTGTTCAATCTCCTGGGTTCGAAGCTGCGGATGTCCTCAAGTTACCATCCTCAAACGGATGGCGATGAACGATTCAATAGCATCTTTGGAAGAGTATTTGAGACACTTTGTTGGGGCAACTCAAATGGAGTGGGTAAGACTCCTTGATGTTGCCGATTGACTTCTTTTTAATGTGCGACGAGCTCTTCATCCAACAAGAGCCCGTTTGAGCTTGTTACAGGTCAACAGCCCTATTGCCTCCCACCAGTTGCAGATACATATGGAGGCCGGACAAAGAAAGCCCACGAATATGTGAAAGAATGGAACGTGAATGCCGAAATTGCTCGAGCTTACTTGGAGAAAGCGTCTCGCCGCATGAAGAAGTGGGCGGATCAGAATCGGAGACCAAGGGAGTTTAAAGTAGGCGACATGGTCATGGTGAAGCTGAACAAAGAGCAGATGAGATTCCTCCGAGGACGAGACAAGCGTCTAGTGCGGAAGTACGAAGGCCCAATCCAAGTGATCAAACGGATTGGGGAAGTAGCATACAAGCTGGACCGCCCTGCCTGGATGAAGTGTCACCCTGTCTTTCATGTGAGCTGTCTAAAGCCTTACCATCCAGATCCTGAAGATCCCACCCGCAACAAGAGCAAGCGCGCCAACATCCGCTCCAATCAACTTCTAGCGACATCAGCCGACTGAACCAGCCATGAAGACTTTGAAGCGTTGCCGAGGACGGCAACAGATTAGGTGGGGGAGAGTGTGATGATCCGCATACTTGAACCCTTAGTTTTATTTATGCTTATGTAATTTTATTTCCCTTGTACTTTTTTAGTAAGTAAGTTCTTAGTTTAGCTTAGTTTAAGAATAGCTTTATTTCCATAAATAGGTATATCGCTATTCTGAACTAAACTTGTAAAATCAATGTTTCCTGCTACCAGGATGTAAATATCAAATTTCCCTCTTTGGGGAGTACTAGTCAATCAAACATCTGCTTCCCACCAAGTTGCCTTCTTATTGCTTGTTGTTGCTTTCTTGTGAACGACTCTTGCCTTCACCTTTCTAACAAGCCCGTGTGTGTCGATCGAGACTAGGATTTCGACACCCACAACCCGAGACCGATTACGAGTGCCTAGTGCTTGACAAACACTAGTGCCTAACGCTCTCGCTTTCATTCTTGTCAAAGTGTTTAGACAAAGGTGCGCGTCACGCCCCGACTCAAAGTTTCGGACCGTGACACTATGTTACT
This sequence comes from Silene latifolia, assembly GCF_048544455.1. NCBI lineage: Eukaryota > Viridiplantae > Streptophyta > Magnoliopsida > Caryophyllales > Caryophyllaceae > Silene > Silene latifolia. The sequence continues at coordinate 16,474,732 of NC_133529.1, forward strand.
TCGATCCTCCCATTGTTCTCACTATACCCATATCGACACGACATGGCTATGGGGTCTGGAACTCTGGATTATGTACCGACCCGACACCTTTTAGTCTAACATTGTTCCTACGAGAGCTGCTAGTGAGTCTCGCATCACAAAGAAGGTTTACAAGGCATTTGTTATTATATTTAACGACTTTTTTTGGCAAATAAAAGTTAAACTAGTTTTGGAGCCCGTGAAAATCACGGGGTCATTAATAATTGACTGTGTTTAAGTGTTTAATTTGTGAATAACTTATATGGAGTAGTCCCTCCCTCTTAGGGGTGTAAACGAGCCGAGCTGAGCACGAGCTCGGGTGGGCTCGGGCTCGGCTCGAATTTTTTAGCTCGAGCTCGGGCTCGGCTCAAAGCTCGTCGAGCCTAAAAAATTGAGGCTCGAGCTCGGCTCGGGAAAAGCTCGAGCTCGGCTCGAGTTCGAATCGAGCTCGTATTGTCATTATATACTTCCACTTTTTCACCTTTTAAATCTAATTAAATATAAATATTTTTGAAAAACAACTAAATTATAATATACTAAAAAATATTATATCATAATATACTTATATAAATGTCTAAATAACATAAAATTTGAAACAAACATAATACTACAAGATAAAGATTATATAAAAGAAAATTATAAACGAGCCCAAACGAGCTTCCGAGCCGAGCCTTGCTGAGCTCGGGCTCGGCTCGTATTAAGCCAAGCTCGGCTCGAGCTCGAGCTCGTTTTGACTGAGCACGAGCCGAGCTTTGACCGAGCCGATTCCGAGGGCTCAAAGAGCCGGCTCATATCATTGACAGCCCTACTAGTGTAGTCCCTCTCAATCATTTGTTTAATTTTAATTAAAAAACCACTCACAAATAATTAAAAAAAAGGTAAATAAATGTACACGATTGAGGGAGCGGTAATTTAAAACAAAAGTTTAATACACTTCAAATTTTTGATTCGGTATGATAGGCAAACCAAAATGTGAATAGCTTGGTTTTTTGAAGCGAGGACACATTCCGTCAAATTGAACTTTTGGGTACTTGTGGTCTTATGGACAATCTTGACGCCATAGAAGTATTGGAACATGAATTTGCGCTCCATTGCCGTCCTCTGTTTTCAAAGGATTTAAAAATATGAGTACAAGTTGCTACCAATAAAACAAAACATTAAAAGAAGTCACCCTTCCATATATGAACAAATTGCATTGAAATTTATTTTTTACTCCATATGCAGTTAAAAACCTCCTAACTTCGAAATATATAGCGTGATTACTTTTCCTTCATTATCCTTTCTTTCTCTACAAAAATATAGCCTTCTTATTACTTCACTTATAGTAAGTACACATACAGATATAGAATTTAAATAAATACTCCCGTCAAAATCCTAAAAATCGTATAATATGGATAATTATGCTAGTCTCGTTAAAATATTTCTTATTGGGTATGCAAAATAATTACGCGAAGTTCAAAGCACAAGCATTAACATATACATACCTCCTACAATAACATCATTAATTAAATTATCAATTTAATTAATTGAATTGGCACCTCCGATTAAGACTATTAAATATAAATACATGAACAAAAAGAAAAGGAAAAACGAGACACAAAATTCCAATAAAATACTTTAAATTACAGAGAGAACAAAACAAACTGACTTTTGTAAGGACGGGTAATGTTGGTGGACAACCTGATATCAAATAAGACAATATGAATTGGTATTTGGATGAGATTTTATAGAAAGAAAATCAAATACTCTCAATTTTCTCGTTTGAGTTGCTAATAATTCTTTAATTGCCTCTTTAATTAATGGTTTTTCAATTGCCTCTTTAATTAACGATTCTTCAGTTGTCTCTTTATTATTTGACCATTGCTTTGATTGGCTTAAAGATTATAGAATATGAATGGTTTTCTTCACCAACAAACATTGCAACTTGCCTCTTTATTGCTTGAATGAAGATATTATTTTTATTGTCGTTTTGGTGCATTTTAAAGTACTTGGCCCTATGTTTATCTTGCAAAGAAACGGTCGTGAACTTTTATGTGAGCAACTTTAACAATTATTCCGAATAATTCCAAGGAAAGGCCACATATATTTAAAATATCACATTTTATGTTCTAATAATATACTCCGTAGTATATATAAGATTAGATTTGGGATAAAAAGTAAGAGAGTAAAGTAAGGATCAAAACTTTATAGGTGAACTCTAATAATTATTATTAGTAGTATAAGATGAGCAAAACTAATTACACATTTCTCGGAATCATGCAATAGATAGAGATCTATGCATATACAATTCCAGACATAGCTTCTTCATATTCAATCACTCATCAAAAATTATAATCAAAATAATACTATTATACTTCATACGAAATATTAGTCTTTCCTAATTCATGAGAAAATAAAGTATAAACAAATCATTTAAAAAAAATATTTATCCAAAAAATATTGTGAGTTACAGAATAGTATATTTGATTGAAAAAAAAAATGATTTAAAGGCTTGAAAGCATTGGAATTGGAACAATGAATTGGAGAATAAGAATCGGTTTCTAACTAATTACTAATCATGCATAATATTTATTATGCACATTATAACACTATGATAAGATCAAATTGACATATGTGCATCGTACTTAAATAGTTTGGCTAAACAATTTGATTTGTAACCTGTTTGACAAAATAAAAATAGAACATAAGTGTTATAAAGGAGACTAAAGTGTAGGAAAGAGTGAAGGACAATAATGTAACAACATGTCAACAACTTATTAAAGATTTTTACTACCATTCGATATTTCAAATACACCATTGTTCTAATTAATTCAAAACATAATAAGATTCTAATTAATTCAAAACATAATAAAAATAAAAAGCGAAATAATTAATTTAGTTCTTTAGCTATACCTTACCTACCAATTTTTTGAATAAAGTTAGAAATTCATTCTCCTGCAATATTAATACAAACACAAAAAATAATAACAAATTAATACAAAACATAAAAAAAATAAAAAACGGAATAATTAATTTACTTTTCTATGTATACTTTAGGTGATATTTTTTGAATAAAATTGAAAATTAGGGTGAATATAATAGTTATATATATGAAAAATTCTATTAGTAATTCTCTCAAAATTTTATGAATGAAAGAAAAAATAAAAAATATGGTACATAAATACGGAGTATATATAGTAATGATAAAAGGAAAGTTAAAAGGTCATTCCATTAAATAAAGAAAATAATGGTTAAATAAATAACAAAAATTATGAGAGGAGATCAATGGTTTACAATATTATTTTCTTTCTTTTTTGTGTTTATACCTTATATTTTTTAAATTTTTTTAACTTATATTTTTTAATTTTCTTAAATTGGTAATTCATGTCACTTGTTTTTTCCAAGTCATATTAAAAGTTGTCACGTCACAATTAAACTTGTCATGTCATATTTTTTAGGTTAGCCTTTTAATTAGATTTTATAGATTTAAGTTTTATTTGCCAAACTTCTTTCATCATACTCAGAATTTGGAATAATTTCAAACTTGGAAACTTTTGCTTTGAATGAAACAGTGTCTCCGCACCCATATCCTCGTATTAGGATAACTTCCCTATGTCTCACCGTGTCAAATCCAACAATTAATGATCTTCAGTTCTTTGATGAAGTGATAATTAAGCATTGCTTTCGTGAAGCCAACAAAGTTGCCGATTTTATGGCTTCTATTGGACATTAATGTCCAACTCTTTCGAGGTAGTTTGAAAGCCGGTGGCTTCAACTTACCTCTATCATTCGAAAGGATGAGATGTGTTGGTGTGGACGCGGGCCCACGGGGGCGCTTGGGAAGGAAGAGAACAAGCGTTTGCATTTGTAGAGTCGCCACCAATTTTTATGGGAAATTGGAACCGTTCGAATACCTCGTGTCATGTCAAGACACAAAGTAGAGACATGAACACCAAGAACTCGTTACCCTTAGCATTCTATGTCTAGAATGACTCTCGTGGATGCCAATGAACAAGGATGTTCACAGAGATCTGGAGTAAGGAGTGAGGGTACGTATTAGGAAGCTCTTTTGATCGAACACCTAATCCCGCCCGCCTCGATAGCGGCCTCTACTAATGATTATGGAAGTTATTCATACTCGATATATCGTCGATTATATGCATGCAATGCAACATCCAAGTTTGATCCTAGCATGTGAAGATTAGACTAAGTCGGTGAACAATTAATTTAACATGCAATTAATGTCGAGGTAGGAATTAAGGTTCAATTACATGTTAAAACATACAAATGATAAAAAGGTACAATGATAAATACAACAAAGGAAAATTACGATAATAAAAATTACAATAAGTACATCGGGTTTAGATGATTTATGTCGAGAATACATTTAAAACGGATAATTTGAGAAAAAGAATAAAGGAATGAATTAACGAACATGAATTAGGCGATAATACGATTAATAGTTAATTATATGTAAACTAATTAATTAGGTCAAGGCAGAATGGGAGTTCAGAGGCAGAAATCAACCTGGAACAGGCGCAGCAGGACTGCGCCCTATGGAAGAGGCGCAGCGGTTGCTGCGTCTGTTCCAAGGGTGAGTTCTGACTGTGAAGCCGGAACTGCAAATCGTTAATTTTAATTGGTGAATTTAATGATCGATTATGATAATTGACTCGGAAAAAAGTGATTTAATACATTAATTACATATGAATGAGTCATAAAAGCAATAAAACATGGACGAAACGAATGCGAACGAATTAATCACATGAACGAAAGATTGATTAATGACATGGGTGAACTAAATAGGTTGAATATGACGAATTAATGGAGAACTAATGACGAATAAATAGATGGGAATATACCAAAGATCGAATTCCAGAAACTCAATATGAATGAATCGAATCTCTACAACCCGGATTGAGTTTAATGACGAAAACCCGCAAATATTGGATTATAAGGGATTTAAGTCGGAATTAAATGATGAATTATATACTAATGATGATAAATAATGTACATGTGAAATTATTATGCTATTACATCAAAGATTGAAGAACAAACGAAAACAAATAAAGAAAAGAAAACTAATTTACAGAGGACGAAGGAAGAAGAAAGGAAGCAGGAACTGCGGCAGCCTCACGAAGAGGCGCAGCAGGCACTGCGCTCCTTCGAAGAGGCGCAGCAGTTGCTGCGTCCTTTCTCGACGGTTATCTTCTGGTAATCCGTAAAAAGGGTTTTAAACGTGGTTTTATAAATCGGTTTTGGAAGTATTTTTGACATAAATCTTACATTAGTGATACAAAAAGATAAAGAACAATAAATAAAGAAGGATTTACACCCTCAGACTTACATGTTTGACGAAACGAGATGAACTAAGTTATAGATTAGTGATGCTCGACTCGAACTATAATGCAAATATGAAAGTGCCCTCATAGGAGGAAAACGATTAAGATTGATTAAGTTGATTATTGTGTAGTTGGTCAAATTGGTCGGTCATGCAAACGAGGCTGGTACTCAGAAGGATCCGAGCTTACGTGGTCGAATGTTCAAGCACGTAGACGCCAAAAAGTAAGAACGTGGTCTAGAATGCATAGGGAGAAGAGAAGGGCGGACACTCGCGTGAGAAATATGAGGAGCGAAGGCTCCTATTTATACTAATCACGTGAAGGAATAGGGTTTTCGGAGAAACTTTGGAAGTGAATCTCGAAAAGATATGAAAAAGATACAAAAAACACGCAGAAAAGGACCTGGGAAGAAGCGCAGCAGGCACTGCGTCCCTTGGAAGAGGCGCAGCACCTGCTGCGTCTGTTCCCAGGTGGTTTCTTCCTGCGAAAGAAAGATTTCCGTGTTTAATTTATGGAATAACGGGATAATCTTATTTTCCTTAATATTTTGTATGAATATTACGGGAAATTGTTTACCAAAGATTAAAAGATTGTGAAATATTTATAAAATATGGAATAGAAATATCCGGAACATTCCAGAACATTCTGACTCGGGATTTAACGGTTATCAGAAAATGAAGACGGTTTTAGGCCCGGACTCCAAATGTACTCTTGTGGACAGCGGGGGCCCACGGGTGCGCTTGGGAGGAAGAGAACAAGCGTTTGCATTTTTTGTGGAGTCGCCACCAATTTTTATGGGAAATTGGAACCGTTCGAATACCTCGTGTCATGTCAAGACACAAAGTAGAGACATGAACACCAAGCAATCGTTACCCTTAGCATTCTATGTCTAGAATGACTCTCGTGGATGCCAATGAACACGGATGTTCACAGAGATCTGGAGTAAGGGGTGAGGGTACGTATTAGGAAGCTCTTTTGATCGAACACCTAATCCCGCCCGCCTCGATAGCGGCCTCTACTAATGATTAGGGACATCATCTATACTTGATATATTGTCGATTATATGCATTCAATGCAACATCCAAGTTTTAATCCTAACATGTGAGAATTAGGCTAAGTCGGTTAACAATTAATTAGCATACAATTAATGTCGAAGTAGGAATTTATGTTCAATTACATGTGAAAACATACAAATGATACAAGAAAATATGATAAATACAATAAATAAAAATACAATAATAAAAATTACAATAATTACATTGGGTTCATTGATTTATTTCGAAAATACCTTTAAAACGGATAATTTGAGAAAACGAATAAAGGAAAGAATTAACGAACAAAACAGTAGGTGATAATACGAGTAATAGTCAATTATACGTAAACTAATTAAACTAGGTCAGGAAACAACGGAGTTCAGAGGCAGAAATCATCCTGGAACAAAGCGCAGCAGATCGCGCCCTCTGGGAAGAGGCGCGGCGGGCAGATCGCGCCCGGGAAGAGGCGCAGCAGCTTGTTGCGTCTGTTCAAGGGTGAGTTCTCGGGCAAGTTTAGCGGAATCGCAAATCGTTAATATTAATTGGTGAATTTAAGGATTGATTAATATATTTACTCGGATGGAAGTGATTAATGGATTATTTACATGTGATTAATGGTCATAAAAGCAATAAAACATAGATGAGACGGAATTAAGATGAATTATTTACATGAATGAACGATTGATTAATGACATTGGTGAACAAAATAGGTTAAACATGACAAATTAATGACAAATTAATGACGAATATGACAAAAGACAGATGAAAATATATCAAAGATCGAATTCCAGAAACTCAATATGAACGAATTGAATTTCTACAACCCGGATTGAATTTAATGACAAAAACCCGCAAATATGAGATTACAAGGGATTGAAGTCGGATTTATGACGAATTATGTACTAATGAATGATGAATATATACATATGAAATTATTAGATTATTATGGTCAAAGAATTAACAAGAAACAAACGAAATCAAGCAAAGATTGACGAATTACAGAGGACGAAGGAAGAAGAAAGGAAGCAGGAACTGCGGCTGCCTCACGAAGAGGCGCAGCAGGAACTGCGCTCCTTCGAAGAGGCGCAGCAGTTGCTGCGTCCTTTCTCGACGGTTTGTCTTCTGGAAATCTGTAAAAGAGGTTTTAAAGCGCGGTTTTAGAAATCAGTTTTAAGAGGTATTTTCGACATAAACCTTACATTAGTGATGATACAAAAAAGTAAATAACAATAATAAAAGAGAGATTATACACCCTCAGACTTACATGTTTGACGAAACGAGATGAACTAAGTTTACGATTAGTGATGCTCGACTCGAATGTAGACGAAAGTGCCCTCGTAAGAGGAAAACGATTAGATTAATTAAGTTGATTGATTGTGGAGTTGGTCAAATTGGTCGGTCATGCAAACGAGGCTGGTACTCAGAAAGATCCGAGCTTACGTGGTCGAATGTTCAAGCACGTAGACGCCAAAAAGTAAGAACAAAGGTCTAGAATGCAAAGGGAGAAGAGAAGGGCGGACACTCGCGTGAGAAATATGAGGAGCGAAGGCTCCTATTTATACTAATCACGTGAAGGAACAGGGTTTTCGGAGAGATTTTGGAAGTGAATCTCGGAAAGATATGAAAAAGATACGAGAAATACGCAGAAAAGGACCTGGGAAGAGGCGCAGCACCTGCTGCGTCTGTTTCCAAGTGGTTTCCTCCTGCGGAAGAAAGATTTCCGTGTTTAAATTATGGAATAAAGGGATAATTCGGTTTTCCTTAATATTTTGTGTGAATATTACGGGAAATTGTTTACCAAAGATTAAAAGATTGTGAAATATTTATAAAATATGGAATAGAAATATCCGGAACATTCTGACTCGGGATTTAACGGTTATCAGAAAATGAAGACGGTTTTAGACCCGGACTCCAAATGTACTCTAATTACTGTCAAAACGACCGTATCGGCACGTAGATGACAACTAAGAGGTAGACATTAGTGTTTGAGCAATCACTTGACGATAAACTTACGAACTGTCACAAATAGTTCCGCGTACCAAACATGCGGCCTAATCATCACCGGGTGGTTTGCGAGAGGTGCAGAAATTGGTATTAGAAACGGATAATTGGTAATATAAGGAACATAACCATGTATTTGTTTCGAATTTTCGTTGAGTTTTGAGCATTTGAGTGAATTTGAGACGGTTTCACAGCTAAACCGTAAATTGCTTCGAAAATAGCCTTAGGATTGCCCATTTGCGATGAAACTTGATATTTGGGATCCTTGGATGATGGGTAAACTTCCTATCATCTCGGAATTTTGGTTTGTGATGGCTTTTTCAGGACACTTTTCTAGGGCATAATCGCCGTTATAACGAAACGCTGCCGAAATTTCGACTCGAACCCGGAACTAAGCTTCAAATTAGGCTTGACTTGACCCTAATTACCACATGAGTGATCAGGTTTATGAGAATATGGCCAAAGATGGCGAGAAAAGAGCAATTTCAGGGCTTCCGAAGGCTCAAAAATCCCTTAACTACGGCTCGTCGTCACGTGACGCGGCCAAAATTTGCTTTAATGTTGCAGGTGATGAGGCTTCTACTTCTGGGAGAGCTCCCATGGAGATAGACACTGCCGTGGTCGAGGAGGCTTTGGAGCAGGCCTTCACCGCTGCGGTGATGGCTGCTGGGGACAAGGTCCACGAGGAGGAGGCTGTTGAGGAGGAGGAGGCCCCGAGACGGGCCAACGTTGGGCGAGGAGGTCGTCAGCTGAGGGGAGCTCCCGCGTGGGCTGAAACTTGGGAGAGTAAACACCTGCTTTGGGCTGCAGAGAGTCACCTGTCCTACAGGACGGTGAAGAGCTTGGTAAATAGGAATTCACTACTCATCACTCATCTTCTTTCGTTCAATTCGTTCATTCAAAACTAAAGATAGCTTTTGTTTCAAATCACAATAGGAGGCCGGGAACATTAGGTCGTTCTCGGGTTACACGACAGCGATGGAGTGCTACGAGCGGCTGTCGGCGGAGGAGCGCGCCATGATCGATCGTGGAGCGTTTGGTGCCTTGGTGCAGGCTTGGAGGGATATCGCGAAGAGGAAGCTGCGGGCTAACCTTAGCCTGGTCTGCGTTTTCTTGGACCGATCCTGGGATACGACTTCCACCTTTCACATGCCTTTTGGTGAGATGGGAGTCACTCTAGAGGACTACGGCATGATTTCTGGTCTGCCGTGTGGGTCTGAGGCTGTGGAGTGGCCGGAGACTGCCATGAGGGTGGACTCGGCCGAGGCTAGTAGGTTGATCGGCTGGAACTTGTCGCCGAGGGCTGTCACAATACCGGGTTTGGTGCCTAGCTCTTACGTTCGAGACTACTTTGCGGGAAAGATCCCGGCGCTGGTGACGATTGACGGGAGGGAGACGGCTTCTCCTCCCTGTACTGCTGAGCAAAGGGCCCGCTTGTGGCTTTGGTGATTTCTGTCTTCGATTTACCTCAGAGACAAGGGAGAGAGGCTGTCGACGAAGCTTCTTCCCTTCCTTTCTGACCTGAGCTCCCTAGGGCGTTGGGACTGGGTCACTGCTGGTTTTGCGGTCCTCATCCGCTTCATGAGGGCCATGGTTCGTCCGGAGTTGATGGAGAAGGGGACTTCTCCTGGTGCTGTCGGACCTGGACTACTGCTGGAGGTATGAACCTTCATTTAGACTAAAATCAATTCCTTTCTTTATCACATCACGAAAGATCGTTATTGACTATTTCGCTTTACAGGCGTGGGTGTACTCCTACTTTCCGAGCCTCTCGCCCAAGAGGACGGAGCCGCTGGAGAAGGCCTATCTCGTGGTGAGGGATTGGGTGATGTGCAGGATGAAGAGCAAGCGTTCTTCTCACGGCGTCTACCGGCGGGACGTGAACGCTCTTCAGCTGGACAGTGTAAGCATCTCACTCATATTCTTTTTGCTTTCACATTGCTTGAAATCGATCATAAGAATGATTCCTTGTTTGTCTTGTCCCAGTGGGTGCCCAGGCCTTGGGCGGAGTACGCTGGAGCGCCTCCTTTTGTGGCTGAGGTCCTTCGGCCTAGGAGCTCGAGCCGCTTTGTTGAGGACGTCGATGGGTCTGTGTGGTACTTGGGCGAGCGTTTGGCTCGTCGGTGTTCTCGGGACGTGTTGACGGTTCCCATCGATCCTCCTAGGACGATGTTCGAGAGCCTTCGAGGCCGAGAGGAGGCGACTTGGTGGCGTTGGTGGTGACGCCCTCCTTCTTCCTGGTGAGGACTACTCGGCGTTCCTCTACGGGAGATTGGCGTACTGGCCGGTTGTGGTGAGCATATTTACTCTCCTTTATTCTTGATTTTAAAACTATGATGAAAGATCATCGATTAATGAGAACCATTTGACTTTGCAGGAGGTTGAGGCGGTGGGCATCGAGCCCCCAGAGTACCCCGAGACCCTCGAGTACACTGACACGACTGGGAGGACGACGATCTCCGAGCTATGTGACTTTGACGTGGCTGTGACGGATGCTGTCCTGGACGATTGGCAGCATCTGATTCGGAGGGTGAGCCTCTAATTTTGCATAATTTTTGTGTAGGAACACATTTGATTGAGTTTGTTCAATTATTGAGAACTTCTTTTTGGAAATGCAGGTTGCGCCGTCTCGGTTCGTGGTGTTATGGAGGGTGGCCAACCGGCTGCGAGCTACTGCCGTCGAGGCACTTGTCGGCGGTCGAGGTCCTCAGGTAGGAACCTTGCGCCTATTTCACTTTTGAATTTTGATTTTCCAACTTTCTTGTAACTGCTTGAAATGATTGACATGAGCCAATTTTGTTGTTTACAGGGGGACCGTGAGCTGGAGCGAGAGTTGGCTTAGTCTCGGGAGGAGACAGCTCGCTTGTTGAGGGAGCTCGAGGTTCAAGACGCCGAGATTGCTGCTCTCACGGCAAGAGTTGCAGAGCTGGAGGGCGACCGACAGTAGTTTAGTTTTGTTTTTGTTTGTTTGTTGGCTGTATTTTGCACATCTGTACATTTTGGACCTTGATTTTGAACATTTTGGACTTTGTTTGGGGCTCGAGCCCCCAGTTTGTTGTACATTTCCCTTTTTTGTTGTATATAAGATGGCCTGAGTGCCTTTGCTGCTGGGTTGCGTTGCTTGTATCTGCAGGTTAGCTTTGAACAGGTTTGGTAGATGACGGTTTATGCCGTCATGCTGCCGAAATTTACATAGAAATCACGCAAAACATACATTTGTATATACACATGGCCTGAATTAGCGCAAAACGAAAGACTCGAAAGCACGCAAAAAATGCAAAAATTTTGCCGGAAATGACCGGACGGTAGGGAGGGTTACCCCTAAAAAAAGAAAAAAATAGAAACCTATAAGGTAGAAATGAAATAAAAAAAGGAATATAAAAGAAATACAAATGAAATAAATATATAAATTATGAAATGAATTAAATTTAAAATGAAAGTTATTTCCTAAATTGAAATATATTAAAATGAAAATTATTTCCTAAAATGAAAATGTGCAAGTGTGGTAAAATGGTGAAAATGTCGATGTCGTCTCGAAATGCGTGTCCGCGGAATTAGGAAACACGAAATATGGTAATTTCCACGTATTTACCAAAATAATAACCCGTAGGAATAGGAAATTATTCGTCAAGGAATTTAGGAAAGATCCAACGCGGAAAATCACAGAAACCTAGCTGAGGAAGAGGCGCAGCATGAGCTGCGTCCCTTTGAAGAGGCGCAAAGCCAGTCCGCGCCTGTTCCCAGTGGTTCGTTTCGCGCATTTTTGGAAACAGAAATTAGTATAAATAGAGACGTCGATAGAGCTTTTATTCACACAAATCTTTCGTCTCTTCTTCGTCTTATTACATAAAATTCTCAAAATAATCCCTCATCATGAATACTTTAGAGATTCGCTTAAAAGAATGGACCAACGAATTTTCAAACATGGAGAAACACGACATGGGCGCCTATAATCTTGGATCTTTGTTGAGTTTGAAGCTTATCAAGGTTGTCAAACCATTCCTAGATGCTTGTCTTGACTACTGGGACCCGAATTACCGTGTTTTTGCGTTCCCTGGAGGCGACATTTGCCCATTTCCTGAAGAAATTGCTGCTATTGGTGGGTGGGACCCTGAACACTTGCCTGCCATTCCTTCCACTTCGCAAGGGTATAAGAGCAAATTCAGAGACTTGCTTGGGTTGACTAGACTTGAGGTTGACCATCTAGTGACCTCGAAGGGAGTGCGAATGTTGGACTTCATAGACCGATTTATTAATAGGGCCGACCCCACCGTTTCTTATGTTGCTAGGCGAAGGGCATTTGGATTTTGCTTGTTGCATGTGTATGTCTTCCAAGGGCATGTTGATGAAGACTTGAGAGGTGATCCCCGTCTTCTGGGCCTTGTTGAGCAAATGGAGCTGCGCAGGAGCCCAGCTTGTTTATGTCTAGGAGAGATCCTGTTGGGCTTGGATAATGGGAAAGCCAACCGCGACCTACCGTATTTGGGAAGTCCCGTCATTCCGCAGGTAAAAGAACATTTTCTTCTTCTTTTTCTTTCTTTTTTTTCTTTCTTCTTTTTTTCTTTTTTTTTTCTTTTTTTTTTCTTTTCTTTTTTGATGTCTAATACCTGCTTTTGGTAGGTTTGGCTTATGGAACGGCTTCGATTGATCGAGCCCCCAGTTCACGTTCCTTCTTATCATGCTCGTTCGATTGCAATGAGGACCAGGCTTTATATGGTGGACTTCACCCGAGTCTGCAATTATTGGGAGAACAAACTGAAGAGTGATGATGGCCCTTTGATTAGATGGATTGTACCGTGGTGGCACCTCAAATCTGTCACTGGAGTGTCTTCTTTGGATCCTACTTGATCTGCGCGCATTCCTGGCTTGGAATTTATGGTGTGCATCTTCCCAGAAAGGCTGATGAGACAGGTTGGGCTAAAGCAGACGATCCCGAAGCTTGATACCGTCCCGCAGACTGCCGTGGCGCTTACTACTGAGAGCCGAAGGGAGTGGGCAATTAAATGGGCCCAAAGAAACATGTGGTTCTTGAACTCTTCTGCTAATGCCTTATGGGCGTCGGATTCCTATCTGCGATGGAGGAAAGCTACTACTCCGGAAGAGCGCGAGAGATTGAGGAAGCGCGAGCCCGTCGACTACAAGGTGCGTGAGGTGGAAAAAGGAAAGGAGAAGCATCTGACCGAGGGAGAGGAGGAAGCCGGGTTTCGAGTTGTTCATCCTTCGAAGAAACCGAAGACCTCTCCTGTCGTGGAGATGGTGATTGGCAAGAATGGGAAGTCTAGGCCTCGAGAAAGACCGTTGGTGATTAGGTCCGAAGTGGCGCAAGAGCATCCGGCTCGAGGTCGCGACAAGAAATATGATAAGAATGACAAGGGCAAAGGGAAGATGGAAGAATAGCCCGAGTCTTTACTATTATTTATTATTATTATTATTATTGTTGTAATAAAAAGGTGGGGTTTTTAGAATCCTAGCCTATTTTTATTTTTATTATGTAGCGTACTATTACTAGAAAATGAATGAAATAAAAAGGTTAATTGGTTATGAAACCGATGCGGTTTTCTATTTATTATTCTTGTCGAATTCCAAATGCAATGCAAATGTCCTTCTATTTACATTTTAAAAATAATGGGTTGTATCCTGTAAAGGATTGCCTACGTATTCATTTAGAAAATGAAATCAAACCCTTGCGCGTAGTTCGAGTAAATGTAAAAGAATAATTGTTCAAGCAAGAGCTTGTAATGAACTTAGAAAATAAGCATGAGCTTTTGCTTACTCTGAAGGTGCAGTTTAGTTTATTTGATGATATGAGGATGACAAATTTAATTTGTCAAAATGCAAGAGCAGAGTGACATTAGCTTATTTCAGCTTGGCCAGGGGCCGTTTATTTAGTGCCACAAGAGCGACACGTGAGGTTACGCGAGGCACGTTTTTGTTCCTATTCTAGGCATAGTACCGTTTTAGTTGGTCAAGGTTTGTCGGGTTGGAAAACTCATTCCCATCTAGGTCTGTGATTCTAACCGCACCCCCTGGAAGTATGGACTTGACTAGGAATGGTTCGGCCCAATTAGGTTTGAATTTTCCCCGTGGATCGACAGGTAAAAGAGCTCTAACCGATTTGAGTACTAGGTCTCCTTCCTTGATGTTTCTTGGCTTAACCCTTTTGTTGAAAGCTCGTTTGATACATGCTTAGTATGTTTGGATGTTATGCTAGGCGCGTAGCCTACGTTCATCCAGGAGGATGAGTTCTTCATATCTATCCCTCTTCCAATCGGCTTCTGGGATTTGACTTTCGAGTAAAATACGCAAGGATGGTATCTCTAGCTCGACTGGTTGTACAGCTTCCATGCGGTAGGTCAAATAGAAAGGAGTAGCCCCAGTGGGCGTCCTAACAGATGTACGATATCCCCATAAAGCAAAGGGTATCTTGCTTGGCCAATCTCGATAGTTGTCAATCATTTTCTTGAGAATTGTGACAACGTTTTTGTTTGCTGCCTCTACCGCGCCATTAGTCTGTGGTCTATAGGGCGAAGAGTGGTGATGCCTAATTTTGTACTTGGCTAGCAATTGCTCAGTCTCAGCTTGGAAATGTGATCCATTATCACTAATGATCTCATGTGGGCAACCGTATCGACAGATGATGTTGTTTTGTATGAACTTTGCCACATTTTTAGCCGTGAGACTAGTGTAGGAAGCCGCTTCTACCCATTTGGTGAAATAGTCGATTGCCACTAGGATGAAACAGTGACCTCCTGTTCCGGCTGGAGTTATCTTCCCGATTATGTCAATTCCCCAGGCAGAAAATGGCCAAGGAGATGTCATCGTATAGAGCAATGAAGAAGGGACATGTTGTACATTCCCGAAGATTTGGCAATTGTGGCATTGTCTTACGTATTTGATGCAATCGGATTCCATTGTGGTCCAATAATACCCCAAACGTGTGATCTTCTTTGCCATCATGGGCCCACTCATATGAGGACCGCATTCTCCATCGTAGACTTCTTCCATCACTTTCCGCGCCTGTGAATGATCAAGGCGACGTAGGATTACACCATGAGGTGTTCTTTTGTACAACTCTCCTTTCATGAGAACGTATTGGGAAGCTAATAGGCGTATAGCACGTTGTCCCCTCTTGTCCATATCTGGTGGATATGTGCCGTTGAGCTTGAAATTCAGGATTGCTTGGAACCAGGGTTCCTGTGCGATTTCCTCTTCGTCGGTGATTTGGTGGACATAAGCTGGTTCTGACCGTCGTTCGATGCACAAAGGCATTTCCACCATGTGATCTGGCATATTAATCAAAGATGCAAGTTTTGCAAGAGCATCTGCAAATTGATTTTCTTCCCGAGGTAGGTGTAGATAGGTTATGTGATCAAAGAATTGGGCAACTTGGTCTATTCTAGCTTGATAAGGTGCTAGGCTTTCGCTTCGGATTTTCCAAGATCCTGTAACTTGATTGATGATCAGGGATGAATCCCCATGTACTCGGAGGTTCTTAATGCCTAAGCTCACTGCCGCTTGTAGTCCGATGAGACAAGCCTCGTATTCTGCAGCATTGTTTGTCACCTCGAAGTCGAGTTTGACAGAGATTGGTGTATGCTCGCCTTCAGGAGAAATGAGCAACACTCCTATTCCAAATCCTCTTAAGTTTGATGCTCCATCAAAGTAAAGGTCCCAGGAGTCTACATCAGTTTGGAGTATATCCTCGTCTGGAAATGACCAAGTGTCTATTGTTTGTGCGTCATTGATGGGATTTTCTGCGAAGAATTCGGCGACGGCGCGGCCTTTTATAACTTTCAGAGGCACGTATTTGAGATCGAATTCTGAGAGCATCAAAGTCCATCTTGCTAAGCGTCCATTGAGGACGGGTTTCTCGAAGAGGTATTTGACTGGATCCATTTTGGAGTATATTTTGACGGAGTAGCTAAGCATGTAATGGCGTAGCTTCTTCGTTGCCCACACAAGAGCGAGGCATGTCTTTTCGAGTTGTGAGTATTTACACTCGTACTCCAAGAACTTCTTACTAAGGTAGTAGATAGCCCTTTCTTCCGTTCCTACGGTTTGAGCTAGCATGGCACCCATGGCTGTTTCGGTTACTGTGAGATACAAACCAAGAGGTTGGTCTCGTTGAGGTGGCATGAGCACTGGTGGTTTAGCCAATATCTCCTTGATTCGGTCAAATGCCTTTTGACAATCATCATCCCACATGGTGTGATCCGTTTTCTTGAGCTTCTTGAAGATAGGTTCACAAATCATGGTGAGTTTCGATATGAATCGACTTATATATTGCACTTTCCCTAGGAATCCTCTGACTTCTTTTTCTGTTTGAGGTTGTGGCATTTCGATTAGAGCCTTGATTTTGGAAGGGTCTATTTCTATACCTCGTTGGCTAATGACGTATCCCAGGAGTTTACCAGATGTTACTCCGAATGTGCACTTCTGAGGATTGAGCCTCATGTTGTACTTTCGTAGCCTTGCGAAAAATTTGCGAAGGTTCTCAATATGCACCTCTCTATCCTTGGACTTGACAATCATGTCGTCTACGTATACCTCAACTTCTTTGTGCATCATGTCATGTAAGAGTGTAGTTGCGGTGCATTGATATGTAGCTCCGGCGTTGATTAACCCAAACGACATGACCGTATAGCAATGGGTTCCCCATTGAGTGACAAAGGTGGTCTTATGCATATCTTCTATGGCCATCCTGATTTGGTTATAACCCGCATATCCATCCATGAAGGATAGTAATGCATGGTCTGCAGTATTATCCACCAATATGTCGATGTGTGGTAGAGGGAAGTCATCTTTAGGAATTGCTTTGTTTAAGTCCCTAAAATCAACACAAACACGGATTCTCCCATCCTTTTTGGGTATAGGTACTATGTTGGCTACCCAGTCAGAATACTCGGAAACTTTGATGAACCCGGCTTTGAATTGCTTATCGACTTCTTCCTTAATCTTGAGAGCCCATTCCGTTCTCATTCGACGAAGCTTCTGTTTTACAGGCTTGAAACCTGGCTTAATCGGGATTCTATGTTCGGCGATATCCCTGTCGATCCCTGGCATGTCTTTGTAGGACCAAGCGAAAACGTCTTTGAACTCATTTAGGAGGTCTATGAAATCGGCCCTTTCGGTAGAGTTCAAGGTAGTCCCTATCCTAAGTTCTTGGGGCTCTAGTTCGGTTCCTACATTGATGGGTTCGGTGTCCTCTATTACTGGTCTCCCTTCCCCTTCCTGTAGTATTTCTTTGGCTACGTAAGGAGGTATTTCAATTGAGTCTGGGTCTTGGTCATCCTCAGTATCATCGTAAACAGAATTGCACTCAAGATAACACAAAGAGTAAGCAGAACCGGATTTATTCATATTAAAGTTTGAGAAAAGTTGAAACAAAGAAGCCATCTGATCTGTGGCGGCAAAGGGACAGTGGTTGGGACATTTCCCGAACTACTGTAACTACTCGAGGCTAAGCTAGGAGAAACAAAGAGAATGTGGATGACGACAGGAGGAGACTCCCTAGTGACTTCTATAGACTCTGACTCTGACTCCGACTCCGACTCGAACTTATCGTCTTCTGGTTCTCCTTTAAACATCTCTCCTTCTCCAGTGGTGAGCTTAAAGAGTCTTCCTTGATTGTTGGTCCACTTGATTGATTTTCTCCATCCTTTCTGCTGACTTGCGTTAGTTTCTGTGATTAACGCGGTAGGGTTGAAGTGATCGTCTTGAAGTATCATGGTAATGATCTCATCCTGCGCGGCTCTAACAAACCGATCTTCTCCAAACAATAGGCTAACAGCTTGTTCGTCTAAGCAAGGTGCTTGACGGGTTTTGACGGTAGGAACCGTTTTTGGAGGGATGAAGTAGCAATCGTGAAAGATCTCGATTCCGGCTAGCTTTCTCTCGAGATAGTGCCAAGGCTCGGGAAATCCGTGAAAGAGTTCTAGACTTCCTTCCTTAACAAAGTACCCATTTACGGTAGGGAGATAGGGTCGCATTTGGACTCCTATGTACTTACGGTTTTGAACTTGAGCAAGCATCTCGAGAACCTCCTTTTTAGTGGGTTTGTACCCTAGTCCAAGTGGTATCCTCTTTGAGTTGTCTTCCTTGTATGGTGCGAAGGTGTTTTTCCGAATAGGGTTCAAAGGCATTCCAGGGAAGTATCCCTGGGATTTGAGTATGTGGTTGACCACCAAGTTGGAGTATGGACTGTAGTATAAGGGTGCCAATTCGCTTTCTATGACACTTACGCTTTGGAAGCCCCCAAGTTCGTGCACTGGATCTGCAAGGACTTGATTGTTCGACTTCTTTTCGATTATTGCTTTGATGGGGGACGAAGTGATCGTCACCACTTTGCCATTTAGTGGGATCTTGATCTTTTGATGCAGGGTGGATGTCACCGCTTTGGAAGCGTGAATCCAAGGTCTTCCTAGAAGTATGTTGAAGGAAGCTTCAATGTCCACTATTTGGAAGTTAACCTTTCGCTCAATTGGCCCTGTGGCTATGGTTAGGTTAACGAGCCCTACTACCTTTCGTCGTGTACCATCATATGCGTGAACACCTTGATTGGTAGGGGTCCAATCCGACTCTTTCATGCCTAATTTGTATGCCGTCTTGAGGGGTATGACATTGACCGCGGAGCCATCATCAACCAAGGTCATTGGCACGTTCTTCTTTAGACAAATGACAGTGATGTAAAGAGCCAAGTTGTGACTAGCGCCAAAAGGTGGCAAATCTTCGTCTGAGAAAGTAATAGGATTACTTAGCTTCGGTGATTCTTGGAAGACCAAGTTGACTACATCTTCGGGTGTCGAGTTATGTGCTACATTTAGTTTGGCCAAGGCTTGCAGTAAAGCTTGGTGATGTGGGAATGAGCTTGCTACTAATTGCCAGACTGAAAGATCAGCCTTTGTCTTCTGTAATTGCTTGAGCAAATGATCAGTGGAGTCATCTTCGTTATCATTTGGTGTGACAACGTCGGTTGGACCGTTTTGAGTAGTGCTTTGATATGGACGCCCCGAACGAGTTAGGTGGTCCACATCTTGGTCTTCTCCATGAGATACTCGTCCTCATCATCATCGGCCCAAACTCCATTGATTGTAGCTAGTTCTCTCATTCTCATGATTTCATCTTCTAATCGTATGATTTGGTTGACTAGTTTATCAACCACGGTGACTATTTCTTGCATAGTAGCATTTTGAGAGAAGATTAGTGGCATATGCTCCTTAGGTGTTGCGTTGGGGTCATGTAAAGTTGTCACCATACTCTCTAATTCCCAAACCTGCCTATCCACACTCCTTGCCCATGTGATAAAGTCGGAAATGGTAGGGGAGATGGTAGAGTAGAACCCCTCATTCTCGATCGCGTGGATCTCATCTTCAATTGGAGAAATGAGGTGTGAACAATCTAAGGTAGATTCGTCACTTGTAATCACTAGAACTCCAAGAGGATTCTGAGTGTTGTTGGGTTTACCTCCCAGCGGTATTGGTAGTCGACCATCTTCAATCATGTCTTGAAGCACATTTTTCAATTTGTAGCATTTTTCTATGTCATGCCCCTTGCCCCTATGGTATTCACAGTACGAGTTCTCGTCCCAGAATTTGGATTTCTTTTCGGGTTCGGGAGTAGGTCCAATGGGTTGGAGTTTGCCTTGTTTCATTAACCTTTTTAGAGCGTTGGAGTAAGTATCCCCAAGATTGGTGAATTTCCTTGGTGGGGTACTTTTCTTGGATGGCTCGAGAAGGTTAACCTCATCGGTCTTGTTAGTGGAGCCGTATGAACGACTTGTTGAGCCTTGGTATCCTCGACCTACCGTTTTGGACAAGAGCCCTTTACGGATGTCATCTTCAATCCTTGTCCCTAGTACGGTTAAGTCCTTGAAAGTCTTGATGTTTTGGTATCTCAAATGGTTGGCATAGATGAGTTTGAGATTGTCCACGAACTTCTCCACAAGGGTAGCCTCATCCGGGCGTTCAACTAGTTGGTTATTAGTCTTCCTCCACCTACTTAGGAAGTCGGTGAATCCTTCTTTGTCATTTTGGGTAAGAACCTCTAGAGTGCGCATGTTGCTTAGCAAACTCGATCGCGGCATCTTCCCAAGTAGCGATCTTATTGTGTTCTAAGGAGTAGAACCATTGCTTTGGGATGGTGTCAAGAGATGAAGGAAAGATCCTTAAGAACATCTCGGGTTTGATGCCTTTGATAGACATGTAATCCTTGAAGGCACGGATGTGGTTCAAAGGGTTTTCGTGCCCCTTGAATTTAAGGAAATCCGTCATATTGAAGTTGGTTGGCAATTTAGAATTGACGACCTCATACTTACGATTATTCTCCCTATAAATGTCATCCCCTTTAAGGTACATCAATTGCTCCTCTAAGTATTGGAGTCTTTTCTCGGCTACAGTTAGTCCCATGGGAGGATTTTCGTCCCTGGATTCACTCGCGAAGTCACCCACTACTTCACTTTCGTGAGGAGGTAACCTCCCCTCTACGGCGTAGATCCGGCCTTCGATGGTCTCAAGGCGATCATGAACTTGGTCTTGAGTAACTTGGATTTGAGCTAACGCGGCTAGGATTCGATCATTACCATCTTGAAGTTGGTGGAGGTTTGTTTCGCTGGTTCCAGGCATCTTGAAAACTGGATAAGAGATCGATGACGAATCAAAACACGATCGACCATTCTAACACACTTGTTAAAAGAAGAAATGTTTTGACTCATGAAGTGGGTGTGTGCCACTTGTGTTGAGTGAGCTTTGAAGAAAAGACAAGGATTTGAAAATGTGTATCCTAGTCAACTATAGTGTAGTTGTAGGAGTGGACTCGAAGTGAGGTTTTGAAATGGGCTTGGGCCCGAATTTTGACTCGACAAACGGACAGAGTTTCGACTCGGTTTTGTGCTAATCAAAGGCCTTTCTCCTTTTTCTCTTTTTTCATTTAAAAAGGGGGTTTTGATTTTTACAAAAATCGTCATGGTTTTGTTTAGAAATGGTGATCACGTAAGGTACAAACATTTATACAAGTATTATAACGGGATGCTGAGTGCATTTAAAAGGGTTTTGGTTTAAAGGGTGGGTTGCCATACCGAACAATCAAACCCGAAGTCTGTGGAGAGGCACGTACCAAACAAGAGTAAGGCCGATTCCTAGTCCATTTCCTCAAGTAGTGAAAGTCCTTGATACAAACAAGAGTAAGCACCATGGTATGGATGACGTCAATCGCTATCCATCCTTAGGCCCAAATAAGAATTAGGACCGTTTAGATGGGACGATTGGTCGAATGGGTTGGGTTGGGCCTAGGAAGGCCGATTAAAACGATCTAGGAAGACCGAGTTATGAAAACCGACGATTGTCTTGTACAAACTATTCCATACCCTTGTTCAAGTTTCACCCTTGGCTACACGTAAGTGTATTTTCCCCAGCGGAGTCGCCAAACTTGTGGACAGCGGGGGCCCACGGGGGCGCTTGGGAGGAAGAGAACAAGCGTTTGCATTTTTGTGGAGTCGCCACCAATTTTTATGGAAAATTGGAACCGTTCGAATACCTCGTGTCATGTCAAGACACAAAGTAGAGACATGAACACCAAGCAATCGTTACCCTTAGCATTCTATGTCTAGAATGACTCTCGTGGATGCCAATGAACACGGATGTTCACAGAGATCTGGAGTAAGGGGTGAGGGTACGTATTAGGAAGCTCTTTTGATCGAACACCTAATCCCACCCGCCTCGATAGCGGTCTCTACTAATGATTAGGGACATCATCTATACTTGATATATTGTCGATTATATGCATGCAATGCAACATCCAAGTTTTAATCCTAACATGTGAGAATTAGGCTAAGTCGGTTAACAATTAATTAGCATACAATTAATGTCGAAGTAGGAATTTATGTTCAATTACATGTGAAAACATACAAATGATACAAGAAAATATGATAAATACAATAAATAAAATTACAATAATAAAAATTACAATAATTACATTGGGTTCATTGATTTATTTCGAAAATACCTTTAAAACGGATAATTTGAGAAAACGAATAAAGGAAAGAATTAACGAACAAAACAGTAGGTGATAATACGAGTAATAGTCAATTATACGTAAACTAATTAAACTAGGTCAGGCAATAACGGAGTTCAGAGGCAGAAATCATCCTGGAACAGGTGCAGCAGGACTGCGCCCTCTGGAAGAGGCGCAACAATTGCTGCGTCTGTTCCAAGGGTGAGTTCTGGCTGTGAAGCCGGAACTGCAAATCGTTAATATTAATTGGTGAATTTAAGGATTGATTAATATATTTACTCGGATGGAAGTGATTAATGGATTATTTACATGTGATTAATGGTCATAAAAGCAATAAAACATGGATGAGACGGAATTAAGATGAATTATTTACATGAATGGACGATTGATTAATGACATGGGTGAACAAAATAGGTTAAACATGACAAATTAATGACAAATTATGACGAATATGACAAAAGACAGATGCAAATATATCAAAGATCGAATTCCAGAAACTCAATATGAACGAATTAAATTTCTACAACCCGGATTGAATTTAATGACAAAAACCCGCAAATATGAGATTACAAGGGATTTAAGTCGGATTTATGACGAATTATGTACTAATGAATGATGAATATATACATATGAAATTATTAGATTATTATGGTCAAAGAATTAACAAGAAACAAACGAAATCAAGCAAAGATTGACGAATTACAGAGGACGAAGGAAGAAGAAAGAAAGCAGGAACTGCGGCAGCCTCACGAAGAGGCGCAGCAGGAACTGCGCTCCTTCGAAGAGGCGCAGCAGTTGCTGCGTCCTTTCTCGACGGTTTGTCTTCTGGAAATCTGTAAAAGAGGTTTTAAAGCGCGGTTTTAGAAATCGGTTTTAAGAGGTATTTTCGACATAAACCTTACATTAGTGATGATACAAAAAAGTAAATAACAATAATAAAAGAGAGATTATACACCCTCAGACTTACATGTTTGTCGAAACGAGATGAAATAAGTTTACGATTAGTGATGCTCGACTCGAATGTAGACGAAAGTGCCCTCGTAAGAGGAAAACGATTAGATTAATTAAGTTGATTGATTGTGGAGTTGGTCAAATTGGTCGGTCATCCAAACGAGGCTGGTACTCAGAAAGATCCGACCTTACGTGGTCGAATGTTCAAGCACGTAGACGCCAAAAAGTAAGAACAAAGGTCTAGAATGCAAAGGGAGAAGAGAAGGGCGGACACTCGCGTGAGAAATATGAGGAGCGAAGGCTCCTATTTATACTAATCACGTGAAGGAACAGGGTTTTCGGAGAGACTTTGGAAGTGAATCTCGGAAAGATATGAAAAAGATACGAGAAATACGCAGAAAAGGACCTGGGAAGAGGCGCAGCAGCCAATGCGTCTCTTGGAAGAGGCGCAACACCTGCTGCGTCTGTTCCCAAGTGGTTTCCTCCTGCGGAAGAAAAATTTCCGTGTTTAAATTATGGAATAAAGGGATAATTCGGTTTTCCTTAATATTTTGTGTGAATATTACGGGAAATTGTTTACCAAAGATTAAAAGATTGTGAAATATTTATAAAATTTGGAATAGAAATATCCGGAACATTCCAGAACATACTGACTCGGGATTTAACGGTTATCAGAAAATGAAGACGGTTTTAGGCCCGGACTCCAAATGTACTCTAATTACTGTTAAAACGACCGTATCGGCACGTAGATGACGACTAAGAGGTAGACATTAGTGTTTGAGCAATCACTTGATGATAAACTTACGAACTGTCACAAATCGTTCCGCATACCAAACATGCGGCCCAATCATCACCGGGTGGTTTGCGAGAGGTGCAGAAATGAGGTATCTACAACTCTAATTACTGTCAAAACGACCGTATCGGCGCATAGATGACAACTAATAGGTAGACATCAGTGTATGAGCAATCACTTGACGATAAACTTACGAACTGTCACAAATCGTTCCGCGTACCAAACATGCGGCCCAATCATCACCGGGTGGTTTGCGGGAGGTGCAGAAATGAGGTATCTACAGAGCCCCCACTTTGACTGAGGCTTGGACAAGGCGAAAGTCAAAGTATAGCCATCAGGTCAATCGAAGATTACAACCTGACGACTATGGCGACGCGAGGCGGCTCAAGGGGTCTGAACCAAGGACCTGTCGTCGGGAACATTTTAGAGTCTGTCGACTATCGGGGAGGGTCGTTTAAAGTCCATTAGACTACGTAAGGAGGCTCGCCAACCATAAGAAGAGACCATACGTGAGATTTCTTCTCGAGATGCTTCTGGAGGTGCATAGGAGCTAAGGTTAAGCGTAGGAGCTAAGGTTAAGACCTAAAAGATATATAAGGATTGTGCTAGGGTGTGGGGCCCTAAAGGAAAGCATCAATGGGAAGGAGGCCTGAATATAAATTCAACTTAAGGGGTAACTAAGGTTTAGGTGTAGGAACTCTAAGTAAAGGTGATCCTAAAGGATGTGATCCTAAAGGATGTGATCCTAAAGGGAAAAGGTGAACTCTAGGGAGTAAGTATGTGAACTCTAAGGAGTTTGGGAACCTAGAAGAAGCAAGGTGTATGAACTTGGGTATATGAACCTAAAAGGACGGCTGGTATGGGAACTTCTGGAGAACGACACCTTTATCGCACTCCGCGGGGAAACAAGAAATGTTGTGAGTAGCAGGACACAGGCGGGAACTGCTGGGAGAAATCTGCTTGGGTCGTCTTCAAACATACTTCGGAGGAACTTGAGAGGGACGATTGTATATCGTGAACTCTCGTGTTGGGAAACCTTATCAAGAACTTATCTCCATGCCTCGAGAGGGATTGTCGATCCGCTTACTCTCGCTGGGGGAACATAATGGAGGCGTGTCGAAACACCTGTTGGGAAATACCTGCTCGTTGTGACAAGCAAAGTCTTGGAAGCGATAAATATTGTATGACAGTCTGCAGTTGGCTTAGAAAATGCGGGTCTGAATGAAGAATAATCGTCAAACGGACCAGAAAGATAAAATGGCGTCGGGGAAGAGGCGCACCAAAGATGGGCCCACAAATAACGAACTCATAACGAATTTTTGAAAACTCGTATGAAGGGAAGCTGAGGAAGAGGCGCAGCAAGAGCTGCGTCTCTTGGAAGAGGCTCAGCGCCTGCTGCGTCTGTTCCTGAGTGTGTCTTTTCTGCGTAAAAACGCGATAAAGCAGGGGATTTCATTTCATTATTTCGAAACATAAATCATCAATTTATCTCTCAAATCTTAACCATTTCCCCCAAAATTTGATCCAAAAGCTTGCATTCGCCATGGATAATCGAGGTATGTATATCATTCTTGCATTAATCTTCTATAATGGACGAATTGGATCGACAAAATTTAGGGTTTTCAACCCAAAAATGTCGAAAATTTGGGGCTTTTTCCCCAAATGGATTTGCCTTGTAAAATTGATATTAGAAATGGATAATTGGTAATATAAGGAACATAACCATGTATTTGTTTCGAATTTTCGTTGAGTTTTGAGCATTTGAGTGAAATTGAGACGGTTTCACAGCTAAACCGTAAATTGCTTCGAAAATAGCCTTAGGATTGCCCATTTGCGATGAAACTTGATATTTGGAATCCTTGGATGATGGGTATGAAGGAAATGTAGATTCATATACATACTAACATACTCATATATGTGGAAATTAATTTGTCATAAAATTAAAGGTGGATTTTATGCATGCAAACTTTAATAAAAGAAGATAAGAAAACATTTTCTCACCATAATAATTTCGGTCATATTGGGCACCAACAAGATCTCCTTCTTGTTAGTTCTTGAGCTTTCCAATAATGGATGAACATACAAAAATCCCAAAGTAGAGATTCTCCAATTAGTAGCACCCAAGACAATCCCTTAATCCCACAAATAAACATGTACTAGATGTTTGTAATGTAGTTTACCTTAAAATCTATTACTAATACTCATATACTACTTCTAGTAATCTTAGTAATTTATATGAACAATTTGAATCAAAATACTCATCTTTTTGATGAATATTAAGGAGAGAGAAGAGAGAATATTCATGAACATTTTGCATGTTAATTTAATGGTAGTGTAAGAATAAGAGAAAAGAACCAACACTACTCAATTAAGAGTAGTGTGGCCGCCCAACTCATGCTCAAAGAGCATCATTGCTTTTCTTTTTCTCTTATCAAAAATAGTAGGTGTGTAAGATGTGTAAGACTAGTTGTAGGTAGGCATCATTATGTTTATTTTATCAAATAAAATAAAACAACCAAAACCCACTAACACACCTTCATTTTCGGTCCATTTACTTAAAATGGACTACCATTTTATTTTTGTCAATTTGTCATTTGTCACACAATATGTCACATGTTATATGATACATGTTATTAATTAATTTAATGCATATTTATCACATAAATATCATTTCATGAATTAATTAAATTACATACAACAAATTGACAAGTGATACTTGATCACATAAATAAAATGGGTCATATAGTTATAATTCACAACTTCTTGTAATTATAATTAACCATTCATTCTTATCTTTATTGTTTCTCAAACAATAAACAATTTTAGCAACAAAGCATTTTATTACTAAAATAAATCTTATTTAATCCCATTACAATAAGATATCAATATTCTCTCTCAGAAATCGAATCGTTCAATTTTAAGGAATTAATTAATCTGTATCGGTATACAACTAATTAACCTTTTCAATTAAGGGAATCGTCCTTTAGGTGTGACCTCAAGGGATCAACTGATCACCACCGTCGCACGACAATAATGTCAAACTCTAGCCTTGACCAATCATTACCGATATGTATGGACCAGTTGACTATATATGTAATGTATCATCCCTTCCGTATTCTTGAAATGAGATTTAATAATGATATTTAAATCATATGATCGCACTATTGTTGAGGACACATTTCCCAACAATCTCCCACTTGTCCTCGACAAGTGTGCGTCACCAATTCTCTTGTCCTATTACTATCTCTCACTCAATGCAAGGTGTCTTTCGGGTCGTACTTGCAAGTGATCATATCGAGAGTGGTTTCCTCGATCTGGAGAATAACTGATTGACCGGAATTTATCCACCATGGATACCTTCCGAGCGTGGCCACGCATTTCCAGTTCATTACTCCTCGAGTGGCCCTGAGATATTGTTTTAACCCTGACAAGGGGATGGACAATTCCTATCGCACTCATTCCCTTCGACTAGCCACAGCCATCATAACCCAAAATATGCCCATTTGACCCCATTTACGAAGGTCGTAGTAACACAAATCAAAGTTAATCAAATCGTGCCATCTTAGGTGAATAGTCTTTAGTCAAAAGAATCGACTCATTAGAATACTATAGTAGCTCTCGCCACGACCAGGCTTTATAAATTTGCCAGAACTCTATAAGCGGTCACTGCCCGACAAAGTGTTCCTAACAGTCTGCCTATGTGATCGACTAGTCATCTCACATGACTCTATGGCACTTGAACTTGCCATCAATCGCATCACACTCTAGTCACTTCGAGACGTCACCTCATACAAGTGACTATGGGCGAATACAATGCTAATCCGTGTTCACTTTAACGGGGTTCAATGTTGTCTCTACAACCCGTTTGGATGTAACAAA
This sequence comes from Silene latifolia, assembly GCF_048544455.1. NCBI lineage: Eukaryota > Viridiplantae > Streptophyta > Magnoliopsida > Caryophyllales > Caryophyllaceae > Silene > Silene latifolia. The sequence goes on from NC_133529.1 coordinate 16,502,736, forward strand.
GTATAAAAGAAGAGTTTTAGAGTAAAACTCAAACGACAAATGCGATTATCACATATGAATAGTCAATGCTTGATTACTACTTCATATTCTATAATCTAATTTGATCTTTTATGTAGTTATTCATCTCAATTTAATTGAAATGACATGACTCATCATGTTAAGCCTATGAGAAGGCTTTGGTTAGTAGGTTTTATCAACTTCTTGTACCTTACTCAACCTTACTACATACTCGTTTTCCTTTGTAATGTATACATTTGCATTACAAAACTTTTCGAGTACGTGTCGAGATCCAATCAAGACATAGGCCCTCTAGCCTTAGAATAGCTCCCACTGTTTTCACACGAAGCAAAGGGACTCATCCTTCTTGCACATCTCATGATCGCAAGTGTACTCAATTTCCGTTATAAATATCTCTCATTGTTCTTTATTGCCTAGAACGATTCTAGAAAATCTACTTCTTAATTAACATTGCCACAATGGTATCTTAACCATCCTAATGTGTTTTGATTATGGTTTTGTCGGGAACCATGCGCAATCTCAATTGTCAATTGTCACTTGTGTAACACCTTTACACAAAATTGCATCATAAACACTTTGCATCATAGCCTTAATGCTTCTACAAGCACTTAAGGGTAATCTTTATGGCTTACTTGGTAAAGATTACTTAAATTCGATTTTGAAAACAATTCATCATACTCAAAGCATATGAAGTGTTATACATCATTTCTTTTTAATTGATTCGGCAGCGGAAGCAAATGAAATCAATCAAATATGTTCAATATAATTGAACTAGTCATGAATCTTATCAACATAAGACTTCTTACTGACGCTAATATCATGTGGATTTATCTTCATAAATCCGGATATTCAAGATGTATTATAATACTCCAAGAGTCTTAAATCATTCTCAATGATCAATATGTCATCCACATATCGGACTAATTAAAACTTGCGTAACTCCCATTAAACTCCATGTATAAACACAACTTTTCGACTTATCGAGAAATGTTTTATCACATGATCAAAATGTTGATTCCAACTCACTGATGTCCTACTTAAGATTCTCTCTTAAGTTTCTCATTATCTTAGGATTGCAAGAATCTACAAAACTCATGACATGTATTGAATACATTTCTTCTATTGAAGAAGTGGGTTTTAGATTCACTTCTTTGTGTATTTCATAATAATGAAACACAATCCCTAAGAAGATCCAAATAGACTTAAGCATTTCAACTGGTGCAAAACCCTTTGCAACCAATCAAACTTTGAAATATCTCTTTATTAGTGCAAAACCCTTTGTCACTAATCAAGCCCTTTAATTTCGGATTTTCATGGCTCTAAGCCTTGTATTGAGTTGTGACTTAAACACTCTTATGTAAGTCATATGTTTACTTTCTAGAAGTAATCAACTTGAATCAAACAATTTCTTTTGTAAGTTATAAGCTCTTTACTTTCTTAAAAGTAGCATGAATTCATCATTTTTAACAAGTGACGAATTTAACCTCCTAGGTTTTGAAGAAACAACGTCTTACACAAAACGTCTCATGTAGCCAAGAAAGACCAGTTTCTTGCGACATAACATTCTTTGTGGCATTCTTTGTGGCTCTTGAATAATTTCTCCCACTCTGTCTTCTAAAAATAAACTAGTATTTTAGAAAGAAAACGACTTCACGAGCCGCAAACCCGTCGTACTCGTGATAATTGAAGAGAAAAATGAGCATTTGTTTCTTGTGAAAACTTACAAACATGGTACCCTTACCATTTCATATCTCATATGATTCGATTTAGTGGAAAAACAATTTAGACAAAATGATAAAATCCCCAAAAGGATCAAGTAACTCAAAGTAACTTGATCGAAGTCCAAACCTTATCGAATAGCGTTTGAATTCTTATCCAATCATACATTATCCCATAATGCGTGTTAAGAGAGATTAATTTGTGATACTATATCACAATTCATTTGGCTTATATCAAAGTCTTCACTTTGTTAATCCCATCACGACTAAATCGTGATTCCTTGAACTCTTTGAAATTCTTCAAGGATTTCTCTATTTACCTTATTAAGTGAACATATTAGTGTCAACTTAAATCGTTGGTAAAAGATAATGATCAACCTATTTTGGATAGATGATTTACAACCTCGATCTCCTTTTCAACCAAAAGGCATGAGACATTTTGCTTTGAATACAAGATACGCATATACCATTAACAATCTAATGGTTTCAAGAGTACTCGATAACTCTTTGCGTTCATCATTCCAAAATTTAAGGTTTAATCTTGGGTTACCAATTTGAATCTTACATCATCTACATGATATATCATTCTAGTTTGGTTTAGAATATAATCACCTTGATAATGGGCTAGCCATACATCAAATCGTGGTGTATAGGGTCACAAAAGTGAAAACCTCTTTTGTATCTTAACAAGTTTATATTCTTATTTAGAGTTTATGCACTTAATAGTCATAATTAAGTACAACTTTAAATCCAAAAACTAGATTGAGTATACAATTACTCTATCTCTCGACATTATTGTTGCTAGTCGTCATATTCTAATCATCCTATGTATCAAGTACAATGATGAAAACCTCCACTGGTTTCTAATATTGACGAAGTGGCACTAGCAAAATTTATGTTTAATCAAATAAACACTTTTAAAGAAGAAGGTCCCATTAGATGTCCCACAACTAACTTGTTGATTCTTCAATAATTTGGGGTAGTTTCCTTTCTCGTGTCCAACATTTAAGACAATGGAAACTTTATCGGTTGGGATTGATAGGTTTAGTATCGTCATTCTCAACAACTGTACCTTTAACATTACCTTGTATCAATTCCATTATAATCTTTACTTCTTGAACCTCGTCCTCATCTTAACGGTTTAAGAGAATGCTCCCACTTATTTCAATGAGTCTTTGCTTTGAGAAGCAAAATTGAATTCATGAAGATTACTCTTCATTTGTTCGTTTTAGTCTTAAAACTTTCATTGAAGTGGTTGCGTTATTTTGGTCAATTACGAATTCTTGACAAAACTAATTACCAAAACAATTTATCGCTTCAAGGTACTTAATTCAATTAAGTATATGAATAATAATCCATTGTAAGTAGATGTGTTAGTCAAGAATCAAAAACCTGTTTGATAATGAATAACTTTAATCTATACTCTTTGCAAGAGATCCTTAGCAATGGTAAATACGAGGTCTTTGAAGAAAATTCAAATTTTGTCTTTAGTTACAATGTTTTAATGGAGTTTTGTATCAAAATCAAAATGATATCGTAAATGAATTGTGGTAAAGAAATAGAACAATATGATAACGGAATAATGGAAAACTTAACATTTATCGTTATATTAATACTTGAAAAACAAGTATAGCATTTACATAGTGACCTCTACCCAACTATGATAAATGATTCCAAGACCCAAATTCATATTGACTTAGGCACGGTGGGGCCGATACATCCTTTATCAATATAACTCGGTGGATTAACGTTTAATCGATTCTACTTTTAGAACTCTTGGTCGATAATATTACATTAACAATTATCTTTAGCCCAAAACACATTCGACAAGGGCACGGTGGGGCCGATACATCCCTTATCAAAAACTTTTGTTGAGTTCAATCCAAATTTCGAATAAATGTGTCCATGATCCAAACTCACATTAACTTGGGCACGGTGTGGCCGATACATCCCTTATCAACATGAATTCGGTGGATTAACATTCATCACCCACTTCCCCTACTTAACAAGGTTTGTACCCCGGTGGGGCCGAGCGCACTCCCTCGCGAAATAGGTTTTCATGGTTTCTACTATTTGGTAAGGCTATGTCTCAATTGATTGTTTTAGCGAGAGGTCATGTCAATTTATTATCTATCACGTTTTAAGTGAACTAAAGCGGTGAACTACGATAATTTTAATTGACACGGTCGATAAACTCGATAAAATAAAGATGCATGTTTTAGTTATGGCGATTTAGCGATGCATGTGACATAAAATAAAATGCAAGCATAAAGATAAATAAATCCTAGTATGGCCTTTCCTAAAATAGAAAAACTATTTATCTATTACATATTCGGAAACCAACTCCATTGGTCCCTTGAACTTCGGTTGTGGCACGCATCTCGAGGTAACACCGTCTATATGTATCGCCATTCTTGAAGAAATCCGTCTTTGGGAACTCCGGAATGAATAAAATTACATAATAAATTACATAATTTCCTATTATACATTTGTAACTTATAAATTAAAATAAATCTATTAAATTACAAAACGGTGATACGAGATCACAATAAAAATTACAACCGAATCGATATTCCCATACATTTCGGGAAATACCAATTAAAATCTAAGGCCATACTAAGTAAAATTACATAATTCAAAATTACATAAATTAAAATTATGACAATCATAAAGAAAATGCAGCATTATAATATGTATGAACATGCTCAATTTTATGCTAAATCGCCTTTAAATAGCCAATATCGTATATTACTCGGTTTTTACGGATTTGCGTGATTTCAACATTTTTATAATCACAAAAATACATAAACTCATATTTATGCATAAGTTAATTACCCTAACCTCTTAGGACTCAAAATATAGTCTTCACTAATAATTTGACCATAATTAACCCATATTTTATAAAATTGTTCATAAATGGACCAAAAATTACAAAAATAAGCCATAAACTTCAAATAAATCACAAAATTTCAAATAAATTCAAAATTTGAAATTTAAATTTATGAACATTCTGGAAAAATTCCATGACACTCATAATGTTCAAAATCTTAGGTTAAAAATTTCGAAAAGTTTCCGGAAAAACAATGTTGCGGTTTATCGATTTTTAATAAAATAATCATAAAAACATGGAAAAATTATTTTCACTAACTTTTCAATTTTAGATCTGAAAAAGATAATAAAATGCAACATTAGACGTTTTTCCTAAGTCATAGATTATGTTTTATTAATTTTCCACTAATAATGTCACTATTTATGCTATTTTTCTTCAAAAATCCATAAATCATGCAAAAGACTTCTTTATAGCCAATTATTTTACACACATCTTGTAAAATTGCATGTGACAACATATTAATTTTCTATGACCAGATTCGAAATTTAACTCATATTAACCTATTTTTCACCTAAATCCGAATTTAATAATGAAAAATTCATTTTTCGAGCATAACAAGTCCAAAAATTATGAAAATTTACAGGTTATCTCAAAATAATATATGTGACAACATATCCAAAACCAACTGAAAATTCGAAGTATAGCTAATTTTCGACCAAAAATGACATTTTTACTCATAAAATCATATTTAAATGCCATTATTGTAAAATATGAACAATAAAAATCCGTAAAATTAACCAAAATATCCTAAAACATTTTAGGACCAGAAATATTAACATGCATGGATTAATTTCGTGATATCTCATAATAACACAAATTTTACAAGTTTTATTTGTTATTCTTATAACTCGGAAAAACTTTTAACCGATTTGCATGCAAACAACCGTGGCTCATGATACCGATTGAAGGAAATGTAGATTCATATACATACTAACATACTCATATATGTGGAAATTAATTTGTCATAAAATTAAAGGTGGATTTTATGCATGCAAACTTTAATAAAAGAAGATAAGAAAACATTTTCTCACCATAATAATTTCGGTCATATTGGGCACCAACAAGATCTCCTTCTTGTTAGTTCTTGAGCTTTCCAATAATGGATGAACATACAAAAATCCCAAAGTAGAGATTCTCCAATTAGTAGCACCCAAGACAATCCCTTAATCCCACAAATAAACATGTACTAGATGTTTGTAATGTAGTTTACCTTAAAATCTATTACTAATACTCATATACTACTTCTAGTAATCTTAGTAATTTATATGAACAATTTGAATCAAAATACTCATCTTTTTGATGAATATTAAGGAGAGAGAAGAGAGAATATTCATGAACATTTTGCATGTTAATTTAATGGTAGTGTAAGAATAAGAGAAAAGAACCAACACTACTCAATTAAGAGTAGTGTGGCCGCCCAACTCATGCTCAAAGAGCATCATTGCTTTTCTTTTTCTCTTATCAAAAATAGTAGGTGTGTAAGATGTGTAAGACTAGTTGTAGGTAGGCATCATTATGTTTATTTTATCAAATAAAATAAAACAACCAAAACCCACTAACACACCTTCATTTTCGGTCCATTTACTTAAAATGGACTACCATTTTATTTTTGTCAATTTGTCATTTGTCACACAATATGTCACATGTTATATGATACATGTTATTAATTAATTTAATGCATATTTATCACATAAATATCATTTCATGAATTAATTAAATTACATACAACAAATTGACAAGTGATACTTGATCACATAAATAAAATGGGTCATATAGTTATAATTCACAACTTCTTGTAATTATAATTAACCATTCATTCTTATCTTTATTGTTTCTCAAACAATAAACAATTTTAGCAACAAAGCATTTTATTACTAAAATAAATCTTATTTAATCCCATTACAATAAGATATCAATATTCTCTCTCAGAAATCGAATCGTTCAATTTTAAGGAATTAATTAATCTGTATCGGTATACAACTAATTAACCTTTTCAATTAAGGGAATCGTCCTTTAGGTGTGACCTCAAGGGATCAACTGATCACCACCGTCGCACGACAGTAATGTCAAACTCTAGCCAGCCAATCATTACCGATATGTGTGGACCAGTTGACTATATATGTAATGTATCATCCCTTCCGTATTCTTGAAATGAGATTTAATAATGATATTTAAATCATATGATCGCACTATTGTTGAGGACACATTTCCCAACAGGGTAAACTTCCTATCATCTCGGAATTTTGGTTTGTGACGGCTTTTTCAGGACACTTTTCTAGGGCATAATCGCTGTTATAACGAAATGCTGCCGAAATTTCGAGTCGAACCCATGACTAGGCTTCAACTTAGGCCTGACTTGACCCAAATTTCCACATGAGTGATCGGGTTTGTGGGAATACGGCCAAAGATGGCGAGAAAAGAGCGATTTCGGGGCTTCTAAAAAGCTCGAAAATCCCCTAATCCGGGCTTGTCGTCACTTGACGCGGCCTAAAATTACTTTAACGTTGCAGGTGACGAGGCTTCTACTTCTGGGAGAGCTCCCATGGAGATAGACACTGCTGTTGACCCTTCTCGTGCTATCGATGAGGCTTTGGAGGAGGCTTTCACCGCTGCGGTGATGGCTGCTGAGGACGAGGTCCAGGAGGAAGAGGCCCCGAGGCGGGCCAACGTTGGGCGAGGCGGTCGTCAGCTGAGGGGAGCTCCTGTGTGGGCTAAGACCTGAGACAGCAGGCACTTGCTTTGGACTGCGGAGGGTCACCTCTCCTATAGGACGGTGAAGAGCTTGGTAATCTTGAATTCATTACCCATCACTCACCTTCTTTCCTTTCATTTGCTCATATCTTTTCCAATTTCATTCAAGCTAAAGATAGCTTTTGTTTCAAATCACAATAGGAGGCCGGGAACATCAGATCGTTCTCGGGCTACACGACGGCGATGGAGTGCTACGAGAGGCTGTCGGCGGGGGAGCGCGCCATGATCGAACGAGGAGCGTTTGGCGCCCTGGTGCAGGCTTGGAGGGATATCGCGAAGAGGAAGCTGCGAGCTAACCTTAGCCTGGTTCGCGCTTTCTTGGACCGATTCTGGGACACGACTTCCACTTTTCACATGCCTTTTGGTGAGGTGGGAGTCACGTTGGAGGACTACGACATGATTTCTGGTCTGCCGTGTGGGACTGAGGTGGTGGAGTGGCCGGAGACTACGATGAGGGTGGACTCGGCCGAGGCTAGGAGGTTGATCGGCTGGAACTTGGCGCCAAAGGCTGCTATAGTGCCTGGTTTGGTGCCTAGTTCTTATGTCCGATCCTACTTTGCAGGGAAGACCTCGGCGCGGGTGGTGATTGACGGGATAGAGACGGCTCCTCCTCCCTGTACAGCTGAGCAGAGGGCCCGTTTGTGGCTTTGGTGGTTTCTGTCTTCGATCTACCTCGGAGACAAGGGAGAGAGGTTGTCGACGAAGCTCCTTCCCTTCCTTTCTGACCTGAGCTCACTAGGACGTTGGGACTGGGTCACTTCTGGTTTTGCGGTTCTCATACGCTTCATGAGGGCCATGGTTCGTCTGGAGTTGATGGAGAAGGGGACTTCTCCTAGTGCTGTCGGCCCTGGACTACTGTTGGAGGTATGAACCTTCATTTAGACTAAAATCACTTCCTCTCCTTGTCGAATTACGAATGATCGTTATTGACTATCTTGCTTCACAGGCGTGGGTGTACTCCTACTTTCCGAGCCTCTCGCCCAAGAGGACGGAGCCGCTGGAGAAGGCCTATCCCGTCGTGAGGGATTGGGTGATGTGTCGCACGAGGAGCAAGCGTTCCTCACACGGTGTCTACCGGCGGGACGTGAACGCTCTTCAGCTAGACAACGTGAGCATCTCACTTATATTCGTTTTGCTTTTTCATTACTTTTTCAACCGATCATAAGAATGATTTCTTGCTTGTATTTTCAGTGGGTGCCCAGGCCTTGGGCGGAGTACGCTGGCGCTCCTCCTTTTGTGGCTGAGGTCCTTCGACCTAGGAGTTCGAGCCGGTTGCTGTTGAGGACGTCGATGGGTCTTGTGTGGTACTTGGGCGAGCGCTTGGCTCGTCAGTGCTCTCGAGATGTTTTGACGGTTCCCATCGATCCTCCTAGGACGATGTTCGGGGAGCCTTATGAGGCTGAGAGAGAGGCTGACTTGGCTGGCGTTGGTGGTGACGCCCTCTTTCTTCCTGGTGAGGACTACTCGGCGTTCCTCTACGGGAGGTTGGCGTACTGGCCGGTTGTGGTGAGCATCTTACTGCCCTTTATTTGTTGATTTTGAGGATACGATGAAAGATCATCGATTAATGAGAAACATTTGACTTTGCAGGAGGTTGAGGCGGCGGGCATCGAGCCCCCAGAGTACCCCGAGACCCTCGAGTACACTGACGCGACCGGGAGGACGACGCTCTCCGAGCTGCGTGACTTTGACGTGGCTGTGAGGGATGTTGGCTTGGACGATTGGCAGCATCTGATTCGGAGGGTGAGCCTCTAAATTTGTATGATTTTTGTGTAAGAACACATTTGATTGAACTTATCCAATTATTGAGAACTTCTTATTTGAAAATGCAGGTTGCGCCGTCTCTGTTTGTGGCGTTATGGAGGGTAGCCAACCGGCTGCGAGCTACTGCCGTCGAGGCACTTGTCGGCGGTCGAGGTCGTCAGGTATGAACCTTTCGCCTATTTCTTCTTTTTGAACTTCCTAATCTTATGATTGCTTGAAATGATTGACATGAGCCAATTTTGTTGCTTGCAGAGGGAGCGTGAGCTGGAGCGAGAGCTGGCCCAGTCTCGGGAGGAGACAGCTCACTTGTTGAGGGAGCTCGAGGTTCGTGACGCTGAGGTTGATGCTCTCGAGGCGAGAGTTGAGGAGTTAGAGGGCGACCAGCAGTAGTTTTGTCTTGTTGTCGTTTGTTGTATTTTGCACATTTGTACATTTTAGGATCTACATTTTGGACATTTGGATTTTGCTTGGGGCTCGAGCCCCCAGCTTGTTGTACATATCCCTTTTCGGTTGTATATGATGGCCTGAGTGCCTTTGGTGATGGGTTGCGTTGCTTGTACCTGCAGGTTAGCTTTGAACAGGTTTGGTAGATGACGGTTTATGCCGTCATGCTGCCGAAATTTACATAGAAATCACATAGAACATACATTTGTATATACGGCTTAAATTAGCGCAGAACGAGTGACTCAAAGGTGCAAAAAATGCAAAAGAAATGCCAAAAATGCAAAAAAATTCGCCGGAAATGACCGGACGGTAGGGAGGGTTACCCCCAAAAAAAAATGAAAAAATATAAACCGATAAGTTAGAAATGAAATGATTAAAAAAGAAATAAATAAAAATAAAAGAAATATATATAAGTTTTGAAATAAATTACATTAAAATGAAAATTATTTCCTAAAATGAAAATATACAATTGTGCTAAAATGACGAAAATGCTGATATTGCCTTGAAATGCGTGCCCGCGGAATTAGGAAACACGAACTATGGCAATTTTCACGTATTTACCAAAATAATAACCCGTAGGAATAGGAAATTATTCGCCAAGGAATTTAGGAAAGATCCAACGCGGAAAATCACGGAAACGTTGCTGAGGAAGAGGCGCAGCAGGAGCTGCGTCCCTTTGAAGAGGCGCAGCAGGCGCTGCGCCTGTTCCCAGGTGTATCCGTTCTGACGGATTTTTGGAAACAGATTTTAGTATAAATAGAGATGTCGATAGAGGTTTTATTCACACAATTCTTCCGTCTGTTCCTCGTCTTATTACATAAAATCCTCAATATAATCACTCATCATGAATACTTTAGAGATTCGTCTAAAAGAGTCGACCAACGAGTTTTCCAACATGGAGAAACACGACATGGGTGCTTATAATCTTGGATCTTTGTTGAGTTTGAAGCTTATCAAGGTTGTCAAACCATTCCTAGATGCTTGTCTTGATTATTGGGACCCGAATTATCATGTTTTTGCTTTCCCCGGAGGCGACATTTGCCCATTTCCTGAAGAAATTGCTGCGATCGGTGGGTGGGACCCAGAACACTTGCCTGCTATTCCTTCTACTTCGCAAGGGTATAAGAGCAAATTTAGAGACTTGCTTGGGTTGACAAGAATTGAGGTGGACCGTTTAGTGACCTCGAAAGGAGTTCGAATGTTTGACTTCATTGACCGATTCATTAACAGGGCCGACCCCACCATCTCTTATGTTGCTAGGCGAAGGGCATTCAGATTTTGCTTATTGCATGTATATGTCCTTCAAGGGCATGTTGATGAAGACTTGAGAGGTGATCCCCGTCTCCTGGGCCTAGTTGAGCAAATGGAGCTGCGCAGGAGCCCAGCCTGTTTATGTTTAGGAGAGATCCGATTGGGTTTGGATAACAGGAAAGCCAATCGCGACCTGCTGTGGACAGCGGGCCGCCCACGGGGGCGCTTGGTGAGAAACGAGACAAGCGTTTGCATTTTGTATGGAGTCGCCACCAATTTTTATGGGAAATTGGAACCGTTCGAATACCTCGTGTCATGTCAAGACACAAAGTAGTGACATGAACACTAAGCAATCGTTACCCTTAGCATTCTATGTCTAGAATGACTCTCGTGGATGCCAATGAACACGGGTGCTCACGGAGATCTGGAGTAAGGGGTGAGGGTACATATTAGGAAGCTCTTTTGATCGAACACCTAATCCCGCCCGCCTCGATAGCGGCCTCTACTAATGATTAGGGAAGTTATTCGTACTCGATATATCGTCGGCTATATGCATGCAATGCAACATCCAAGTTTTAATCCTAGCATGTGAGAATTAGACTAAGTCGGTTGACACGTAATTAGCATACAATTGGGTCAAAGTCGGATTTAAGGTTGATTTACATGTGAAAACATACAAGTGATATGAAATACAATAAAAGAAAATTACATTAATTACATTGGACTAGGCGATTTATGTCGAAAATACCTTCAAAACGGATGATTTGAGAAAAAGAGATAAAAGAAGGAAAGAAAAAATTAAATAAATCAACGAACAGGAATTAGTGCGATATTACGGGTAATAGCTAATTAATACGTAAACTAATTAAACTACGTCAAGGCAGAAACGGAGTTCAGGGACAGAAATCATCTGGAACAAAGCGCAGCAGATCGCGCCCTCGGAAGAGCGCGCGGCGATTCGCTTTGCGTCATTCCAAGGGTGAGTTCTCGGCCGTGAAGTTTTAAACGCAAATCGTTAATGTCGATTGGTGATTTAAAGGATTAATTGATAATATTTACTCGGATGAAAGTGATTAACAGATTAATTACATGTGAATGATGGTCATAAAAGCGATAAACATGAATGAGACGGATGCAAACGAATTATTTACATGAGATTATGATGAAAGTATTAATGAGTCCTCTATTGAAATAAATCAATTAGGCTAAATACGACGGATATACAACGAATATGCGACAAACATGTGAATAAACAGATTAAACTATATCAATGGCGATTTCCAGAAACTCAATATGAACAAATTGAATCTCTAAAATCCGGGTTTGAATTTAATGACGAAAACCCGTAAACATGGATTACTTAGGATTTAAGTCGGATTTGTGACGAACTAAACATACTAATGAATGATGAATTATATGATACAATATACATGTGAATTATCAGTGATGATTATATCAAAGAATTAACGGACAAACAAATAACAAAATAAAAAGAGGCGAAAATACAGAGGACGAGGAAGAAGAAAAGAAGCAGGAACTGCGGCAGCCTCACGAAGAGGCGCAGCAGGAACTGCGCTCCTTCGAAGAGGCGCAGTAGTTGCTGCGTCTTTTCTCGACGTCTGTCTACTGTAAATCCGCAAAAGCAGAGTTTTAAAGCACGGTTTTGGAAAGCGGTTTTAATGGTATTTTCGACGTAAACCTTACAATGGATGATACGATAAATAAAATACAATAAACAAAAGGAGAGATTACACCCTCAGACTTACATGTTGACGGAACGAGAAGGACTAAGATATCGACTAGTGATGCTCGACGCGAATGCAAAGAAAGTGCCCTCGTAAGAGGAAAACGATTGATTAAATTGATTAATTTAAGTTGATTGAGTGTAGTTGGTCAAATTGGTCGGTCATGCAACAGAGAGGCTGGTACCCGGAAAGATCCGAGCTTACGTGGTCGAAAGTTCAAGCACGTAGGCGCCAATTAGTAAGAACAAAGTCTAGAATGCAAAGGGAGAAGAGAAGGGCGGACACTCGCGTGAGAAATATGAGGAACGAAGGCTCCTATTTATACTAATCACGTGAAGGAATAGGGTTTCGGAGACTCTTTGGAAGTGAATCTCGGAAAGATATGAAAAAGATACGTAAAACATGCAAAGAAGGGCCTGGGAAGAGGCGCAGCGAGCCCATGCGTCTCTTGGAAGAGGCGCAAAGACTGCTTGCGTCTATTCCCGTGAGAGGTTTTCCCTTTGAAGAAAGATTTCGCGTTTGAGTTTTGGTAGGACCGAAATAATTCGATTATCTTATGAATATTACGGGAGATCTTATTTGCCAAAAGATAAAATTTATGAAATATGGAATAGAAATATCCGGAACATTCCAGAATATTCTGACTCGGGATTCAACAGTTATCAGAAATGGGAGACGGTTTTTGACCCGGACTCCGAATGTACTCTAAATACTGCCAAAACGACCGTATCGGGACGTAGATGTCAACTAAGAGGTAGACATTTAATATTTGAGCAATCACTTGATGATAATCTTACGAACTGTCACAAATCGTTCCGCGTACCAAACATGCGGCCCAATCATCACCGGGTGGTTTGCGGGAGGTGCAGAAATGAGGTATCTACAGAGCCCCCACTTTGACTGAGGCTTGGACAAGGCGAAAGTCAAAGTATAGCCATCAGGTCAATCGAAGATTACAACCTGACGACTATGGCGACGCGAGGCGGCTCAAGGGGTCTGAGCCAAGGACCTGTCGTCGGGAACATTTTAGAGTCTGTCGACTATCGGGGAGGGTCGTTTAAAGTCCATTAGACTACGTAAGGAGGCTCGCCAGCCATAAGAAGAGACCATACCTGGGACTTCTGGAGAATGACACCTTGTCGTACTCCGCGGAGAAACAAGAAATATTGAAAGCAGCAGGACGTCGGTAGAAACTGCTGGGGAATCCGCTTGCGTCGGTCTCAAGCGAACTCTTGCAAAAACTTGAGGTCGAATCCGCTTGCGTCGGTCTCAAGCGAACTTTTGTTGGGGAATGTGCTGACGATTAGGGACATCTTGATCGTCATGGGGGAAATCTTGAGTGAGCAATACTGCAAAATATTGCTGCGATGGGGACAAATATTTTGACGACTAGGAACATCTTGATCGTCAGGGAAGAAATCTTGAGTGAGCAATATCAAAAAATACTGCTATTGGAGAAAATGAATAATAATATGCCATAGTCCGCTGTTGGCTGATGAAATGCGGGCCGGAACGAAAGAAAATCGTCGAATGGGCCAAAAGAGTAAAAATAGCATCGAAGAAAAGGCGCACCAAAGATGGGCCCACAAATAACGAACTTATAACGAATTTTTGAAAATCCGTATGGAGGGAACCAAAGGAAGAGGCGCAGCAAGAGCTGCGTCTCTTGGAAGAGGCGCAGCGCCTGCTGCGTCTTTTCCCCAAATTGGCTTTCCTGCGTAAAAACGCGAAATCAGAAGGGATTGTGTTCATTATTTCGAAACACAATTCTTGCAATTTCTCTCTCAAATCTTCACCATTTCCGCCAAGGCTTGATTCAAAAGCTTGCTTTAAACATGACTAATCGAGGTATGTGTCTTAATCTTGCATTAATCTTCTGCATTTGTTGAATTTTGAGCCGCGAGATTTAGGGTTTTCGACCCTTTTGATCGAAAATTTGGGGCTTTTCCCCCAAATGGATTTGCCATGACAAATTGACACTAGAAATGGATAGTAGGTGATGTTAGGAACATAATCATGTATTTGTTTCGACTTTTCATCGAGTTTTGAGCCCTTGAGTGAATTTTGAGACGGTTTTACAGCTAAACCGTAAATTGCTTCGAAAATAGCCTTAGGATTGCCCATTTGCGATGAAATTTGATATTTGGGATCCTTGGATGATGGGTAAACTTCCTACCATCTCGGAATTTTGGTTTGTGACAACTTTTTCAGGACACCTTTTTAGGGCATAATCGCCGTTATAGCGAAATGCTGCCGAATTTCCGACTCGAACCCCGAACTAGGCTTTGAATTGGACTTGACTTGACCCAATTTATCACATGAGTGATTGGGTTGGGGGGAACGTGGCCAAGAATGGCACGAGAGGAGCAGTTTCAGAGCTTTGAAGGCTCGAAAATCCCTTAACAAAGGCTTGTCGTCATGTGACGCGGCCTGAATTTACTTTAGTGTTGCAGGTGATGAGGCTTCTACTTCTGGGAGAGCTCCCATGGAGATAGACGCCGCTACTGTTGAGGATGCTTTAGAGCAGGCCTTCACCGCTGCGGTGATGGCTGCTGGAGACGAGACTCACGAGGAGGAGGCTGCCGAGGAGGAGGAGGCCCCGAGACGGGCTAACGTCGGGCGAGGAGGTCGTCGGTGAGAGGAGCTCTGCGTGGCTGAGACTGGGAGAGTAGGCACCTTGTGTCGGCTGCAGAGGGTCACCTGTCCTACAGGACGGTGAAGAGCTTGGTAAATAGGAATTCACTACTCATTACCTATACTCTTTCATTCTTTTTGTCCAAACTTCTTTCAAATTTCATTCAAAACTAAAGATAGCTTTGTTTCAAATCATAATAGGAGGCCGGGAACATCAGGTCGTTCTCGGGTTACACGACAGCGATGGAGCACTACGAGCAGCTGTCGGCGGAGGAGAGGGCCATGATCGAGCGTGGGGCGTTCGGTCCTCTGGTTCAGGTCTGGAGGGATATCGTGAAGAGGAAGTTGCGGGCTAACCTTAGCCTGGTCCGCGCTTTCTTGGATCGATTCTGGGATACGACTTCCACGTTTCACCTACCTTTTGGTGAGGTGGGAGTCACTCTGGAGGATTACGACATGATTTCAAGTCTGCCGTGCGGGACCGAGGAGATGGTGTGGCCGGAGACTGCTATGAGGGCGGACTCGGCCGAGGCGAGGAGATTGATCGGCTGGAACTTGTCGCCGAAGGCTGTTGCAGTGCCGGGTTTGGTACCCAGTACCTATGTCCGAGACTACTTTGCGGGGAAGACCCCGGCACTGGTGACGATTGATGGGAGGGAGACAGCTCCTCCTCCTCAGTCTGGTGAGCAGAGGGCTGCCCGTGGCTTTGGTGGTTTCGTCTTCGATTTACCTCGGAGACAAGGGCGAGAGGCTATCAACGAAGCTTCTTCCCTTCCTTTCTGACCTGAGTTCCCTAGGGCGTTGGGACTGGGTCACTGCTGGTTTTGCGGTCCTCATCCGCTTTATGAGGGCCATGGTTCGTCCGGAGTTGATGGAGAAGGGGACTTCTCCGGCGCCGCTGTCGGACCAGGCTCTGTTGGAGGTATGAACCTTCCTTTAGACCAAAGTAAATTCCTTTCTTTATCAAATCACGAAAGATCGTTATTGATTATTCTGTTTTACAGGCGTGAGTGTACTCCTACTTTCCGGGTCTTGCGCCCAAGAGGACGGAGCCGTTGGAGAGGGCCTATCCCGTGGTGAGGGATTGGGTCATGTGCCGGACGAAGAGCAAGCGTTCTTCACACTATGTCTACCGGCGGGACATGAACGCTCTTCAGCTGAGCAGCGTGAGTGTCCCATTTGTATTCATTTATGTTTGTCCTTTGCTTTTACTTGATCATAGGAATGATCTTTGCCTTATCTTGTCGCAGTGGGTGCCCAGACCTTGGGCGGAGTACGCTGGAGCGCCTCCTTTTGTCGCTGAGGTCCTTCGACCTAGGAGCCCGAGTAGGTGCTTTGTTGAGGACGTCGATGGGTCCTGTGTGGTACCGGGTGAGCGTTTGGCTCGTCGGTGCTCTCGGGATGCGTTGACGGTCCCGCCGATCCTCCCAGGACGATGTTTAGGGAGCCTTCTGAGGCTGAGAGGGAGGCGGACTTGGCTGGGGCCAGTGGCGACGACCTTCTTCTTTCTGGTGAGGACTACTCGGCGTTCCTTTACGGGAGGTTGGCGTACTGGCCGGTAGTGGTGAGTATCTTTTTACTTTCGTTTGATTTGATTTAGCGACTTGCGACGAAAGATCGTCGGTTAACGAGAGCTATTTGTCTTTGCAGGAGGTTGAGGCGGCGGGCATCGAGCCCCCAGAGTACCCCGAGACCCTTGAGTACACCGACGCGACCGGGAGGACGACGATCTCCGAGTTACGTGACTTCGACGTAGCTGTGACGGATGCTGGCCTAGGTGACTGGCAGCATTTGATTCGGAGGGTGAGCCTCCAGCTTATATACCTTTCGTGTAAGAACACATTTGGTTGAATTTGCTCAATTTGCTGATAATTTCTTTTTGAAATGCAGGTCGCGCCGTCTCGGTTCGTGGCACTATGGAGGGTAGCCAACCGGCTGCGAGCTACTGCCATTGAGGCACTCGTCGGTGATCGAGGTCGCCAGGTATGAACCTTATTTGGCTGATTTTTCTTTTGATTTTGATTTTTGTTTGTTTTTTTTTATTTTCGATCTTGTTTGAATTGATTGACATGAGCCAATTTGTTGCTGTTTACAGGATGACCGCGAGCTGGAGCGAGAGTTGACCCAGTCTCGGGAGGAGACGGCTCGCTTGTTGAGGGAGCTCGAGGTTCGGGACGCCGAGATCACCGTTTTGGTGGCGAGAGTTGCCGAGTTGGAGGGCGCCCAGCAGTAGTTTTGTAGACTTGTACATTTGAACATTTTTGGACTTTGTTTGGGGCGCAAGCCCCCAGTTTGCTTGGACTTTTAGACTTTGTTCGGGGTGCAAGCCCCCAGTTTGCTTGTACATTTGCTCTGTTTGGTGTATATATGGTGGCCTGAGTGCCTTTTTTCTTTCTGGGTTGTGTTGCTTGTACCGCAGTTAGTTCTTGAACAGGTTTGGTAGACAACGGTTTATGCCGTCATGCTGCCGAAATTTACATGGAAATTACGCAAACATACATTTTATATACATATGGCCTTAAATCAGCGCAAAATGAGACTCAAAAGAGCACAAAAATGCAAAAATGCAAAAATTTTGTCAGAAATGACCGGACGGTAGGGAGGGTTACCCCCTAAAAAAAGAAAAAAGAGAAATATATAAGTGTAGAAATGAAAACAAAAGAAAATTATTTCCCAAAAAGAAAATGAAATTTACTTCCTAAAAATGAAAAAAATGAAATTTATTTCCTAAGAAAATGAAATTTATTTCCTAATAAAATGAAGATGAATTAAGTGTGATGGAAATGGCGAAGGTGTCGATGTCGCCTCGAAATGCGCGCCCGCGAAAATAGGAAACTTGAAACATGGTAAACTGCTCGTATTTACCAAAATAAAGTTCCGTAGGAATAGGAAATTATTCGCTATAGAATTAGGAAAGATCCAAACGCGGAAATCACAGAAAGTGAGCTTGGGGAAAGAGGCGACATGAGCTAGCGTCCCTTTGAAGAGGCGCAAGCAGGCGCTGCGCCTGTCTCCCAAGCCGGTCCGTTCGGCGGATTTTTGAAACAAACAATTAGTATAAATAGAAGCGTCGATGGAGCTTTAATTCATATAAATCTTCCGTCTTTTCTTCGTCTATTCACATAAAACTCTCAAAATAAATCTTCAAGAGAAATTTGTCATCATGAATACTTTGGAGATCCGCCTGAAGGAATGGACCAACGAGTTTTCGAATATGGAGAAACACGACATGGGTGCTTATAACCTTGGGTCTTTATTGAGTTTGAAACTCATTAAGGTAGTAAAACCGTTCTTGGATGCTTGCCTTGACTATTGGGACCCGAATTATCATGTTTTCGCGTTCCCGGGGGGTGATATTTGCCCGTTTCCCGAAGAAATTGCTGCTATTGGTGGGTGGGACCCCGAACATTTACCTGCCATTCCTTCCACTTCACAAGGGTATAAGAGCAAATTCGGAGACTTGCTTGGACCGACGGACTTGAGGTGGATCGCTTAGTTACCCCGAAAGGCGTGAGAATGTTGGACTTTGTAGACCGATTCATTAATGGGCCGACCCTCTGTTTCCCATGTTGCCAGGAGGAGAGCATTTGGCTTTTGTTTGCTGCACGTGTACGTCTTCCAAGGACACGTTGATGAAGACTTGCGAGGTGATCCCCTTCTTTTGGGTCTCATCGAGCAAATGGAGCTGCGCAGGAGCCCAGCTTGCTTATGCTTAGGGGAGATTTTCTTGGGTTTGGATAATAGGAAATCCAACTGCGATCTGCCGTTTTTGGGGAGTCCCGTCATTTTGCAGGTAAAAGACATCCTCTTTTTTTCTTTTTTCTTTCTTTTCGTTTTTTTCTCTTTTTTTTTTGTCGTTTTTTTTTTTTTTTTTCGTTTATTTTTTTTTTTTTTTTTTTTTTTTTTTTTTTTTCGATGTCTAATACCTGCTTTTGGTAGGTTTGGCTTATGGAACGGCTCCGGCTGATCGAGCCCCCAGTTCATGCACTTTCCTATCATTCCCGTATGATTGCGATGAGGACGCGGTTGTACATGGTGGACTTCACCCGGGTCTGTGACTATTGGAAGAACAAGCTGAAGAATGATGATGGCCCGTTGATTAGGTGGGTCGTACCGTGGTGGCACCTCAAGTCTGTCACTGGAGTGTCTTCTTTGGATCCCACTAGGTCCGTGCGCATTCCGGGATTGGAGTTCATGGTATGCATCTTTCCGGAAAGATTGATGAGGCAAGTTGGGTTGAAGCAGACGATCCCTAGGCTTGATACCGTTCCGCAGACTGCTATGGCGCTTACTACAGAGAGCCGAAGAGAGTGGGCTATCAAATGGGCCCAAAGAAACATGTGGTTCTTAAGCTTCTCCGCCAATGCTTTGTGGGTGTCGGATTCCTATCTGAGGTGGAGAAAGGCTGCAACTCCGGAAGAACGTGAAAGACTGAGGAAACGCGAGCCTGTTGACTACAAGGTGCGCGAGGGAGAGAAAGAGAAGGAGAAGCATCTGACAGAGGGAGAAGAAGAGGCCGGATTTCAGGTCATTCATCCTTCAAAGAAATCAAAGACTACTCCTGTCGCAGAGATGGTGGTTGGCAAGAATGGAAGAGTCAGGCCTCGAGAAAGACCGTTGGTGATTAGGTCTGAAGTGGTGCAAGAGCGCCGGCTCGAGGGTCGTGGGAAATATGACAAGAATGACAAGGGCAAGGGGAAGATGGAGGAATAGCCCGAGTCTTTATTTATTATTTGATTATTATTATTATTTATTGTTGTAATAAAAAGGAGGGATTTTTAGAATCCTAGCCTATTCTATTTTTATTATGTAACGTACTATTATTATTTAGAAATTGAATAAAAAGGTTAAATGGTTATGAAACCGTCGAGATTTTCCACTTATTATTCTTGTCGAATTTCAAATGCAATGCAAATGTCCTTCTATTTACATTTTTAGATATAATGGGTTGAATCCCGTGAAGGATTGCCTACGTATTCACTTAAAAAAGCGAAATCAAACCCTTGCGCGTAGTTCGAGTAAATGTAAAAGAATAATTGTTCGAAGCAAGAGCTTGTAATGAACATAGAAAATAAGCATGAGCTTTTGCTTACTCTGAAGGTGCGAATTTAGTTTATTTGATGATATGAGGATGACAATCTTGTCAAAATGCAAGAGCACAGTGACATTTAGCTTATTTCAGCTTGGCCAGGGGCCGTTTATTTAGTGCCACAGGAGCGACACATGGGTTTACGCGAGGCGCGTTTTTGTCCTATTCTAGGCATAGTACCGTTTCAATTGGTCGAGGTTTGTGGGGTTTGAAAACTCATTCCCATCTAGGTCTGTGATTCTAACCGCACCCCCTGGGAGTATGGATTTGACTAGGTATGGTCCGGCCCAATTAGGTTTGAATTTTCCCCTTGGGTCGACAGGTAAAAGAGCTCTAACCGATTTGAGTACTAAGTCTCCTTCTTTGATGTTTCTTGGTCTAACCCTTTTGTTGAAAGCTCGTTTGATACGTGCTTGATATGTTTGGACATTATGTAAGGCGCGTAGCCTACGCTCATCCAGGAGGATGAGTTCTTCATACCTATCCTTCTTCCAATCGGCTTCCGGGATTTGACTTTCGAGTAGAATACGCAAGGATGGTATTTCTAGCTCGACTGGCTGTACAGCTTCCATGCCGTAGGTCAAATAGAAAGGAGTAGCCCCAGTGGGCGTCCTGACAGATGTACGATACCCCCATAAGGCGAAAGGTATCTTGCTTGGCCAATCTCTATAGTTGTCAGTCATTTTCTTGAGAATTGTGACAACGTTCTTGTTTTTGCCGCTCTTGCTCCGTTAGTCCGTGGTCTATAGGGCGAAGAGTGGTGATGCTTAATCTTGTATTTGGCTAGCAACTGCTCGGTTTCGGCTTGAAAGTGTGACCCATTATCGCTAATGATCTCATGTGGGCAACCATATCGACAGATGATGTTGTTTTGTATGAATTTGGCCACATTTTTGGCCGTAAGCCCAGTGTAGGAAGCCGCTTCTACCCATTTGGTGAAATAGTCAATCGCCACTAGGATGAAATGATGGACCCACTTTGTTCCTACTGGGGTTATTTTCCCGATTATGTCAATTCCCCATGCGGAAAATGGCTAAGGAGATGTCATCGTGTATAGCAACGAAGGAGGGACATGTTGTACATTCCCGAAGATTTGGCAATTGTGGCAGTGTCTCACGTATTTGATGCAATCGGATTCCATTGTGGTCCAATAATATCCCAAACGTGTGATTTTCTTTGCCATCATGGGCCCACTCATGTGAGGACCGCATTCTCCATCGTGGACTTCTTCCATCACCTTTCGTGCCTGTGAATGATCAAGGCATCGTAGGACTACACCAAGAGGTGTTCTTTTGTATAACTCTCCTTGCATCAGGATGTATTGGGAAGCTAATAGGCGTATAGCACGTTGTCCCCTTTTGTCCATATCTGGCGGATAGGTACCATTAAGCTTGAAATTCAGGATTGCTTGGAACCAGGGTTCCTGTGCGATTTCCTCCTCGTCGGTGATTTGATGGACGTAAGCCGGCTCTGACCGTCGTTCGATACACAAGGGCATTTCCACCATGTGATCTGGCATATTTATTAGAGATGCAAGTTTCGCAAGAGCGTCTGCAAATTGATTTTCCTCCCGAGGTAGGTGTAGGTATGTTACATGATCAAAGAATTGAGCGACTTGGTCTATCCTAGTCTGGTAGGGTGCGAGGCTTTCACTTCGGATTTTCCAGGATCCTGTAACTTGGTTGATGATCAGCGATGAGTCCCCATGTACTCGGAGGTTTTTGATGCCTAAGCTTACTGCCGCTTGTAGTCCAATGAGACAAGCTTCATATTCTGCGGCGTTGTTTGTCACCTCGAAGTCGAGTTTGACGGCGATCGGTGTATGCTCACCTTCAGGAGAAATGAGCAACACTCCTATTCCAAATCCTCTTAAGTTTGATGCTCCGTCAAAGTATAGGTCCCAGGAGTCTACGTCTGTTTGAAGTATATCCTCGTCGGGAAATGACCAAGTATCTATGGTTTGTGCGTCGTTGATGGGATTTTCTGCGAAGAATTCGGCGACGGCGCGACCTTTTATAACTTTCAGTGGCACATATTTAAGGTCGAATTCTGAGAGCATCAGAGTCCATCTTGCCAGACGTCCATTGAGGACGGGTTTCTCGAAGAGGTATTTGACTGGATCCATTTTGGAGTATATCTTGACGGAGTAGCTAAGCATGTAGTGACGTAGCTTCTTCGTTGCCCACACAAGAGCGAGGCATGTCTTTTCGAGTTGCGAGTATTTGCACTCATATTCCAAAAACTTCTTACTTAGATAGTAAATAGCTCTTTCTTCGCTTCCTACAGTTTGAGCCAACATGGCACCCATGGCGGTTTCGATTCCGTGAGATATAAACCAAGAGGTTGATCTTGTTGCGGTGGCATGAGCACTGGTGGTTTAGCCAATATCTCCTTGATTCGGTCAAACGCCTTTTGACAATCATCATCCCACATGGTTTGGTCTGTTTTCTTGAGTTTCTTGAAGATAGGCTCACAAATCATTGTAAGTTTCGATATGAATCGACTTATGTATTGTACTTTTCCCAGGAATCCTCTGACTTCTTTTTCTGTTTGAGGTTGTGGCATTTCGATCAGAGCTTTGATTTTGGAAGGATCTATTTCTATACCGCGTTGGCTAACGACATATCCCAGGAGTTTTCCGGATGTTACCCCAAATGTGCATTTCTGGGGGTTGAGTCTCATGTTGTACTTTCGTAGCCTTGCGAAGAACTTGCGAAGGTTTGCAATATGTCCCTCTCTTTCCTTGGATTTGACGATCATGTCATCTACATATACCTCAACTTCTTTGTGCATCATGTCATGTAGGAGTGTAGTTGCGGTGCGTTGGTATGTAGCTCCGGCGTTGATCAATCCGAATGGCATTACTGTATAGCAATATGTTCCCCATTGGGTGACGAATGCGGTCTTGTGCATATCTTCTATGGCCATCTTGATTTGGTTATAACCCGCGTACCCATCCATGAAGGATAGTAATGCGTGGTCTGCAGTATTGTCTACCAATATGTCGATGTGAGGTAGAGGGAAGTCATCTTTCGGACTTGCTTTGTTCAAGTCCCTAAAGTCAACACAAACACGGATTCTCCCATCCTTTTTGGGCACGAGTACTATGTTAGCTACCCAGTCAGAGTACTCGGAAACTTTGATGAACCCGGCTTTGAATTGCTTGTCCACTTCTTCCTTAATCTTTAGAGCCCATTCTGTTCTCATTCGTCGAAGCTTCTGCATTTCTGTGTTTGAAACCCGGCTTAATTGGAATCCTATGTTCGGCGATATCCCCTGTCGATCCCCGCATGTCTTTGTAGGACCAAGCGAACACGTCTTTGAATTCATTTAGGAGGTCTATGAAATCGGCCCGTTCGGTAGAGCTCATGGTAGTCCCTATCCTAAGTTCTTTGGGTTCTAGTTCGGTTCCAACATTGATGGGTTCGGTGTCCTCTATTACAGGTCCCCCTTCCCCTTCTTGTAGTATTTCTTTGGCTACGTAGGGAGGTATTTCGGTCAAGTCTGGGTCTTGGTCATCCTCAGTATCATCGTAAACAGAATTGCACTCAAGATAACGCAAAGAGTAAGCGAGTAACCCGATTTATTCATATTAAGATTTGAGTAAAGTTGAAACAAAGAAGCCAACCGATCCATGGTCGGTGGCGACAAAGGGACGATAATTGGGGCATTTCCCGAACCATCGTGACTACTCGAGGCTAAGCTAGGAGAAACAAAGGGAGTGGGGATGACAACAGGAGTAGATTCTCTAATGACTCCTCTAGACTCGACTCGACTCGACTCGACCGACTCCGACTCAACTCGAACTCGTCTTCTTCGGTTCTCCTTTGAACATCTCTCCTTCTCCAGTGGTGAGCTTGAAGAGCCTTCCTTGGTCGTTGGTCCATTTGATAGATTTTCTCCACCCTTTCTGTTGCTTTGTGTCGATTTCTGTGATCAACGCGGTGGGGTTGAAGCGATCGTCCTGTAGTATCATAGTAATGACCTCATCCTGCGCGGCCTTAATGAATCGATCTTCTCCAAACAATAGGCTAACAGCTTGTTCGTCGAAGCAAGGTGCTTGACGGGTTTTGACGGTAGGAACCGTTTCGGGAGGAATGAAGTAGCAATCGTGAAAGATCTCGATTCCGGCTAACTTCCTCTCAAGATAATGCCAAGGTTCGGGAAATCCGTGAAAGAGTTCTGAACTTCCTTCTTGAACAAAGTACCCATTTAGAGTGGGGAGATATGGCCTCATTTGGACTCCCACGTGCTTGCGATTTTGGACTTGGGCAAGCATTTCGAGAACTTCTTCTTTTGTGGGTTTGTACCCTAGTCCAAGTGGTATCCTTGTCGAGTTGCCTTCCTTGTATGGTGCGAAGGTGTTCTTCCGAATTGGGTTTAAAGTCATTCCGGGAAGTATCCCGGGATTTGAGTATGTGGTTGACCACCAAGTTAGAGTAGGGATTATAGTATAAGGGTGCCAACTCACTTTCTATGACGTTTACACTTTGGAAGCCCCCAAGTTCGTATATGGGATCCGCAAGGACTTGATTGTTTGATTGCTTCTCGATTATTGCCTTGATGGGTGACGAAGTGATCGTCACTACTTTGCCATTTAGTGGAATCTTGATCTTTTGATGAAGGGTGGATGTTACCGCTTTGGAAGCATGAATCCAAGGCCTTCCTAGAAGTATGTTGAATGAAGCTTCGATGTCCACTATTTGGAAGTTAACCTTTCGTTCAATCGGCCCCGTGGCTATGGTTAGGTTAACAAGTCCTACCACTTTTCGTCGCGTACCGTCATATGCACGAACACCTTGATTTGTAGGAGTCCAATCCGACTCTTTCATGCCTAGTTTGTATGCCGTTTTAAGGGGTATGACGTTGACTGCGGAGCCATCGTCTACCAAGGTCATTGGCACATTTTTCTTTAGACAGATGACAGTGATGTATAGAGCAAGGTTGTGACTAGCGCCAAAAGGTGGCAAGTCTTCATCCGAGAAAGTAATAGGATTTCTTAGCTTAGGCGATTCTTGGAAGACCAAGTTGACTATATCTTCGGGAGTAGAGTTATGTGCTACATTCAATTTGGCCAAAGCTTGCAGTAAAGCTTGGCGATGTGGAAATGAGCTTGCCACTAGTTGCCAAACTGAAAGATCAGCCTTGGTTTTCTGTAATTGCTTGAGCAAATGATCAGTGGGGTCATCTTCGTTGTCATTTGGTGTGATGACGTTGGTTGGACCGCTTTGAGTAGTGCTTTGATATGGGCGACCCGAACGAGTTAGGTGATCCACATCTTGGTCTTCACCATTTTGGACTATTTCCTTGACTAAGGAGTTTTCAATGAGATATTCGTCTTCATCATCATCGACCCAAACCCCATTGATCAGCAGACTAGTTCCTTCATTCTCATGATATCACTTTCTAGTCGTATGATTTGATCGACTAGTTTATCAACCATGGTGACTACTTCTTGCATAGTGGCATTTTGAGAGAAGATCAATGGTACGCGTTCTTTAGGTATTGCATTGGGATCGCGCAAGGTCGTTACCATGTTTTCTAGTTCCCACACTTGTCTATCTACATTCCTTGCCCATGTGATGAAGTCGGAAATGGTAGGGGAGATAGTAGAGTAGAGCCTTTCTTTCTCGATTGCATGAATTTCATTTTCGGTGGGAGAAATGAGGTGTGAGCAATCTAAGGTAGATTCGTTACTTGTAATCACTAGAACTCCAAGAGGATTCTGAGTGTTGTTGGGCTTACCTCCTGGTGGAATTGGAAGTCGACCATCTTCAATCATATCTTGAAGCACGTGTTTCAACTTGTAGCATTTTTCTGTGTTGTGCCCTTTGCCCCTATGGTATTCACGACAATTTTCATCCCAAAACTTGGACTTCTTTTCGGGTTCGGGAGTAGGTCCAATGGGTTGGAGTTTACCTTGCTTCATTAACCTTTTTAGAGCGTTGGAGTACGTATCCCCAAGGTTTGTGAACTTCCTTGGTGGAGTAGTTTTCTTGGATGGCTCGAGAAGGTTAACTTCGTCGGTCTTGCTAGTAGAGCCATATGAACGACTTGTGGACCCTTGATATCCTCGACCTACCGTTTTGGACAAGATTCCTTTACGGATGTCATCTTCAATTTGTGTCCCTAATACGGTTAAGTCCTTGAAAGTCTTGATATTTTGATATCTCAAATGGTTGGCATATATGGGCTTGAGATTATCCACAAACTTTTCCACAAGAGTAGCCTCGTCCGGGCGTTCAACTAGTTGAGTACTAGTCTTCCTCCACCTACTTAGGAAGTCGGTGAATCCTTCTTTGTCATTTTGGATAAGAACCTCTAGAGTACGCATGTTGACTTGGATCTCGGCATTATTCGCGTATTGTTTCGAGAACTCGATGGCGGCGTCCTCCCAAGTAGCGACCTTCTTGTGATCTAAAGTGTAGAACCATTGCTTCGGAATGGTGTCAAGAGATGAAGGAAAGATCCTTAAGAACATCTCGGGTTTAATGCCTTTGATAGACATGTAATCCTTGAAGGCACGGATGTGGTTCAAAGGGTTCTCGTGTCCTTTGAACTTAGGGATATCCGTCATGCTAAAGTTAGTTGGCAATTTGGAGTTGACGGCTTCATACTTGCGATTGTTTTCCCTGTAAATGTCATCCCCCTTAAGGTACATCAATTGCTCCTCTAGGTATTGGAGTCTTTTCTCAGCTGCGGTTGTCCCTATGATAGGATTCTCATCTTTAGACTCGTCGTCGGAGAAACGTAGCACTTCACTTTTAAGGGGAGGCAACCTTCCCTCTACATCAAAGATACGGCCTTCGATGAGTTCAAGGCAGTCATAGGTTTGGTTTTGGGTAACTTACATTTGGGCTAGCGCGGCTAGGATTCGATCATTACTATCTTGAATTTGTTGGAGATTCGTTTCTTTACTTGATCCGGGCATCTTGGAAACTGGATAAGAGATCGGCGGCGAATCAAAACACGATCGACCATTCTATCACACTTGCTAAAAGAGGAAAAGTTTTGACTCGTGAAGTGGGTGTGTGCCACTTGTGTTGAGTGAGTTTTGAAGAAAGACAAGGTCTTTGAAAATGTGCGTCCTAGTCAACTGTAGTGTAGTTGTAGGAGTGGACTCGAAGTGAGGTTTTGAAATGGGCTTGCGGCCCGAATTTTGACACGGCGAACGGACAGAGTTTTGACCGGATTTTGCGCTAATTGAAGGCCTCTTTTTCGAAATTTTGTTTTGAAATTGGGTTTTGATTTTGTGAAAATTCGTCATGATTTGTTTAGAAATGGTGATCACGTAAGGTTTACACATTTATACAAGCATTATAACGGGATGCTGAGTGCATTTAAAAGGGTTTTGGTTAAAAGGGTGGGTTGCCATACCGAACCATCAAACCCGAAGTCTGTGGAGAGGTTCGTGCCAAACAAGAGTAAGGCCGATTCCTAGTCCATTTCCTCAAGTAGTGAAGGCCCTTGATACAAACAAGAGTAAGCATCATGGTATGGATGACGTCAATCGTTATCCATCCTTAGGCCCAAATAAGAATTAGGACCGTTTAGACGGGACGATTGGTCGAATGGGTTGGGTTGGGCCTAGGAAGGCCGAATAAACGATCTAGGAAGACCGAGTTATGAAAACCGACAATTGTCTTGTACAAATTTATTCCCTAACCTTGTTCAAGTTTCACCCTTGCTACACGTAAGTGTATTATCCCAATGAGTCGCCAAAGCGTGGGAGCGGGCAGCCCACGGGGGCGCTTGGTGAGAAACGAGACAAGCGTTTGCATTTTGTATGGAGTCGCCACCAATTTTTATGGGAAATTGGAACCGTTTTAATACCTCGTGTCATGTCAAGACACAAAGTAGTGACATGAACACTAAGCAATCGTTACCCTTAGCATTCTATGTCTAAAATGACTCTCGTGGATGCCAATGAACACGGGTGCTCACGGAGATCTGGAGTAAGGGGTGAGGGTACGTATTAGGAAGCTCTTTTGATCGAACACCTAATCCCGCCCGCCTCGATAGCGGCCTCTACTAATGATTAGGGAAGTTATTCGTACTCGATATATCGTCGGCTATATGCATGCAATGCAACATCCAAGTTTTAATCCTAGCATGTGAGAATTAGACTAAGTCGGTTGACACGTAATTAGCATACAATTGGGTCAAAGTAGGATTTAAGGTTGATTTACATGTGAAAACATACAAGTGATATGAAATACAATAAAAGAAAATTACATTAATTACATTGGACTAGGCGATTTATGTCGAAAATACCTTCAAAACGGATGATTTGAGAAAAAGAGATAAAAGAAGGAAAGAAAAAATTAAATAAATCAACGAACAGGAATTAGTGCGATATTACGGGTAATAGCTAATTAATACGTAAACTAATTAAACTACGTCAAGCGTAAACGGAGTTCGGGGACGTAAATCATCTGGAACAGCGCAGCAGATCGCGCCCTCGGAAGAGGCGCAGCGATTCTTCGCGTCTGTTCCAAGGGTGAGTTCTGGCTGTGAAGCCGGAACTGCAAATCGTTAATGTCGATTGGTGATTTAAAGGATTAATTGATAATATTTACTCGGATGAAAGTGATTAACAGATTAATTACATGTGAATGATGGTCATAAAAGCGATAAACATGAATGAGACAGATGCAAACGAATTATTTACATGAGATTATGATGAAAGTATTAATGAGTCCTCTATTGAAATAAATCAATTAGGCTAAATACGACGGATATACAACGAATATGCGACAAACATGTGAAAAAACAGATTAAACTATATCAATGGCGATTTCCAGAAACTCAATATGAACAAATTGAATCTCTAAAATCCGGGTTTGAATTTAATGACGAAAACCCGTAAACATGGATTACTTAGGATTTAAGTCGGATTTGTGACAAACTAAACATACTAATGAATGATGAATTATATGATACAATATACATGTGAATTATCAGTGATTATTATATCAAAGAATTAACGGACAAACAAATAACAAAATAAAAAGAGGCGAAAATACAGAGGACGAGGAAGAAGAAAAGAAAGGAAGCTCGGCGGCCCTCACGTAGAGGCGCAGCAGGCTGCGCTCCTTCGAAGAGGCGGCGATTCTTTGCGTCTTTTCTCGACGTCTGTCTACTGGAAATCCGCAAAAGCAGAGTTTTAAAGCACGGTTTTGGAAAGCGGTTTTAATGGTATTTTCGACGTAAACCTTACAATGGATGATACGATAAATAAAATACAATAAACAAAAAGAGAGATTACACCCTCAGACTTACATGTTGACGGAACGAGAAGAACTAAGATATCGACTAGTGATGCTCGACGCGAATGCAAAGAAAGTGCCCGCGTAAGAGGAAAACGATTGATTAAATTGATTAATTTAAGTTGATTGAGTGTAGTTGGTCAAATTGGTCGGTCATGCAACAGAGAGGCTGGTACCCGGAAAGATCCGAGCTTACGTGGTCGAAAGTTCAAGCACGTAGGCGCCAATTAGTAAGAACAAAGTCTAGAATGCAAAGGGAGAAGAGAAGGGCGGACACTCGCGTGAGAAATATGAGGAACGAAGGCTCATATTTATACTAATCACGTGAAGGAATAGGGTTTCGGAGACTCTTTGGAAGTGAATCTCGGAAAGATATGAAAAAGATACGTAAAACATGCAAAGAAGGGCCTGGGAAGAGGCGCGCGAGCCCATGCGTCTCTTGGAAGAGGCGCAAAGCACTTCTTGCGTCTATTCCCGTGGAGGTTTCCTCCTCTTTGAAGAAAGATTTCCGCGTTTGAGTTATGGTAGGACGGAAATAATTCGATTATCTTATGAATATTACGGGAGATCTTATTTGCCAAAAGATAAAATTTATGAAATATGGGATAGAAATATCCGGAACATTCCAGAATATTCTGACTCGGGATTCAACAGTTATCAGAAATGGGAGACGGTTTTTGACCCGGACTCCGAATGTACTCTAATTACTGCCAAAACGACCGTATCGGGACGTAAATGACAACTCAGAGGTAGACATTTAATATTTGAGCAATCACTTGACGATAATCTTACGAACTGTCACAAATCGTTCCGCGTACCAAACATGCGGCCCAATCATCACCGGGTGGTTTGCGGGAGGTGCAGAAATGAGGTATCTACACCTACCGTATTTGGGAAGTCCCATTATTTTGCAGATAAAAGAACGCTTTTCTTTTTTTTTCTTTTTTTTTTCGTTTTTTTTTCGTTCTAATACCCGCTTTTGGTAGGTCTGGCTTATGGAGCGTCTTCGATTGATCGAGCCCCCAGTTCATGCTCCTTCTTATCACGCTCGTTCGATTGCAATGAGGACCAGACTTTACATGGTGGACTTCACTCGGGTCTGCAATTATTGGGAGAATAAATTGAAGAGTGATGATGGCCCCTTGATTAGGTGGATTGTGCCATGGTGGCATCTCAAATCTGTCACTGGAGTATCTTCCTTGGATCCTACCCGATCTGTGCGCATTCCTGGCTTGGAATTCATGGTATGCATCTTCCCGGAGAGGCTGATGAGACAGGTTGGACTAAAGCAGACAATCCCGAAGCTTGACACTGTCCCGCAGACTGCCGTGATGCTTACTACTGAGAGTCGAAGGGAGTGGGCCATTAAATGGACTCAAAGAAATGTATGGTTCTTGAACTCTTCCGTTAGTGCCTTATGGGTGTCGGATTCCTATCTGCGATGGAGGAAAGATACTACTCCGAAGGAGCGCGAGAGATTGAGGAAGCGCGAGCCTGTTGACTACAAGGTGCGCGAGGTGGAAAAGGAGAAAGAGAAGCATCTGACTGAGGGAGAGGAAGAAGCTGGGTTTCGAGTTGTTCATCCTTCGAAGAAACCGAAGACCTCTCCTGCCGTGGACAAAGTGATTGACAAGAATGGGAAGGCTAGACCTCCAGAAAGACCGTTGGTGATTAGGTCTGAAGTGGCACAAGAGCTTCCGGCTCGAGGTCGTGACAAGAAGTATGACAAGAATGACAAGGGCAAAGGGAAGATGGAGGAATAGCCCAAGTCTTTATTATTATTTACTATCATTATTATTGTAATAAGAAGGTGGGGTTTTTAGAATCCTAGCCTATTTTTATTTGGCATTATTATTATGTAACGTATTACTATTATTATTAGAAAATGAATGAGATAAAAGAGGTTAATTGGTTATGAAACCATTGTGATTTTTCTATTTATCATTCTTGTCGAATTCCAAATGCAACTGCAAATGTCCTTCTATTTACATTTTGAAATTAATGGGTTGTATCATGTGAACGATTGCCTACGTATTCATTAAAAAGATGAAATCAAACCCTTGCGCATAGTTTGAGTAAATGTAAAAGAATAATTGTTCTAAGCAAGAGCTTGTAATGAACTTAGAAGATAAGCATGAGCTTTTACTTACTCTAAAGGTGCAAATTTAGTTTATTTGACGATATGAGGATGACAAATTGTCAAAATGCAAGAGCAGAGTGACATTAGCTTATTTCAGCTTGGCCAGGGGCCGTTTATTTAGTGCCACAAGAGCGACACGTGAGGTTACGCGAGGCGCGTTTTTGTCCCTATTCTAGGCATAATACCGCTTTAGTTGGTCAAGGTTTGTCGGGTTGGCAAATTCATTCCCATATAGGTCTGTGATTCTAACCGCACCCCCTGGAAGTATGGACTTGACTATAAATGGTCCGGCCCAATTAGGTTTGAATTTTCCCCGTGGATCGACAAGTAAAAGAGCTCTAACCGACTTGAGTACTAAGTTTCCTTCCTTGATGTTCCTTGGCTTGACCCTTTTGTTGAAGGCTCGTTTGATACGTGCTTGATATGTTTGGACATTATGTAAGGCACGTAGCCTACGTTCATCCAGGAGGATGAGTTCTTCATATCTATCCCTCTTCCAATCGGCTTCCGGGATTTGACTTTCGAGTAAGATACGCAATGATGGTATTTCTAACTCGACTGGCTGTACAGCTTCCATGTCGTAGGTCAAATAGAAAGGGGTGGCCCCAGTGGGCGTCCTGACAGATGTGCAATATCCCCACAAAGCAAAGGGTATTTTGCTTGGCCAATCTCGATAGTTGTCAATCATTTTCTTGAGAATTGTGACAACGTTCTTGTTTGCCGCCTCTACCGCGCCATTAGTCTGTGGTCTATACGGCGAAGAGTGGTGATGCCTAATTTTGTACTTGGCTAGCAATTGCTCAGTCTCGGCTTGGAAATGTGATCTATTAATGATCTCATGTGGGCAACCGTATCGACAGATGATATTGTTTTGTATGAACTTTGCTACATTTTTAGCTGTGAGACTACTGTAGGAAGCCGCTTCTATCCATTTGGTGAAATAGTCAATTGCCACTAGGATAAAACAGTGACCTCCTGTTCCGGCTGGAGTTATCTTCCCAATTATATCAATTCCCCAGGCAGAAAATGGCCAAGGAGATGTCATTGTATAAAGTAATGAAGGAGGGACATGTTGTACATTCCCGAAGATTTGGCAGTTGTGGCAATGTCTCACATATTTGATGCAATCAGATTCCATTGTGGTCCAATAATACCCCAAACGTGTGATTTTCTTTGCCAGCATGGGCCCACTCATGTGAGGACCGCATTCTCCATCATGAACTTCTTCCATCACTTTCCGCGCCTGTGAATGATCAAGGCAACGTAGGATTACACCAAGAGGTGTTCTTTTGTATAACTCTCCTTGCATGAGAACGTATTGGGAAGCTAGTAGGCGTATAACACGTTGTCCCCTTTTCTCCATATCCGGTGGATAGGTACCGTTGAGCTTGAAATTTAGGATTGCTTGGAACCAAGGTTCCTCTATGGTTTCCTCTTCATCGGTGATTTGGTGGAAATAAGCTGGCTCTGATCGTCGTTCGATACATAAAGGCATTTCCACCATGTCATCTGGCATATTAATCAAAGATGCAAGTTTTTTAAGAGCATCTGCAAATTGATTTTCTTCCCGAGGTAGGTGTAGATAGGTCACGTGGTCAAAGAATTGGGCAACTTCGTCTATTCTGGCTTGATAAGGTGCTAGGCTTTTGCTTCGGATTTTCCAAGATCCCGTAACTTGATTGATGATTAGGGACGAGTCCCCATGCACTCGGAGGTTTTTAATGCCTAAGCTCACTGCTGCTTGTAGTCCAATGAGATAGGCTTCGTATTCTGCAGCATTGTTTGTCACCTCGAAGTCGAGTTTGACAGAGATTGGTGTATGCTCGCCTTCAGGAGAAATGAGCAACACTCCTATTCCAAATCCTCTTAAGTTTGACGCTCCATCAAAGTAAAGGTCCCAGGAGTCTACATCGGTTTGGAGTATATCCTCGTCTGGAAATGACCAAGTGTCTATTGTTTGTGCATTATTGATGGGATTTTCTGCAAAGAATTCGGCAACGGCGCGCCCTTTTATAACCTTCAGGGGCACGTATTTGAGATCGAACTCTGAGAGCATCAGAGTCCATCTGGCTAGGCGTCCGTTGAGGACGGGTTTTTCGGAGAGGTATTTGACTGGATCCATTTTGGAGTATATCTTGACGGAGTAGCTAAGCATGTAGTGACGTAGCTTCTTCGTTGCCCACACAAGAGCGAGGCATGTCTTTTCGAGTTGTGAGTATTTGCACTCGTACTCCAAGAACCTCTTACTAAGGTAGTAAATAGCCCTTTCTTCCTTTCCTACGGTTTGGGCTAGCATGGCGCCCATGGCTGTTTCGGTTAATGTGAGATATAAACCAAGAGGTTGATCCCGTTGAGGTGGCATGAGCACTGGTGGTTTAGCTAATATCTCCTTGATTCGGTCAAATGCCTTCTGACAGTCATCATCCCACATGGTGTGATCTGTTTTCTTGAGCTTCTTGAAGATAGGTTCACAAATCATGGTGAGTTTCGATATGAATCGACTTATATATTGCACTTTTCCCAGGAATCCTCTGACTTCTTTTTCTGTTTGAGGTTGTGGCATTTCGATCAAAGCCTTGATCTTGGAAGGGTCTATTTCTATACCTCGTTGGCTAACGACGTATCCCAGGAGTGGAAGAAGAAACATTCATCCTTACATTGGAAATTCGGTTTATATGGGCACAAGAGAGATCACCTTCTCGCTTGTTCTTGTGCTTTCCTTAGTGGAAGAACTAAGATCCAAGTATAGGATCTCTCCCAAAGCTTTATACCCAAAGCACACTCTTAATAAAATTAATATTATGTATACTAGACAATATTAATTTTGTAAGAAAAATTGACCCAAAAATATTATGGAACTCTCTATTTTCGGTTAGAGAGAAGGAAGAGAAATAAGAGTTTTTATCTTTCTAAAACTCAAATTTTAGATGAATGAATAATGAATAATATACCAACCATATTTTAGTGTATATTAGGTAAAATAAGATGAAAAACCAAAGTGGTTTTTCATCTAAAAAAACCGGGTGGAAGAGGGCATGGGAGGGAGCCAATGCATGCTTGAGTTGTTCTTCACAATGAACAATAGGTTTTGCATGGCTAGTCTTTAGGCAATCATCATGTTCTCCACTAATATAATCAACACAACATTAGCCTAATTCTCCCTTAATTTCGGTCCACTTAGATAATATGGACTCCATATTATCTTTGTCAAAATGTCAATTTGTCTTATGTCGCATGTCATATGTTACATAAATTTGTTATGTATTTTTAACATATTAAAAATCAACGTATTAATAAAAAATACGTCATATACAAAAATCGACTTTAGTAATTCACAATTACTTGTACCAAAATATTTTACCAATTATAAATCACAACAAATTGTATTTATAATAATTCATTCAAATTTAATTGTTTCTTTAAACAATAATTTCATCTGAGTAATGATACAATTCGATTACTCAGACCGTATCTCATTTAATCAAATTTCAATGAGATACGTAAATATTACTTCCAAAATCGTCCGCCAATTTTAAATAAATTAATTGACTCGTAACGTTATACGATCAATTAATTGATCAATTAAGAGTGTTGCCCTATAGGTATGACCTAGGGGATCAACTGATCACCACC
Source organism: Silene latifolia (assembly GCF_048544455.1). Lineage (NCBI taxonomy): Eukaryota > Viridiplantae > Streptophyta > Magnoliopsida > Caryophyllales > Caryophyllaceae > Silene > Silene latifolia. Next base: position 16,538,082 of record NC_133529.1, read on the forward strand.
GTCGCACGACAGTAATGTCAAACTCTAGTCAACCAATCATTACCGATATGTGTGGACCGATTGACGAGTAAAATTACTTCCCAATTGTATTCTTTAAAATGAGACTTAAACATGTGATCATCATGATCAACAGTCGTGATCGCATTATTGTCGGAGGACACATATTCCAACAATCTCCCACTTGTCCTCGACAAGTGTGCGTCACCAATTCTCTTGTCCTATTACTATCTCCAACTCAATGCAAGGTGTCTTTCAGGTCATACTTGCAAGTGATCATATCGAGAGTGGTTTCCTCGATCTGGAGAATAACTGATTGACCGGATTTATCCACCATGGATACATTCCGAGCGTGGCCACGCATTTCCAGTTCATTACTCCTCGAGTGGCCCTGAGATATTGTTATAACCCTGACTAGGGGTGGACAATTCCTATCGCACTCATTTCCTTCGACTAGCCACAGCTATCATAACCCAAAATATGCCCATTTGACCCCATTTACGAAGGTCGTAGTAACACAAATCAAAGTTAATCTGAAACTGTGCCATCTTAGGCGAATAGTCTTTAGTCAAAAGAATCGACTCATTTGAATACTATAGCAGCTCTCGCCACGACCAGGCTATATAAATTTGCCAGAACTCTATAAGCGGTCATAAGGCCCGACAAAATGTTCCTAACAGTCCGCCTATGTGATCGACTAGTCATTCTCATATGACTTTATGGCACTTGAACTTGCCATCAATCGCATCACACTCTAGTCACTTCGAGACGTCACCTCATGTAAGTAACTATGGGCAAATACAATGCTAATCCGTGTTCACTTAAACGTGGTTCAATTGTCTCTACAACCCGTTGGATGTAACAAAGTATAAGGTGAGTTACTAATAACTCAAACGACAAATGTCGACATCACACTCGGGTAGTCAATACCATATTACAACCTTGTGATGTATATCGTAAGTGTGTGAACACTTGTTGATTGCAATAGAAGTTTAACATGTTACGTGTTCATGTGATCAAACTTCTTAATCGTATTATCCTTTACATTCATGTTATTACTCATAGCATGAACCTTACCAAGTACACATCAAGGTTCCCGACCTTGGTTTTGGTTGTTTATCTTGAAAGAACTTCCTTGTCGATTATCACATAACGAACGAATTTGTGGTGAATGATATAACTTGTACTGATCAAGTACTCCATCCACACATAATGCACTAGGTATATGTTTTGTAGAATCTTGCAACAATTGTCAAGATGATTAGCCTAGCACTTCTCACAAGTCCTAGCATATTAGGAAAGATTAGTTTTGAGCAACTTCTTGTTCAACTAAGTATCTTTCCAAACTTCTTATTTCTCCTTTTAGCTTGAAAGGCTTAGGATTCTCATAAATCCTTACATGTGTTCGGATTTTCATTAATATGTGCAGCCTCTTGACACATAACAGAGTATTCTGACAAACACTAAAATCGCTTATTGGATTCTCCTCGAGAATTCATGACGTTTTTATTATGGCTTACCAATGATTCATCATGCTCTTATGCATATGATTCATAATTGGACATGTGCATGATTGTTCTAATGGCGGAAACATTAGTAACTTTTAATCATGTCATCAACTATATTTAGATTCAAGGAACGACCATGACTGCTAATGGCAATTCCATTTCATTTAGATGAATAACCTATGTTTCTCGTTGATTCGATGTGTATCTCTCAATACTTATCCAACATCTCTTGATGTAATTGGATTCATCATAGTCCATTTTCATCCAGAATTGAAAACTCAAATCTTCCTCTATGAAGGAAGGTATTAGCTCGTCATTCTTCAATGAGTGATGAGTTATAACCTTTTACAAGATGATTGCTCCCACTAAATTCCACGTCTTCACATGATAATTTCCTAACTCCCACTCAATTCCACATGTTTCGAAATTGACTTCTCAATCGAAACTTTTAAAGAATTGAAATATAAATTGCATTGCCAAGTTATTAAGATAAAACCATATATGTTCCCATCATATCCTTTCAAAATACCTATTTTGAAGTGGTCTCATCTTAACCTTATGGAAAGAGATTTTAATCTGTAAGTCACACATATCATAATGATGTGTAGCAATGTCATTATTCAAAAATAAATAATATCTAGAACACGTCCTTCGAAATACCCTTTCGGAAGGAGGTATAACCATTTCATTTTCATAATGAGGTTAAGTAATGACATCTGCGTGGTTAAAAAACTTGGCTAATGAAGATATCGGTATATCAATCCTTGCAACCTCTAGTCATAAATCTTGTTTATTTTCTAGGATGTTACTATGATTCATTTAGGCTCTTAAGTAAATCTCAAGGTTGAAACTATTGGTCAAAATTTATCATAAACTAGTCTAAACTTAGTCAAAACTCTTGTTAAGACTTTACATTAGTCATTTTCTTCCAAAAACTTTCTTTTGGTGTTCTCACGTAGTTATCTTAAGAATATGTTCTTTCGATTACTTCACTTGGTCTCATTACTCATGTAGAACTAGTTGAGACCATAGATCTCATCTATTGGGTATACTATATAAATAGATATACCTCCATTCAAATCATCCTTCCTTGCGTAGATCTCATTTACACAAGTACACCAATTTATCTTAGTGTGTGTTGTGTCCTCATTTTTCTCCCACTCTATATTTAGAATAAATACACTAGAGATTCAAACATAGCATATGAGACACAAATAATGATGTTGAAGTATAAGGAGAACTATCTCACAGATTGACTAATAGTTTTAGATTTCGTATGTGTACTTGGTGATTGACATTCCTTTAAGAGAGTTCATAGACTCAAAATCACTTTATAAATGATCATACACAAGCCTTAAGCATGTGGACATATAATGAATCCCGTCATTATATTTGTCTATTAGATCACTTTTAATGAATAATCATATGTTTCTATAAGCAAGCATTTAAATACGAATTTTTAGAACAAAGGATAAAATGATAAAACGGGTGACTTGGGTTGCAAACCAAGTCACCATTATCCAAAATACAACAAATTATCCAAAATACCTTTCCATGTCAAACACGGAAACTTAAGGTTCTAAAATCCAAAACATGATTAAATTAAGACAATAAAAAAAAGCAAAGCTCCATGAAAGCTATTCCTAGCTTCTTGATGGTTTCTCAAGCTTGCTTTTCTTTTCCCTTGTCTTTGCTTGGTGGAGGCCCTATTTACAATAAAAAGGGAGATACATTATCACAACTTTGTATCACAATACCATAGTTGAATTAGAAACATAAAAGAAAGGATAGTCATTTACCTCTTGGAGTGATCTTTCCAGCTTTAATGTCACCAAGGTATTTGGAACAATTTCTTTTCCAATGTCCAACACCATTACAATAATGACATTTATCAAGAGGACCCTTCTTGATTTTTGAAGTGCTAGCTTCATAAGTCTTAGCTTTGGTGAAAGTGGGGGCTTGCTTCTTACCCTTCCTCCCATTCTTCTTGAACTTTCCCTTACTCTTAGTGCTTATGTTAAGCACATCCTTAGGTGGGTTAACATTTAACCCCATATCTCTTTCCGCTTGCACAAGTAACTTGTGCAATTCTTCAAGAGACACATCCTTGTCTTGCATGTTAAAATTCACCCGGAATTGAACATACGCTTTGACTTTGGACAAGGAGTGTAGAATCCTATCTACAATGAGTTCTTTGGGGATTTCAACCTTTTGAATCTTCAAGGTCTCGACAAGCTCCATAAGTTTGAGCACATGAGGGCTAACCTTTTGGCCCTCTTTGAAGTCGAGATCAAAGAATGCCGCGGCCGCCTCATATTGGACGATCCGCGGAGTTTGTGAAAACATTGTCACAAGCTTGGAGTAAATCTCATTAGCGGTGCCCATTTTAAAGGCTCTCCTTTGGAGATCCGCCTCCATCGCAAAGATCAACACGTTTTTCATTGCGGCGGACTCCTTATGGTAAGCCTCATATGCTTCCCTAGTGGCGGCGGTCGACCTAGTAGTAGGTTCGGGTGGAGAGGCCTCGGTAAGGTAACGAAGCTTGTCGTCACCTTGGGCGGCTAATTTGAGTTGGGCATCCCAATCGGAGAAATTTGACCCATTCTTTTCAAGTTTACATCGATCCATGAAGGATCGGAGCCATGATGAATTAGCGAGTGGCGTGGCGTTAGGGGTTGGTGTAGCCATTTGTTATGAGAAAAAAGAAGTGGTCTACAAAACAAAATAGAAGGAGTAAAACAAATGTCGTTTTAACAATAATACTCGTAAAAATTTATAATTTAAACAAGTTTTATGCATTTTTCTAGTGACCTCTACCCAACTAGATAAATGATTCCAAGACCCAAATTCATATCGACTTAGGCACGGTGGGGCCGATTCATCCTTTATCAATATAACTCGGTGGATTAACGTTTAATCGATTCTACTTTTAGAACTCTTGGTCGATAATATTACATTAACATTTATCTTTAGCCCAAAACATATTCAACAAGGGGACGGTGTGGCCGATAAAACCCTTATCGAAAAACTTTTGTTGAGTTCAATCCAAATTTCGAATAAATGTGTCCATGATCCAAACCCACATTAACTTGGGCACGGTGTGGCCGATTCATCCCTTATCAACATGAATTCGGTGGATAGACATTTATCACCCACTTACCCTACGTAACAAGGTTTGTACCCCGGTGTGGCCGAGTGCACTCCCTCACGAAATAGGTTTTCATGGTTTCTACTATTTGGTAAGGCTATGTCTCAATTGATTATTTTAGCAAGAGGTCATGTCAATTTATTATCTATCACGTTTTAAGTGAACTTAAGCGGTGAACTACGATAATTTTAATTGACACGGTCGATAAACTCGATAAAATATGGATGCATGTTTTAGTTATGGCGATTTAGCGATGCATGCGACATATAACAAAATGCAAAACATAAAATAAATCCTAGTATGGCCTTCCTAAAATAGAAAAAACTATTTAACTATTACATATTCGGAAACCAACTCCATTGGTCCCTTGAACTTCGATTGTGGCACGCATCTTGAGGTAACACCGTCTTTATGTATCGCCATCTTGAAGAAATCCGAAATAAATAAAATTACATAACAAATTACATAATTTCCTATTATACATTTGTAACTAAAATAAAATAAATCTATTAAATTACAAAACGGTGATACGAGATCACAATAAATTACAACCGAATCGATATTCCCATACATTTCGGGTAATACCAATTAAAAACTGAGGCCATACTAAGTAAAAAATACATAATTCAAAAATTACATAAATAAAATTATGACAATCATAAAGAAAATTCAGCATTATAATATGTATGAACATGCCCAATTTTATGCTAAATCGCCTTTAAATAGCCAATATCGTATATTACTCGGTTTTTACGGATTTGCGTGATTTCAACATTTTATAATCACAAAATTACATAAATTCATATTTATGCATAAGTTAATTACCCTAACCTCTTAGGACTCAAAATTTAGTCTTCACTAATAATTTGACCATAATTAACTCATATTTCTAAAATTGTTCATTAATGGACTTAAAATTATAAAAATAAGCTATAATCTTCAAATAAATCACAAAATTTCAAATAAATTCAAAATTTGAAATTTAAACTCATGAACATTCTGGAAAAATACCATGACACTCATAATGTTCAAAAACTTAGGTTAAAAATTTCGAAATTTATCCGGAAAAACAATGTTGCGGTTTATCGGTTTTAACTAAAATAATCATAAAAACATGTGAAAAATTATATTCATCAACTTTTCAATTTTAGATCTGAAAAATATAATAAAATGCAACATCTGATGTTTTTCTTTAGTCATAGAGTATGTTTTATTAATATTTCACTAATAAAGTCACTATTCATGCTATTTTTTTCAAAAATCCATAAATCATGCAAAAAGACTTCAATATAGCCTATTATTTTACACACATCTTGTAAAATTGCATGTGACAACATACTAAATTTCTATGACCAGATTCGAAATTTATCTCATATTAACCTATTTTTCACCTAAATCCGAATTTAATAATGAAAAATCCATTTTTCGAGCATAAGAAGTCCAAAAATTATGAAAATTTACAGGTCATCTCAAAATAATATATGTGATAACATATCCAAAAATCACTGGAAAATTCGAAGTTGAGCTAATTTTAGTCCGAAAATGACATTTATACTCATAAAATCATATTTTAATGCCATTATTATGTAATATGAACAATAAAAATCCATAAATTAACCAAAATATCCTAAAAACATTTTAGGACCAGAAATTTTAACATGCATAATGATTTTCGTGATATTTCATAATAACACAAATTAAACAAGTTTTATATGTTAATCTTATAACTCGGAAAAACTTTTAACCGATTTGCATGCAAACAACCATGGCTCTGATACCGATTGAAGGAAAAGTAGATCTATATACTTAACATATTCATATATGTTTTATTTTAATTTGTCATAAAATTAATAAATGATCTTATGCATGCAAACTTATAAACAAAATAAAGAAGAAACATTCATCCTTACATTGGAAATTCGGTTTATATGGGCACAAGAGAGATCACCTTCTCTCTTGTTCTTGTGCTTTCCTTAGTGGAAGAACTAAGATCCAAGTATAGGATCTCTCCCAAAGCTTTATACCCAAATCACACTCTTAATAAAATTAATATTATGTATACTAGACAATATTAATTTTGTAAGAAAAATTGATACAAAAATATTATGGAACTCTCTATTTTCGGTTAGAGAGAAGGAAGAGAAATAAGAGTTTTTATCTTTCTAAAACTCAAATTTTAGATGAATGAATAATGAATAATATACCAACCATATTTTAGTGTATATTAGGTAAAATAAGATGAAAAACCAAAGTGGTTTTTTATCTCAAAAAACCGGGTGGAAGCGGGCATGGGAGGGAGCCAATGCATGCTTGAGTTGTTCTTCACAATGAACAATAGGTTTTGCATGGCTAGTCTTTAGGCAATCGTCATGTTCTCCACTAATATAATCAACACAATATTAGCCTAATTCTCCCTTAATTTCGGTCCACTTAGATAATATGGACTCCATATTATCTTTGTCAAAATGTCAATTTGTCTGTCACATGTCATATGTTACATAAATTTGTTATGTATTTTTAACATATTAAAAATCAACGTATTAATAAAAAATACGTCATGTACAAAAATCGACTTTAGTAATTCACAATTACTTGTACCAAAATATTTTACCAATTATAAATCACAACAAATTGTATTTATAATAATTCATTCAAATTTAATTGTTTTTTTAAACAATAATTTCATCTGAGTAATGATACAATTCGATTACTCAGACCGTATCTCATTTAATCAAATTTCAATGAGATACGTAAATATTACTTCCAAAATCGTCCGTCAATTTTAAATAAATTAATTGACTCGTAACGTTATACGATCAATTAATTGATCAATTAAGAGTGTTGCCCTATAGGTATGACCTAGGGGATCAACTGATCACCACCGTCGCACGACAGTAATGTCAAACTCTAGTCAGCCAATCATTACCGATATGTGTGGACCGATTGTGGAAATTACTTCCCAATTGTATTCTTTAAAATGAGACTTAAACATGTGATCATCATGATCAACAGTCGTGATCGCATTATTGTCGGAGGACACATATTCCAACAACTCCGAATGCGCATTTCTGAGGATTGAGCCTCATGTTGTATTTTCGTAGCCTTGAGAATAATTTGCGAAGGTTCGCAATATGCCCCTCTCTATCCTTGGATTTGACAATCATGTCGTCTACGTATACCTCAACTTCTTTGTGCATCATGTCATGTAGGAGTGTGGTTGCGGTGCGTTGATAGTAGCTCCGACGTTGATTAACCCAAACGGCATGACTGTATAGCAATAGGTTCCCCACTGAGTGACAAAGGCGGTCTTATGCATGACTTCCAAGGCCATCTTGATTTGGTTATAACCCGCGTACCCATCCATGAAGGATAGTAACGCATGATCTGCGGTATTGTCCACAATATGTCGAAATGTGGTAGAGGAAAGTCATCTTTAGGACTCGCTTTGTTTAAGTCTCTAAAATCAACACAAACACGGATTCTCCCATCCTTTTTGGGTACAGGTACTATGTTGGCTACCCATTCAGAGTACTCGGAAACTTTGATGAACCCGGCTTTGAATTGCTTATCGACTTCTTCCTTAATCTTGAGGGCCCATTCTGTTCTCATTCGACGAAGCTTCTGTTTCACGGGCTTGAAACCTGGCTTGATTGGGATTCTATGTTCGGCGATATCCCTGTCGATCCCTGGCATGTCTTTGTAGGACCAAGCAAAAACGTCTTTGAACTCGTGTAGGAGGTCTATGAAATTGGGCCTTTCGGTGGGGCTCAGGGTAGTCCCTATCCTAAGTTCTTGGGGTTCTAGTTCGGTTCCTACATTGATGGGTTCGGTGTTCTCTATTACTGGTCCCCCTTCCCCCTCTTGTAGTATTTCTTTGGCTATGTAAGGAGGTATCTCAATTGAGTTTGGGTCTGGGTCATCCTCAGTATCATTGTAAACAGAATTGCACTCAAGATAACACAAAGAGTAAGCAGAACCTGATTTATTCATATTAAAGTTTGAGAAAAGTTGAAACAAAGAAGCCATCTGATCTGTGGTCAGTGGCGGTAAAGGGACAGTTGTTGGGGCATTTCCCGAACTAATGTTACTATTTGAGGCTAAGCTAGGAGAAACAAAGGGAATGGGGGTGACGACAGGAGGAGACTCCTTAGTGACTTCTCTAGACTCCGACTCTGACTTTGACTCGAATTCATCGTCTTCTGGTTTTCCTTTGAACATCTCTCCTTCTCCAGTGGTGATCTTGATGAGTCTTCCTTGGTTGTTGGTCCACTTGATTGATTTTCTCCACCCTTTCTGCTGGTTCGCGTTTATTTCTGTGATTAACGCGGTAGGGTTGAAGTGGTCGTCTTGAAGTATCATGGTAATGATCTCATCCTGCGCGGCTCTAACAAATCGATCTTCTCCAAAGAGTAGACTAACAGCTTGTTCGTCTAAGCAAGGTGCTTGACGGGCTTTGACGGTAGGAACCGTTTCTGGAGGAATGAAGTAACAATCGTGAAAGATCTCGATTTCGGCTAGCTTCCTTCTGAGGTAGTGCCAAGGTTCGGGAAATCCGTGAAAGAGTTCTTGACTTCCTTCCCTAACAAAGTATCCATTTAGGGTAGGGAAATATGGTTGCATTTGGACTCCTATGTGCTTACGGCTTTGAACTTGAGCGAGCATCTCGAGAACTTCCTCTTTAGTGGGTTTGTACCCTAGTCCAAGTGGTATTCTCTTTGAGTTGCCTTCCTTGTAGGGTGCGAAGGTGTTTCTTCGGGCAGGGTTCAAAGGCATTCCAGGGAAGTATCCCTGGGATTTGAGTATGTGGTTGACCACCAAGTTGGAGTAGGGATCGTATTATAGGGGTGCCAATTCACTTTCTATGACACTTATGCTTTGAAAGCCCCCAAGTTCATATACTGGATCTGCAAGGACTTGATTATTTGACTTCTTTTCGATTATTGCCTTGATGGGCGACGAAGTGATCGTCACCACTTTGCCATTTAGTGGGATTTTGATCTTTTGGTAAAGGGTGGATGTTACCGCTTTGGAAGCGTGAATCCAAGGTCTTCCTAGAAGTATGTTGAAGGAAGCTTCGATGTCTACTATTTGGAAGTTAACCTTTCGCTCAATTGGCCTTGTGGCTATGGTTAGGTTAGCGAGTCCTACTACCTTTCGTCGTGTACCATCATATGCGCGAACACCTTGATTGGTAGGGGTCCAATCCGACTCTTTCATGCCTAGTTTGTATGTCGTTTTCAAGGGTATGACGTTGACCGCGGAGCCATCATCCACCAAGGTCATTGGCACATTCTTCTTTAAGCAAACGACAGTGATGTAAAGAGCCAAGTTATGACTAGCGCCAAAGTGTAGATACCTCATTTCTGCACCTCCCGCAAACCACCCGGTGATGATTGGGCCGCATGTTTGGTACGCGGAGTGGTTTGTGATAGTTCGTAAGTTTATCGTCAAGTTATTGCTCAAACAATGATGTCTACCTCTTAGTTGTCATCTACGTGCCGATACGGTCGTCTTGACAGTAATTAGAGTACATTTGGAGTCCGGGCCTAAAACCGTCTTCATTTTCTGATAACCGTTTAATCCCGAGTCAGAATGTTCTGGAATGTTCCGGATATTTCTATTCCATATTTCACAATCTTTATTCTTTGGTAAACAATTTCCCGTAATATTAATACAAAATATTAAGGAAAACCGAATTATCTTTTTATTCCATAATTTAAACACGAAAATCTTTCTTCCGCAGGAGGAAACCACTTGGGAACAGACGCAGCAGGTGCTGCGCCTCTTCCAAGAGAAACCTAGAGAAACCTCTAATCTAGGTCGTCCAAAGCTTACCTCTTGCAATAACCATCGTCCTAGAAAGCCGAAAACAGCTGAAAGGAAACCTGGAAGGCATCAAAGGGTGCTTACCGATTTAGGCATGTCTTATGCCGATGCTTTGAAGAGACTTTCTGCCCAAGGCAAGCTACATCCAATAGGTCCGACCCCGGATCCACCTTTAAAGAAACAGGTGAACCTCTGGAAGGGCAACAAATATTTCTTATATCACCAAGGTAGAGGCCATGATATTGAAGAGTGTTTTCTCTTGAAACACACCATTCAGGATATGATCGAGGATGGCAAGCTTCCAATGCCACCATTTGTGGAGCAATTCAATGGGACCGACCCTCTTAGGTCTAACAACACTAAATACGATGAAGGATCATTCCTAGACTTTTCTCATCTCCTCGATCCTCGTGATGACAAAGAAATTAAAGCGCCGAAGGAGGATGATGTCCAAGGTGGAATGCTCATGCTTTCCAAGATAGAGGGAGCCATTTATACTCTAAACTCTCGGCTTTCCAAAATGGGGAATCAATTTGCTGAAATGGATAAGAAGCTTGAGACCCAATCTTTCAAGATGAAGAATGTCCAGACAAACCCTCAACCTCATGGTCTCGAGAAGAAAGCAAAAAGTGAGCGATCTATTCCTAGTTCTTCTCATCCAGAAGTCAAAATCAAAGGCAACCTCATGGAGCCTTAGTTAAAAAAATTAAACAACTCACCCAGGTCATTCACAAATCTAGGAATACCTTATGCCTTAGCCTTGAACAAATTATCCTCTCTAGGTCTCCTTCAAACAATAGGACCTACACCAGATCCAGAAAAGAAATCTAAATCGTGGGATGGCAATTCATATTATCAATACCATAGGGGTAGGGGGCATGGTACCGAAGATTGTTATAAGCTCAAGCATGTCATACAAGATGGGATTGAGGATAGTAGGATTTCTGTCTCACTCCTAAAATGTTTGGGTACAGAAGCTAAGCGATCTTATAGGGAGTTCAACATCGCAGACGATCAAGAAGATCAACGATCCACCAATCATTTGGTGAAAAGAATGAAAACAGACTCACAGGTACCCAACAATCAAACAATCTACATTACCGACGTAAAGGTTATAGAACCTTCACCGGAAAGAGGAACTCAGCCTCCAAGATCATTTTTCGAGTTAGGCATGCCTTATACGATCGCCTTTGAAAGACTCTTTGCTAGAGGACTTATCCAACCAATCGGTCCAACCCCAGACCCTAAGTACGAGAGGAGACGTCGCTTCTGGGACGGTTCTCAATATTGCTTATTCCATAGGGGTAATGGACACGACACTGAAGATTGCTCCAAACTCAAATATACCATCCACTATATGCTCGATCACGGTAAGATATCTTTATCGACCCTCGATCCGTTATGAGAAAAGAATGACCCTCATGGGTGTCTTACTCTTCAAAGTCAGGAAGGTCTCTTGGGTCTTTACCCTTCTAGTATTCCCAATGATGAGGACGAGGTGTTCAAATGGATGAATACTCAAAGTCAGATGCCAAAACCATTTGCTGGAAGAGAAAATGTTCAAGCATGGGCCGATGACTACGAGTCTAGGTCTAAGATCGCGTCAAAGTCCGAGTCCGAGTCCGAGTCTTAGGCTTTCTATCTCATATTTGTTCTAGTATCTTTCTCCATTTTTATTTCTAATGACAACCTGGGGGCTGTCCCACGAGTCACGTGTCTTCTCAAGTTTATGTTAAGTATATTCATTACTCATTATAAAAATACACTCTTCATCCATATATTCTACCCTATATTATCTTTTATCCTTTTCCTGTGACAACAAGAATTGATTTGAGGCGTATTTTAAAAACAAATAACAACAACAACATGTCAGTCGATGTGAGTACACTTAAATGATGTTCCCTTCTAAGTTGTAGAGGACCTGAAACTTCGTGTTCTTTCTTTACCGATTCCATGTCTGGCAATAGAAACCTTGCTATAACCTCAGTTTAGGACGAGCCTTTCTCAAGAGATTCTAGGACGAATCCAGTCCGTCTCCCTTGTTAACAATCCATGATGGAAGGCAAGCTCATTCCCCACAATAAACAACCCGTGTTACTAAAAACCAACCCGTTTCACACCAAAGGTGCTAGTCTAACCCAAATCCATGGTAACAAGCAAATCCAAGACAATACGAGCCATGGTCAAAGACAAAGACTCAATCAAGAGAAATGAACCAAGATCAATATCCAAGGCCACAATTATGCCCGTAATCCAACACAAAAGAGTCAAAAGAAGAGGTTCAATCAAGCAAGTCAATATCCAAAGTTAAAGTCATCCTCAAAAACCGAATCAAGAATCTGAGCAAAAGCCGAAATATATTCTACACCAAGACGCCGAGACATATCCAAGAACGAGTATAAAATCAAATGCCAAACGGAATACTGCTGAAATCCATATAGAATCAAGACATCAATGAAGATGGTCATCTAGCACCCTCACTTAGCCTTTCACACATCACACACCCCAAGTCCTTCTCGAGACCGTTATTGGGAGATAGTTAGGAATTTTGAGAATCCTCTCAAGCTCGTCAAATATACCCATCCTTTAAGGCCAAGACATGGAAACTTGAACCCACATCAATTAACCTACCTTCATGTGCTCAGGCTACATCAAGCCAAGAGACTCCATTTCCAACCCATATTACAAGCCATAATCCCATCAAGCCTTAACACCACAAAATCAAGCTCCAGAGATTTGTTCATAAAAGCATCTTATTACCGAGCTCCACATTCCAAATATCCAATCCAGTTTCACCTTGACCCAGACACGGAGTCTTCAGATACTTTGCTACCTAGGACGAGACATACCCAATTCATCCTTAGGGTCCACTAAGTGTGCTCACATAACAAGGAAATTTTTACAAACTTAATTATACCTCTTTGGTCTATGATCAGAGGGAGTTATCTCAAATCGATTCCTCGAGTCACCAAAGGAATATACTCTCCTGACCCATGCACTTTAAGGCCCTGACAACATAAGCTTAGGCACACACTTGAACTACGAGCATGGTTTGATTTCACCTCTTCAGGTGGATACGTAGGCAGTCCTTTCTTACACAAGAAGGATACAACCACAATACCCAAACAAAATTAACCAAACCTCAGAACTACGATCTGGTTTGATTTCACTTCACGTGAATACGTAGGCAGTCCTCAAGGACACAACCATCCCCACTTCCAACTTTCAACCTCAATCATCAACCATCACAATTTTTAACCTTCCAACCTCATTTAACATCCCTTCCACAACCAACACCTCTATACTGGGGGCTCCTTATTGTCGCCCAGCCTCCTTTTTACCGAATTCCAGAGCCATCTTCTCATCCTGGGGGCTTCTCTTCCAAGATGCCACCCTTCCTTTATTCCTCTAAGTCTAGCCAGTACTCGGTCCGGACAATGACAAAGGTCTTAGATCGATTCTCCAAGTCATCGTGCCTCAAGAGGGGTCTCTTTTACAGCAAACGGTGGTAAAAGAAGTCCTAGTAGACAGCTGATCCATGGCTCATGCCTTGCCTTTATATGCCTTCATCATTCTTGCAATTCTTATACCTTTGGAACTGATACGCATTGTCAGCCACACTTGGCTAGGGGTTGCGCATACTTAAACAAAGTCTGTCAAAGTCATCTCTGTGTCGCGTCAAACCTAAGTTAGTGTCGCGTCAGTCAAACCTAAGTCTACATTTCGCGTCACATCCGTATAAAGTCTGTGTCATGTCAAGTCCTATGTCTAAAGCCCATTGAATATGCATAATGCATTACAAATGACAAACTTTTTTGAACAAGTTTTAAACGACTTTTAAAAAGAAACAACTTTTGTAAAGCCTATGTGTTTCCTCATTCGAGGTCCATGTGATAATCGCTTACGTGCATATATTAGATTGCATTCTTGTGTGGCTACTAACCATGCAGGTAAGTATCAGAAGCAGTACGTTGCCAAGACCTAGCTTGTCACAACGAGCGGTTCTTCTTTGACAGGTGTTTCGACACACCTTTATTACGTTCCCCCAGCGAGAGTGCACGGATAGACTTTTCCTCTCGAGACATGGAGATCAGTTCCCGATTAAGTTCCCCAACGAGAATTCAAGACCGACAGTCACCCCCTCTCGAGACATGGAGATCAACATCGACCCCAAATTCTTCCGAAGTTTGTTTGAAGCTGAACACAAGCAGATTTCTCCCAGCGGTTCCAGACTGTGTCCTGCTGTCTTCCCCAAAATCATCGTTTTATTCCCCAGGCAAACCTTTATATCCTTTTAGGAAACCCTTTTCAGGATAAACCTTCATATCTTTTAGGTAACCCTTTTCAGGATAAACCTTCATATCTTTTAGGAAACCCTTTTCAGGATAAACTTTCATATCTTTTAGATGACCCTTTCAGGATAATCCTTCCTTCAGCCTTATCCCTTCAAGATAACCCTTCATATCTTTCAGGTAACTCTTTTCAGGATAAACCCTTCAGATCTTTCAGAAACTTACCTTAATCTTTTAGATAACCCTTAGACGACCCTTTGGGATAATCCTTCCTTCAGCCTTCCTCCCTTCAGATAATCCTTTATTTCTTCAGACACTTCAGGATAATCCTTTCAGTAACCTTCAGATAACCCCTTTTCAGTTAAGTCCCCTTTCAGTCCTTTAGAGAGAGTTGTCCTTCAGCCTTTCCTTTAGTGAGAGATAGCCTTCAGAGATAGCCTTCGGAAGTATTAAGAAGTTTCTTGTAATCCCTGTGACCCTAATGCCTTGTAAACCAAGTTATCTTCGGACCAAAGAGTTTTGCCGAAGCGTCTTGATCCCGTTTCACCCGGGGGTACCTCGGTATGGTCTCTTCTTATGGTGGCGAGCTTCCTTACGTAGTCTAATGGACTTTAAACGACCCTCCCTAAGTCGACGGACTCTAAATGTTCCGACGACAGGTCCTTGGTTCAGACCCCTTGAACCGTCTCGCGTCGCCATAATCGTCAGGTTGTAATCTTCGATTGACCTGATGGCTATACTTTGACTTTCGCCTTCTCCAAGCCTCAGTCAAAGTGGGGGCTCTGTAGATACCTCATTTCTGCACCTCCCGCAAACCACCCGGTGATGATTGGGCCGCATGTTTGGTACGCGGAGTGATTTGTGACAGTTCGTAAGTTTATCATCAAGTGATTGCTCAAACAATGATGTCTACCTCTTAGTTGTCATCTACGTGCCGATACGGTCGTCTTGACAGTAATTAGAGTACATTTGGAGTCCGGGCCTAAAACCGTCTTCATTTTCTGATAACCGTTAAATCCCGAGTCAGAATGTTCTGGAATGTTCCGGATATTTCTATTCCATATTTCACAATCTTTATTCTTTGGTAAACAATTTCCCGTAATATTAATACAAAATATTAAGGAAAACCGAATTATCCCTTTATTCCATAATTTAAACACGGAAATCTTTCTTCCGCAGGAGGAAACCACTTGGGAACAGACGCAGCAGGTGCTGCGCCTCTTCCAAGAGACGCAGTGGCTGCTGCGCCTCTTCCCAGGTCATTTTCTGCGTATTTTTCGTATCTTTTTCATATCTTTCCGAGATTCACTTCCAAAGTCTCTCCGAAAACCCTATTCCTTCACGTGATTAGTATAAATAGGAGCCTTCGCTCCTCATATTTCTCACGCGAGTGTCCGCCCTTCTCTTCTCCCTTTGCATTCTAAGTCCACGTTCCTACTTTTTGGCGTCTACGTGCTTGAACATTCGACCACGTAAGCTCGGATCCTTCTGAGTACCAGCCTCGTTTGCATGACCGACCAATTTGACCAACTCCACAATCAATCAACTTAATTAATCTTAAATCATTTTTCTCCTACGAGGGCACTTTCATATTTGCATTATAGTTCGAGTCGAGCATCACTAACCGATAACTTAGTTCATCTCGTTTCGTCAAACATGTAAGTCTGAGGGTGTATAATCTCTCTTTTATTTATTGTTCTTTACTTTTGTATCATTAATGTAAGGTTTGTGTCGAAAATACAATTAAAACCGATTTATAAAACCCTTTGTTTAAAACCTTTTTTACGGATTATCAGAGGACAAACCGTCGAGAAAGGACGCAGTAACTGCTGCGCCTCTTCGAAGGAGCGCAGTACCTGCTGCGCCTCTTCGCGAGGCTGCCGCAGTTCCTGCTTCCTTTCTTCTTCCTTCGTCCTCTGTTAGTTCGTTTGCTTTTATTTGTTTTCGTTTGTTATCTTTAATTCTTTGGTACAATAACATAATCATTTCACATGTACATTATTTATCATCATTAGTATATAATTTAATCATTTAAATCCGACTTAAATCCCAAGTAATCCAATATTTGCGGGTTTTTCGTCATTAAAATCAATCCGGGTTGTAGAAATTCAATTCGTTCATATTGGGTTTCTGGAATTCGATCTTTGATATATTTCCATCTGTCATATTCGTCATTAATTCGTCATATTTAGCCTATTTAATTCACCCATGTCATTAATCAATCATTCATTCATGTAAATAATTCGTTTGCATCCGTCTCATCCATGTTTTATTGCTTTTATGACTCATTCATATGTAATTAATGAATTAAATCACTTCCATCCGAGTCCTATAATATAATCAAGCATTAAAATCACCAACGAACATTAACAATTTGCAATTTCGGCTTCACAGCCAGAACTCAGCCTCGGAACAGACGCAGCAACTGTTGCGCCTCTTCCAGAGGGCGCAGCTCTGCTGCGCCTGTTCCAGGTTGGATTCTGTCTCTGAACTTCCGTTCTGCCTTGACCTAGTCTTATTAGCTTACGTATTAATTAACTATTATTCGTATTATCACCTTAATTTCTGTTCGTTAATTTCACTCATTCATTTATTCATTTACTTTCTCAAATTATCCGTTTTAAATGTATTTTCGACATAAATCATTAATCCAATGTAATTATTGTAATTTTCATTATTGTATTTATTATTGTATTTCTTTTATCGTATCACTTGTATGCCTCTCACATGTAATCAATCTTAATTCCTACTTTGACATTAATTGTATGTTAAATTAATTGTTCACCGACTTAGTTAATTCTTCACATGTTAGGACTAATCTAATGGATGTTGCATTGCATGCATATAATCGACAATATATCGAGTATAGATGATGTCCCTAATCACTAGTAGAGGCCGCTATCGAGGCGGACGGGATTAGGTGTTCGATCAAAAGAGCTTCCTAATACGTACCCTCACCCCTTACTCCAGATCTCTGTGAACATCCGTGTTCATTGGCATCCACGAGAGTCATTCTAGACATAGAATGCTAAGGGTAACGAGTTCTTGGTGTTCATGTCACTACTTTGTGTCTTGACATGACACGAGGTATTCGAACGGTTCCAATTTCCCATAAAAATTGGTGGCGACTCCACAAAATGCAAACGCTTGTTCTCCCAAGTGCCCCCGTGGGCCCCATGTCCACACAAAGGGTGGCAAATCTTCGTTTGAGAAAGTAATTGGATTACTTAACTTCGGTGATTCTTGGAAGACCAAGTTGACTACATCGTCGGGTGTGGAGTTATGTGCTATATTTAGTTTGGCCAAAACTTGCAGTAAAGCTTGGCGATGTGGGAACGAGCTTGCTACTAGTTGCCAGACTGAAAGATCAGCCTTTGTCTTCTGTAATTGCTTGTGCAAATGATCGGTGGAGTCATTTTCGTTATCATTTGGTGTGACAACGTTGGTTGGACCGTTTTGAGTAGTATTTTGATATGGACGCCCGAACGAGTTAGGTGGTCCACATCTTGATCTTCACCATTTTGGACTATTTCCTTGACTAGGGAGTGTTCAATGAGATACTCGTCTTTATCATCATCGGCCCATACTCCATTGATTGTAGCTAGTTCCCTCATTCTCATGATTTCGTCCTCTAATTGTGTGATTTGGTCGACTAGTTTATCAACCACGACGACTATTTCTTGCATAGTAGCGTTTTGAGAAGAGATTAGTGGCGCATGTTCTTTAGGTATCGCATTGGGGTCATGTAAAGTTGTCACCACATTTTCCAATTCCCAAACTTGCCTATCCACATTCCTTGCCCATACGATGAAGTCGGCAATGGTAGGGGAAATGGTAGAGTAGAACCCTTCATTCTCGATTGCGTGGATTTCATTTTCAACTGGAGAAATGAGGTGTGAACAATCTAAGGTAGATTCTTCACTTGTGATCACTAGAATTCCAAGAGGATTCTGAGTGTTGTTGGGTTTGCCTCCCGGCGGTATTGGTAGTCGACCATCCTCAATCATGTCTTGAAGCACATTCTTCAATTTGTAGCATTTTTCTGTGTCATTCCCCTTACCCCAATGATATTCACAGTACGAGTTCTCGTCCCAGAACTTGGATTTCTTTTCTGGTTCGGGAGTAGGTCCTATGGGTTGGAGTTTGCCTTGCTTCATTAACCTTTTTAGAGCATTGGAGTAAGTGTCCCCAAGATTTGTGAATTTCCTTGGTGGGGTACTCTTCTTGGATGGCTCGAGAAGGTTAACTTCATCGGTCTTGCTAGTGGAGCCGTAAGAACGACTTGTTGAGCCTTGATACCTCGGCCTACCGTTTTGGACAAGATCCCTTTACGGATGTCATCTTTAATTCTCGTTCCTAGTACGGTTAAGTCCTTGAAAGGTTTGATGTTTTTGTATCTCAAATGGTTTGCATAGATGGGCTTTAAGTTGTCCACGAATTTCTCCACAAGGGTAACCTCATCCGGGCGTTCAACTAGTTGGGTACTAGTCTTCCTCCACCTACTTAGGAAGTCGATGAAACCTTCTTTGTCATTTTGGGTAAGAACCTTTAGAGTGCGCATGTTAACTTGGATCTCAGCATTATCCGCATATTGCTTAGCAAACTCGATCGCGGCATCTTCCCAAGTAGCGATCTTCTTGTGTTCTAGAGAGTAGAACCATTGCTTTGGGATGGTGTCAAGAGATGAAGGAAAGATCCTTAAGAACATCTCGGGTTTGATGCCTTTGATAGACATGTAATCCTTGAAGGCACGAATATGGTTCGAAGGGTTTTCATGCCCCTTGAACTTAGGGATATCCGTCATGTTGAAGTTGGTTGGCAACTTGGAGTTCACGGCCTCATACTTGCGATTATTCTCCCTATAAATGTCATCCCCTTTAAGATACATCAATTGCTCCTCTAAGTATTGGAGTCGTTTCTCAGCTGCAGTCATACCCATGGGAGGGTTTTCGTCCCCGGAACCATTCACGAAGTCATCAACGATTTCACTCTCTCGAGGAGGAAACCTCATTTCTACGGTATACATTCGGCCTTCGATTGTATCGAGGCGGTCATACACTTGGTCTTGAGTAACTTGGAGTTGAGCTAGCGCGGTTAGGATTCGATCATTACCATCTTGGAGTTGATTGAAGTTCACGTCACTTGTTTCAGGCATCTCGGAAACTGGATAAGATATCGACGACGAATAAAAACACGATCGACCATTCTAACACACTTACTAAGAAAGAAATGTTTTGACTCGTGAAGTGGGTGTGTGCCACTTGTGTCAGTGAGCTTTGAAGAAATGACAAAGATTGAAATGTTGGTCCTAGTCAACTATAGTGTAGTTGTAGGAGTGGACTCGAAGTGAGGTTTTGAAATGGGCTTAGGCCCGAAATTTGACTCGACAAATGGACAGAGTTTCGACTCGATTTTGCGCTAATCATGGGCCTTTTTTCGAAATTTGTATTTTTAAAAGGATTTTGATTTTACAAAAATCGTCATGGTTTTATTTAGAAATGGTGATCACGTAAGGTACAAACATTTATACAAGCATTATAACGGGATGCTGAGTGCATTTAAAAGGGTTTTGGTTTAAAGAGTGGGTTGCCATACCGAACAATCAAACCCGAAGTTTGTGGAGAGGCTCGTACCAAACAAGAGTAAGGCCGATTCCTAGTCCATTTCCTCAAGTAGTGAAGGTCCTTGATACAAACAAGAGTAAGCATCATGGTATGGATGACGTCAATCGCTATCCATCCTTAGGCCCAAATAAGAATTAGGACCGTTTAGACGGGACGATTGGTCGAATGGGTTGGGTTGGGCCTAGGAAGGCCGAATAAAACGATCTAGGAAGACCGAGTTATGAAAACCGACAATTGTCTTGTACAAACGATTCCCTAACCTTGTTCAAGTTTCACCCTTGGCTACACGTAAGTGTATTATCCCCAGCGGAGTCGCCAAACTGTGGACGCGGGCCCACGGGGGCGCTTGGGAAGGAAGAGAACAAGCGTTTGCATTTGTGGAGTCGCCACCAATTTTTATGGGAAATTGGAACCGTTCGAATACCTCGTGTCATGTCAAGACACAAAGTAGAGACATGAACACCAAGAACTCGTTACCCTTAGCATTCTATGTCTAGAATGACTCTCGTGGATGCCAATGAACACGGATGTTCACAGAGATCTGGAGTAAGGGGTGAGGGTACGTATTAGGAAGCTCTTTTAATCGAACACCTAATCCCGCCCGCCTCGATAGCGGCCTCTACTAATGATTAGGGAAGTTATTCATACTCGATATATCGTCGATTATATGCATGCAATGCAACATCCAAGTTTTGATCCTAGCATGTGAAGATTAGACTAAGTCGGTGAACAATTAATTTAACATGCAATTAATGTCGAGGTAGGAATTAAGGTTCAATTACATGTGAAAACATACAAATGATGAAAAGGTACAATGATAAATACAACAAAGGAAAATTACAATAATTAAAATTACAATAATTACATCGGGTTTAGATGATTTATGTCTAAAATACATTTAAAACGGATAATTTGAGAAAAAGAATAAAGGAATGAATTAACGAACAGGAATTAGGCGATAATACGATTAATAGTTAATTATACGTAAACTAATTAATTAGGTCAAGGCAGAATGGGAGTTCAGAGGCAGAAATCAACCTGGAACAGGCGCAGCAGGACTGCGCTCTTTGGAAGAGGCGCAGCGGTTGCTGCGTCTGTTCCAAGGGTGAGTTTTGGCTGTGAAGCCGGAACTGCAAATCGTTAATTTTAATTGGTGAATTTAATGATCGATTATGATAATTGACTCGGATGAAAGTGATTTAATACATTAATTACATATGAATGAGTCATAAAAGCAATAAAACATGGACGAAACGAATGCGAACGAATTAATTACATGAACGAATGATTGATTAATGACATGGGTGAACTAAATAGGTTGAATATGACGAATTAATGGAGAACTAATGACGAATAAACAGATGGGAATATACCAAAGATCGAATTCCAGAAACTCAATATGAATGAATCGAATCTCTACAACCCGGATTGAGTTTAATGACGAAAACCCGCAAATATTGGATTATAAGGGATTTAAGTCGGAATTAAATGATGAATTATATACTAATGATGATAAATAATGTACATGTGAAATTATTATGCTATTACATCAAAGATTGAAGAACAAACGAAAACAAATAAAGAAAAGAAAACGAATTTACAGAGGACGAAGGAAGAAGAAAGGAAGCAGGAACTGCGGCAGCCTCACGAAGAGGCGCAGCAGGCACTGCGCTCCTTCGAAGAGGCGCAGCAGTTGCTGCGTCTTTTCTCGACGGTTATCTTCTGGTAATCAGTAAAAAGGGTTTTAAACGTGGTTTTATAAATCGGTTTTAGAAGTATTTTCAACATAAATCTTACATTAGTGATACAAAAAGATAAAGAACAATAAATAAAGAAGGATTTACACCCTCAGACTTACATGTTTGACGAAACGAGATGAACTAAGTTATCAATTAGTGATGCTCGACTCGAACTATAATGCAAATATGAAAGTGCCCCCGTAGGAGGAAAACGATTAAGATTGATTAAGTTGATTATTGTGTAGTTGGTCAAATTGGTCGGTCATGCAAACGAGGCTGGTACTCAGAAGGATCCGAGCTTACGTGGTCGAATGTTCAAGCACGTAGACGCCAAAAAGTAAGAACGTGGTCTAGAATGCAAAGGGAGAAGAGAAGGGCGGACACTCGCGTGAGAAATATGAGGAGCGAAGGCTCCTATTTATACTAATCACGTGAAGGAATAGGGTTTTCGGAGAAACTTTGGAAGTGAATCTCGAAAAGATATGAAAAAGATACGAAAAACACGCAGAAAGGGACGGGAAGAGGCGCAGCAGCATCGCGTCCCTTGGAAGATGCGCAGACTGCCTGCGTCTGTTCCCAGGTGGTTTCCTCCTGCGAAAGAAAGATTTCCATGTTTAATTTATGGAATAACGGGATAATCTTATTTTCCTTAATATTTTGTATGAATATTACGGGAAATTGTTTACCAAAGATTAAAAGATTGTGAAATATTTATAAAATATGGAATAGAAATATCCGGAACATTCCAGAACATTCTGACTCGGGATTTAACGGTTATCAGAAAATGAAGACGGTTTTAGGCCCGGACTCCAAATGTACTCTAATTACTGTCAAAACGACCGTATCGGCGCGTAGATGACAACTAAGAGGTAGAAATCAGTGTATGAGCAATCACTTGACGATAAACTTATAAACTGTCACAAATCGTTCCGCGTACCAAACATGCGGCCCAATCATCACCGGGTGGTTTGCGGGAGGTGCAGAAATGAGGTATCTACAGTTGGTCCTACCTTAGAGGATCAATCTAGTTTTATTACCTTATCAAAAAAAAAATCCAACAATTAATGTATCTGTCATGTCCGATACTCGTACCGAAGTTAGAGTACCACAGATTACAAGCAAGTGATATGAATGACAATGAGCTTTGGAATGAGACGTTAAAATAGCAAAATATCTTACCGTCAAGTTTTTATAGGTAGAACTTTTGGTCAAATTACCCTTAGACCATCCCCAAGCAAGGTCAATTGCTAGGTCATGACCTTGCTTGGGTCAAGTTAATTACACATTAAGAGAAGATTAGGATGACCCATGAGTGAAGAAGGTCAATTTGTGACCTAAGGTGGAGTAAAATGACCCAAGGATTGACCTCCAATGTGGCCAATTATTATTGGTTACGATATTTAAAATCCAATAAAAAAAAAAGAAAACTAATATACAAACATTAAAAGTACAAATAATACAAAAGACTAGAAAAGTAGTCTGCCAAAATGCCAAAAGCGTAAACCTTCTTGTGCTTTTCCTACCTCTTCAACATTCAACAAACTCCCTCTTCAATATCAACTCAACCACCACCTACATGCAAAACAATTAAATGAACATTCACACCAACTTTCCATTTTAATTGGGTAATAAAGTTTTTACTGTCTAAAAATCTATAAATCTATAAATTCTTATTAAAAGGCTAACCTCAAAAGGCCACGCAGACAATGCCACGTAGGATAAGGAAAAGCCACGTATGCATTTGCAATGGCACATCTTAATCCGCGTGTCACTCTAATCTATAAAATTTTATTAAAAGGCTACTTGAAACACCTATTAAATGTCACGTAGACATCGACTAAAAGCCACCTAGGATTATAAATGTCACGTAGACATCGACTAAAAGCCACCTAGCAAAAAATTATTTTTTAATCCACTCTTTTTTCCTTCTTTAAAAAAAAAATCAAAATCGGATTAGTAATCCCCTGTTCTTTTACTCCACCCACATATGATTCAACTACATATAGAATTTTCAAAATATCATCTTCCCCCATTTTTTTTGCCAAAATGCCTTTGGATTGCCGATGTCCGTGTTGAAATATATTTCTATTTGATACAATATAGTTAAATGACTAGCTAAATCATCTATAAAATACCATTAAAAGACTAACTTGAGTAGTATTTAATTGCCATGTGACAACTCTCAAAAACCTCATAATATGCTATAATATTTCATGTCTAATTAAGTTCTAATAATAATAATAATAATAATAACACATTCAAGATGTTTTATTATGCATTTACTCCACTTTTGTTTTTCCTCTTCTCTAATTCATTGTAAGTTCGTAACTTAATTTCAACCTTTCATCTTACTCTTGAATTCTTAATCTTAATGAATGTTATAGCATTTTTTTATATATATATATATATATATATATATATATATATATATATATATATATATATATATATATATATACATATATATATATATACTTCATCTCTTTGAGTGAAATTACATATATATCTTGGTATTACTTTTTTTTTATGGTTTTTGTAACATTTCTATTAGTAAATTAACTCTAACCTCTTTATTTTGTTGTGTTTTATAGGATTAAATGTCATGATCTTCTTTGATGTGAACGCTTTATTGTTATGTTGCAAGTTACTACTTTCGCCTATTGTTTTATTTTTCCATTTTTTTAATTTGTTTAACCCTTTAATTTTCATATATGTATAGTTTCTATTCTTACCAGCTTTGTGTTCAACATGACAAATAAAACCTTATATTTCACCTCATTCATAAAGTTTTAAAAAAAATTAAAAAATATAAGTTGCAAACACAAAAAAAAAATGATGCAAACCTTTTATCTCCCTCCCATAACTTTGGTTATCAATTTACCCTATTTATTTAACTCTATTATCTTCTTAATGATGATTTTTTTGCTTTCCCCTCGCCATTATATAACAATAATCATAATTTCCATGTTATTCAAAAAATTGATATGTAAAGTACAATATTATAAAAAGGCAAGACTAAATATTTCACTAAGTCACCTCACTAAGCCATATGACATAAAAAAAATTATTTTTTATTATCATGTGTCACATGCTTATTATTAAAAAAAATTTAAAAAGATAAAGTCTCAAACATACAAAATAAATTAAAAAAAATTGATTCAAACTTTTTATCTCCCTCTCATAACTTTAGTCATCAATTTACCCTATTTATTTAAATTTATTACTTTTATTTAATGATGATCTTTTTGCTTTCCCTCACCATTATATAACAATCAAAATTTCCATTTTATTCCAAAAATTGGTATGTACAGTTTACATAGATAACTAGAATATTTTTTTACTTTTTTTCTTTATTGTATATTGAATTAATTAGAATCATATTTTTTATTATTTTTGTGTTTTCAAATTGCAGGAGGGTGATACATACTCACATAATTTAAAAATATAATCTTAAGCAACTTTTTATTAGTTGAACATGCTGAAAGCATTCTATAACCCTCTAATTAAACTCTTTTAATTATTAATCTAAATAAATCTTTTAATTAGATGTGAATCTTATGCATGCATAACATAGTATAAATAGATAAGTAAAGAACATGTTCCTTACATTGATTAAATCGGTTAATCAGGCACAAGTAAGAACACCTTCCTTACTTGTTCTTGAGCTTAAAATATATGGATGTTTCCTTTTGTCCCAAATATATGAGAACCTCCTTTCAATTGCTCCAAGACTATCCCTCAATCCCACAAATATTACATACAAACTAGATAATAGATGTAGTTTACCTTAAATTTAATCTAATATTATTTAATTTACTACACTAGTAAGTATATCAATATTAGATAATATGAACAAAATTGAACATAAACAATTTATGTGTATTTTAGAGAATAAGAGAAAGAGAGAGAGAGAAGAGATTTTGAGCATCACAAATCATCTATGTAAAAATGAGAACAACCCTCTCTTTTTCTATATGGCCACCGGTTTTCTCCACTAGGGTAGTCCAATTTTGTCTTCCCAATTTTGCTTTTGTTCTTCACAAGAAAAGTTAGGATAGGTGTAGGTCTCTTTTATGCAATAGGGTCATCATAATGTCCCAATTAACATAAAATAATCACCCACTAACCTCTACATAAACCGGTTTTTTATACTTAAAATGGACCTCCATTTTATCTTTGTAATTTGTCATTTGCAATATATGTGACATGTGACATGTAACATGTCATTAGGCATAATAATGCATATTTAACAAATTAAATATCATTATATATTAAATTAATTACAATCAATAAATTAACAAGTAATTCACAATTACATGTATATAAAATGGGTCATATTAAGCCTAGTTAATATAATCTACAACATTTTATAATTATAGTTAACTAATTTCTCTTGTCTCAAATGTTTCATAAACATTAATCAATTTTAGTAATATAACATATTAATTACTAAATTGAATCTTATTTAATCAAATTACAATAAGATATAATATTCTCTCTAATATATCAATCTGTTCAATTTAAGGGTTTAATCAATCTGTATCATCATACAATCGATCAACTTTATAATTGAGGGAATCGTCCTTTAAGAGTGACCTTAAGGGATCAACTGATCACCACCGTGTAAACGACAGTAATGTCAAACTCTAGTCAGTCAATCATTACCGATTTATGTTGACCAGCTGACTTATAAAATGAATCATCCCTTTACATATTCTTATTATGAGTTTCAATAATGTGATCGCACTATTGTCAAGGACACATACTCCAACAATCTCCCACTTGTCTGAGACAAGTGTGCGTCACCAATTCTCTTGTCCTATTACAATCTCCCACTCAATGCAAAGTGTCTTGCAGGTCGTTCTTACAAGTGATCATATCAAGAGTGATTTCCTCGATCTGGAGAGTAACTGTCTGATCGGAATTATTACGTAGATAACTTCCGAGCGTGGCCACGCATTTCCAGTTCACTACTCCTCCAGTGGCCCTGAGATTTTTAAATAACCCTGACTAGGGGATGGACAATTCCTATCGCACTATTCCCTTTATTTAGCCACAGCTCATCATGACCCAAGAGATGCCCATTTGACCCCATTTACGAAAGTCGTAGAGCATAACTCAAAGTCACTCAAAATCTGTGCCAACTTGGGCGAATAGTCTTTAGTCAAAGAATTGACTCAAAAGAATACTATAGTAGCTCTTGCCACGACCAGACTATATGAATTACCCAAACTCTATAAGTGGTCACTGCCCGACAGAGTGTTCCTTACAGTCTGCCTATGTGATCGACTAGTCATCTCTTATGACCCTATGGCACTTGAACTTGCCATCAATCGCATCACACTCTAGTCACTTGGAGACGTCACCTCATATAAGTGACTAGGGGCTAATACTATGTTAATCCAGTTCACTTAAATAGGGTTCAATATTGTCTCGACAACCTATTTGGAAAACAAAGTATTATAAGAAAAGAGTTTTGAATAAAACTCAAACGATGAACGTATTATCACATATGTAAAATTGATACTATATCAATTACTACACAATCTATAATCCATACTTAATATTGTATACATCCATACATCTCAACTCAATTGAAATGACATGACTTATCATGCTAAGCCTATGAGAAGGCTTTGGTTAGTAAGTCTTAGCAACACATTGTACTTTCCCTAACCTTACTATGTACTTTCTCCCTTTGTTATGTATAATCTTTATTATATAACTTTTGAGTACGTGTCTAAATCCAATGTAGACATAGGCTTTCGAGCCTTGAATAGCTCCCACTGATCTCACAGTGAGTAGGGATAGGACCTTCAGTTATTGGAACGAACTACCATAGTTCCTCCAATTCATAAAACCGAATCCTTATTTCATCCCTTCCTTCTTGCATATCTCATTACTGCAAGTGTACTTAATTTCCATTGCGTAGATCTCATTTGTTCAACTGCCTAGGATGTTTCTAGCAGATATCCTCCTTAAATAATATAGCCAAGACGGTTCTCTAACCATCCTTACGTGTTTAGAATATGGTATTTGTGTAACTCCTTGCATACAAATCCATTAATTATTTCTACACACTTATCCTCTCTTATCTATCACTATAGATTTGGATACTAAAGATGTCTTGCATCTCTTCCTAGTCTCCCAATCACTTCTTCACGGAAGAGAGTATTGGTCCATCATTCTCAATGAATAATATGTTATCAACATATGAGACATAGAAGACATATCATTAGTGCTTCTTGAGTACTAATGGATAAACTATATGGCTATATAGTGACTTTCACATAAATTAGATTTATAACCTTTCGTCATACTCTAAGTATACAAACTATAAGAATGGCGATTACATCTTAGCTTAATGGATTAATCCCGCAGCGGAAACAAGTGGATTCAATTTCTACATGTTCAATACCTTTGAACTTGTCTAGACTCTTATCAATATAAGAATATTCATTTAACGCCAATATCCTCTTAGAACTATCTTTATAGGTCTGGATACCTTAGAGATGTATTATTCCTCTCCTAAGTCTTTCATCATTCACAATGATCAATATGTCCCTTACATATAAGACTATTAACACCACATTACTCCCACTAAACTCCATGTATAAACAGAACTACTCGATAATCGAGACATGTTTATCACATGATCAAAACATACAATTCAACTCCTTAACTTCTACTTAAGATTTCTTCTTAAGTTTGTATTCTACCTTAGGATATTCGCGATTTACAAAACTCATGCAAGATGATTTTAAAATCCAACTATATCAAATCACATCCAAATACAATGAAGCGTTGTTGTTGCGTGCAAAACTCTTTGCCACCAACTAACCAAGCTAAATAAACATTTTCATGTTTATGCTTGCTTCGGACTTTTGCGGAGTTGAAACTAGATAAAACATATTAATAAGTTACAGGTTTGTTATTTTAAAAAATAACATGACTCCTGTCCACTTAGATTTCGAAGAAATAATTACTGATTTTGACCGAGAAGGAACATCTTCCTACGTCTTATTCTCAGTTTGAGGCTCTTGAACATTTTCTCCCACTCTGTCTATAAGAAATAATCCTCTTTTCTTTAATAGACAACATCACGAGCCACAAACCCTTTGTTCTCGTGATCATGTTGGAAGAGAGTCCACATGTTCACTATCGAAACAAGCTACAATTTAGGTACCATGCCTAACCATATCTCATATGAAATGTAGATGATTGCTTTAATTATGTTTTGTTTTAGTGGAATGAATAAATACTAGACAAATTGTGATAGAAACTACTTCCAACTTTATAGTAAAGATTCAATCATATCGTATAGGATTCTTTGTCACTTTCTAATATTATGAAGGTGAACTTGTGATACCATATCATACTCTTTTTGGTGTAAATAAAAGTTTTCACTTTATTTTTCCCTATTTTAATTAACAAGGTACTAATACTTTGGTTTTATAATCTCTAGGTTTTGATACTTTTAAACATTTATTGAACTTGTTCAAAGAATCTCTCTTCGTACCTCATTAAGTGGATACCAAGTATCTACCTAGTTCGTTGGTAGAAGAGATGAAGAAGTAATAACCTTTTCTGATTGAAATTGTATTCGACCATACACTTCAAAGTGTAAATAGGGCGAATATCTTGCTCTATTCATAATCCTTCTCTAGAAAGAAGTCATGAATTAATCTTGATTTGAATACAAGATTCGTACACACCAAGAGATTCCTAATTAAATGATTTGGGACACTAGTCAAAACTAGTTTCTAAATGCAATTTTCAATCAAGAATTGAGAAATGATTGAGGTCACCAACTTGAGTCTTATATAAATGACATTTATTAATAGATTGAATATAATTACCTTGATTTGTATGGTCTCACCATAAACTTAATCATGGTATGTAAGGGCACAACACTTGTTTTAATTGTATAATAGAGAAACCCTTTGCGTTTTATACAAAAACTTGAATTATATTCTTATTTAGACTTAGTGTACATCATAACAATTATTGAGGTACAATTCTAAATACA
Source organism: Silene latifolia (assembly GCF_048544455.1). Lineage (NCBI taxonomy): Eukaryota > Viridiplantae > Streptophyta > Magnoliopsida > Caryophyllales > Caryophyllaceae > Silene > Silene latifolia. Next base: position 16,568,245 of record NC_133529.1, read on the forward strand.
AACCTAAAAATGAGTACACTACATCATTCATATGTTCATGGATTAAATGGCAACTACCCTAGTTCCATTCATGTAAATTTCTGAACCTATTCTTGCTAGTCGTCATATGATTATCCAATGTTAAGATTCTAAGGATTTACAAAACCCTCGGATTGTGTTATGAACACATCCTCCTCTAAATACCCATTCAGAAAGGTGGTTTTGACATCCTTTTGCCATATTTCATAATCATGAAATGTGGCAATTTCTAACATGATTCACAGATTTGTATCAAATACTCATGACGTGATAAATCGCAAGAATGCAATGTCAATGTCATTGATATTCAAGAAGGAATTTGTTGGAGCACACGACCAACTTCCTTTATCTTTACTTATTTGGGGTTTGTATCTATTTTAGTGTCTAACATCTTCTCTTTCAAGCCTAGTTCTATCCTTAACAATTAAGATAGGTACTTACTCCTTATTGCTCCCACTCACTTCAAAAATTTATACTTAATGAAGACTTATCTTCATTTAAATTCCTAGTTAATCCTTAACAAGGATGAACTTTATTGTGGTATTTGGTCAATCAAAATTTCTAACAAATCAATTTACCAATTTTACATTGTCATGTTCTTAACAACTTAAGTGCTTGATGACAAGTGTTTAGGTTGAGCAATAAGACATTTGAACCGTGGATACATAGAAGATATTATCAAAACATATTTTGACTAATCATTACCTCTAGTCATATTTCTTCACAAGAAATCATACATAGGTATGTTTGGAATTTAAGATGCTAATCTTATATTTGCATAGGACGATTCCTATCGAGTTCTATGGAATAGAACGATTCCTATGGATCTTAGTCCACGACTTATGATACGGTTCATTTTAGAAAGAGATTCTTTGTCGTTAGTAATAGTGGTTTAATGGAGATTCGTGTTGCAATCGAATTGATATCATACATTAATAGGAGAAATAATAAAGAACAACATAAAACAACGAAATAGTGGGAAAAGAAACATTCATCGTTAATCTATGAAAATATTTTAACATGTTTTAGCATTTATATAATGACCTCCACCCAATTATATAAATGATTCCAAGATCCAAATCCATACTAACTCGGGCACGGAAAACTGATACATCCCTCACTAATATGACTCGGTGGGTTAACTCTTTAACCGATTCTACAATTAGAACTCTCGGTCGATGAAATTACGTTAAGTTCATCTCTAGCCTCGGAACATAAGACTAGTCTTCATGTCCCGTTGTGACCAACCAAATTTCGCATGTAATAACGTTTTATTACCTCACTTACCCAATGAAAAATGAAAGTACCACGGGGAACCGAATCTACCCCAAATGTCAAAGGGATTCATGAGTCCTACTATTTGGTAAGGCTAATCTCAATTTTAAATATGTGAAAGGTCTTGTCGATTTATTATCTATCACCTTTATGTGAACTATATTAGTGAACTTCGATAGTTATAATCGACACGGTCGAAAAATGATATATATATATATATATATATATATATATATATATATATATATATATATATATATATATGCATGTGATGTTAATGGCGATTTGACAATGCATGTGACATATAAAGAAAAATGCAAAGCAATAATTAAATTTCCTATTATGGCCTTAAATAGAAAATCTAATATTCTATTACAAATTCGGAAACCAACTCCTTTGGTCCCTTGAATCTTCATTTGACACGCCTCCGAAGAATAGACACCGTCTTGATTGGAACTCCTTTCCGAATGGCACCGTCTTTAGGAAACTCCGGGATTACAAATAATTAAATAATAAAATGTACATAGTACTTCCTATTATACATTTGTAAAAAGAAATCTAATAAAAAGAAATAAAAGTGATACGAGATCACATTAAATTACAACCGAATCAATATTCCCTTACATTACGGGTAATATCGATTAAACTAAGGTCATACTAAGATAAAATTACATAATTCAAAATTATATATAAAAGAAATATGACATTCATCAATGAAAAATGAAGCAATATAATATGTGTCTAACATGCCAATTATGTGCCAAATCGCCCTATTTTAAACTTATATCAAAAATATAATCCGGTTTTATGGATATTCGCAATTTTAACTTATTAAAATTACACAAATATTACTAAAATCTAATTTTAGTCCAAGTTAAATATCCTAACCTTTTAGGACTCAAAAATTAGTCATCACTCAATTTTTGACAATAATTCAACTTGTCTTATCATTTATGCTCATTTTTTACCTTAAAATCATAACCTTTTATGACATAAATCCAAATTCAATTACAATAATTTCAAAATTTGAATTTTAAATTTTTGAAAATCTGGAATAATTCCATGACACTTATAATTTCAAAAATCAAGGTTAAAATTTTCGAATTTATTTCGAGAAAAATATAGTTGCTATTTATCGGTTTTATCAAATAAAATATCTAAGGCATATGAAAATTAATCCAATCAATGTTCCAACTTTAGATCTGATATGAGGAATAATAATGCAACCTAAAATAATTTTTTCATGCCATGTAATTCGTTTTAACTATTTTTGCTAAAATAGTCACCATTTATGTCATTTTTACACCTAAAAATTCATAAATCATGCAAAATGAATCAAGTTCATCTAAAATTTTATACACAGTGAGTAAAATGTGCATGTGACAACATATTAAAATTTCATGGCCTATTTCGAAATTTAACTAATTTAAACCATTTTACCTCCATTAGTGTCATTTTTATCTCATAAAAATTATAAATCATGCAAAATAAATCAAATTATACGAAATTTTACATACAATAAGTAAAATATGCATGTGAGGTCATTTAAAAAATTCAAGGTCAGAGATAAATTTTAACTATTTTTAGCATTTTAAACATCATTTTAATCAATAAAATGTAATAAAATTACTAAAAATCATTAAAATGAGATAAAAAATACCATAAATCATCAGAATGACCTAAATTCTTTTTAGGACCAGAATATATAACATGCAAAATAATTTCGTGGCTTATTCATATAAATCACAAATTTCAAGTTCTAATTTAATCGGAAAAACTAAGCCGATTATGCATGCAACAACTAAAGCTCTTATACCACTTGAAAGCATGTGTCCTCGACAATACATGCAACTCTTTTCACTATGAAGTTTCATGCGGCGGCCCTGAAACTCCAACTATAATCTATACAATCTAATTAAAGGGGTACTTAAAATGACAAATTTAATTAAATGTAACATGGAAATTTTAATGTGACGTGGATTATCAATTTATAGTTACATGGCATTGATTTCATTCACTCATCTATAAATAAATCTATACAATTTAATTAAATGGTACCTAAAATGACATTTTAATGTGACAAAAGAATGTAAATGTAATAAACTTTTTAGTTTCCTCTCATCTTTATACCTATTAATTAATAATTAATACATTCTACTAATTTAGCATATCACTTTTTTCTTAAATGATGAATTATTGGCTTCCCTTCTCATTTATACTACCTATACACATTGCCATATTTTTGTCTACGATTATCATCTCTTGTGTTATCACAATATCTCTACTTGTCTACCTTAAACACCTTTGAGATTTTATTTTGTCGGTCTAAACATTCTAATTCATTCAATCAATAAAGAGAACTTAAAATAACGCCTAAATATTTGTTGGAAGATAAACATTCATAGTCCATAATCTTTAAGCTGATTAAAACAATAAATTACTAACGATCCCGTGATTTTTACGGGCTCCAAAACTAGTTTACTATAAAATGGCCAAAATCAGATTATTTACATAAAAATTACTCCTTGTCTTCTGAGTATTTTTTTCATAATCTTCAAAATCATAAAAATTATTGTCTTCTTTTACATAAGAAAAAAAAAACCAAACACTTATAATCTTTTCTGATTTTCAATACAATATGGATTTAAATCATTTTGATTTTTTAAGCTATGAAAATGACGATTATATATCACCTCTAAATACTCAAAATATCGATCTAAATCAAAGTACTCCAATTCCTACTTTTACGGAATTAGTTTCGGGTGATCTGAATTATGAAAATTTTGATGGTTTTGGAAATCCGATTTTGTTGTCCCAACTCCGGACTCAAGATTTTGTTGAGGAAACCCCTAATTTTTGTGCAAAAAAATCCAAAAAAAATCATTACCATAAAAAAAAATTCAATCCAAATCACTTGGTGAAGGTCGAAATTGGACCGAAAAGGAGGATGAAGCTCTTATGTCCGCTTGGTGTTTACATACCACCAACTCAATAGTTGGCAAAAACCAAAGAGCAGTCACAATATGTAGTAAGGTACACGAGTTGTATGAATAAACTCGGACGGAAAATCAAAATCAAAGCAAAATTGGGATTAGGAGTCTTGACGTAATGAAAAACCGTTCTAAACGACTCAATTTCCTAGTCAACAAATGGGTTGGTTGCTATGCTAAAGTTTTAAATAGACCACCCGCAAGCGGCACTAACATTGAAGACGACATTGAATTAGCTCAAAAATTATTTCGTATGGAGAACGAAAATAACGATTTTGTAGACTTTCATGTTTATAAAATCATGAGTAAATACCCAAAGTGGAGCGTACAAAATTTTCAAACGAATTTAAGTGGAAACATTAGTACCTCGGGTTCAAAAAGGTCGAGGTCGGAAATGGATTCTAGCCCCTTAGTGTCAATTACCCAACCCCGTCTAATGTTAATTTTGCGGTTAATGGCACGGAGTATAATATGGGATATTATCTTGCTGATGGTATATATCCTGGCTGGGCAACATTTGTTAAAACAATTAGTGCGCCACAAATTCAAAAGCATAAGTTATTTGCAGCTCGACAAGAGAGTTGTCGAAAAGATGTCGAACGTGCTTTTGGCATCCTAAAAGCTCGATTTGCGTTCATCAAACGCCCTTGTCTTCTTTGGGATCGAGATAATATGGGGAAGATTCTTCTGGCTTGTATTATTATGCATAATATGATTGTTGCGAAGATGAACGAGAAACCTATTTTAACTATGAAAACATAATCGCAGAGTTCAAAGAAGATAATCTGAATTCAACTAGTGATGATCCGTATGAATATCATCGTCTTAGAAGATCGCCTCAAGAACGATTCGTAGAAATTCATGGTGAGATTCGTGATCGTGCCACTCATATCGCTCTGAAAAATGATCTCATTGAGCATATTTGGCAAAACTTTCGTAACTAAAATTAGTTTCGGATGCTTTATATTATTTCGTAGTATTTCATGTTTTTTAATATCATGTTTGCTTTTTTTTTTAAAAAAAATTATGTATGCGGCTTTTTTAATTATGTATGCGGTTTTTTTATTGTCAATGAAATCGTCTTTTTTATTATTAAATTTTAACATTGTTATTTAATAATTTTTTTTCCGTAGTGTACGTCATTAAATTAATGTTTAATATATTGGAGTGCTTTTATTTTATTAAAATTACAAAAATAACTTGTGTATAATTAGTTAGTAAATAATAATTGAAAAAGTAAGAGAGAGGTTTTAGTGGGGTAGAGAATGTGGGAAATGATTGGAAATGTTGGAAAGTGGAAAATAATTGGGTTGGTGACCTAGGTCGTGACCTTTTGCTTGGGAGGGTAAAAGTGGGTCAAGTTAAATAAGGTGTAATTAAGAGTAAAAATGGATCGTGACCTAATTAGATCGACCTTTGCTTGGGGATGGTCTTAGTATCGATAAAACATAGTTTAATTCAAAGTAGAATCACCTTTAAACCATTCCAGTTTTGATATTTTTTGGAAAAAAGGAACATACATCAAATGTACTACCTCGAACTTTATTTGGTTTTGAGCATATGTGTAATTTCTCTGAGCTTATTATCTCAAACTTTATTAGTTTTTGATTATATGTGTATTTTTTATGAGCTTATTAAAGTTTATAAGTTAGATTTTAATTTTTTTTCCGTCAAAACTCAAAAAATTATGGAATTACTTTTTTCACATACAAACTTTACTCTTTCACATACATTTTTTTTATAAAGTTTTCATATCATACTCTTCTTCCTAAACACAATCAAACTAACTCCTATAATCTTTCCCTGACATTGATTCTAATTACTCTAGAAACTTGAACAATGGATTATAACTCTCCAATTAGTGAAGTGACTTTGGTTATTAGCGATTATTAGTACGTTTTACTGAAATTATTAGGTTTAATTTTTACAGGAATTAATATGCTTAGCAATTATTATTAATTAGGGTTTATGGTGGTGCAGTGAAGGTGGTCCTACAAGGGTTGACGATTTTTTTGGGTATGTGCGTTGGTTAGGAGGGTGGCGCAATGACGGTGGTGCGTTGGTGAAGGAGGATGGCTGGGTGGTGATGGGAAGGGAGATGATGCGCCGTCGGGTTGTCTACATCGAGTTGTGGACTGGGGATGTCGACATCGGGTTGTGGGCTGGGGTTGTCGGCTAGGTAGGGCTGGTGAACGGATGTCAGGTGGTGATTATAAGTGAGATGACGGGAGTTGCAGTGATTGTAAGGGAGATGGCGGAGGTGGCTGTGTGCCTTCGTTGTTGTTTTGATTTAATTTTTTTTACTCCCTCCTAGTCTCTATTTTCTTCCCTTTGTTTGTGGGCACGAGTATTAAGGCAATGAATAAAATAAGAGTAAAAGAGTTTGGAAGAGTTTGGGTGGGGTTTGTAGTTTGTTGATAGGAGAGAGAGACGAATAATTAGGAGTTAAATAAAGAATTGTGGGCCACAAACATTAAGGGAATAAATAAAATAGGAGTAAAAGAGTTGGGTGAGGTTTGGTGATAGGAGAGAGGAACGGATAAAATAAGAGTAAAAGTTTCCAAAATAAGAAAGGGGAAGAAAACCTGAATAATCTGTTTTAGGAAATAGGGAAGAAAATAGTGAATAGTGTAATACTACGGTTTTATGAACCTCTGGGTACTCTATCGAGTGGGCCTTACTCTATCGAGTAAGGGTGTTTTGCGTTTAAAATAGTTTCTGACCTGTAGGGTACTCGATCGAGTAGCCTTGGTACTCGATCGAGTAGAGGGCACTCGATCGAGTACGTTAGTTACTCGATCGAGTAGCTCGGTTTACGGGTGATGTTTTGTCGGGTTTTGTTAATAACACGGATTAGTATTTAAACCTTTCCGTCAACTTCATAATACACTTTTACAAACCTCATCACATCGAAAAAGAGATTCAAGTTACGTTCTTCGCATTCATCCGTGTTATTGACAAATACCGGAGTTCTAGAGGTCGGATTGCATCATTCTTTACATCTTTGTGATCCTTGCGTCGAGGGTAAGATCTACGTACCGAATTTGTTATATTTAATTAAGTTTCGTTAAACCCTAATTTTGGGAATTGGGGATTTGTGGTAGTTTTGTGTAATTAGTGATATATGTGATATTGTGTTAGGCGGAGAATTCGTAGAGGAGGCTTTTTGATATCAGCTGTTGAGATCGTCTGACTGTGTTGCATTCCAGGTAGGGTTTCCCTACTCAATATTAGTCCCATGATGCATTGTTGGTGTTTTGTGATTGTTGAATATTATCGTATTCGTATTGTGACGGTTGTTGGTTTTGATTGATGTTTAATGGTTGTGATTGGTTGTCTCTGGTTCTCGAGATGCGTTCTCGGCTGAGTGGAGTCACTTGCGGGAGTGGCTTCACGCCCTAGTTTCGCCCTCCGTGGAACCCGCCACAGGAGGGGATGTGCACATTAATGGGACAGGGTTATCGCTCGGTATGATGAGCGGGGCTTATGTGGGAACGGCTGCGGTCCTCCACTGGCAGGGCTGGTCCAGTGGACAGTCGGTGACGGAGATTGATTGGAGTGGGTGTGATTGTGTGTGTGACCGTTTGAGCTGCTTGTTTACTGTGTTGTTGGTTTATATAAATTGTGTGATTAGTACTGACCCCGTTTAATGTTTTAAAAACTGTGGTGATCCATTCAGGGGTGGTGAGCAGTTATTGAGCAGGTATGATATGACGCGTATGGGATAGCTAGGATGAGTCGTCACGTGTCAGTTAGAAGTCTTCCGCTGTGTCAGACGATGTTTTATAGCTTTGATAGTTTTAGCAGTAGACCGTCTAAGAATCTTGTATTTCTTTTTATCAGTTTTGGAGTTGATTTGTAATCACTTTAAACATTATTTACTTTTAAGTATGTTTCGTTATTGTCTTATGATTATCATTGCCTCGGGAAACCGAGATGGTAGCACTTCCATGCCTTAAGTGGTCCTGGTAAGGCACTTGGAGTATGGGGGTGTTATAAAATGGTATCAGAGCGACGATCCTGAAACCTGTAACCAATGAACCTAATGAACATAGGGAGTCAAATTAAAATTAACCCGGGGTATAAGTTTTAGGAGCTAATGCAAAGGCTTGGGAGACGTCCTAAAGTCGCGAACTCGCCCTACAATTTTGAACCGGTCACCATGGGATATGAGTCGGGATCGCTATGTGTTTATCTTGTGAATTGTGTATCTATATAGTGATGTGTGACATGAATCAGTGGATGTATGTATGTGGATAATGGGGAATGTGTAGAAAAGATGGTGATGATGTGATTTCGTATGTTGTTGATTGAAAGCATGTTGCATGATAGTTGGTTTACAATGTTGGTTGGAATTGTTAGTGATGGGGCATATTCTGCACCGCTGACCAAGTCAACATATTGAGCAAGGTCAAGGGTATCCACGGCAAAGTCAAACGACTTAGATAGTCTAGCCGATGCAATCCATCGGCCTGTCACCTGGGTCTCGGCCAGACAACTAGCCAGCCGGGACACAAATCCGCGTACTCATATCCAAGACCCTCGGCGAGCCTGCCACAGGTCCATCGGCCGAGGGTACAACGGTCTTTTCACCTGATAGCCACTTGGCCACCTGGCCACTACATGACAAAAGGTGAATGCCTATAAATACTCCTCAACCTTCATTGAGGAAAGGATCCACAAATTGACCTAATAACCACTATTCATCTGGTAATATCTTCCTTATCCCTCTACAATACACTCTTAGCCAAGTAACAACAACTTACCTCTCTAAGTTTACTGACTTGAGCGTCGGAGTGAGTACGCTCGGCCAAAGCCGAGCCCTCAGTTTGTTCATCGTTTCAGGAGACCGCAAGGAGGATTCAAGCAAGGACATCATTCTACGAGCAACGAGTGGTATCAAATATCTGCTCTGGGATTACACCCGGAACAATTGGCGCCGTCTGTGGGAAAGACACTAGAAGCTAGTCACATTCATTCCCAAACAACGAAAACAAAAACACAAGAAAAACCCACCCCGAAAGCTAAGATGTCAAAACAACAAATAGTCGTGACCGACGAAACCGAGCTACCCCAGGATGATACATTTCACCATTCTGGAGTAGTACAACCCTCCACCGGCGGAGTAGTCCAACCGGAATTCGGAATGCCGATAACACCGGACACGCCGCCCGTCAACCAGGTCACCATCATGGGACAGGTGGTTGACATAGCAAAACTGAAAACACTCCTGGACCTAATTGGGAGTGCACCAGCTCACACAGGCACGCCGACACGAGCGACGGAAGCCATCCAGGAGACCAGGGCCCAGGGCGTGACTCCAAGAAACTTGAACGAAGCACTGGGAGAAGCAGACCCTATCAAGACGCCGGAGGAGCCCAGGGTGGTCGTGGTAAACATAAGTCCTTCTCGCACTCGGGAGAGGACACCGCCGCCGCAACATCGACGAGGCACACCCCGGGAGAACCAGCGAAGCCCGACTCAGGAGAGTCGGAGAAGAAGCCCAAGTCGAAGAAGGAGTCCTTCCCGCTACGAGGAGAGAAGCCGGACTAGGAATGCGAGGAGTCGGTCGCCGCGTGTCATTCGACACGTGGTCAAACGACCCCTCGGTGACTACGTCCTAGACACCGCCGTGCCACCCAAGCCGAAGTTGCAAGGCGCTCACATACAAAGGAGATAGTGACCCAACCGACCACGCCGAGGCCTTTGAGTCTCACATGTCGGTGTGGGAACAACTGACGAGGTCTGGTGTCGGTCTTCCCAACGACCCCGCATGGGATGGCTCGAGTTGGTACAAGGGGCTTCCCGACGGCTCGATATCGTCGCCGACCTAAAGGACGCCTTCTTGGCCCAAGACTCTTGTAACAAAAGGAGGGCCGTGGAGACATCGACCTCCTAACTATCAAGCGGGAGGAGGGCGAGTCCCTACGAGGCTATGTGAAGAGGTTCGAGGATGTGGTACAGCAGATTCGGGAGATCAACCCCGAATCGGCGGCGTTCGCACTAATGAAGGGCCTCCCAAAGGGAAACCTAAAAGACGAGCTCATCAAGCACGGGGCCGGGCATGGACGCCGCACGGAAGATGGCCGACCAGGCCATCAAGGTGGAAGATTACCACAAGACTTGGGTAGGCCCCAGCCGAGGCCGAGACCTCGAGAAGAAAAGCCGCCGGATGACACGGCCGGATGAGAGACGCCGCGACGAATGTGTCACGGTCTCGATGAGAAACGCCGTGACAATAACAGTCACGGTCGATAGATCCGCCGGGGAAGCGGGACAAGGCGGCGCGCTGTGGGGAGTTCGGGAATGTTTTACCAAAGGCATTACCATGATAAAACCCCTCTCGGTCACATCGCCGCCGAGGTCTTCGCCCGAGCGTAAACGAGGGCCGAAGTGGGAGCGGCCTCCCAAGCCCAAGGGAGACGGTGACGCGAACCCGATCTGCGAGTACCATGGTTGCGCCGCCACCTCATCGACAACCGCCGGCACACCGAAGAACGCCATTGAAGAGCTAATCCGAAAGGGGTGCCTCGACAAGTATGTGGCCAAAGGCCAGAAGATCGACGCCAGCGGCTCGGATAAGAAATCCGTTTTTCAACGGATAGGAGTTATCCACGTAGTCATCGGAGGTAACGAGAACGGTGGATCGGCTCATGGGCACAAACGGCAGACGAACGAGTTGTATCGGCCATCAACTTTGTGCCCAACACAGCGACCCCCGCCTCCAAAGATTCCCGATATGACTATTGGAGGCAAGGACTACGAGGGAATCATCGCCCCTCACGGCGACCGACCGGTAGTCAACTTGGACATATCCAACCACTGGTAAAGAGGTGTCCGATTGACACAGCGCCTACACAAACATCATGTTTAGGGAGTGCTTTATGACCTCGGCCTTAGACTCAAGGACTTGAGCCCCCGCACCCATCCACCGCATGCCGGCTTCTCCGGGCAGCCCGGTACCCCGGGTTCAATCAGACTCCCGGTAATGTTCGGCGAGGGGAATGCGGCCAAGAATATCCTAGCCGAGTTCGTCGTCATCAACGGCTCATCCGCCTACAACGCCCTGATAGGCCGAGTTACTCTGAGCGATGCCGACGCAGTGATGTCCATCCGGGCCCTGACACTAATGTATGTCTCGGACCGGGGGGAAGCGCATAAGCTCGTCTCCAAAGACGAGAAGGACGAGGTGGTCAACATCCGGATATCCGCGAGGATGCAACATGCAATCCCTCAAAGTGGCGAAGCAGTCGGAGAAGGGGAAAAGCTCATCCTCACAACCAAAGGGCGACCTTATGGATGCAACCGACGGCTGACGGGGGAAGAGCGCCTCTAATGAGGCATTAAGAAACTGATAAACCTTTTGTAGCGCCGGAGGTGCCCAAAACAGCTGTGGGCACCCCGACGCATGTTAATGTCGAATGTAAAAACGACCAAGTCTTTCATCAAAATGTTCATTCTTTTTCAGGCCAGACGCCATCAAGAAGCCGACGCCGTCTCAAACTGTCGATTCGACAAGAGCGGCAGTCGTTGAAAGAAGCCGACGCCGTCTCATACTGTCGATTCGACAAGAGCGGCAGTCGTTGAAAGAAGCCGACGCCGTCTCATACTGTCGATTCGACAAGAGCGGCAGTCGTTGAAAGAAGCCGACGCCGTCTCATACTGTCGATTCGACAAGAGCGGCAGTCGTTACAAAGAATGAAGCCGACGCCGTCTCATACTGTCGATTGGACAAGAGCGGCAATCGTTGTGAAAACGAAGACGCCGACTCACACTGTCGATTGGACAAGAGCGGTGGTCTCCATGAAGAAATGTAGTGCTGTGGCAGTCACCCCAAATAGTAGACGCTTCGGCAGTCACTTAAAGTGGTAGACGCCGCGTAACACACTATCCAGACGCCAGCTCACACTGTCATAGACAAGAGCGGTGGTCCCCATGAAGAAATGTAGTGCTGTGGCAGTCACCCCAAATAGTAGACGCTTCGGCAGTCACTTAAAGTGGTAGACGCCGCGTAACACACTATCCGGACGCCGACTCTTACTGTCGTACCGACAAGAGCGGCAGTCTCCATCAGAAAGCCGACACCGCGACAAGCCGCGGCCAGCGCAGTTGATAAACAAAATCAAAATGCCTTAAAAACGTTAAAAACAGTTGAGATACACACTCTAAACCGCCTCGGCCAAGCCAAGTCGGAAACAAAAAGAGACGCTCAATTAATGACGTAAGAGGGCAACTCAGACAAAAACGAGAAAAGACCTCGGCCAAGCCAGAGGCAAAGTGGAAAACACTAAATACCATTGGAACGCTCAAAAGAAATAAGGTAAAGGCCTCGGCATGCCGAAGGCAAAAGAAGCAAACTCTTATTAATAATAACGGGTTACAGGTGGAAAGAATGCAGACGACGGCCGTCCCCATTAGGGTAAGCCAAAACACAACCTACCAAAGTTGTACAAAATACAAGGAAAGAAAAGCAAAAATTACAAGTATCATTTGAAGCGCCAAAAGATGGCAGGGAGGAAGGGTTTAACAATTGACTCCCGGGCAGCTGAAGCAGATCTGCTGTAAACTTGTTCTCATCAAGCAGCACATGGTAGTATGTGAGGAGCTGAGGCAGATCTGCTGTAAACTTGTTCTCATCAAGCAGCCCTATGCCTGTTGCTGCTTACCATCAGCAGCGGTAGCCGCATCCTCTTCAATGGGCAACCCAGCAGCTTTCCTAGCGGCCTCAGCTTTGGCCTCGGCGTCATCAGCCGCCCTCATTCTATCAGCTTCCTCCTTGGCCGCCTTAGCCTTCTCAGCAAGAGCAGCTCTTTCCGCGGCCGCCTCCTTCTCAACCTTCGCCCTCACCGCCTCCTGGGCCTTCTCCGCCATGGCTTTCTCCTTAGCCGCAAGCTTATCATCAAGCAGCTCGTTATATCTGTCCCACGGAAAGGAATCTTCAAGAGGGAAAAGCTCCTCGATCACTTCCCTGGCAGCTCCTTCGGCTAGGTCCCGGAATTCAGCGCACAGATTGGGGAGCATGACAGTTTGGAGCATCTCAATGTCCGCCTCCTTCTGCTTGATGATGACCTCTTTGCTCCGGACCACCTCCGCCTGGGCCTCAAACAGGTCCCTGGACTCGTTCCTCTGCCGAAGAAAGAGGTCGGCACGCCCCTGAACAAAACTAAACTTCTCCGACAGCTTCACAGCTTCGGCTGCCGCAGCCTCGGCCTTCGCCCTCTCAAAGAAGGACCTCCTTTTCGGCGTCCTCCCCGAGTTTTCTCTCGCCCAAGAGCGCCTTCTCGGCATCTCCCCTAAGCGTCCGCTCATTGAGGAGATCGGCTTCGCCGACGCAGCCACCCGCTTAATGGCATTACGCTCGTTGACGGCTCGAGCCACGGCCCTTCTCCCGCTCCATGAGACGAGCGGCGGTAACCACGTTCCACCTTGCAAGCTCCCTAATTAGCTTCGTGCCTTCCTCTATAAGCTGGGAAACAGAAGCCTTCTGGGATGAAGGGACGGTGGTAACGATTTGCCCCCCAACCTGCGGCTGGGAGGAGGAAGCCTTCTGGGATAAGGGGTTGACGGTGACGCCCTGATCACCAACCTGCGCAGAGGTCCCCTCCACCGCCGCCCAACGAGAGAGGCCGGCTGCGGCTGGCCTACAAAAATTTAATAAAGACGTCAGTATCAACGTATATCGACATGTCAGGAAGCCTGTCATCTGGAGCACCCAATGACTCGGCTAAATTTAAGCCACGGAATAAATACGTACCGTGCTTCGCCTTCTTGGCCGGAGGAGGCACTTCCTTGCCAACGGTAGAGGCTGCCTCCTTCCTCTTTCGGATAAGGGGAGATTCCTCCGCATCGGAGTCCCCCTCAGAAGGAATATCAACAACCTCCACCTTTTTAGAAGGAGGGGTGGGAGTTGGAGCCGGCGTTGACGTCTTCGCCGCCGAAGACGTAGTTTTCCGCGTCCGACGCACTACACCGCTAACGACCCTCGCCTGAGCCTCCTCCACGCTCAAGCCTTTCAGCCGTTGTTCCATAAGGTCACTCGGTGACTTCCTACGGTCGTGGGCTAGAGCCTTCGGATGCAAGTTAGCAACGGTCCCATATTTGTGCAGCCCCATTCTCCGAAGAAGATCCTCAGACAAGTCCTTTCCAAAGTGGTCTGCGAAAGAAACAAAGCAAGAGTTAAGTAGAGGAGGTAAACCGGAATTCGGGGAGCAAGAGCATTAAGAGCGGCGATGGGCCTCATACCGACCCCACTCACCCTGTGCTAGGGCCGGTATGAGGCCAACGTGGCAGAGAGGCTCATCCTGAAGGATGATCTGCGTCGGGGGGATCCATTTTTTCGGCACCCCACTCTTGTCCACCTCAAAGAGCCTCATTGCCAGCCTCTCATCCTCTTGGAGATAGACACTGCTGGTGATGCGGTCGTTTCTACACCAAAAATAAATACCTAAAAACAACTCACTAATAGCTAGTAGTGAGTAGGGTCGATCTCCACAGGGAGGCGGTGTACTATCTATTTGTCTATTCTATCCGTCTAATGTCACGATGGGGGTTGAATTGATTGTTTTGACTGACTAAGAGATTAAGGCAAGGGAAATGAATAAGAGAATTAACAATAAGAGAAAGGGAGTATGCTAGGAGTCGGTCCACCGTGGCAGCTATCAGATCTTAAATTATCGAGAATACTAAGGCGATTAGACTATTGATAAGAAGAGCTATGGTCGTCACCTTTCGGTCCTTAAACCGCCCTAGAGCGTAAACAGCTTAACTTTCGCCCTCACTGCTATACCCTATTGTAATTAAGCAAGCCTTCCCTTCCAATCTTTCGATCTAGGTCGGGGTTAACTAGATTTATGGTCTCCTGCATGCATTCATTCGACCGGATAACTGTTAAATTGCCTAATACAATTCTTATCGCAGGGCTAATCTATTTAATACAATTAAAGCATTGCTACCACGGCTTCCCTAATCCTAACATACTAGGGGGAATTAGCTACTCATGATAAAATAAACAAGAACAATAATAAAAAAAGAAATAAACATTAAAAGTAAATAAGGGAAGAAGAATTACTGAAATTAAGCGATCCGGAAATGAACAGGAAGAAAAGTAACAGTGTATAGAGAAAAGAGAAGAGCAACGTGATCCTTGGATTATTCGATGATTACAAATGACAACCCTTACTCCTATTTATAAGAAATTAGGAGTAAAGTTAAACCTAATGACGGAATACAACTAAAAAGCCCACCGTCAAAGAATATCCACTCGATCGACCAACTAAATCACTCGATCGAGTGACTTTGACTCAAAAACAGCTCGATCGACTAAGGAAACTGTTCGATCGAGTAAAGGCATATAAGGGACTGGTCGATCGACTAATGAAACAACTCGATCGACTATTTATTCTCCTAAAACCACTCGATCGAGTAATAAATCACTCGATCAGGTGGGTCTTGACTTCAGCAGCTACAATTCTCGTTAGTTTGACTTTGACTTGTCCTTCTAGCTCCCGAAACACCTTCACGCATCCCAAGACAGCAATATTTCCCGCTCCAAATCATCTCTTCCTCCAAATGCATGCTAACCGGACGGTAAAAGGCTTGATTTCGCTACTTTATGGCTCATTCCTGCAAATAAGACAAGAACTTCCAAAGTATGCAATTCGGGGCATTTCGTAGCATGAAACCACGATAAAAGCATAGAAATACGTGCATAAAATAGGCTAAAAAGACTATATAAAATGCACGTATCAGCTGGCATCCATTTTGAGCTTCTTCCGGGAAACCCATCTATCGTGCTCCGCCTGAGTCTCACACCGCAAGTTAACTCGGTGCTGGAAAAAGCAGGGCAGCGGATAATCATCCGGCACCTTAACGTACACCCACCGGCCTTGCCAGTCCTTGCAAGAAGGAAGTTTGTTGACAGAGACATAACCCGGCTCCATCTCCACACTGTACCATCCGACGCGGCCGGAAAATGGTTTGAGATGGTGAAGCCGGCGGAATAAATTCACCGTTGGGGCCTCTCCCTTGAAAAGACAGAGCCAGACAAAGCCGATTATAGTCCTCATAGCCAACGGGTGCAGTTGTGCGATGGCAACGTTCATGGCTCTAATAATGGCCACAACGTAGCCATTTAGCGGAAACCGGAGCCCATACTCCAAATGATGCATATATACGCCGGTATGGCCCGGTGGAGGGCAACAGACGGCCTGACCCTCCTCAGGGATAACAATTTCGTATCCCCTACCGAAGAAAAAATGGCCCTCGAAAAATTTCTCGCCTGAACAACTGGCGAGCTTATGAGTCCAAGCACGATCAAGACGGACCTTACAGGCTTTGCCATGATCCATAACGTACTGCCTCCCTTCATTACGACGAGGCCTTTCCACTTCATCACCAAAATCATCACCAAAATCGCCATAGGAATCGGAGTCCTCCCATTCTTCAAGAATTTGAGGATCAACTTCAGGAGAGGGAGACCTAGGGCCCCCCGACGCAGGTTTACTAGGTCCAGCATCAGCAGAAGACATGTTCACAACAAATTACTAGCAAGATAAAAAGAAAATTTGTTTGATTACCTTGAAGAAATACACTCGCCGGATCGAAGACCGAAGATTTGAAGAAAAGAAAGCCCTTGAAAGTTTAGAGAGATGAAGATTTTGGGAGAAAATTTTCAAAAATTTGAGGAAATGAAAGTAATGGCCAAAATCACGGAATAACTGCCCTATTTATAGGGAAAAGCCCATGAAGAAGGACCAATCAGGGCACAGTCCATGAAACGTCAACCAATCAGCAAGCAGACACGTGTCAGACATGCAACCACGGAATATCAATCGTTGCAACAGTTAAGTGTCAATCAATGCTACAGTTACCAAGCGTATTCAACACGCCCATTCACATCTCTTCGCCTGTTCATCTCCCTCAACAAATTCCTAGGCACCTGCTCTCCGCCGGCCACGTGATCGACCATGCCAGGAAGCACCGGCCAGGGGCAATCAGAAATAACCGGCACTCTCAGCCCTGGTCTCGGCCGGCATCATCACATTCTTTCCCACATCGGATACCCTTTACGCATCCATGTGGAGGGGGGATATGGTAGGCCTACGAATGATCAAGCCGATGCATCAGAAGAAGCCGACGCAGAAAATTTTTGCAAAATACTTGCGCAGAATATACGCTCAACATACATCGGAGCCCATGCCACGGCATAGACTACGCTGGGGGCAAATTGATGGGGCATATTCTGCACCGCTGACCAAGTCAACATATTGAGCAAGGTCAAGGGTATCCACGGCAAAGTCAAACGACTTAGATAGTCTAGCCGATGCAATCCATCGGCCTGTCACCTGGGTCTCGGCCAGACAACTAGCCAGCCGGGACACAAATCCGCGTACTCATATCCAAGACCCTCGGCGAGCCTGCCACAGGTCCATCGGCCGAGGGTACAACGGTCTTTTCACCTGATAGCCACTTGGCCACCTGGCCACTACGTGACAAAAGGTGAATGCCTATAAATACTCCTCAACCTTCATTGAGGAAAGGATCCACAAATTGACCTAATAACCACTATTCATCTGGTAATATCTTCCTTATCCCTCTACAATACACTCTTAGCCAAGTAACAACAACTTACCTCTCTAAGTTTACTGACTTGAGCGTCGGAGTGAGTACGCTCGGCCAAAGCCGAGCCCTCAGTTTGTTCATCGTTTCAGGAGACCGCAAGGAGGATTCAAGCAAGGACATCATTCTACGAGCAACGAGTGGTATCAAATATCTGCTCTGGGATTACACCCGGAACAGTTAGAAAAGTGTATGAGAATGATGAGTAATGTGGTGGAAAAAAGAAAGTAGTTCATATGTGATATGATTATACATAATTTTGTTTGTGTAATTTTATATAATGATTTCATATACATGTCTACTATTGTTCATATGTATATATTGTATGAAGAATGTGGTGGAAATGGATGAATTGATTGGAAAAGATGGAGTGGCAATTGCATAAGAATATGAATTTTGTGATTATGAGTATATTTAGGTGACGAAGTGTATTTGTAATATTGTTTTATTAGTAACATGGAAATAGGATTTGTAATGCATGAGTATGTTTTGTTTACGAAAAGTGATAGAATAAAAGCATGTGGGTAAGTCATGATTGGCAAGTTAAATAAATTATGTGCATGATGAATGTTGTTGCTTTGCTTTCGAAAATAGTAACATGTGATTGGGACTGCTGGTTTTATGAGTATTGGGTTGTTTTTGTTTACCTTGTTGTCGTTTAAGTTGTTTGGAAGTAAAATCAAGAAGATGTGTTTTTCGATTATAAAGAGGTTGTCTTTAAACTGTTATAACTTGAGATGCATAAATGATTTTAATGTGATTCTAATTGGAGGTGATAGCTTGTTCTTTTACGATTCTAATGATAGGTCACACGCCCAAAACGACCAAGAAATGAGTGAGTTATGACTATTTTACGAAAACTAGACAATGCTGAGAATTGCGTAAGGTACTCGATCGAGTAGCCTTGGTACTCGATCGAGTAGGCGGCACTCGATCGAGTACGTTAGTTACTCGATCGAGTAGCCCTGGTAATTTGTTTTACGTGCTTCTGACCTTCACCTACTCGATCGAGTAAGTCCCTGTTTAGGTATTTTTACCCAAATCGATTAATTAGGGTCAATGTAGTCTATATTCGTTGGTTGGATGTATGTCTGTTCGTACGTCGTTAAGTAAATAGGAAAATAAAGTGCGTAATGTAAATTGACACGTAAGATTTTGGTGACGCGGAAAACCCAATGTGGGAACAACCGCGGGAGGGACGGTACCCTGCCAAGTATTACACTATATGAATAGGAGGATGGTTACAATGGTAACATTTATGCTGATCTCGCTGGCGCTAGGTGTCGGGCCTGCAAGATCCCAGGTGAACGTATATTTGAAGATGGTATGCCGTGGAATTTTATGTCTTGAATATGTTGTTGAATGTCTTCTTGATTTGCTTCCTTGGCTATTTATAGGGTAAGAACCCTAGATATATCGTACCTTGAATATGGAAAGGGAATATTATTTCCATAAGGACTTCTTTCCAAACCCGGACTCCCTTGCCAATTCTCCCCGATCTCCCTAACTTCTCCCTAACTTCTCCCTAACACTCCTTTCCTTAACGCGGGCACCTTCTATGACGGGCTCTTAATCCTTCTCAAGCCCATTTCCCTTTTTCCTGACTGCGGGCTCCCTTCCTCCTCGCCACTTCTTTCATAGTCTTTATTTTATCAAATGGGCCTTCTTTATTATGCTATTTTTAGCCCAAACAGTTTGCCCCAAATTTCTTGTGTAGTACGCTTTCAAGTATCGAACAAGGAATTTACGTAACCAAATGCTAAAAAACCCTACGCCGTCTTTTTACTTCTTCCCATGCAACCTATCACTTCCAGCCACCCTACTCCTCTTTCTCCGCACCCAACTCCCTCTCTCCTCTTTATAACCCCAACGTCCCTCTTCCACTCTCATTAATCACTTCAAATCATTTCAAAAACTCTCTTTTCTCAAACCCTCAATCTTCCTTCCCCTTTACTCCTCGTCGGCTTCACTGTTCCCCTTCCCCGTCTCCATCATCAGGTAATCCATCTCCTCTTCTTCTTTTAATCTTCATTTTCTCTCTCCACCATGGGTAAAACCCGACAATCCTCGTCAACCCCTACACCCTCCGACCGTAATCTTGACCCCACTTTCCCTTCTCGGGGACTTTTTAAACACCCACATGATTGTGACTCTGCCCTAACTCCGGCCGACATTCCTATGATCAAGAATCTGCTGGGTCTTGGTGATGGGGTGGATATCGCCATCCCTGAACCGGGACAAAAAGCTGACGCCCTCCGTCCAGGATGGATATGTTTCTACCTATACCCGTTTAAATATGGCCTTCGTTTTCCTTTCCCTAAACTCGTCCAAGATTTCATCTTCACCAACAATTTCGCCATGGCACAAATTTTTGCTGCCATATGGAGAGTTCTTCTCTATTCTCTGGCCGCTGGTCAGAGTACTGGTAAATCCGTCACTCTGGGCGATCTGGCCCACATGTACAACATCAGATCCCTAGGCAGGGGTCAGTTCTCATTCCGGGGCTATGGAGAGGCTCCCTTCAGACACGTGTCAAAATCCCGTGATGAGAAATGGTTTGAGGACTTCTTCTACGTGAGGAAGGACTCCATCCAGCCTCCTGCCGATTATATTTTCGAGAAATGGGTTCTGACTTCGAGTAAGTAGCCTTCCTGTCACCTGATTTGTTTTATCTCGCCGCTTACTAGCTTACTTCATCGTCTTCGTGCAGGCCCCTGTGACCTTACCCGTATTGGCGCCAAGATCCACTCGCAGCAAGTCGTTCAAGCATTCTTGAGTCCGAGAGAAAGTTCCCGGACACCGCTTCTTGGTTTTTCACCGCTTCTTCCTCCAATCCTCCTCAATCAGCCCCACGTATGTCTTCTCGTAAGGTTTCGTAACCACTTTCGTTTGCATGCCGTTGTCTGCGATGTTTTAAGCATTCTCGTCGTAAATCGAGACGTGTATGCTTGCAGGTTCAAAAGTTGATCCATTGGAACTCATCCTCCAAAGTGCTAAAAGAAAGAGACCCTCTGCCAGCCCTGACGTGGCCTCTGCCTCCAAGAGGAGTGCTCCTGCTGCCTCTTTTCAGACTCCTCCTACAGTTTCTAGTTCAGCTGCGCCAGAGCCCTTGGAAATTAGTCCGTTGTCTCGTCATCCGCCTACTCCTCCTGCTAGTCCTCGCGCTTCGTCCAGCGGAGGCATTACTGCCCACTTCCCAGAGGGCTTCGGGAATGTGGACAAGGTGCCGTACTGGCCGGAGATTGACCAGTTGCTCTTTCCTCCCGTTAAGGAGACATTTTCGGAATTCTCTCCAGAGGAGATGGCTGAGAACGATGTGCACAATGCCTTCATGGTAAATATTCTTCGTCTTCTACCTGCCTGCCCATCTGCTTCTTGCTTAAATTCTGCCTCTCAACTCTCTTGCTGACTTTTGATTATTTATGCCCCAGACTCTTCAGTCTGCACTCTACAACAGGAAGATGATCAACATAGTGCAGACCACCAGTCGTGCTACCAGCGCCAAGAACCGGGAGTCGAAGGAGAGCATTGCAGATCTGGCATGTGCGGGTTGATCGAAGGAGCGTGTGGTGGAGCGAAGACCGAGCTTCTTGTCACCAAAAAGAAGTTGAAGGAGGGGGCTGATCAGCTGGCTCGAACCCAGGCGGTGTGCAACACTTTTTCTGACTCTCTGAAGCAGTCTGAGGAGAAGATCAGTGAGCTGATCTCCCTGGCCACCAACGTTGTTGCATATGCTACCTGGCGGGGAAAGATCAGTGGGATGCGTGCTGCCCTCGAGGAGGCTCCCACCAAAGCAGCCATAGAGGAAGAGGAGAAGCAGTGGAGATGCTCTACCCCGCCCAACCCGATCCGAGTATGCTTGATGCCCGAGGTTGGTGAGGTGAATTCTCTGCGTTGGCCGAGCGGAGCCGCCGGGGGTGATCTTTGGAATGTGCCAGGATGCTGCTGACGGAGCTCAGGGAGCTATGGCGGCTGAGGACATGCAAGCTGGTGCAGTACCTGAAATGAGTGGTCAGCAGGCAGAGGAGGTGCCAGAGGTGGAGGTCATTAATGTGACCGATAATTAACTTTTTATGTTTTGATGAACTTTTTGGTAGTCTGGCCCAGAGGGGGCAGACTTTGTAAGTTTTAAACTAGTTCTTTTGTGGTTGCTCCGCCAAGGTGGCGGTTAAACTTTTGGGCCATACTTTGGCCTATATTTTGAAATGCCCCTTGTCATGGTTTGGCAAGGTTTTAGCTTACATATCGTGTGTTCGTTTGTTTATCTTTCCTGTTTTTAGGAAGTTTGTGCCGTGTCAGTCTGCTTGACTGATTTAAGCGAGTCCTGTCACCCTGAAAAGGCTAACGTTCGACTCGCCTAGGCTGCGTGTCACCGACGGCTGATTTAGGCGTATGCCGCAATGTAAGGAGGAGTGGCCGTGTCAACCTTGGAGGCTGATTTAGACCAACCTGGTCAGCCTGAAAAGACTGATCCAGACCAAGCTAGCTGCCGTGTCAGCCGGATGGCTGATTTAGGCGTATGCCGCAGTTTTTGGACTACTTAACCTTGTTCATGACGCAAGGTGTGTTCATCTCGTTTTATGCCAGCAGGGGCGTCATTGAGGCAAGTTTATCGTCATTCTAGGACCAAATGGAGACGTTGCAGGACTCTGGTAGCGCAGATATCCCTACGTTCCATGTTCGTTTTTGCATGCATGCTGGGGCCCTGATTAAGTGCGATTAGTGCGAGCTACGTCCAGGGGGTGGTATCAGGGGTAGATGGATAAGCGTATTCGGTGTCCAACCAGGCTCCCTTTCGTATGTTCCACGATCCTTTGGTGAGGGTGCTCATTGTGGAGAAAATAGGTTGGGCATGTTGGAGTGCCGTGTGCCTTGTCACCCCGCGTTGCGCTGTTGTGATCTGCTAGACATCCTTTCAAAGTACCATAGACACCAGAATTCAAAGTGATGTACTTAGAGAAGCCTAAAAATAAGAAAATCTATTAGAATGATGTGAAATACCTGTCGCCATCTCATGGGATACCAGAGCAATTGTGGTCCCAGGACGCTGCCAGACCACACCATCCAATAGTAGTTTAAAGTCTTAAAAACAATTAAAGACACCAGAAATAAGAGTGAAATTTACAGTATGCCTACTACCGGATTTTATTTTATCTTTTAAAAACGATTTGGCTTCTCATAGTACATTATTCTGAAAGCTAAAGCCAACTTATTATTAAAAGTAATATCTCTTCAGGTGAAGTATGTTCCATGGGCGTTGTATGATTTGACCGTCCATAGTCATCAGTCTGTATGCGCCATGGCCAACAACTCCTTCTACCTGGTATGGTCCTTCCCATTTGTAGGCGAATTTGCCTGCTCTTCGATTCTTGGTGTTCTGAAACACCTCTCGGAGAACCAGGTCTCCTACCTCCAGGAGCCTGACTTTCACATTCTTGTTGTAACTCCTGGCCACCGATCGCTTGTAGGCAGCCAGACGGATTTTTGCGCTTGCTCGCAGCTCGTCAATTGTGTCCAGGCTTCTGGTCATCTCTGCATTGTTCAGTTCCCTTGTCATATTTTCATACCTGTGAGTGGGAACTAGAACTTCTGATGGAATGACTGCTTCCGCGCCAAACACCAGGTTGAAGGGTGTTTGACCTGTTGCTATCTTTGGTGTCGTTATGTCTGACCATAACACTAGTGGCAATTCATCTGCTCACTTTCCTCCAAACTCTTGTAACCTCCTTCTTAGATTGTCCATAATGATTTTATTGCTGGATTCAGCTTGTCCATTGGACTTTGGAGTCCTAGGTGCTGACTTTTTTAAGGTGATATTCCACCTGGCACAGTATCCCTCGGTATCGTTGGAGATGAATTGTGAGCCATTGTCACATATGATTTCTGATGGGATACCAAATCTGCAAATGATGTTTCGTTTTATGAACGAAATGACTTGTTTGTCTTTTACCTCCGTGAATGCTTCTGCCTCTATCCACTTGGAGAAGTAATCTGTCATTGCTAGCATCCAGATTCTGTTTCCTGTGGCCCGTGGTAAGAGGCTTACTATGTCCATGCCATGAATGGCCAGGGAGAGATGATAGGGTGCAGAGGCTCTGTTGGCTGGTGGATCATGGGCGCTGAGCGCTGGCAGGCATCACATTTTCGTGCGTACTCTGCTGCATCTGCCTTCATTGAAGGCCAATAATATCCCTGTCTGAGGGCTTTATTTGCCAGACTTCTGCCCCCTGCATGGTTTCCACATTCGCCGCTGTGGAGAGCATGTAACACAGTTTGTGCTTCTTCCTTGTCCAGGCATCGTAGGTAAGGGCCTGCTAGCGATTTTCTGAATAATATATCATCAATGAGTATGAATCTGGAAGCCTTTATTCTAAAAGCTCTCACTTCCTTCTTATCATCTGGTAGCTTGTTGTGGCGCAGCCAGTCTAGGTAAGGTGTGCGCCAGTCGTCTGCTGGATCGGCTACTTGGTCAGGCGCCTGCCTGTTTGGCCGAGAGCTCTCACCTTCCTCTGTAACTGCTTGGATTTCCTTTTCGTTTTGTGGATCCTCCAGTTCACCCCTGTCTATTTCGTCTGCCTTCTGGATAGAAGGTTCTAGCATATGTGCTATTGGAATCTTTGGATAGCTCTGTTGGTTTGAATGTTGCCCCGGGGTTGCTTGGGCGTCGCTTCCACGTTCGATCTCTCAGGGGGACCTGTTTAAGCTTGCAAGTTTCGAATTTTTGTTTTAATTCCTTTGCTACTTTTAGGTATGCAATCATCTTCGAATCTCTGGCTACAAACTCATCATTCACGTGGTTGACTATTAACAAAGAGTCACTGGATATGAGCAGGTGTCTGACCCCTGACTCCAGAGCTAGCTTCATTCCCAATATCAAGGCCTCGTATTCTGTTTCATTGTTGGTTGCCTTGAATTAACATCTTACAGGTTGCGCTATCAGGTCTCCCTGTGGTGATCGCAGAATTAATCCTACACCTGCCCCCCTTTGGTTGGAGGCTCGTCGATATGCATCCGCGGACTTCGTCCGCTTGCTTCCTTCTAAAGTGAGGATCTCGTATCCGCGATTACGGATGGTGGATCAAGTCCGACACTAAGTCGGCCAGTGCTTGTGATTTGATTGTTGTTCTAGGGTCGTATTGGATGTCGTATCCACTGAGGTGTACAGACCATTTAGACATTCTTCCTGATAGTTCAGGCTTTCTCATGATAGCTTTTAGCGGGTAGTTTGTCACAACATGTATGATGTGTGACTCAAAATAGGGACGCAGTTTGCGAGATGCTACCACCAATGCTAGTACTAATTTTTCAAGAGATGTGTACCTGGTCTCTACCGGCAGCAGAGATTTGCTTACGTAGTATACTGTCTTCTGATCCTTTTCTTGCTCTCTGACCAGGACAGCACTTACCGCTACTTCTGTGACGGCTAGGTATAGGAATAATGGTTCTCCTGGCTTCGGTTTTGATAGCAATGGCGGGTCTTGAGATAATGCTTTGACTCTCGAAGGCTTGCTCATGCTCGAGGTCCATTCAAACTTCGGCTCTTCCTTAGTACGTCGTAAAATAGTCTCGCATTTATCCGAAGATCTTGAAATGAACTTGTTTGTGGCCGCTACCTTTCCGCCTAGTCTTTGAACATCTTTAGGCTTCTCGGGTGATTCCATTTGTAAGATGACTTTGATCCGCTCGATCTTTGGCTTCTATTCCTTTTTAAGTTACAATATAGCCTAAGAACTTGCCAGAGGATACTCCGAAGGTGCACCTAGATGGGTTTAGTTTCATCTTGTATTCCCTGAGGGTGCTGAATGTTCCTGCCAGATGCCGCATATGATCTTTGGCCTTTTCTGATTTCACCACCATGTCATCAATATACACCTCCATTATTCTTCCTATTTGCTCCTTGAACATTCGATTAACCAGCCTTTGATATGTGGAGCCTGCGTTCTTTAGGCCGAACGGCATGACGTTGTAGCAATATATTCCTCTCTCGGACATAAATGTTGTCTTCTCTTGATCTGCAGGATCCATCTTGATCTGATTGTATCCACTTCATGCGTCCAGGAATGTTAACATCTCGTGTCCAGCTATTGCATCTACCATTGCATCAATATGAGGCAGCGGGAATGGATCTTTAGGGCATGCTTTATTGAGATCGGTGAAGTCCACACATACTCTCCACTTCCCATTCTTTTTAGGCACCACCACTACATTAGACAACCATTCTGGGTATTTTACTTTCCTTATTTTCTTTGCTGCCAGCAGGCTATCTACTTCCTGGTTGATTACCTTATTTCTCTCCGCTGCAAACTTTCTTCTTCTTTGCTGAATGGGTTTACACTTTGGGTCCACGCTAAGCTTATGTGCTATGATCGATGGATCTATTCCTATCATATCATCGTGTGACCATGCAAAGCAATCCATGTTATCTTGTAAGAACTTGACTAGCTGCTGTCGTAAGCTTCCTGTACATCCTGCTCCAATGAGCACGGTTCTTTCGGGTGCGGCATGTCCGGGTTGATCCGATCCGGCTCTTCGCTGGGGTTCAATGTATTCGTCCCGGATAGGTCTTCAGTAATTGCTATGCGGGAGGGGGGCGGTGCACTAGAGCGCCTTTTATAGCAGCCTCTAGCTTCCTCCTGATCTCCTCTTATTGTTTCTACTCCCCATGGTGTGGGGAATTTTATGCACTGGTGGTATGTTGAGGGGACTGCCTTCATTTGGTGCAACCATGGTCTTCCTAAGATGACGTTGTAAGTAGAGGGGCCATCTATAACCAGGTACCTGACTTGTTTGTTGACTCCTCCCACATAGGTTGGGATGACTATCTCACCTAGCGAGCTGACTGTTTCTCCGCTGAAGCCTACTAGCGGAATAGTCTTCTTTTGTAAATCCTTCTCGCTGAACCCCATGTTCTCTATGGTTTTCAGCATGATTAAGTTGACCGAGCTTCCTGTATCTACCAGGACCTTCCTAACTGTGCAATTGGCCATTGACAAGGTGATAATAAGTGCGTCATGATGTTCTCGTTCATCGTACGTATCTCCTTCATCAAAGCTATCTTTGGCGATCACCGTGAGAAATTCTCGCAAGAATTAGGGCTGTCTCCTTTGATCTCGGTGGCATGTCTCTTAGTCTGCTGAGTATGTCGGCCGCTTAAGTCCGAGCCGCTTTGTTATCACGTTTATAATTTTAGTGCATGTGGGTGGATCTGCCGGCTTGGCGGAACCTACCTTATCCCCGCCGCTTGCCCCCACGTGGTAATAGGTGGCTCGGCTTTCCTTGTTCGTACAGGCGCTTGATCTCTCTTCTCAATGTGTAGCAATCCTCAGTGTTGTGTCCGATATCACGATGGAATTCACACTTCTTCTTGCTATCCTTTCTCCAGGCTTGCTCTCCTACTGGTGGGTTGGGCCACCTGACTCCATCTCCCATCTTCCTGAGTGCCTTCAAGATTCCTCCGATACCTGTAGTGAATCCATATTCAGCCAGGGTGGGGAGTAGCTGGTTTTCCTCGATTCTGTTGATTCCCCTCCCATATGGTCTGTATCTCTCGTCCTTCTTGCTGGTGGTTTGCTTTCTTCCTGATTTCTACACGGCTGAAGTACTAGAAATACTCGGTGTGCTCTGTAAGCTGGCTCTAGCTAGGATATCTTCCTCCAGTTTGATCGCGGCAGCTGCCTTTTCCTGCACTGCTTCGAAACTATGGCGGGGATGCATAGTCAACTGCTTGTATAGGTCGGAGTCGTGGTGGAGGCCTCTTCTGAAGGCTTCTACTGCTGTTGAGACATTACACTCTCGTACTGCTACCTTCTCATTGTTAAATCTGGTATTGTATTCTCCAATGCTCTCTCCTGCCCCCGGACGATTCTCGTATAGGTCTCTGCGTGCTTCGTGGCTTTCCGCCGCTTTGCGAACCGTTGAGTAAATACGTTCAAGCAATTCGGCGAATGTAGATATCGACTGTTGGGCGGTGCTTACAAACCATCGAAGTGCCGGTCCTGTTAGAGTGGACCCGAATCCTTTGCACATGCAGGCCTCCTTAACTTGTCCTATAGCTGTTACCGTCATCATTTTCTGCTTATACTGACTAATATGATCAAAGGGGTCTGCTGTACCGTCGAAGAGAGGCATATTTGGATTCGTGAATCCCTTTGGCATGGCTGTGATGGATATGGTGTCCACGAATGGTGAGTCGGCATAACTGTCTAGAGCTGCTTTCTCGAGTGGGGGTGGTAGCCCTGGAACCCTGCTCAACATCTCCTTTAGCTCCAAGTACTACTGATTGGTTATATTGGTCGAACGGGGTTCGCTTCGTCATTTGTCTCGCATATTTCCTCCCGATCCGGCCCCGGAAGGTTTCGATAGGCTCCGGCAGCCGGGGTTGTAGTAACGACTGTCCCCTGCTGCCAGTTCACTGGCTGGTTTGACTCGGATCCTGCTACAGGTGTCTGATCGATTGTTGCAGGACTGCTGACGGGGAGACCACCTGTTTGTATCCCTACGAGCTAGCTGGCTGCCAGCTATCTGGTGTGAGGTATCCTAACCCTCGTGGGGTTATTCTTCCATCTGACGGTATCGTAGCTAAATCTAATCTTGTAATTATTTCAGCTGGTATCTGCCTACTGCCTGATGTTCCTTGTGTCAGATCTACTAAGGGTGATCTTCCTTCACCTGTCCTGTTCGCTGGAGTGTTGGACTGCTGCTTTAGGAGATCAATTTGTGCCCAGAGCTCTCTGTCTCTCCTTCTTACCTCAGCATCTGCTCTCCTTTGGTCTTCTCTCATGTTTTCCATAGCTTTCTGAAGATTTTCCACGCCGGCGAGCAGGATTTGCGTGGGACTGGGCGGCGGAGTGACGCCTGAGCTTGATGTTCCTTTGTCTGATCTGACCTGAGTTGAGACAGCAGGAATCCTGGGAGGTAGAGAAGCTTTTGTTGTCGGTATGATTCTTGAGGTATGTCCGGGAGCCTGCGTGGCCACTGTCGATGTTGGACTTTGGGTGGACGGTGGTGGTGGCGATGGTTGCCTGCTCCCTGACATGGCTTCAGATGCTTGCTTTTCCATTGTATATCTAGAATATCAACGATTGACGACCACAATGCCCCACGGTGGGCGCCAAACTGTTTAGGTATTTTTACATAAATCGATTAATTAGGGTCAATGTAGTCTATATTCGTTGGTTGGATGTATGTCTGTTCGTACGTCGTTAAGTAAATAGGAAAATAAAGTGCGTAATGTAAATTGACACGTAAGATTTTGGTGACGCGGAAAACCCAATGTGGGAACAACCGCGGGAGGGACGGTACCCTGCTAAGTATTGCACTATATGAATAGGAGGATGGTTACAATGGTAACGTTTATGCTGATCTCGCTGGCGCTAGGTGTCGGGCCTGCAAGATCCCAGGTGAACGTATATTTGAAGATGGTATGCCGTGGAATTTTATGTCTTGAATATGTTGTTGAATGTCTTCTTGATTTGCTTCCTTCGCTATTTATAGGGTAAGAACCCTAGATATATCCTACCTTGAATATGGAAAGGGAATATTATTTCCATAAGGACTTCTTTCCAAACCCGGACTCCATTGCCAATTCTTCCCGATCTCCCTAACTTCTCCCTAACGTCTCCCTAACACTCCTTTCCTTAACGCGGGCACCTTCTATGACGGGCTCTTAATCCTTCTCAAGCCCATTTCCCTTTTTCCTGACTGCGGGCTCCCTTCCTCCTCGCCACTTCTTTCGTAGTCTTTATTTTATCAAATGGGCCTTCTTTATTATGCTATTTTTAGCCCAAACAGTCCCTTACTCGATCGAGTGGCCTGTACTCGATCTAGTGACCCATGTTTTGGGTCATATGCTTATCTTTTGACTTCGTTCCATATTATGTTTAATTCAAAGGTGTTATTTTGCTTCTTTATGCATTGTTTTATATGTATGTTGATCCTGATGCGTAAGTTACCCAATCTTATGATGTAAGGAGTGGCACCTGTGGTGAGTATGAGTTCGGTGGGAGGACATGAGTTATATGTGGTTGCGATAGATAGTGGAAAAAGAAAAGGAAGATTGTTGTGGCTTAATTGAGACATAGAGCATGTTTTCTGAGATGAGATGAGTGATATGATTGTGTGTTGAGTAACGTAAAAGCAAGTGAATATGGGCAAGGGATGATGTGAGTCTAAGGAACGTGAGAATAAAAAGATTTAAAGTAAGGATGTGGATAGTGGCAGCTTGAGATGTGTAAAGAATTATGGAGGGAGATGGTTAGGAGTCGTGTGGGTTAAGGATATATGTAGTGAAAGTTCATTTTAAAGGGGTTGAGAAGAGTGGTATACAGTGAACTTTATGGAGACATGTTGCGAGGTGGATTTGTAGACAGTGAGTGAGTTTGGAAGATTTGGTTTATTAAGAGGTGAAACTACGTGTGATTTCTTTGGGCATTTAACGGTATGAAATAAATTTTGATTTCTAGAGATGTACGGAGGAGATGCAATTGTTTGAACAGTGAACGTTGATTTTATGGATAGATTAGTGGCAAGTGTGAGTGATAGCATAATAAGAGAAGATCCATGGTAAGAAAGAGTGAGGTGATATCGATATAAAATAATGGGATTTGGGTTTTAGAGCGATGAGAAGGTAATTGGAGCACTAAAGAGTTAGGTAGAAGTAATAAGGAGTTGAGCTATTAAATGGAATTGTCGATTATAAAGAGAAAAGAAGGATAAAAGTAAGCTGAGAAAAATGTTCACCGGAGTTATGTGACACAAAAGTAAGGAACCGTCGAGATGTATGATACTATCAAGAGTAAGTAAGTTAATGGTTATACAGAAGTTTCAGGACAACATGATTAATCATGAGTTTCGAGGAATTAAGGGAGTATGAAGTTGGTGGAGTATTTGCACGATACGAGATTTTTGGTGGAGAGTTAGATGATGATACAATTAAGGATAGTATTGGGAATAATGTTGAGGTAATTTTGTTGATGGATCCGATGTTCGTTATTTGGGATGTTAACCAAAGATAGGAAAGAAATCGTGATGTTTAGAGATGAGTGTCAGAGGTTTGATGCCCGGACAGCGGTAGTGTTATGGTTTGTGACTAGTGGTTAAGGGTGATGGAATATTAGAAAGGTAGCAATTCTAATGAGGTTAATTTTGTAGAGGCCGGATTGATATGTATGGTTGTAAGGAAGTATAAGATGTGGTTAGATGAGGCGGGTGCTAATAGTTGAATAGTAATGGTATGGTTACATTTGGCATGGGGTGATGGATATGCGAATGGGAGAATGAGTTATGAGGGGCATACGAGTTAAGCTCGTGTGAGAGGTAACTTTTATCAGGTGATAACTTACGTGATCAGGATTGACTGGTTGGATGTGATTACGGGTCTGTGGTATATATAAATGTTTGTGTGAGGTTTTGACCTCACAAGAAGTGATATGGTGTGATAATTATAAAGTTGTTATATGATTGTTTTGTAATTTATGTTGGGTACGGTATACTAATGGAATGAGGTTCAAAAGGTAATAATTTGATTGATCTGGCATGGATAGTTAAAAATTGTATGTGTATTGATATTTATTCCGTGATATGGTAAGGATGATGTTCATGAGATTCCTGTCAGTTTATTCCGTATAATATGTTGTGTTATAATCTAGTAAAACGGTTTTGAGTGAGTTTTCTTGTTCGAAATGTCATACTAAGTCAGTTTTTATGGGAATTATATGTGGTTGTGATGTTTATTGATGTTGTTGTTGTGCCTCGGGTGGTGATCCGGGCATGGTACTTCATGTTGTGATGCGGGTATTTTCGCACTGCGGTGTGGCTGTTGGTGGCGGTGTTGCGATGCCGTCACCGGTTGTGGTGGAGTAGGCAGGATGATTATGATTCGAGTTTCGAAAGTACATACCAGTTATACATATATTGTTGTTTTGTTTGATGTTGCTCCCTGCGAGTTTCAGTTTGTGCAGATAGACACTTGTCTTGTTTATTGATGTTTTCTTTACCAGTTTAAGTTTGAGAATGAGGGTAGAGTATGATATGAAATAGAGTTGTATATGTTTTCGTTGTTGTCATGGTATAGTGATATTCTGTTGATGGGACACGGTTGTCAGAAGTTGTTACAGTACATTTGATCTTGTTGTAGATGAGACATCGGTGCACATAGTCATGGCAAGTGATTCGTAAAACAGGTGTGGTCATGATCTGAAAGCTGCAGGTGGTTCATAATCTTTTGTTGGGACAGTGAGGGTAGGGTGTTTGGTTTTAGTGTCATGTTAAGTCATGTATGAGTTTTGCAGTGATGAAAGAAAAGAACTTGAGGATCTGGAATGAGTGTACGTCACAAGTGTGAATCGTGAGCTATGCTTTTGACGATAGGAGTTTATATAGTTTATATAGAGAGGTATGTTGTTTTGCAGTAATAATGGAGAGTTAGTATGGTGATTTTGCTACGAGTTTTATGGTATAATTTAGGTGGTGTGCCGAATGAGTTGAGGTATGAGAAATGTTTAAGTAAGAGAGCCTTGGATATATGCTTGGCGAGTGTTTAGATTATAGGTGGTTATCTTTGACATGCGGTGGTGATGAGGATAATGAAATGATATAGCTAAGGATTTAGTATTAGTGAGTTACGAGGACGTAACATTTGTCTTAAGAGGAGTAGGATGCGATAAAAGAGAGTTTCATGGTTGTGCATGTTGTAATATAATTGGAAGTAGAGTGTTAGCGTAGCGTAAAGGAGGGATTTGTTTTGTGGTTGATACTGTTAAAAGGCCATGGCCGTGCTTGTAGTAGTGTGATGCTTAGGAGTGTGAGAATATTTCAATAGTGTTGACAGTTGAATGATGATGATTATGCATTCGATAGTTTTGACAGTTGGAAGAGGATGTTATGAGTGTGAGTAAACTTCGAGGACGAAGTTCCTTTTAAGGGTAGTAGAATGTAACATTCCGTTTGATGTCTATGAGTGTCTTGATATTGAATTTGCTAGTGGATGATATATTACGGAGCTAGCAGCGTTTGTGGACGGTAGTTGGTAGGGTATGGAGTTAGCGTTGAGAGAGATATAATGGAGTTGATACGATATCGTGAGCCATGTCGTGGAGGTAGGAATAGTTAGTGGAGTTGGTGTTACGAGTTCATGTTTGGTTGGAGTTTTGTTTTGAGTTCTTAGTTACGTTGTTGTGTCTTGATCGAGTTAGCATGTTTATTTTTTAGTATGGGTTGAACTTCGGGGACGAAGTTCTTTTTAAGGAGGGGAGACTGTAATACTACGGTTTTATGAACCTCTGGGTACTCTATCGAGTGGGCCTTACTCTGTCGAGTAAGGGTGTTTTGCGTTTAAAATAGTTTCTGACCTGTAGGGTACTCGATCGAGTAGCCTTGGTACTCGATCGAGTAGAGGGCACTCGATCGAGTACGTTAGTGTGGACAAGGCCCTCGGGAACTGCGTCCGAGGGATCCACACCGGCATAATCGACTCGAGGTTCTTTCGAATCGAATTAAGACCAATTAGAGTCGCCACCAAGTTTTTTGGGAACTTGGAACCGTTCAAGTCAACTTTACACCTTTCATCGAAAAGCATAAAGCCCATCGACTACGAGTGATTAAAGATAAAGACTTGTACCCTATATCACTCGATTTGAATGACTCTCGTAATCCAATGGTATTTAGACGGATCCACAAACCATAGATCTTGAGTAAGGGGTGAGGGTACGTGTTGGGAAGCCCATAAGGACACCCAACCCCGCCCGTCAATAACGGCCTCTACTAAGTCAAGTGTCGGATTTCAAACAAGGTCATAGCTACGTACGATGTATGATATGCAAACGTTGTTTTAACCCTATCATGTGACAACAATTTCTATGTCGTTTTAGATGCAACTAAACTAACTTTGTCAAAGTTCTAATTTAGCATGTGGGTTGATTGATCTAGCAACATTCAAACGAAAGCAAACAAGGCTTAAGGGGGAATGGGGGAGCCGTTGGGATCTACCTATTACAAACCAGGCATTTCATGCCGACACAACAATAAATAAATTACAACTCGAACTAAATACAATTGCTACAAACGACTCAAAACGCGACACAAAACACACGGCCAAACGGCCTTGAAAACCGTGCACATGGGGGAAGTGACTCACGGCCTACATGACACACGGCCGTGGGTCCCTCCTCGTATTGCGTGCCCTCACTTAATCCCATCGGATTAGACATTGGGCTATGCACCAAAGCATGCATTAGCATAAACCGGGCCATGTTGTTTTAAACAACATGCGGTTTACTACGCTCTTACAAGCATTGGGAAAAACCGTCTAACCAAATAAAACCAAGGTTTTCAAAAAAGGTTTTGACTCAAAAAGGAGAACAAATTACAAATAGATTACAAAACGTGACTCAAAGAAACATAAATTAAATACAAGCGATAAAACGAATAAAGAACGAACGATGCAAAAACAAACGAAATAGGGAGGCCAAATACACGGCCAAACACACGGCCAACCACGGCCCAACCAGAGTCAACCTAGTTCCTAAGTTAGATTCATTAGTTAGATCGAATGATTGCGAAAAGGAATCGAAAACAAGGTCAGAAAACGAGTTAAAAACGATGTTGATTGATTGTCGCGTTATGGTGCATTCTACACGGCCTAAAGGGTCTAATTAGGTCAAATATCATAAGATTAACGCTTACTCGTCGAGTGTTAATAGGAAGGTGCTAATCACGCACTCCTATGCTAGCGAGAAATCAAGTGATAAGAAAGATGCATTCAATTATTTACAGAATCGTTAGTTGATTTATAAAGCTACGTCAAAGCCACCTATTATGTCTAATTAGGTTATTAAATTAAATTAATGTTATCTAAATATGTCATAGGTTAACAACCAGAGGTTAAACTAACATGCAACGGGTCCTAGGGTCCATCGATTTGGCCGAAACAGTAAAGGGGTCGAAAGCGATGAAAGTTAGACAACTCGTTTTAATTATGCCCTACCTTGAACACGAGGATATGTAAATGAGACGGGGGTGTACGACCGACAGAAGGAGCGGTTTCTTTTCCCATCTCAAGTCAACGCGGGTGTTCATGGTGGTACTTTAACTCATACTCGGACTAACTAGTTTCATAGTTAATTTAGAACGAACGATAAACAAACAAAAAACAAACAAAAACAAGCTATAAAAAAGGGCATAAAAAACGAAATAAAAAAAGGAAGAGAAGGGGATTTGATGCACCCTCAACCTACATGTATCGTTGACACCGTCTTGGGTCGTAATCGAAGGTAGGTTTTATCTCGAGAGGCCGTCGTCGACGAAGAACAAAGCACACGCGCGTTTTGGAAAGTTTCTGGACAGCAGTTTTAAAACAGTGATATCTCCCTCGTTTCACGACGAAAATTCGATCCGAAAGATGTTTTGAAAACTAGAAAGAGAGGAGAACAAGGATCTTAAAGCAACCCCTGCTCGATTTGGGTTATTGGGCACGAAAAACGAGCACAAACAGAACTGGACAGACAAGAAGAAACCGCGAAAACAGAGTGTTATTTCACTCTGTTTTTCGAGGGATTTCGTGTACTCTCAAGGGCAATTTGGCTCGTGATTCTTTATCTAATGTGTGTATGGATGTTGTATGGTTAATTAGGAACAAGAAACTCGAATTTTTATGGTAATTTGATGGAGGAACGAGATGATTTTCGAAGGAGGCACACAAACAGTTTCTGTTTGTGTGTCGGTTTTGTGTAGGGTTTTTGGAGGATGTTTAGGGTTTGTTTCTGAGGTTTAAAGCTTGTGGGTGATGGTTGGATGTATGGAGAACTTCGAGGAATGATTGTATGGTGAAGGGGTGGTATTTATAAGGGTTTAAAATAGGTTAAAAGGGAGTAAGGAGCAGTCGGGCTCATTGAACATGGCTGCTGTCCATCGGTTTTGGGAGGGGTTTCTAGGGTTCGTTTTGGGGGATTTCTTGGTGATCAAGCTAGGATAATATGGGTAGGATACTAGGGTATGGGTTAGGGTTAATGGGTACGGGTCTTGGTAGTGTTTGAAGTGGGTTTTGGGCTCGCGAATTGAGCTGCAAAACAGGGGAGGGATTCGGTTTTATGCGGGCTGCTTGGGGTTGGTTTTGAACGAGATTTTGGGCTGCTTGTGAGGGGGTTCGAACATGGGTTGATGGGTAGAGGCTTAGGTGGGTTAGTGTACTCGAGATTCGTGCCAATTCGCAAAGGAAACGGGCTTAAAAACCGAGCTAAAAACGAGCTCAAAAACGAGTGTCCAAAACGAATTCTTCGCTTTTAAAACGATTTTTCAAATCAAATAACAATTTAAAATAAATGACTTTTCAAATCAAATATTCTCATAAAAATGATTTTTCAAATCAAATACTTATTTTATTTTCAATAAAATAAACTTTGGAAAAATAAATTTAAAATAAATTAAATTTACCTAAAAAACCAATAATTTAAATATCATTTAAATTAATAAAATACTTCATCGACGACGCCCATTCTACCTCGTAAAACGAGCTCCAAATAATGACAATGACAACTAAAGAATACATGTGTCCTATCATCATCGGGTGTTTGTCGGGTTCTCTATAAATTCCAATATCGACGGATACGGGTATCTACAGAGCCCCCACTTTGACTGAGGCTTGGACAAGGCGAAAGTCAAAGTATACCCCAGGTCCCTTTCGACCTGAGGATTCTTCGGGTCGTTTATAGTCCATTAGACTTGCGTATATAAGCTCGCCAGCCATAAGAAGAGATCATACCTGAAACTTCGTTGGGGATTAACTCTTGCTTCTGTTGCGTCGAATTATCATTGTTGGTCATCGACCCATGAATTGCATAAATGGTGGGTTGAGCCTTATCCTTAGGCGCCTACGTATCCGTTTCTGACGGAATCAAACCGCGTCGTAGTTTAAGCAATCGCCGACACATGCCCAAAGTTTATCATCTGCTGGCGTATGTCCAAAATTCATCATCTATTGACATTGGCCCAAAATTTATCATCTCACTTTGGCACTTGTCTAAATGGGACGGGACTTTCCGAGGAGGTTGCCGTCGCTTTCATCATTTGCTTTCGGCTAAGGAATTCTTCCATTTCATACTCTTGTAATTGAATTGAATTTCGAG
Organism: Silene latifolia; assembly: GCF_048544455.1. Taxonomy (NCBI): domain Eukaryota; kingdom Viridiplantae; phylum Streptophyta; class Magnoliopsida; order Caryophyllales; family Caryophyllaceae; genus Silene; species Silene latifolia. Next base: position 16,605,263 of record NC_133529.1, read on the forward strand.
TGGATGTCATCCATTTCACCTTGATAATGGTCTCGAAGCCAACGGCTTCAGAGCCCCGATTTCTGTAACGGCTCTAAAGTCGAAGACTTTAGAGCCCCAGATTGAAGCATATCCTGCTACATTTGAAACATAGAAAATGTACTAGCAATAATCACCACATAAGCACATTGGGATCATCGATCTTGGAATTGGATCGTTTTGAAGTACTGGGTCATCGACCCGAAAATTGTATTTGAAAATTTTGAATGATTGGGTCATCGACCCAAAAAAATGAATTTGAAAATTTTGAATGATTGGGTCATCGACCCGCATTTTGAATTTTGAAATTTTGAAATTTTGAAATTTTGAAAGTTGAAGCTTTTGATTGATGGGTGAGCATGAGATGCGACTCAGACATACTATATGATTCGTGAACGTGGGCGAGCCGCTACCATAAAAACAAAAAGAAAATAAAACCGTAAGTGTGCACGGGCTTTAATTCAAATATCGACTGGTTGGGGGTAAAAATGTAAATTAGCCGTTCGGCGCTCCCGAAAACGCGATAGATGTGCTAAAATCCGATGTATTATGCCAAAGACGGTGTGAGGGGCGGGCCTAAGAGGCGCGCGACCCAAGGCCCTCACGGCTTCAAAAAAACGGCACCCTAGGAGTGTCCTCCTAGGTGTTTCCTTCCCTTATACTTTCTATATATAAGGAAGCGTTGTATCGCCAAATTTATTCTCGCTTTTCCCCCAAATGGTGCAAATAACATAAATCATTATGAATAATCTAGTTAGTGCTATGCGAGCATGGGAGACCGACTTTACTAGCGCAGAGAGGCAAGAATTAAAGACCGTTCACTTGGCGCAATTACTTCCCTTACGCCAGATCCCCTTCAACTCGCGCGTTGTTGGAGCACCGCCTTAGCTACCGGGATCCTTTGAACCATGTCTTTGCTTTTCCCGAGGGTGAGATCTGCCCTCTTCCCGAAGAGTTTTTCGCCCTTGGAGGATGGGATGCCGAGGCCATACCTGGCTATACCTAAATTTCATTCGGTGGTGGCGTGGAACCTATCTAGACCGCCTTGGCCTTTCCGGGACGGAGTCCGAGGGAATAGTGGTGGTGACGAAGTCAACCTTCTTGCTATTCATAGGAGGTTTTGTATCTTGCGGAGCAAGATTTGCCGCCAAAGACATCTGTCGCGGGCCTTTGGATTGATCATGTTACACCTTTATGTCTTCGAAGGTAGAATGAACAAGACAACTTGTGTAGGGCAAGCGAAGCTCTTGTCCATTGTGTCCCAGATGGAGACGGGACATAACCCTTCCCGGATTATTCTCATTTGAAACCCTTCGAGGTTTAGATGCTAAGAAGATGAACCCGCTTGATTGGTCGGGATGCTCCGTCTTTTTGCAGCAACACAATCTACTCTCTTGATTAATTTTCCTTTTACCACAATTCTTGTGTTATTGCCACGCTTTCGTTGCATTCTGCCACGATTTTGTCACGATTTTGCCGCATTCTCGCCACGATTTTTTGTATTTTGCCACGATTCCGTCACAAATCCGTTTTTCCTTTTTTTTTTTTTTTTTTTTTTTTTTTTTTTTTTTTTTTTTTTTTTTTTTTTTTTTTTTCGCCTTCTTTTCTTTTTTTCGCCTTCTTTTCTTATTTTTTTTCGTCTTCTTTTTTTCGTCTCTTTCATGTTTTTTTTTTTCTTCTTCTTTTTTTCTTTTTCAGGTGTGGCTTTGCGAGAGATTTTGGCTTTTCGCCCCGCCGCGGGAGCCCAACTCGTATCTCGCTCGTATGCTGACTATGCGTGCTAAGCGGTATGAGGACGGGCATCAAAATGATCTTGCCTATTGGCGAAACAAACTGACAGAAGGGGAAGGTCGCCCTCTGTGCTGGGTCATGCCTTGGCTTCGCCTCAAATCCTTTACTATCCTTAGGAAGATGACAAAACCAGACGTTTGCAGCCTCTGGGTTTAGAGAGGTCTATCCACATTTACCCCGACCGCGTCTGCGTCGATGGGCCGCAGACAAATGATTCCCAAGTGTGAGGTCTGCATTGGGACGAGCAAGAGAGCTGAATTCCTCTATATGTGACGATTGGCTCAAGAGGTGGCACCAAAGGCGTCTTTGGTACGTATCTGCGCGCCCTCAGACCATCTGGGTATCCCCGTCTTATACTAAATGGCTTAAAGAGAAGACCGACTCAGGTAAGGATTTGTGTAGGAAAGATGAGCTCGTCGACATCAAATATTATGACAAAAGCGTAAACAATCGGGACTTCTTTGTTAACGACCTTTCGTCTACATCCGGACTCGAAGCTAGGACCGAGAAGACTTCTAAGACCGACTCACAAAGCGACAGTGTGTGGGAGCGGTTGGGTTCAAAGACACACCCGGCTCACTTTGGAAGGAAGACTTGGTCCTCGCTGAGTGTAAAAGATAGGTGGGCCCTCGGGAAGAAATGACGATTCCTCCCAAGAAGCGTGCTGGACAGATGTAACACAACTACCCCTCCCCACGGGAGCCTCGGTCACGTGACCCAAAAGGCAAGGGGAAAAAGAAGATGTAGGAGCCTTCGACCCCAATTTATTATTTGATACTACTACTTATTATTCGTCGCTAGCTGTTTTCTTTTTTTTTTTTGAAGGATGTAATGGGCATCGCCCGATCTTTAATAAGACTTACTATCTATTAAAATTCCCAGTTTCTGCATGAATTTTCATTTTATTAAAAGAAAGGTCGGTTGTACTCTTTTAAAGAGCTGCCTACGTATCTGTTATCAACAGAATCAAACCGAGCTCGTAGTTCCACAAAACGAATGCGCTACAATCATCGATTTATAACGCACAAAAAGCAGCGAAGCAAAAGTGCCGCGGCCTAGACTCGCTCACGAGCACTGCAATTCAAAATTTTATTTTATGACATTGAGAGTGAGTTCTACGGATAGTATTTCTTGATTGATCCAAGTTCGTCGGATTCGCAAAATCATTTCCATCTAGATCAATCGCCTAATCGCCCCTCCCGATAATATCTTCTTTACTGTAAGGACCGCCCGATTCGGCTTGAATTTTCCCCTCGGGTCAATTGGTAGTAAAGCGCGAACGGACTTTAGAACTAAATCCCCATCTTTTATTCCTCGAGGTTTCACCTTTTTGTTAAATGCCCTTTGTATCCTTTTCTGATAAAGTTGAACATGGTGTAATGCATTTAACCGTCGCTCGTCGAGCATGACCAAAGAATCATATCTGGCTTGCAGCCAGTCAGCTTCAGGGACCTGACTTTCTAGCAGGATCCTCAAAGAAGGTACCTCTAATTCGATAGGCTGAACCGCTTCCATCCCATATGTTAAATAGAACGGAGTTGCTCCAGTGGCTGTGCGAATAGACGTTCTGTATCCCCATAGTGCGAATGGTATCTTTTCTGGCCACTCGCGGTAATTGTCAGTCATTTTTCTGAGAATCACAGTGATTGTCTTGTTGGCGGCTTCTACTGCACCATTTGTTTGAGGTCGATACGGTGATGACTTGTGGTGTTTGATTTTATACTTTTCAAGTATTATGGCAGTTTCAGCCTGGAAGTGAGTGCCGTGATCGCTAATGAGCTCGTGCGGCACCCCATATCTGCAAATGATTTCATTCTGAATGAACTTTGCTACCTGCTTTGCTTGTAGAACTTTGTATGATTTCACTTCTACCCACTTCGTGAAGTAGTCGATGGCTACTAACATGAAGCAATGCCCACCTGTTCCAGATGGGTTGACCTTTCCGATAATGTCGATTCCCCATGTTGAGAAAGGCCATGGTGATGTCAAAGTGTATAACAGTGATGGCGGCACATGCTGTATGTTTGCGAAGATTTGGCAATTGTGGCAATGTTTGACATATTGGCGACAATCTGTCTCCATCGTTGTCCAGTAATACCCTAATCTCATGATCTTACGAACCAGCATATGGGCATTCATGTGTGGGCCACACTCTCCGTCATGGACTTCTTCCATGACTTTTTTCGCAGTTGGTGAGTCTATGCATCGCAGAAGGACATTTTGCGCGGTCTTCTTGTACAATTGTCCGTCATTGGTTCTAACGAACTGAGCGGCTAGCATTCGAATAGCGCGCTTTCCGCGGTTATCCATGTCGGGTGGATACTCTCCTGATTCCTTGAATTTCAGAATAGCATGATACCAAGGTTCGGCCTCGGTTTCCCTCGTGTCGCCGATTACATTAACATAAGCAGGTGATGATCTTCGTTCGACACATATCGGCATAGTATCCATATGATCGGTATGTTGATTAGAGCGACTAATTTTGATAGTGCATCAAAGAAACGGTTTTCGTCTCCTGGGAGGTGCACGTACTTGACCTCGGTGAACAACTTTTCTAGTTCTTCGATTTTCGCTTGGTATGGAGCCAAGCTATCACTTCGGGTTTTCCACGTCCCGGCCACTTGATTGATCACTAATGACGAGTCCCCATGTACTACAAGCTTTTTGATGCCTAACTCGAGAGCACTGTGCAAACCGAGTAGGCATGCTTCATATTCAGCCGCGTTATTAGTGACGTTAAAGTCCAACTTGATCGAAATAGGAACATGTTCACCTTCCGGTGAAATGAGTAGAACTCCTATCCCATATCCCCTATAGTTCGATGCTCCATCGAAATAGAGGTCCCATGTATTATTGTCTATGTGGACGATATCTTCGTCGGGAAATGACCATGTATCCACAACCTCAGTTTCTTCTATCGGATTATCTGCCAGGAAGTCTGCAACCGCTCTTCCTTTTATCACTTTCAGCGGTACATATTTCAGGTCGAACTCGGAAAGCATTAGAGTCCATCTTGACACCCGTTCGTAATCGGTTTTTCAAACAAGTATTTGATTGGGTCCATCTTCGAGTGGATGCAGACACTATGACTGAGCATGTAGTGCCGTAACTTCTTTGTCGCCCATACTAAAGCCAAACATGTCTTCTCGAGTTGAGTATACTTGATTTCATACTCCAAGAACTTTTTACTAATGTAGTAAATCGCTCTTTCCTCTTTATCGATTGTTTGCGCCAAAGATTGCCCCCATTGCAAAGATCCGTGATCGTAAGATACAACAAAAGTGGTAACTTGCCGTTGGTGGGCTAAGCACGGGAGGGGAAGAAGTATTTCTTTGATCTTATCGAACGCAGACTTGACAATGATCATCCCATACGACGTGTTCCCCGACCTTCAATTTCTTGAAAATTGGCTCGCATATCATAGTTAGCCTTGCCACGAACCGACTTATATATTGGATTCTTCCAAGGAAACCTCGAATTTCCTTCTCGGTTTTCGGGTGAGGCATTTCCATTATGGCCTTTATTTTCGATGGGTCCACCTCGATGCCACGGTGGCTAACGATGTGGCCAAAGCAGTTTTCGGATGTGACTCGAATGCGCATTTTTGTGGATTCAACCTCATGTTATACTTGCGCAATCGCTCGAAGAATTTGCGTAGTGTACCAAGGTGGCCATCACGCTCTTTTGACTTGACAATCATGTCGTCGACATAAACCTCGACCTCCTTGTGCATCAAATCATGTAACAATGTCGTCGCGGTCCTCCGGTATGTAGCCCTGCGTTTATCAACCCAAAAGGCATTTCTTTGTGTAGCAATAGGTTCCCATTGCGTTCGAACGCAGATCTTATGCATATCTTCTTTCGCCATCTTGATCCGATTATAACCGGCGTATCCATCCATAAAGGATAGTAATGCGTGTTTTGCCGTGTTGTCAACCAGGATGTCGATGTGGGGTAATGGGAAATCGTCCTTCGGACTTGCCTTGTTCAAATCCCTAAGTCAACACAGACCCGAACTTTACCATCTTTCTTGGGTACTGGAACGACGTTAGCCACCCAGTCGAGTATTTCGACACCTTGATAAAACCAGCTTTGAGTTGCTTGTCGATTTCTTCTTTGACCTTCGAGACCAATGTATGCATTTTGCGTAGCTTCGCTTTGACGGCTTATATCCTGGCTTGATTGGGATCCTGTGCTCGCAATTTCCCTATCAATGCCTGGCATGTCTTTGTAGGACCATGCGAAAACATCTTTGAACTCATGCAACAAATCAATGAACCCTTGTCTTTCGGTGGGACTTAAAGTAGTTCCTATTTTAAGCTCCTGTGGTTCTAAGGTTGTACCTACATTGATAGTTTCGGTATCTTCGATGATCGAAGTTTTCTGTTCGTACTCTTCCAACCCTTTTATCAACTGTAGAGGTGGTTCCACTTCTTCTTCTTCTTCTTCGACCAACTGTTCATCCTCGACCTCAGTCTCAATGTCATTATTAAAACAATCATTTTCAAAAATTGAATTGCAATGTAAGTAAGACAAGTCGTAAGCAAACTGGTTCATATTATTATTGATTTGAAATTTCGCGAAATGCGCTAACATTTGAGCCAACTGATCAGAACTCAGCGGCGAGATAGGGGTATTCGGGACAGGCCCCGGAATACCACCATCAGGGAAAGGTGCATAGGAAGGGAAAGCTAGGGGAGGGGTATTTTCAACACCTGACTCCTTAGACTCAATCTTAGGACCTATCTCAGACTCAGACTCCGACTCAGACTCCGACTCAGAATCGGTAATATCACTTGGCTTGAACATCTCTCCTTCTCCCGTTGTCAACTTGAAAAGAAGTCCTTTGTTGTCAGTCCACTTGATTGTTTTCCGCCATCCCGTGTTGGTCCTAAGAGGATCCACATCGGTGATGAGGGTAGATGGGTCGAACCGCTCGCTTCTCAGGATCATGCTTACCAAATCTTCGTTTGGTATTGGGGATTTCTTCTCTTCACCGAAAAGGAGACCCATGGCTTTCTTGTCATTTATTGGGTCCGACTTGGCTTCTATTGGCATCACGGTCAGAATGTCTTCGGGGATGTAGTAGCAATCTTGGAATACTTCGATTCCTGGGACCATAAGGTTCTTCTTTGGGTCAAAGATGGGTTCGGGGAAGTCCATGCAAGGGAGTTCTTCCCCAGCTCTCACGAAGTGACCGTTTAGAGTTAGGTGATACGGTCCCATTTTAATATCTCGATCTTCGATCGTTCTTCCCCTCTTTTCTCGTAGATCTTTCTCAGTGGGCTCATATCCAAGCCCGAAAGTTACTCCTTTGGCCACGGGTGGTTTCAACTTAAAAACCTCCTCCTTTCTAGGATACAAAGAGAAACCGAAGTACTTCCCGATTTTGAGGATCACTTCACAAACATGACTTCCGTATATAGTTCCATATTTTCGGAGTTCAGCTCGATCATATTGACAATCTCGAAACCGCACGCGTCATTGGTAGCTTCGACCCTTACTTCGGAAGTAATGTCTCCTCCCGCCACGATAATTGGCGTGGTGTCAATGGTGACGGTTTTGCCATTGAGTGGGACCTTGATTTTTCGATGCAGCGTTGATGTTACGGCCTTTGCGGCATGGATCCAGGGCCTTCCCAACAATAAGTTGAAGGATGAGCATATGTCAATCACTTGGCAGCTTATTTTCTTTTCCACTTGCCCAGTCTGTACTACCAGGTCGACAAGTCCACTCACTCGACGCACAAATGCCGTCGAATGCCCGAACGGTCTGCGTGGTAGGGATGAAGTCATTCTTCTCCAAGCCTGCAATATGCGCCGTTTTCGGAGGGAGTACGTGGACAGCCGATCCGTCGTCAACTAAGGTCATAGGGATATGCTTGTTGAGACACACGGTAGCAATATAGAGGGCCAGGTTATGTCGAGGCCCGAACGGCGGCAGATCTTCGTCGGAAAATGTCACACCGTTGGTAATCCGAGGCCGATTCTCGGGCGATGTGAGTGACCATGTCCGCAGGAGTAGTATTTGACGACACGGTCATGTTCATCAAAGCTTGCAACAAAGCTTGACGATGCTCGAAAGAGCTCAAGATAAGTTGCCATATAGATACGTCGGCCTTAGTCTTTTGGAGTTGCTTGATGAGGGAAGCCTCGGAGGTCGACCCTTCACCAAGAACTTCGACCACTGCCGGCTCCTTTTGAGGTGCCTTACTCGGGATATCTTTAGCTTTCTCCACACGATATGGGCGCCCGGATCTAGTCAAATGGTTTGACTCTAGGGCATCTTGCCTCACCTTTAAGATTTCTTCTTGGGTGTGAGGAATTGTCGCACCTTTGACGAGGTAAACATCATCCTCGTCATCGGCCCAAACGCCATTGATTTCATTGCCACTTCGGAGTATGTAAGGAGTACAATCGACAACAAAATCCCCGAATGTAATCTCGTTTCTCGAGCTTGGTAGGAATTTGGAGCAATCCACGAATATTCTTCCGACGAACACCCCTTTTAGACGACATGGGCGGATCAAGTGAGAGTAATCGACACTATCTTCGGTAGAGACAAAGTTAGTGTGGTCGCCAAACGGATTGGTGACGTTGTTGGGCTTTATGGCCGGGATTGGGAGCGTTCCGTTCTCAATCATATCTTGAATTTCGTGCTTTAGTCTAAAGCACCTTTCAAAGATCGTGTCCCTTCCCTTGATGAAAGGCACGAAGAGGCATTCGGTTTGTACCATTTGCCTTGTTGATCGCCAGGAGGGTCCGGAGTTGGACCAATGGGCTTCAACTTTCCTTGGGCCATGAGCCTTTGGAGAGCATAGGCGTAAGTGCACCCGATATCGTGAATACCCTGAGCCTGGCGCGGAGGTTTTTTGATTGTCCATCTAGGAGATTGACAGTTTCAACAAAGTGGGCGGGCAGGGGCTTTTGCTTTTGATGATGAAGCCCCTTGGTATCCTTTTGGCTTCTCGACTTCGGCAATTCGGACATCGTCCTCTATCTTTATCCCGATCCTTATCAATTCTTTGAAAGAACCGAAATTCTGGTATTTCAGAGCATTACGGTAAACAGGTCGTAGATTCTTTACGAACTTATCCACCATTTCAACTTCGTCGGGCTTCTTAGCTAACTTCACGCTTTCAGCGCGCCATCTTGCGAGGAATTCAGTAAAGCCCTCTTTCTCCTTTTGTGTCATAACCTCCAAGGTTCTTATGTTGGTTTGAATCTCAACATTGTCAAGATAGTGCTTGCAGTAACTCCACCGTAATATCTTCGAAAGTGGGGAAGTTCTTAAGGTCAAGATTGTAGAACCAAGCCTTTGGGTGTTCTCCCAGAGATTGGGCGAAAATTTCCGAGAGCATGTCAGCAGGTACTCCCTTCAGTGCTAAGTACCCCTTATAGGCCTTAACATGGTGGACTGGATCTTCTGTGCCCTTAAACTTTGGGATATCAGTGAGTACCATGTTTGTGGGCAACTTATCCTGAACTGGGGCATAGGCCCTAGCATTCTCATAGTGGATATTCTTCCCTTGGGAGAGCTTCAAACGGTCCTCGATGAACTTGAACCGTTTCTCCAAATCGATCGAGGTGGAGTAGATGAAGAGGAATCTTCAACCAACTTAGACTCGATCACATCCATTCGGGTCATCATGAGGTTCACGGCCTCCGTGAGCTTGTTGATAGCATCTTCCATTGCTTGACGTCGGGTTTTGGGCGGCCTTTCTACAAGAAAACCCCGTACTGAGTCAATATTTAAAGTAAGAGCCCCTGCACACTTAAGGACACGACTCCAACTTGACTCGACAAAGACCGACTAAAAAAAGACTAACCCAAGGTTCGACTCATGGTTTGATTTAGACGTCAGTTTATTTTAGACTCGACAAAACGGCATGACTCAAACTGTCATAACTCGATTCTAAACCGGACTTGGTGTGACCAAACCCGTGATTGGGCTAACATAGCCTGGGGGTTCGCGTGAAACGTCCATAAGGGCCTAGCCTCGGACGTTTTTTGTGGACTATTCTAGACCAAAAGGTCGACCATCATGACTCAAAGCCCAAGAGGTGAGTTTGGGTGACCCAACAAGGTCGTGTTCTAGACCCTTAAAATGAAACATACCCGGCCTAACATGGCCATGACCCGGACACGACTTGACGCATTTCATGCTTGGTTGAGGTTCGAGAAACATTTTGGATTGATTTTGAAAAACGAAGGATTGATTTGAAAATGAGATTTGAAATGGGAAGCATGCCGGCTATAAAAGCTCAATTTGGGCCGAAATTCTAGTCCTATTTGGGCAGCATTCCGCGTTTTGAAAATCATGCTAGGTTTGAAAGTAAGTTGTTCAAAAGTTCGGTTTTGAAAAGGACTTGGAATTTTCGAAAAAAGGACTCGGGAAAACATATTGCACATTGTCATTCTCATGTTATAAGGATGTATGCTCCTAGACATCTCTAAGTCTCGGCAAGTCTTCTACAAGAAGGTCTATGCCCTCCATCCTTTGCGGTCTTATAAAGCGAGGTGTCTTAAGGTAAAGTACCTAGAAGATCGTCCCCATTCCCAAGAACCACGCGAGGCGAAGTGGAAGCGAGCAATGTGCAGCTTCCTGGCATAGTGGGACGTCGCCCCCCACGCATCACGAAGAAACGCTGGGACGGCCCGGGCAAGTCCTTAAGGGTTTATGCATGAATCGTAGCACTATGAGTAATGTTTTACTTTCCAACACTTTCTTTTCAAGTTTCACCTCGGAGGAAAAGACCCTAGAAACACAGTGTAACTAGTCCTCTTGTCCCCAGCGGAGTCGCCAAACTGTGGACAAGGCCCCGGAATCTGCGTCCGAGGGATCCACACCGCATAATCGACTCGAGGTTCTTTCGAATCGAATTAAGACCAATTAGAGTCGCCACCAAGTTTTTTGGGAACTTGGAACCGTTCAAGTCAACTTTACACCTTTCATCGAAAAGCATAAAGCCCATCGACTACGAGTGATTAAAGATAAAGACTTGTACCCTATATCACTCGATTTGAATGACTCTCGTAATCCAATGGTATTTAGACGGATCCACAAACCATAGATCTTGAGTAAGGGGTGAGGGTACGTGTTGGGAAGCCCATAAGGACACCCAACCCCGCCCGTCAATAACGGCCTCTACTAAGTCAAGTGTCGGATTTCAAACAAGGTCATAGCTACGTACGATGTATGATATGCAAACGTTGTTTTAACCCTATCATGTGACAACAATTTCTATGTCGTTTTAGATGCAACTAAACTAACTTTGTCAAAGTTCTAATTTAGCATGTGGGTTGATTGATCTAGCAACATTCAAACGAAAGCAAACAAGGCTTAAGGGGGAATGGGGGAGCCGTTGGGATCTACCTATTACAAACCAGGCATTTCATGCCGACACAACAATAAATAAATTACAACTCGAACTAAATACAATTGCTACAAACGACTCAAAACGCGACACAAAACACACGGCCAAACGGCCTTGAAAACCGTGCACATGGGGGAAGTGACTCACGGCCTACATGACACACGGCCGTGGGTCCCTCCTCGTATTGCGTGCCCTCACTTAATCCCATCGGATTAGACATTGGGCTATGCACCAAAGCATGCATTAGCATAAACCGGGCCATGTTGTTTTAAACAACATGCGGTTTACTACGCTCTTACAAGCATTGGGAAAAACCGTCTAACCAAATAAAACCAAGGTTTTCAAAAAAGGTTTTGACTCAAAAAGGAGAACAAATTACAAATAGATTACAAAACGTGACTCAAAGAAACATAAATTAAATACAAGCGATAAAACGAATAAAGAACGAACGATGCAAAAACAAACGAAATAGGGAGGCCAAATACACGGCCAAACACACGGCCAACCACGGCCCAACCAGAGTCAACCTAGTTCCTAAGTTAGATTCATTAGTTAGATCGAATGATTGCGAAAAGGAATCGAAAACAAGGTCAGAAAACGAGTTAAAAACGATGTTGATTGATTGTCGCGTTATGGTGCATTCTACACGGCCTAAAGGGTCTAATTAGGTCAAATATCATAAGATTAACGCTTACTCGTCGAGTGTTAATAGGAAGGTGCTAATCACGCACTCCTATGCTAGCGAGAAATCAAGTGATAAGAAAGATGCATTCAATTATTTACAGAATCGTTAGTTGATTTATAAAGCTACGTCAAAGCCACCTATTATGTCTAATTAGGTTATTAAATTAAATTAATGTTATCTAAATATGTCATAGGTTAACAACCAGAGGTTAAACTAACATGCAACGGGTCCTAGGGTCCATCGATTTGGAAATGTAAGAAAGGGGTCGAAAGCGATGAAAGTTAGACAACTCGTTTTAATTATGCCCTACCTTGAACACGAGGATATGTAAATGAGACGGGGTGTGTACGACCGACAGAAGGAGCGGTTTCTTTTCCCATCTCAAGTCAACGCGGGTGTTCATGGTGGTACTTTAACTCATACTCGGACTAACTAGTTTCATAGTTAATTTAGAACGAACGATAAACAAACAAAAAACAAACAAAAACAAGCTATAAAAAAGGGCATAAAAAACGAAATAAAAAAAGGAAGAGAAGGGGATTTGATGCACCCTCAACCTACATGTATCGTTGACACCGTCTTGGGTCGTAATCGAAGGTAGGTTTTATCTCGAGAGGCCGTCGTCGACGAAGAACAAAGCACACGCGCGTTTTGGAAAGTTTCTGGACAGCAGTTTTAAAACAGTGATATCTCCCTCGTTTCACGACGAAAATTCGATCCGAAAGATGTTTTGAAAACTAGAAAGAGAGGAGAACAAGGATCTTAAAGCAACCCCTGCTCGATTTGGGTTATTGGGCACGAAAAACGAGCACAAACAGAACTGGACAGACAAGAAGAAACCGCGAAAACAGAGTGTTATTTCACTCTGTTTTTCGAGGGATTTCGTGTACTCTCAAGGGCAATTTGGCTCGTGATTCTTTATCTAATGTGTCTATGGATGTTGTATGGTTAATTAGGAACAAGAAACTCGAATTTTTATGGTAATTTGATGGAGGAACGAGATGATTTTCGAAGGAGGCACACAAACAGTTTCTGTTTGTGTGTCGGTTTTGTGTAGGGTTTTTGGAGGATGTTTAGGGTTTGTTTCTGAGGTTTAAAGCTTGTGGGTGATGGTTGGATGTATGGAGAACTTCGAGGAATGATTGTATGGTGAAGGGGTGGTATTTATAAGGGTTTAAAATAGGTTAAAAGGGAGTAAGGAGCAGTCGGGCTCATTGAACATGGCTGCTGTCCATCGGTTTTGGGAGGGGTTTCTAGGGTTCGTTTTGGGGGATTTCTTGGTGATCAAGCTAGGATAATATGGGTAGGATACTAGGGTATGGGTTAGGGTTAATGGGTACGGGTCTTGGTAGTGTTTGAAGTGGGTTTTGGGCTCGCGAATTGAGCTGCAAAACAGGGGAGGGATTCGGTTTTATGCGGGCTGCTTGGGGTTGGTTTTGAACGAGATTTTGGGCTGCTTGTGAGGGGGTTCGAACATGGGTTGATGGGTAGAGGCTTAGGTGGGTTAGTGTACTCGAGATTCGTGCCAATTCGCAAAGGAAACGGGCTTAAAAACCGAGCTAAAAACGAGCTCAAAAACGAGTGTCCAAAACGAATTCTTCGCTTTTAAAACGATTTTTCAAATCAAATAACAATTTAAAATAAATGACTTTTCAAATCAAATATTCTCATAAAAATGATTTTTCAAATCAAATACTTATTTTATTTTCAATAAAATAAACTTTGGAAAAATAAATTTAAAATAAATTAAATTTACCTAAAAAACCAATAATTTAAATATCATTTAAATTAATAAAATACTTCATCGACGACGCCCATTCTACCTCGTAAAACGAGCTCCAAATAATGACAATGACAACTAAAGAATACATGTGTCCTATCATCATCGGGTGTTTGTCGGGTTCTCTATAAATTCCAATATCGACGGATACGGGTATCTACAGTTAGTTACTCGATCGAGTAGCTCGTTTTACGGGTGATGTTTTGTCGGGTTTTGTTAATAACACGGATTAGTATTTAAACCTTTCCGTCAACTTCATAATACACTTTTACAAACCTCATCACATCGAAAAAGAGATTCAAGTTACGTTCTTCGCATTCATCCGTGTTATTGACAAATCCCGGAGTTCTAGAGGTCGGATTGCATCATTCTTTACATCTTTGTGATCCTTGCGTCGAGGGTAAGATCTACGTACCGAATTTGTTATATTTAATTAAGTTTCGTTAAACCCTAATTTTGGGAATTGGGGATTTGTGGTAGTTTTGTGTAATTAGTGATATATGTGATATTGTGTTAGGCGGAGAATTCGTAGAGGAGGCTTTTTGATATCAGCTGTTGAGATCGTCTGACTCTGTTGCATTCCAGGTAGGGTTTCCCTACTCAGTATTAGTCCCATGATGCATTGTTGGTGTTTTGTGATTGTTGAATATTATCGTATTCGTATTGTGACGGTTGTTGGTTTTGATTGCTGTTTAATGGTTGTGATTGGTTGTCTCTGATTCTCGAGATGCGTTCTCGGCTGAGTGGAGTCACTTGCGGGAATGGCTTCACGCCCTAGTTTCGCCCTCCGTGGAACCCGCCACGGGAGGGGATGTGCACATTAATGGGACAGGGTTATCGCTCGGTATGATGAGCGGGGCTTAGGTGGGAACGGCTGCGGTCCCCCATCGCGTGGTGGTCCAGTGGACGGTCGGTGACGGAGATTGATTGGAGTGGGTGTGATTGTGTGTGTGACCGTTTGAGCCGCTTGTTTACTGTGTTGTTGGTTTATATAAATTGTGTGATTAGTACTGACCCCGTTTAATGTTTTAAAAATTGTGGTGATCCATTCGGGTGTGGTGAGCAGTTATTGAGCAGGTATGATATGACGCGTATGGGATAGCTGGGATGAGTCGTCACGTGGCAGTTAGAAGTTTTTCGCTGTGTCAGACGATGTTTTATAGCTTTGATAGTTTTAGCAGTAGACCGTCTGAGAAGCTTGTATTTCTTTTTATCAGTTTTGGAGTTGGTTTGTAATCACTTTAAACATTATTTACTTTTATGTATGTTTCGTTATTGTCTTATGATTATCATTGCCTCGGGAAACCGAGATGGTAGCACTTTCATGCCTTAAGTGGTCCTGGTAAGGCACTTGGAGTATGGGGGTGTTACAAATAGGAGGGAGTATTTCTTTATATTAGTTAGTTTCTTCTTTCTAAAGAATAACTAGGTTTGTGACCCGTGAAATTCACGGGTTTATCTGTTTTAGTTTTGATATTTTTATCGTATTGTTAATATTTGTTCGAGCAATTAGTTGTTAATCCATTTAAAAATATACAGTCTTGAAATACATAGCAATTACTTAATTAGTTAATACCTTATTTCTTTGACAACTTTGGTTTATTTTTTTAAATCAAATCCTGCAAGTGACAATGTGGTAGCTACTAATTTTGAGAAACTTGACAACGGAGAAATGACAAAGACGACTCATTATATATACGTGTGTTTTACTCCGCAATATAATAAAGTGAGTTTTTTAAATATTAAAAGTTGAAACCAGCCGTATATAATAAATTCCGTATGGAAAAATCTTTAATGACGCCTTATAAGGTTGTAAAGTCAATACCTCAGTATAGTCATCTCCAAATTATTTCCAGACATCTCCATCAACCCTCCCATAGAAATATCTTTGAAGTCTTATCACCACGTGCATGCTTCAAATATTATTACATCCGAAAAACATTTATTATATCGATAGAAAAATATTAGATACGATTCAACGCTATGGTCGGTATCTACTCCATGTATTACGAATTAAATTTTCATTTCAATTGCTCAATAATCTAAAAAAACTATATTCCCTAAATTCGAATTCTAAAAGGTTCATAAAATTTTTTAAGTTCCTTATTACTATTTCAAGAATTTGATCAATCTCTTGTTATACTTATGTCCACGATTCTATATAAAAATAAAAATAGTATTAAAGACTATAAAATAATCTATTTTGGTTTTGAAAAAAAAATACATAAACTTAAAAATATACGGATTAGAATTTAGAAACCATACTATTTAATATTTATCTGAAGGTTCACTTTCGCTTCCTTTTAGTACGCTTCCTTTTAGTACATTCCTTGATAGTAGTTCATATGAAATGAAAAAGAAAAATACATGTTAGAGATGATTATACTCATGAATACAAAAATACAAATTCAAATAGGTTGATCGGGAAAGCATAATAGTAAAATTACACTACAATATACGCTTAATAACAAATTTAAAGAAATATTATTAGATCTCCATTTTGAGATCAATGATCATCTTATAATGGTTAAAAAAGCATAAACCACTTTAAAAAGTAAAGTAAATTTTATAGAAAAACAATCAAAAGGTGGGAGTTGGAGAAAACTTAAATTGGAAGAGGAAATGACATAATTAAAATGATTAATTATTGTCATGATGGTTAAAAAAGTAAATTGTGAAATTTTAAAGATTTTTCATTCAATTATTTGTACTTATTTATTTACCATTAATTATGAGATTAGTTTTTTTTTTTTAGGAAATTATGAGAATAAGTTTTATGTATTATTCCTGTTTGACAAAAAAACAATACATAAACTTAAAAACATACGAAGTAGAATTTAGAAATCATACTATTTCATATTTACCCGATGGTTCACTTTTGCTTCCTTTTATTACATGCCTTGATAATAGTTCATATAAAATGAAAAAGAAAAATATATGTTAGAGATGATTATACTCGTGAATACAAAAATACAAATTCAAATAGGCTGGTCAGGAAAGTATAATAGTAAAATTACACCACAATATACGTTTAATAACAAATTAAAAGAAATATTATAAGACTTCTATTTTGAGATCAACTATCATCCATTACTTATCAGTTTCTACCTTACGTTTTTTTACCTTTAATTTTACCTCAGTTTCGTGCCTTTTGTATTTCTTCCCTCTTCAGATTACCCACGTGATGGTTTGACTTATCTGCATTCATATACGTTTCATGGGGCTTTAAAGTTATATAAAAAATACATTGACCAAAAGATAAAACATCAACCTGGCAAAAACTTGACAAACGAATCAAAACATTGTCACATATAAGTCACTTAAATTAAACCAACTGGAAAAGATGAATTCAAATATAAAGCAAACAATTCATAAAACCAACAACATAACAAATTAAAATAAACTTTATTAGACACAGCAGCAGCAGCAGCAGCAGCAACAACAACAACAACAACAACAACAACAACAATACTCGACAATAATACTCAATATTCTCAATATAATCAAATAAATAAATTAAACCATAAAATACAATCCACAACTTAGAAACTCATGACAAATGGGCATATTTTAAATAAATAAAGTGAATAGAAACTATTATAGGTATTGTAGGTTTTATAGTCATTACACAACCATAAATTCCCATATTTTAATTTAATTTTTAATTTATTTTGTGGTATTATTAAATTAGACAATTGATTGCCGATGACCTCAAGAGATGAATTAAATAGGACAAAATGTTAATGAAAATTATGGGTGTTGAGTAATATAAGGAGTTTTAATAAAAATTATTAACATATTATATTACAAAAATTAATTAAATAGGAAAAACTTTTAATTAATTTGGTGTGTGTTAAGTATTATGAAGAGTTTTAATCAATTTATTACCATATTTAATTAAAAAAAATTAAATAGGAAAATGTTAATAATGGTAGGTGTTCAGTAATATGAAGAGGTTTAATTAATTTATTAACAGCTTTTATTACAAAAATTTTAAAAACAATGAATTAAATAAGAAAATGTTAATAATGGTGAGTGTTTAGTAATATAAAGAGATTTAATTAATTCCTTAACATGTTTTATTACAAAAATTTCAATTAAAATTTCAATTTTAATTATAAATTATGAAATTTATTAACATGTTTTATTACAAAAATTTCAATTAAAATGTCAATATTAATTATAAATTATGAAATTTGATGTAAATTTGCAAGGGTTATATAAATTTTGGAAGACAATATGTTTAATATACAAAACTAATTTAAGAATAATGATAATATCCTTTCATATTATAGATATAAGTGAATTAAATTAATTTATATATAAATGATTTAAATTAATGTCATGTAATAATAAATTGATAATCCATGCCACACTAATGCGCCATGTCACATTAAAAATATGCAACATCACATTTAAATATGCCACGTCACATTAAATTTTAATCTAGGTGGCTTTTTGAATCCTACGTGGCTTTGTCTAGGTGGCGTTTATTTGTCATTTTAGGGTAACCTTTTAATTATATTTTATAGATAATTAGTTCGGTTTTTTTATAGTATTTTTCTTATTCATTGATCAATTTCGTTTGATTTTTATTTATTTATTAACTATAATAGTTTTTAGGTTTGTCGGCGACTGGTCGGAGGTGGTGACCATAGGTGGTGAATGGAAGTGGTTATGGGAGATGAGGGAAGGGAGGAAAAAATTAATTGGGTGAGTGAATGAAAAAATGACAAGGGTAATGTTATAAAAATCTTATATGAAAGAGTAAAATCCATATGTGAAAGAACACGTCCCTAAATTTAAGTAAACTTATATGTAATGTTTTTGAGTTTTATTGTAATATTTTGAGCTTATCGTTTAAGTGAATGAACTCATAAATTTTAAAGTAAAACTCACAATTTTTAAAAATAAAACTCAAAAACTTTATTTTAATAATGCTCAAAAACTATACAACTGGTGTTTAGTAGATCAGATGTATAATCTACTTACTGATTTTTATTGTATAAAACCATTTTACACAGATGATAACTTACCTGAATAACCTCACTCGACCATGTTCTTTTCGGTTGAAAAGAGCTAAATTTAACTGAATCGAACTGAACTAAATGGAGTTGAACTAAAATAAGAGCTAATTTGTAAAAAGATAAGTTGAACTGAACTGGAGTTCAAAAGAATATGGCCTGAAATAACTGTCATTAACCATCATTTTCCATGATAACGACATCAAGGTTTTTTTTATTGTATTATTTTATATGAGTAATATTTTATTGTAAAACTGTTGTACAGAAGACTTACCAACTTAAATTGTTACGCAAAGCCTTCCTAAAATTTATGCAAGTTCCCTTGATCCTTCCAAAGTTCCAACCATTAAATTAGAGTAAATTAGATTTTACTCTATTTTGAAACACGTTTTGTTAAAATTACTCAATTTTAAAACAATTTACTAAAATTACTACCTTAACTTCAGACAAGAAATTGCTCCCAAATCCAACTCAGGTGAAAAAAACAAGTTATTGGACAACATTGCCCTTCATTTAACATATACCCAAATCAAAGCCCTTTCATATTCTCATCATTCCATTGTGTTCTCTCAATCAAACAAACACACTAAACCTAAATTTCATTTTCCTAAATTAGAACCCTAAATCCCTAAATTCCCCCCTCAATTCTCGCCTAAATATATCAAAAAAATTTGCGACAATTTCAATTAATCGTACAAAACAAAACAATGAAGAGGTTTAAGATACGAAATCTGCAAATAAAGGGAGAGAGAAAGATATTCGCCTTCAAATAAATTTGCCTCCTAAATTGTAGAAATAATTGAGTGAAATTTTTTTAGAGTTTAGATGAATATGGAGTGATATGAGGAAGAGAAAGGAATATAACATAAGAGTGAAGAGATTTTAGGGGCAAATTGGTCATGAAAATAGAGAAAAGGCGGGAAAATTAAAAAAAGGACGGGATATTAGGCCTGAGTAACTGAGTTGGGTTTTGGGAGCAATTTCTTGCCTGAGGTGAAATTAGGATAGTAATTTTAACAAATTATCTTAAAAGGGAGTAATTTTAGCAAAACGTCGTTAAATAATGCACAAGCCCCCTAAATTTTGGGTACCCATAAATCAATTGGGATTCTCTCCATTTATGCCTCTTTCCATTTCCTTCCATTTCTTATTAACGTTCAAGATTTCGTTTTGAAACGATCCAACGGTTGATTGTTTGATGAGTTGGAGGATGAATAATGATTTAATATTGTTGTTGTTCCGGGTGTAATTCCGAAGCAGTTATTTGTTACCAGATTGTGAGGTGTTTAGGTTATTTTCGGATCCTTTCCTCAATGAGGGTTGAGGAGTATTTATAGACTTTCACCTTTTGTCACGTAGTGGTCAAGTGGCTAGCAGGTGGAAAGACTGATCTACCCTCGGCCGAGGGACCCATGGCAGGCCGGCGGGCCCTGTTGACTCGCCGCCGAGGGGCCTTGGATATGAGTTCGCGGATATGTGCCCCGGCTGGCTAGTTGTACCAGCCGAGGCACAAGAGACAGGCCGACAGGCTGCGTCGGTTAGGTTGTCTAAGTCGTTGACTTGCTGTGGATATCTTTGACCTTGCTCAATATGTTGACTCGGTCAGCGGGTGCAGAATATGCCCCATCAGTTGTATTAGAGGAAATGGAAGAAAATGGAGAGAAAAGTAAATGGAGAGGATCCATACTCCCCATAAATACACGGGCAACATCTACTTAGACACGGACAATGCCCTCTTTCAGCTTTAATTTGCAGAGTGGCGGGGGCCACTTACTTTGTCTATATGCAAGATTATCCGTGTCCCAGTACAATCCCTTCGTGAATTTATGGGCATCTTTTGTGTCAGTCCGTCTCATTATAGACGGACACTATCCGTCTATACCTATAGAGTATAGACGGATAGTGTCCCTCTCACAAATGAAAATGGATAGTGCAAGTAAGGGTATCAATTTCCCATCCACTTGCACTATGAGAGTGACACTATCATGAACTAGGTAGCACTAAAACGGACACGGACACGGACACGGACACAGACACGTGATACAGCTAGACCTGACAAAAGCAACCCGACCCGATTGACCCGACCCGAAAAAGCTGACCCGAGACCCGAAGTGACCCGAACTACATCACCCGAATTTGACCCGAAAACCCGAATTGACCCGACCCGACCCGAACATGACCCGAGCTTTCTTGACCCGAACTGGCCTGACCCGAAAATGACCCGATCCGAAACCACCAAACCCGAAAATGACCCGACAAAATATAACTCTAATTGAACCGAAAAGACTTGAAATGACAATTTCTCTATTATTCATTGACCCGAAAATGACCCGACCCGAAACAACCCGACCCGCTTGACCGGAACTGACCTGACAACAAACCCGAAACAGACCCGAAACCCGAAATGACCTGTCCCGACCCGAGTTAACCCGAAATCAAGGAGAAGCCCGAATTGACCCGACCCGAATTGACCCGACCCGAACCCGACCCGTTAACCCGTTTTGCCAGGTCTAGATACGACATCCCATGAAATTTAGGACACGGGACACACTATTTAAATTTAATAAAAAAACATATTTTATGGTTATAAATAACGTATGATTTTATTTTTGTAATGTATTTGATTCTAAATTTAATGTATTTGATACTAAATTTAGGTAATTGAAGGTAAAATTCGACCTTAACTATAACTAATTCTCATTTCTCATCCAAACCAATCTTGTAATCAATCTCTTTTGACAATTTATTACTCGTTTAAACTATAACATTTTTTGGCGTGTGTCCGACGAGTGTCGGGTGTCCGGGTGTCGGACACAAAACGGCTACAAAACGGCTAATTAGGAGGATTGTCCGTGCTACCTAGATCATACCGTGAAAAGATTGCCTCCCTTGATAGTTGATCTTTCCCTGCTACGAATAATGGTCCTTTTTTGAAGGATAATTTATGTTATTTTCTTTTTGAGCACGTAAAGAATACCTGTCAGTGTGTCACCATCCTCACCAATTCAACACATACCATATTACCATGTGACTTCTGTCTATTAACGTGTACATTTGTTGATCGGTAACGCTAAAAATAAGGTGAACATATCGACCTACCATAATGTTATCATAAACTCTCTTTAATATCGTCCGGAGTATAATTTTAGCGTACCAAAAAAAATATCGTATAATTTTAAATTCTCGTAAGATTTCACTACTTCAATTTTACGTTTTGTTTAATGATTTTAAGTATTTTTAACCCTCATACTCGTTTAAGGTTGTGTTTGCTAATGTATTTCAGATATCTTATTTGGTCAAAATAGCTTATTTAACCAAAATTTCAAGTACCTTATTTTTTGTAAGCGCTTGACATGTACTCCGTAGCTTATTTAACCAAATAAGCTACCTGAAATGAAGTGCTACCTAGGATAGCATTTGAGATTTCAGGTACCTGATTTGATGTGATTTTTTCTTTTACCCCTTAAATCTATACTATTAAATAAGGGTCATGCTCATTCATGGACATGATTTACTTAATCATGGACATAAATGACCATTTTACCCTTCTCATTTTTATGCCTTCATTTTTTTTTTCTACAGTTTGATTATTTCTCTCTATTTACCACCACCCGACACCCACCTTGAACCACCCTCACAGCCGACTACCCTGCCTTCCTTAACACAACCGGACTACCCCTACCACCCACCCTGACAGTCGTCGGGCGCTTGAACATGCCCCTCCCAATACCCAGATCCGCCACCCACCTCATCCTTAACACCACCGGAAGTTCGGAAGCATCGGAACCCCCTGCCACCAAACCCGTTCACTCTGACCAAAGCATATACTCCCTCCGTCCCGGTCATTTGCTATCTATTTCCATTTTAGGGTGTATCAGTGAATTGTTATCTATTTCTACTTTTGGTAAGTTTTATATGTAAAAGGTAGTGTGCAAGTGGATGAAATAATAATATTATATTACTTTATTAGACATCCACTTGCATTTCCTGGGTCTTTGTGCTAAATAGAATAGATAACAAATGATTGAGACGGAGGGAGTATGCAAGAGTCCACAATTAAAGTAATAGCAAACAATGAAGGAATCATATACTCCCTCCTATTCACTATATTCTTCCCTATTTCTTTATTCGGATTATTCGGGTTTTCTTCCCTATTTCCTTTTTTGGGTTGATTTGTGTGGTCCAAATTAAATTGTATGTGGGGTAGTGTGTTTTGTGTGGTTCAAATTCACTTTCTTATTTCTTGTGCAAAAAGGAAAGGAGAAGAATATAGTGAATAGGAGGGAGTAATTATTTAGTTAGCAGAGGACAGGAAGCATTAATTCTTGCAAGAAAGTGAAGAAACTAGTCTACTTTATAGCAAACTAATTTTTCCAATCATAAGTATGCTGCATGTTATTCAGATTGCGGCCACAACCACCACCAACCCTAACCCCATACTTTCGTCGACTGCCGTCATAACCACCACCATCCAGGCCGTCGTCGAGTTTTATGGTACCCACAACCACCGCCACAAGTCGGATCGTCACAAGCACCACATAAATCGTCCCTCTTCATTATCAATAATTTTCGTTGACATCATTTAAACCCTAATTTCGTTACTCCAATTTAATTTAATGACCCTAATTTGACATAAAATTAATAAATTAGAATTATTACTTAATTAATCTAAGAATTAACGTTCATAGTCCATTAATTTGACAGATTTGATTAGTTTTGTAAGGATGAGAATTAGAGAGGTTTGTTTATTTTTGTTTTTTGGGAGAAGGGTAAGGAATGGAAAACAAATGACAAAAAGTCCATGAAAAAGTTAACTACGTCCATGAAAGAACAACTACGTTAAATAATTATCATATCCTTTTACGTCAATTTACAAAATCAGTTACCTTATCAGTTAGTTTGTCAACCATTTTTCTATATAATTAATTACCTTATCCGCTCCTAATTTTCAGCCACTTTATCACCTTTTTAGGTTTCAGTCAGCTTTTCAGCTACGTTTTTAGTTAGTTTTACCAAACAGAGCTAAGGGTAAAAATTACACAAAGAGTGCAAAGTATTTAGAAAAGAAAATTTCAAAATATTATAAGAAGCGAATCAAATGTACAATGAACAGATGCATTAAAACAAAAATTACAAAAAAAAAAATTTAAGAAAAAAAAAATCAAATATACAAATGGATGTATACAAAAAACATACTCCGCAGTCCGTTGTATGGATTATTACAAGAAGATATAAAACAAAATCATCAAACTGAGAAAATTAGTAATACTAATATCATTACAATCAACTTATGTAGTCCATGTACTACACATGAAAACGATGATATAACTATAAACTAGAGTATAAGGTAAACTATATAAACGGTAAAAAAAAAAAAAAAGAGCGATGTGATTATGAAAGGAAAAAGAAAGAAAGTCAATGTTTTTGGGTGGTTTTGGTACATTTATCCTTAATCCAAGTAAAACCCAAAGAAGTACCATGCTTGACTTTCTTAAACCCATTAGAAGCAACCTCTTTGGTCTTTGTTAACCCTTCTTCCACCTTCTTCTTCGCGCCGCCATCGTTCTTCTTGCTCTTGCTGTCATTATGGTGGTTGTTGTTTTTACCATATGAGGATTCTGGGTCCCATTGGTCTGCCCACGAGCTTCCGTAGTCGTTTGCCATTTTTATTTTGATGGGTTGGTTTTGAAGATTCGAGTTTATTTGAATAGGATCTGTTCTATAGGCTCGTATTATTTCTGTATCCTTGTGATTGACAAAGAAAAGGAGAAATGATGGTGATGATGAATTTTGGGAAGAAGTTGTAGGAAGTAGAAGATTGAATGGGTTATTGGTATGAGTTGTTGATTCCTTTGGATTGTTTCATGCATAAAATTTGGTATATATAGTATGGAGGATAAGGGATCAAGGGGGCGTATTAAGGAAAAGTCTACCGCGTTGAATCTACTTGGCTTGGACCGTTTATTTTATGCTTTGTTATATTGGAGAAGTTTATTCCATGCTTTTTATTTTGGTTCAACTACTAGTTTTCTTCACATCACGAACGAACGCGTACAATACAACATAGACCTTCCATAGTCTTTCCTATGGCTATTTGCCATATTGCTGTCCTTTAGAAACTATGACTAGATACTCACTTTTACACGATGGATCATAAATCGGTGGCAAATTTTTATTTAAGTTTATACAATCTTAGATCGAAAGGTGTTGAATAGGGATGTCAGCGGGCAGTAGTGCAGTCGTCGCACCCGCCCCCGGTTGGGGTGGGGATGGGTAAGCTTTGGCGGGTGCATTTAAAATACGAAAATTGTACCCGCCATGGGTCATGGGGCGGGGATGGATTTTGCATCTTACCCACCTAATACCCGCCTACCCGCCAATAATTTAAAAAATTAGTAGGATTATGATAATTTTATAAATCTTATTTAGTTATAATTAAAATATAATGTGAATAATAGATATTTTATAAAGTTTTTTACTAATTTATTTGGTGAAAAAATTAAATTATAAAGATAAAGTCAAAAAATGGAAATTAATATGATTAAACTAACTTTTACGAAAAAAAATTATCGAATACATTTATGGTGTAGCGGGTTAATGGGTAAGCGGGGCGGGTACGGTTTTATATTTCCACCCGTTGGGGTGGGGATGGTTTTGGAAACTTGTACCCGCCACGGGTGGCGGGGCGGGGATGGGTAAGAGTTTTTCTTGGTGGGTAGGGTACGGGGGAGCCTATATCCACTACCGCCCCGCCCCAATGACATCCCTAGTGTTGAAGCTCAACATCCTTAAATTATTCATTTATATATATATGTATTCAACACGAAAACTGGTGGTGCGGGAATGCATGGGCCCGGGGGATTCAACCCTCTCGTCATAAAAAAAAAAAAAAAAAACTGGGTTAGTGCTCTCTATTGACACAGATATAATCCCAATTCCCAAGTCAATTATTCGTGTAACGTAAATTTTAATAGGGAAAATATTTATCATATATGTTCCAATTTTATCCCTAAACAAAAGTAAAGACGGTTATTTATTTGGTATGGTCTTCATTTATTTTTCAGTTAAGAAAATTGAGTTGGCAAGTAATTTGCTAGTACAACATTTCAAACAATGGTCTATGTAGCTGACTTTGATCTGTGATGTAGAAATTACTCTATTCATGTTTAAAAGAAGCTTCTACTCTTCTAGTAATATAAAGATGTTAAAATTTGACAATCAAGCTGCCATATGTAGACCGACACTCCATCCGCCGTCAAGTTCCATTATTCCAGGCCTATAAAAGATAAAGGCGCGGGACCCATTCAATTTTATTTAGGGGGTGATTTATATCGACGACGTTTTAGTAAATATCGACGACGTTTTTCATAAAAAAGACGATGAATGCCCTTTTGACTTTATCTCTCTAAAAAAAATTCTCTCAAATTCAACTAAATAAAAAACAAAAAACAACAACAACAACAACAACAATTAACAATATGTCGGATCTCGATTCAACGGTATGTAAACAACTTAATCATTTGCTTAATTTTTCAATTTTTTTTTGCGCATCGTTCATTCTATTCGATAGTTGAATTAATTGACGTATTAACTTAATAGTAGCGAATGTTAGAATTTGTTGCGTAATCTGAAAAATGTCCCCTGAAAGATGAACCATGGCCAAAGTTGAAACCAACGTCGGACCACGGTCCAAACGTTGAAACCAACGTTTGCCACGGACCAAACATTGATTTCCAACGTTTGGCCATGGTCCAACATTGGATTTCAACGTTTGGCCATGGTCCAACGTTGGATTTCAATGTTTGGCGTGGATCAAACGTTGGAATTCAATGTTTGGCCGTGGTCAAACGTTGATTTCGTTGTTTGGCCGTGGTCAAATGTTGATTTTCATTGTTTGGCCGCGGATTAAAGTTGGTTTTCGTTGTTCGTCCGCGGTTGATCGATGAAAAGTAATGTTTTGTCGTGTCGTTTATTGAGTCTCGTTGGAATTCAATGTTTTAGGCATGAATTACTCGTTTTTACATGTTTTTCTTTCGTTTTACGCAACTTATGTTGTTTATTAATCCTTTTTATTGTCTTACTATAGTCCTTATTGCTTGTAACAGGAATCGTGGGAGGATTTTGGCGAGAATCCAATTGATTACAACCCGTTGTTCGAGACTAATAAAGATTTCGAAACGCGTGACGATGCTTTCAATTGGGCTCAGAAAATCGCATTCGAGAATGGGTTTGCTTTGGTTAAAGCAAATAACGGAGCTAAAAATAGGAAAAAGAACGGGTTGTTGGCAAGTTATTTTCGATGTAAAAGACATGGTAAACCAAAAGAAACGGACGATCTTGAAAAGCCAAGGAGGTCGTAGAAGTGTTCATGCAAGTTTCGTATTCGTGCCGTTCAAAATTTCGTGTCTAAAAATGATAAAGAGACGGTGGTGTGGAACATTCTAACCTCCGAGGGTGGTGGACTACACAACCACAACGTAGCCGTTTATAAGGACGGGGATCGGCACTTTGCGGGATTGGATGCGGAAGAGAAGGCATATGTTAGGCAACAAACATTGGCCGGGGTTCAACCGAGGGATATTAAAAATGGTCTTCATTTGAGATCCCCTGATAAACCTCAACCGTCAAGCACCCAACTGTATAATGAAACAAGGAAAATTAAGAAAGAAGAAATGGGTGAAAGAAACACCGCTCAACAAATGTTGGCTCTAGCGGTGGCGGCGAAATACGTCCACTTCTACGAGATTTCTTCCGAGGAGTCAAAAGAGTTGACTCACATTTTCATGGCTCATCCTGAAGCGATTAAGTTGTTCTGGGCTTATCCTTATGTGGTCCTCATGGATTCGACTTATAAAACCAACATTTACCAGAATCCACTCATTGAGATGGTTGGTGTGACACCCACGGGATCGTCCTTCTTAATTGCATGTGCGATGATTCCTAAGGAGAATGACGTGAATTACCGTGGTCGTTGAGAAAGTTAGCTGCGATTTTAGATGCCACCGGAGTTGCGTCCCCCTATTTGTATTTGTCACCGACCAGGAATTGGGTTTGATCAGCGCTCTTGAGCAAGTATTTCCCGGCCGTGAGCATTTGTTGTGTAGATGGCATGTGAACAAAGCCGTCAATGCAAAAGCCTTGACAACATACCAAACTGAAAGTATGAGGAAATTTGTCATCTCAAATGATGAAGATGGTTGGTTTAAGGTGATCAATTCTACCACCGAGGAATCGTTTCGGCGTGCGTGGCGGTGTTTCCAACGTAAGTGGCCAAAAATGGTGGATTATGTACGGACGGCATGGGGTCCACACGCAGGGAAGTTCGTTTTATGCTATACAAACGAGGTCTTACATTTTGGTAACACGGCAACTTCCCGTGTTGAGTCAGCACATTCTCTATTGAAGGCTTGGTTGAAGTCAAAGCATCTCACACTTGACTCCATGTGGTCCCGTATCCACGGCATGCTTGAAAGTCAACACTCGAAGATTAAGAAAGAACTCGAAGATGAAATGAGTAAACCTAGGAGAACATCTCGTACTTTCTCCTTATTGCAAGGAAACGTGTCTACTAAGGCCATAGAGTTAATGGAGAAAGAACTTACTAGAGGCCTTGGTTTGGGTATCGGATTGAATAATCGTTGCCGACACGTGATGCGAACGACTCATGGATTACCTTGTGCATGCAATTTGGTATCTTTGCACGGAAAAGGTAGGAGGGTCCATCTCGAGGATATTCATGTCTTTTGGAAGACATTGGTGTATGATATTCCTCAACAAATGCCGAAAAATGACGGTGATTTATGGGATGAATTAGCGAATGATATGAGGCAAAGTGACCCGGTTAAACTAAGGGCGGCCATAGACTTGTTGCGTGATTTCCAGCACCCGGAGGACCAAGAGATTTTGCCACCCCCTATTAATGAGCACCCGAAAGGTCGTCCAAGAGGTTCAACCACTAGAAACAGGTCGGGTTTTGAGCATGCAGAAAGGAAGTTCGGGACACCAAGTACTCACTGTTCAACAAATGCAGAGGTTCAACAAAGAATTGGTGATTTCGAATCAGGAACTCCCGGTGCTCCTTTGGGAATGAACTTTACCATTGGCTTTATATCAACATGGGTCAAACGGTGGGGTATACCTGAGGTTTTGTGGGGCCACTTCGATGGTTGGGTGGATGTTGGAGATGACGGTCATTGTGGATTCCGGGTAATATCGCACGCGCCGAGGAGGCCGAGAGACAGATTATATAGTTATGCGGGAATGGTGTTCGAGGGAGATGAGGTCCGACTCTATCTACGCAGAGTTATATGGAGGTTTTCTATCACCACTCGGCGGTATGTCGGGTTAGATTTAGATTCGACGAGTTGAGTTTTTTTTGATTGGTTGTGGGCAGGACCATTGGATGTGTAGCGACGATTTGCTAGTTTTTGCAACGATGTTCAACTGGACGATATGTGTGATTGGTCATACACTGCGAGACGGGAAGAATGTTTGGGAAGGAAGTTGCAAAACTATCATGCCATTGAAGACCCGAGTTGAAGGCCGACTACCGTGTGGTATTTTGTGGTTTGTCCTACATCATAGCCATTGGATGCGGTTGCATTCTAGCAGCCCCCTTGAGAGTCTCCCTATGCCGCCACTTGATCCCTCTTGGTTGACCTTCCGAGATCCCAGTGTCGTTCACCTAGAGACTTTGTACCAACATAACATTGAGATTTGGCAAGCGTTCATGTTAGAAACTCCGAGAACACGTCGTAGAAGTCAGGTGTCTGATAGTGCGACAGTTATCTCAGTTAGTAGTTGTTCGCATTGAAAAAACTATTAAGTTCACTTGTGTAATGTAATATATTAATGAAAATCATAACAATTACTAATTCAAATGTTACCGTTATAATTCAAATGTTACCGTTATAATTCAAATGTTACCGTTATAATTCAAAATAACCGTTATAATTCAAATGTTACCGTTATAATTCAAATGTTACCGTTATAATTCAAAATAACCGTTATAATTCAAAATAACCGTTATAATTCAAAAATAGCCGTTACAATTAATAAATAGCCGTTACAATTACTAGCTTATAAATAGGCCATTCTATTTCAATTTCAATCACAACATCCAATTCTAATCACAACATCCAATTCTATTCACAACATCCAATTCTAATCACAACATCCAATTCTATTCACAACATACAATTCTAAAATGGATCTCACAAATGCACAAAAAACCAGAGTTTATCAAATAAGAATCGACCTAATTGTTCAAAATTTACCAATTCTAATTGAGCGTCTTGAATCAGTGCTTCCCAGTGCCACTGTATGGCACATGCTTGAAGAGCCTCCAATTGGTAGCCTTTGTATAATTTTACAAGGAAACCGAGAAGATGTGCTAACTCCAAAGAATTACGGATGAGGTTGTCTCGATGAAGCATTAACCGAGAAGATGTGGGAGTTTCGTAGGTTAAAAAGTGACATCTTAACATATTTTGAGCGCATTCTCACCGTGATCGATTACCCAAGACTATCGGACTTATGTCTTTGGTAGAGTCTTAGGGCCAAGGAATTCTATATCTCTACTTGAATGATTTGTTGATTGAATATATGTCTACCCAACCTGAAGAAATTGAGGTTCATGACCATGAAGAAGATAAGGAATCGTCGTCTTCATCATCGGAAGATAATTAAGTTCGATAGTTATTTAATTATGTTATGGGGTTTAGGGTTTAGGGTATGGGGTGTTGTTGTTAGTTTTAAATTTATGTTTTAAGTGATTTATGTTTTAATCATATTTTTAAGTGCTTTATGTAATGTCCTTGTATTTCAATTAATGAATGTTTTAATTAAATTATGTTTAAAGTCATTTAATTAAATATCGTTGCATTTACTTAAATACCGTCTCCAAACAATAATAAAAATAAAACATAAAAATTATCCATACAAAGACACTAAAAAAACCATAAAAACATCATCCAAACATACATAATCCAACGAAATAGAAAAACATAAGAAAATGAAAAGAAACTAGTCATCATACACGTCTGCATAGTAAGGACGCAACCCCTCAAACAAATCCTCTAGAGTCTCTCTCTCGGTCTCCTCATCATCTTCTTTGGAAGACCGTCTTCAACTTACGACTAACGACTAGGGCGACTTAGGCTCCTCATGAAACTCGACAGCCGAAAATGGACGCGGTGTGAGGGGGATAAAAGTAGGGGTGTGAATGCTCTACATACCAAGTCATGTATCCCTTAGTACACTCGAAAGGCATATATGCCTTCTTTGACAGGTGTCGGAGTTGTATGATGGATATCTCGGACATCCATGTCCTATCGGGCTCTTGCCCGAAATCCGACTGTAAGACCCGTTCGCGGGCCGAGACTCCTTCACCGCAATAGGCATCGAGGCCGGGACATCCCGACGGTACCCAACCGACGCATGCATCGATCCCGGTGGTACGGCTCTACTATATCAAGATGTCCGATAAAACCCGAGTAAAGCGATACTCTACAAGCTCCCGAGGACGGTTCCGTAAGGCAACCATCGGACATGCTCTGCCGTAAGATCGTCCAAACTATGACGATACAAGCCCCGAAAAGTACGAGACTCGCCCTTACTCCGAGGCAAGTTGGCCCAACCCTCAACAAGAGGACGGTCCTCAAAACGAGAATCCAAAGACCGGGTCGGAACCCGGGAAAGTACTCGTATATCCACGCCCGGAGTAACGGTAGACACCCACTAACACCCAAACTATCTCGGCGCGATGCCATCCCTTTTGTCGGTACAAGTAAGCCAAACAAGCCGCACCCCAAGCATATGAACCAACCTGCTCAAGACTATCAAACAAGGGCAACAAGCGAGCGGACACCCTATCACCACTCTTATCCATGAAAAGAGTGTGACCCAAAGAACATCAAGAGGTAAGCTGCAACGAGTCATGCTCGTTCCCTAGGTAAACAACACGACTCAACTCCGATGTTAGTAAACCGCCATTCTTCAGAGCGGTGGTACAACATCGGACTCGGGAACTCCATAAAACCTCGCAATCTTGCCCCGCAAACCACTGTCATCATCCTCGCCCGAACCGGCCACAAGAACCCGATCACCACTAACAGGTATCCCAAGAATATCTTTGGACATCATGGAGCATGATACTAATCTCTCCAAAAGGCATATGGAAAGTGTTAGTATCCAGGTGCCACCTCTCGATAAAAGCACTAAGGAGGTTATCATCTAGACCGGTGGTAAAACACCCCTTCAAAACCCCAAGCCCGCTCGCCTCTACCCTAGCCGCAACACCCTCGGTGAGAACCATGTGCCTAATCTCCCTCGCAGACTTTCGGCCTCTCGTAGAGCTTGATCCACGACCTCATATTCTCCGGGTTAGGGTCCGACCAACTGTTGAACGCAACGTGACCACCAAAACTCCGTAGGGTGCTAATGTTCCTAGGACCACCAGGAACGGGCTCTCTCGGGATCCAAGAACTATCCCTACTCGGCCTCCTCGACCTATCGGTGCTAGAGGACTCTCTAACACTCGAGTAACGTCCTCTACTATCCCGGCCCAACTTCAGACTCAACACTCTCGGCGGTGCCGGGTTCGGTTGGACCACATACTCTCAAGCGTCCTCCTCCTCCTCCCGGAACCGTCATCCGACGGCTCATCATCTCTATCATCCGGTAACTACTAAAGCAACCTCCGAGACCTCGCCTCCTCCGACTCGCTAACGACGTGGACCAGGAGTAGGCATCATAACCATACCAGACGTCTCTCGAAGTGGGGGGGCGCTTGTGGGCTCGCTTAACTCGCAGAACGACGCTTCGAGCCGTAACATAACGCCCGCCAGATACGGTCGTGTATGTTAGGCGGAGATAGGAGCATTCATGATTGCCTTTCCTCTCTCATTTCGATCGCCATCCGCATTAGGAAATTGGAAGTTGTTAGAAAACACGTTAATCGACTAAATATCATATAAAGTAACAAAAATCGGCAAATAATAGCATAAAACACGGTTTTTAAAAAAAAAAATTAATTTACCGCGGACAAACATTTTTTTTTTTTTTTTTGACCGCATGATTGAACAAAAAAATCCCTTACTTGACGGTGGCTAAACATTTTTTTTTTTTTTTTTACCGCGGGCAAACATTTTTTTTTTTTTTTAACCGCGGCCAAACAACGAAAATGGATGTTTGACCACGGCCAAACCTCCAAAACCAACGTTTGACCACGGTCAAACGTGAGAATTAAACGTTTGACCGCGGCCAAACCTCCAAATCCCACGTTCCACTGCCCTTTAACGTTGGAATTCAACGTTTCACCACGGCCCAAACGTCCAATTCCATCGTTTGGCCGTGGTTTCGCCCACAAAACGCAACAAATTCACTCCCAATCCGATTAACAACAACAAATTTCGACTCAAAAATAAATCCCAATCAACTATATTTCGCAAACAACATATACCAATACCAAAATTTACATAATAACAACTAATTAACATGAATTTTAATAGAAAAACTATCAATTTCTAAACTAATTCAATTAATTTTAATAAAAACCTAACACATAACCTAATTTCAATTCTAAAACAAAATCTAATCAATTTAATCGATTAACAATAATAATAAAGGAAACAAAACAATTTAATTTCATAGTTTAATTCAATTACATTCAATTTCTAAACTAGTTTAACAAAAAAAAAAAAAAACGGCACTTACCTTATGTAGCGGCGGCGGGCGTGGTGGTAGCGGGCCGTGGTGGTGGCGATCGCGTGGTCGTAGCTTGGCGGGGGTGTGGTAGTGGTGGTGGACGAATGGATTGAATGTTGGTGGAAGTTGAATGTTGGTGGAAGTTGAGTTTTGAGTTAGAGAGAATAGAGAGAAATGGTGAAGTGAGATAGCAGGGGCAATGACGTCTTTTTTATGAAAAACGTCGTCGACGTTTACTAAAACGTCGTCGATATTAACGAATCCGGTTTATTTACTTTTTGGGGTTGAAGGTCAAATATTTCCAGATACTGTGTGACTTTGTCAATACAGTCATCACTGACGATACATACTATCACGGTATCAACTACTTGTTCTACTAATAATTATCTGACTTTTTTTTATTACGGTACGTAACAAATACTTTTTCCATCCCATTTAATTGTATAAAAATAATGTTAGTGATTGAATTTTGAAAAATATATACAATAACTTACAAAACACAACAACAATGTGAAGTAAAGAATAAAATAAACCGCCGTGACTTAATAATGGCCCTCTAAATGGTGCATTTGACTCTTAATTAATACTCCGTATGACAACATCATGTTTCACTTTAAATTCAGACATTTAGCTTGCAGACCAGCCGTGTTCTAGGGGATAACATTACAGGTTTGATTAATTGCAAGTCACAAATTTGCGACAGAATTAAGATCATAACACCATAATGCTGAATTCTAATACAAGCTTAAGAATTAAGAATTAAGAGAGAATAAATAATCGCGATCAATCAGCAGCAGTCATAAAGGCATTTTCGCTGGTGTACCTGGCTCACGGGGATACTTTCTCGGAGTTGGATGATCCTTAACACATATAATAGCAGTTCTTTGTCCGTATGGGCTGTGCGATTCCACTACAACACCACAGGAATGTGTCATTGTTAAGCAGATATAGCAGAAAAGAGATTTTAAAACGTTTTTGCTTAGACGAATACAAATTTCATTGCACAGAAATTTTAGTACTACTACTGCTGGTTTTTATCTCTTTTATTGGCATATTCGATTGAGAATTTGACACATCAGTTCAAAAACAGGTAATTTAAGGGAAGCTTGCGAAAAATGGTTATCGCTACTCAACTACTGCTAGTTGTTTATAGAGTTTTTGATCATATAAAAATGTAGAACCATTTCACAACATGCTGTATCTGGAAACCATACCTAACTGCTGATCCACTACGGATGCACCCAGCAATTTTATTGCTCTTTCTGCATTTTTAACTTCCTCCTGATCAAGCATAGAAAGGTGAGTCCATAAATAAGGTCACTCAAAAACATAAGCATCTGAAAAACACTAAAATGAATTAGTGCAATACATAATTTGAAACAATAAGAACCCCGGGTTATACGAGATCTGCCAATTTCTCAATGGAACGAGTAAAGTCAGTACCTTAGGATCGTGACCTTTGGCAGCTACAAATAGACCACCAACGCGAACTAAGGGAAGGCAATATTCAGCTGACAAAAAATAAACCATGAGAGAAGATACGAGAAAATCAAAACGCAGTTGAATAATCAGATGAAGTTGGGTTTCACCTAGAACCCTCAGTTCTGCGACGGCCCTAGCAATTGCAACGTCAAATGACTCTCTGTACTCAAGTTTCTGTCCAGCAATCTGTCCTATAGCCAAAGATACATAACATGTGCAAACTTCAGGCAGAAAGAGTTTAATAGATATAACTTGAAACCTACAAACTAAAAAAGGTCACCGAGGAATTTCAGGAAGAAATACCTCAGCCCTGTCACGGACAACTTGTGCATTTGACACACCAGCAGCACTGATCGCATGCTCCAAGAACAAACAACGCTTGTTCAAGGACTCTAGAAGAGTGAAATTCCAACCTACACACAGTATATTGCAACGTCATAATAAAAATTTCCATATCAAAATCGAATGGAAAACAAATATCGCCTGGCACAAGTGACTAATCTTCAAATCTTTTACACAATACAATACTACTGTTCCTTTCGATCAACCTTAACAATGTTCAAACCCACTATGAGCTAATTCCAAACCCCGATTTTGTACTTCATTAATAAAAAATCCTCCGTAGTTCCCCCTGTATAGTCTTTTGGCAGGAGTAACTCAATAATTCTGTAGCATAATTAACATAAACCAACCCAGAAAGAAGAGCAAACTCACAATGCAGTCTCCAACATCACAAGATAAAACATCACCTAACTATTTTAACTTCAAATTTGCCAAAAGAAAACCGCAAATTATTTGGAAGAGCATACATCCCAACAGATTAGTACGGAGTAATTCATTTATACTTAATTGATCTTCTATTACCAAGGTAACCACATGTGAAATGATATACACGAGTTTCAATCTCTTGCCTAAGGTAGTAAAGTATCAAATCCAAACGATATTATTAGCTGAGCTAACTAAGAATCCGCAATTAAAACTTCTTTGTTCGACCACAAATTTCATTATAATAAATTTCTGATAAAAATTCATACTTGGGCAAGCAATGGCTAAAATCAATCCAGGAAGTCCGGCACCACTTCCAACATCAACAAGATTAAGACTTCCACGGGAACAACCACAATGTGCTTCGTAAAACTCATTTATGGAAGGTAGAATTGCAAGTGAATCCTCAATGTGCCTCTCCATCACTTCACTCCTCTCCGTAACTGCAGTTAAATTCATCTTCTACAATGTAGACACAAAATTCCACAAAAGTTCTGTAAACATATTACGAGCAAAAAATATGTAACACGCAACAAAAGTGAAGTGTCGGACTAACATAAGTAAAAGCACGTTAACATGACGAATTAAGAATTGTATCATCAAGCTAAAGAGGGAAAAAAAGATACCTGATTCCATTGAAGAAGAGAATCGACATAGATAGAAATTTGGTCTTTTTGTTGAGAATCTAGGGTTTCAAAGTGCGAAGATTTTAGGGATGTGGTAGAAATTAGGGTTTTGCGATTGAAATTAAAGGGTGTGAGTTTATTGCGCGGAAGGTGTTTGATGAAAGTCCTGAAAGAAAATGGGGATAGAATGGATTTAGTGTGTAAACACAACATTATTTCCCGCCTTGGCTTCTGTTGAGGTGGATGGAAATTATTAACGGTTTTGTCAATTTTGGCCGTTAGATGTTATCGATCTTATTTGGGTTATTCTACATGGTAACCATGTATTTTTTTTAAATCTACATGGTAACCCTACTTTTTAAAGAACACACATGGTAATCTTCAACTCTGTTAATACGCATTGCTGTGAGCCTTAATTTTTATTTCCGTCAATTTTATCCGTTAAGTATGTGACGTGGCCAATTGAATTTTCAT
Organism: Silene latifolia; assembly: GCF_048544455.1. Lineage (NCBI taxonomy): Eukaryota > Viridiplantae > Streptophyta > Magnoliopsida > Caryophyllales > Caryophyllaceae > Silene > Silene latifolia. Next base: position 16,641,990 of record NC_133529.1, read on the forward strand.
ATTTTCTACAAAGTAACCCTCTGTTTTTTTAAATCCTACAAAATAATCCTATTCATTTTTTTTACAAGAGAAACACTCTTAAAAATACTAATACTCCCTTAGTTTATAAATTTATCATTTTTAGTACATTTTTCACTCGATTGCTTCAAAAAACGTCAACTCTTAATATTATCATCTCTTTAAGTTATCATTACCATAAATTTCCAAAAACGGGTTCAATAATTAACAAAGAAATCTACTATTAAGTCTAATGTTTACAAATGAGTCTCCACTCCTTAATTTTACCCAACTTTATTGTGTCAATTTGTTGAATATTTGAAGTAAGTTATTATTGTGTGTGTACAACATTTTTAATTTTGTCGTATTTGATGAGGTTTTGAAAACAAAAGTTTATTAATTAGATTAACCCTATGAATTAAATTTGAAATTGATTATTATAATGCTCGGAATAGAGTACTTTTACTTGGTATTTAGAATATCTTATTGGGAATTTTTTGATATCGAACAAAGTTCTTATTGAATTTTTCTTTAAAAATTCAGTTAATTAAAGGGTAATGAGGGTGGATATGACAGTTTGGGAGTAATCGAGTAAAGTTGTGAAAAAAAGATTGATTAAGAGATTATTTTTTTATGCGCATGTAATCTGTAGAAAAAGTAGGGTTAACTTGTAGAATTTTTAAAAATATAGGGCTACCTTGTAAAAAATTTCAAAATTCAATTGACAACGTCACATACTTAACGGACAAAACTAATGGAAAAAAAAGTTAAGAGTCACCACTACTACAAATCCAGGCAACTACAACGCCCCATTAACAACGAGTATTCACGAAAATCACAATAGACGTTGTAGAATGTATGGCGCGAATTTTACTAAAATGAATTACAACGGGCATGGTTATAAAAACCGTTGTTATTAGTTTTAACAACGGGTTACACATACACAACCGTTGTTACTAATGTGGTGCAAAATTGACGCAATGTTAGTGAAAAGTAATCACAACGGTTGCTTTTGGAACCCGTTGTTAAAACTTCTTTGACAACGGTTGTTAATTTACAACCGTTGTTAAAACTTATTTGACAACGGTTGTTGTTTAATAACCGTTGTCAATACCTTCCATACTATAAACCACGCAAACACAAGTCTGCTGCAGCCACAAAACACAAACCTTAATACACAAACACAAACCTAGCAGCAGCCAAACACAAACACAAAACACACACTTTCTCATCGTCTCTTTCTCTCTTTCTCATCGTCGCTTTATCTTCTCGCCGTCACTGTTGATTTCATCGTCTCTTTACGTACGTTCTGTAATTATCAGGTTTGTTTCATCGTCATTATTTTATTTTTCTAATTATTTCATTTCCATGTATGTGTTTTTATCGACCATTAGGTTCCGTTCAAGATCTCGCTATATCGTCATATAGTGCATTTCTCTTTTTCCGTCAAGCCATCTTCTTTGACGTCCTTGAGACGGATCGAGCATAGTAAGAGTCTTAAGGATGATATCATTCATTTTGTTGGAGTTTGGAGTTTGTTTTGAAAGATTAAGGAGAGGGTTAATTTATTTGGAGTTTGTTTTAGCAGTTAGGGTTTGGAGAATATATTGAGATAATGGAAATGCATGTTAGTTGAGATAATGCAATGTATTTATACTAAGGAATGTGTGGGTTGAGTTGTTTTTTAATTAATATATATGTTAGGAAGTTGTGCCATAATCATCATCATATCTCTCAATCTTTGCTTCAAATATTATTACTAACCCTTCTCATTCCATATTGTCCGTTCATATGCATGATGATGGCGTAATAACTGGATCTTGATGATGATCGATCTATGGAGTTCAAAAAATGGAAGCAAATCAAACAAGCATAACTCAACACTTTCAAAATGATCATTTCATTTAATTTTAAACCAAATACATTACAAAAATTATCAGAAATCAAAAGATGTATAATAAGCAGGAACAACCCCGGTTAAGCGTAAAAAGCGCTTCTCAACCTGCCACCAATCACGCCACTCAGGTATACCGCTAACTTCCGGGTCATTGGCTTCATATTTTGCAAAAACAGATTGAATATATGCAAGGACACGACATGCATGTGGAGATAAGGTTGGAAGAGTACAACTCAACATATCTCCATTTTGCGACCAAGTTGCGAGTAGCAGCCGACGAGGGTATGAAGATGATGATGATGATGAGGCTTTGTTGACAAGCCGGACTACTTCACGCCTCTTAATCCAATAATTCCGTTGATGTTCAAGGGATGCTTTGATTAATGGGTGTTGATCTGACGGAAGCCCTTGGCGAGAACCTTCCCATCATCTTCAATCGTTTGTGTAAGCCATTCTTCGTTGTTGATAAAATTAGGGTTCATTGCCATGTTGTTTCAATTAATGAATGTTAGTAAAGGATGCTTTAATATTTATAGTCACATTTATAAGTTTTTTCAAAACCGTTGGTAATTAATTTAAGGGATATTCTGCATGCATCGGAATTATAACGGGCCGTAATTATCCATGCATCTAGTAATATTTAATTTAATTTTTTTTTTATTTTTTAAGGTCAAACAACAACGATTATTTATTAAAAAACCGTTGTCTTTAGTTATAACAACGGTTTTGTATATTACAACCGTTGTTATAACTTTCCCTCCAAAATTGAGTCACACTTTCCACAACGGGTTTTTATACTTAAAACCGTTGTTAATATTTTTAACAACGGTTTCCTTAAGAAAACCAACCGTTGTTAAAACCTTTTACAACGGACGCTTTAACAACGTCCGATTTTTTATATAACAACGGTTTTTTACCGTTGTTATAGCCTGTATCTGTAGTAGTGCACGGCAATGCGTATTAACAGAGTTGATGGTTACCATGGGTGTTCTCTGAAAAGTAGGATTACCATGTAGAATTTGAAAAAACACAGGGTTACCACGTAGAAAAACCCATCTTATTTTAAGCAAAATTAAAATGAGACTATTTTATGCATATACCGCTTTTGCAATTTTTATTTTAAAAACATATATATTGTAGAAATAAAAGAAATTTCATTAAATTGGTTACTAGTTGGAAAGCCCGTGTGATGCACGGGGATCCCATTAGGATTATCTGTAAAAATATATTCTTAAGTTGATATATGTTGTCATTGATGAAAAAAAAATCCGTGATTGGTATTGTGATACCCCAAATAAAATTATCTTATTTAATAGATTTGAGAAAATTCTTTATTTGAAAAGGAAAGAATTTTTATCTAGTAAAGTCCAAAAAGGTACACAAATGAAATGAATCCATCCTAGAGGGAGATATTGACCCAATAAAATTCGAAAGGCGTAGTAACCTAGTATAAGTAAGACCCTAGAATAAGAATAAAATAGTTCGGTTAGAATCCGACTCATTAATAACTTCACCCGTAAAATTTTTATTAGACCTATTTCAAAGGAAATAACCCATAATGACAAATATCTAGATATTTTATGATTCTAACATAAGATTTATATTATTCACATTTATCACATGTCAAAAGTCTTTAAAAAAAAAAATTGATGTGGAAAAATGATGTCCCACGTAATGGCCTAGCATGGTAGGTTTAGAGACCTAAGTTTTCACTTGGTAAAAATTAGCTCCACGTACAAATGAGCAACAAATAGTGACCGACATACTACAACTATAAATAGGAGACCAAGGTTCTCCACATTTGACACCAAGAAAGGAAACAACTTCTATAGTATACTTGGCTAGTTAACGGAAAGATAAAGGTATATTTCCTACCCCTTCGTCTTAAGTTAATATAATGAGTAATTATATTATCGTTATAATTACTCAACTGATATTATAATGTACGTGAATTATTGTTTATGTGATAAAGTTATGTTATACTTGTATATTTTACGTAATGTGGTTTACGTGAGATATGACTGTGGTACTGTTTGTGTTAATAATTGACGTTAACATTGCTAAGATGTACATTTGGCCAATGTATCATCCGGGACACTATTATTGAAAGGGACCGGACCACATTATTATTTTATCCCGTGTACATGGATGTGAGCTCTGAAGTGGGCTCGGCAGGGGGCTCGGCAATTGGCTCCGCCCCGTTATATCCGGATAAAAAGAAAGAAAAAAGAAAAAAGAAAAAGAAAAAAAGAGAAAAAGATGGTTATCCTGTGTACACGGAGGAGGGCATAGCCTAAGGGAGTCTCGGCTCCGTAATGTGGCCCTGTTCAATAATAATGACCCGAGTTATATTAATTTGAGTTGGAGGTTATGGTAAATATACTCAACCTGTGGTTGGTTGACCCTTTATTTTATTAATCTTTTTCAGGTACAGGAAACAGGGAAGGGCGTGAGTGAGGTTGACGCAAGAAAGTAGAATTAGAATAATGTATCATAATAATATAATCTTATCAATAAGACTGGTTACTAGTTATTTGGTTGTACTAAAGAATAATGTAAGCCTTGTATTTCTTTGTATGGGGAAATACGGCGGTAACACTCTGTAATTTCCGCTGCTATTAATAAAATATACCATTTTTTACTCCTGTTGTTTACGGGGCGTTACAGGTATAGATGATAACCGATGAATTATTAATTGGTGCTTTTAGCATAAAAGTTTTGCCATCAATTAGTATAACATCAAGTGACATAGTTATAGTATGTCGCTAGCTTTTTCATTGTTACAGGCACAACCAGTTTTTAATTAAATACAAAACGCGTTCTCTATAAACATGGTGGAGCTCACCAATATAAACCCTTAATAACAGAGTTATATCTTTATGAGTTTTGAATTTTTTTTTTTTGGTGAAAAATATATATCAACAGATAAACAAAATGTTAATTATAACCAAAGAGCCAAACAAGACTCTTCAAAGAGAAAAAAAAAGGATTACACTCCTAAATTTCTCATTCACTCTAATGCAAATTGATCAATGTTCTGGGCAGCCTTGAACTTAATCCTCCTCCTGACCTCAGTTTCGATTTGCTTGGCTACAAATTGAGGCCTCATCATCATGGCATTAATTCGAGCACTATCGAAATGTTGTAGTAAACAGCATTCAGAATAGCAACCAGTATTTTCCACTGAGCAGGCTTCCTAGTTCCATTTAGCAGTACACTGACAAAAGGGATAGACCTGCCAATCCATTTTTCAACTTCCTTTCTGACCCTGCGGTTATACTCATAGTACAAAAACAGATGATCAGTGGTCTCAGTAGCCATGTTGCAAAGACAACATAAATCATCAGTACAACAACCAATCTTGAACAATTTTTCTTTGACATTCAGCCCTCCATTCATAGTAATCTAGGATATAATAGAGTGCTTAGGTATATTCCAATTATTCCAGACAAAGCTAGTCCAATTCTGAATTATTTTAGAACTACGTAAAACTGAATGATGTTACAAAAAACAGCAGGTGTCATAATTATATATAGGATAAATGGCAAATTACTACCTAATATCTTCAAAGTTTTGTGTTTTACTACCTAATATACCTATTTATACATTTTACTACCTAAAACGGCACAAAATCATGCAAATCGCAACTAAATGGCCGGAAAAGTTACTTAAGGGTGGTTTAAGTGACCTGCGATTATAAGAGTAATGTTGTTTGACGATTTTGCCCTTCTTCCCATTTAATCACTCCTCTTCCTCCATTAATTCTTTTCTATTACTCACCTCACTCCCCAACTCCCTCATTCAATCCAACGCCATTATCATCCATCCATTATCATCATCACCCCAAACCCTAAATCATAAAATCGTCATTGCCCTCGTCATTGCCCTCGCCATTGCTGAACCCAAATCAAATAATCGCAATCATCATTGCTTAATTGAAGGACGTCGCCATTATCATCCATTTCTGATTGAATTAAGTTTTTTTTATTATTTTCTTACATTATTCCCCTTCTCCTTTTGCTTCTTACTGTAATTAATTGATTTCTACAGTAGTTAATTTTAGTTTTCTTCTTGGTAAAATTTGGGCCTTTTTCTGGGTAATAATTGGCCTGTACCACTTGAAAATGGAGGAATAAGAATCGAAATAGAGACAATGGAAGAAGATTGAAATAGAGAAAATGGAGGAGATGAAATGCAAATAAAGAAAAGAGATGAAAAAAAATAACCTAATTGACTGCAAATCTGGAATGAAATGAAGGAGAAGGAGAAGAAAGTGGAGGAGATGATAATGGAGGAAATGATTTAATTAGGTTGAAGGAGAGGGAAATTAAGGTGCTTAATGTATGGGGAAAAGAGGGGTAAGATTGGAATTATTTCGGTTTTGAATTTAGAAATGGAGGGAATGGGAGAACATCAGACAACTTAAGAGGGGGTTAAGGCAGTTTCCGGCGAGTTAGTAGTAGCCATGGAGTATTATGCACTTTCTGGGTTGTATTTTGCATAAATGAACATATTAGGTAGTAAAATGCAAAATTTTGAACATAATAGGTAGTAATATGCCAATTGGCCTTATATATATTTATTGCGTTAAGAGAAAATGTTAGATCTCTTACAGCATAATTTTACCTTGACTATTAACAATTAAGAGTATTTGCTCCTTATAGACATCTCGCAATATCTCTGATTATATTACATAGAATGCACGGGCACCTAGTAATTTATCTCATTTTTTAAAATAGTTGGGTTACCAAGTTAGTATAATAATGTCAGTTAGTAGTATATATTTTATGGCACCGCTGAAAATGTTATTTTACATTACCATGGTCGGGTAATAGAAAACTATTAAATTTAACAAAAGTAAAATTATGCTAAAAATGGAAGCAAACAAAAATTCGGGGTTTGATTTAGATGAGGACAGATTAATCATCAGTTCCTATAACAAAAAACGCAATGAAAGCGTTGTGCCATTTTGGTATTTAACTATATCAGTTCTTATTTTCTTAGCACCATCTATTTTTTACCAAAATAGTCTTTGACTACTTATCCTTGAAAAATCCATGCAAAATATATAATAATACATCTTAATTTGGTAAATTATGAAAACTTGTTTGTAAACAACGTCCTTGTGGCCTTGATACATTTGGTCTCTATATATTATCTATGTAGAACCTTAATCTCTCGGATGACGCTCTTGAAACTACATAAAGCTGACTATTAATAAAAATTGGTTTCCGCAGGTAAATTTCAACATTATTTAGTGACTGTTCCTAACTCTTGTTTATTGTTATGGCACAGCATTAGAGCCGGCAAATAATGACGCGACACAAAAACACGACAAGAATCCGATACGAAATTAACGGGTTTTAGTTGACATTTAACGACCCATTCATGTAAGTGGGCCGACACGAACACGGCACGAGATTTAATTGGCTAGGTTTGGGTTCCGCACTTTACATAAGAACCCCACATGAATAACCTATTTACTTAATTAATCCCAAGTTTTCTTGATCCTCACATAAATATACTTACACTTTCCAGATATGACATGACACGAAAACACGACACGAAATTAACGAGTTAGGGTTGAGATTTGATGACCTATTAATGTAACTGGATCGACACGAACATGATGACACGAGATTTAATTGGGTTGGATTTGGATTTAAGAGTTCGTGACCCATTTATATGTAACACCTGAACCCGACACGACCTGATATATTTGTCACGTCTACTTAGAATGGCCTCAACGTATATTGTCTCTGCTTAAGAATGAAAAGAATCTTTGTATCTGAGGAAGTCATTACTATCCTCGGGGAACCTTTTGCCGACTCTGGAACCCGTAAGTATCTTCCCTTCTACTATGAACTTTTCAGGGCGATTGATAATAAGACGTTCCCCGTTAGATAATCCTCTTACGGAGTTAATGCTCCTCTAAAACGTAACCGGCATACCACACTTGGTCGAGCATACTATTATGAGTTATATTAAAAAAAATTCATCATGTATACTCTCTCCCCTTCTTAAACTCTTCCACCTTGCTTCTTAGAGGTCAAACTTTTATAACTTTGACCATTAATATGTCAAAAATCATAATTAAACTTCCGCATTAACAATTATGTAGAAGCAATACGGAAGATCATTGCAAAGAGGATGAAATACATTTAGTGTGAAATTCCTAAAAGATAATGAATCTTACTCCCAAAGTCCACACCAACTAAAATACCCGACCATATATCGCATAATGAAACAAAAGCGACGCCTAAAAATAAGGATACCAAATGGGGAATAAGACATGATGAATATAAGCCTTCTCATACCCGGATTTAATAGAAAAATTATATGCCCCTACTTGTCACAAGTAAAAATTTTCAAAACCTTAACCTCTTCTACTTTGGGAGATCTTAAGATAGTTTCGTTCCATTTAAATGTCATATACTCATCTATTCTATAACTTTCTCAAATAATTTTGATATTATTTTAACCATATATAACACCCATGGTGGCACGATTTAAAATTCAGTTTGAGTCTAAAACTTTATTTATATTCGCTACATCCAAGACAAATACGGTATAGTTGGACACTTGTGATAGATTTTCTTTTTTGATCAAATTAATTTGCTTTTTTCTTATTGTAGGGCTAACAATAACTTTTATTCTTATGTAGAAAGCTAACATTTATTTTGAACCAATTACTTATTTATTCCGTTCCTCATGATTTTGGAGTATATGTACCTTGTGTTACAATGCCCTAATTGCTAATATTTATTCTGAACGAATGGCTATAGTGGAGATTATAAAATTAAAAATTGAACTTGAGATCAATTACTAACAATAGGGTCAAAAATAAGTAAACATTGGCAAAAAAAAAAAAAACAAGAAGTAATTAATTAGATATGAGGAAGATCGGGAGATAATGAAAAATCTCATATTTAGGTTTTATTTCAAAGAAATTAGCTTTAGAGCAAAATTTCATTTATCTTAATTTTTTTGCAAATATTTGATAGATAAATTATTTACCAAAATAAGAGTAGCATGTGAGAATAAGTTACCTGTTTTTTTATTCATTCAATTTATAATATTAAATATAGAGAACTTATTATGTCCTTATATATCATTTTACGAAAAAAATAGCTACCTTTCGGTTTGTTTGCCAAACATTTTTGGCTTAATCAATTAAAAAACCATCTCTTAATTTTCAGTTATCTTTTAAGCTACATTTTTAGGTTTTATTTAACTTTTCATTTAGTGTGAGAAATGAAATTTAAGGTATAGTAGAGTTAATTATATTTTTCCCCCTTTTGAAATCCACATTTTAAAAATTATTCCCTTTTGAAATTTTTTGCTAAAATTACTCCCTTAATTTGTATATTTTTTTTTACTAAAATTGCTTCAAAACTTCAATTTAAGTGACTTATTTTCTCTGTTTTTGAACTCTCTTTCCATTTGTCTACATAGTTATACCTTTCAAAGTATACATTGGCTAAGGCACAAACAGAATAAGTTCAAAAACAAATGATATAGGTCACTTAAATTGGAGTTTTGAAATAATTTTAGGAAAAAAATGCAATTTGGGAGTAATTTTAGCAAAAAATTTCAAAAGGGAGTAATTTTAAAAATGTAAATTTTAAAAGAGAGTAAAATCTAATTAACTCGATATAGTATATGATGAATAATGTTTATATTATTGTTAATATACCATATAATTAGTTACATTGTTTATTTTGAGTATCACCTACTTATATTAATTAGATTAGAATAATCTTGTTAAAATAAATTTCATCTACTTATATTAGGATAAGTTTATTAAAATATTAAGAAATTTACTTTTATTATGATAATTTTATTAAATTTGTTTCGAAATCTACTCTTGTTAGGAATTCTAAAAAAGTTGGACTCTCTAATATCGCTTGAAAATTTTCTGCTTTATATATATGTATTGATTCTTACCTGTTCTCGAAATCTAAAAATTTGTATTGTCAAGTTAGTGAGATCATTTGATATTGGTCGAGAGTTAGTATTATTAAGTATTTTTAGTTATTTAATATAATACTACCATCGTCCATTTCTCTAATTACTCGTATTTAGGTTTATATCAAGTTAAAGGATTTCCGAGGGTTGGGCGTACATATCATAAGAGGTCCAATAACCGAGCAAGCTTGACTCGAATTCGGAATACTGCAAAAAAGGAGTTGATATGAGTCAGATTGAAGTAGTAGAGTAAGAATAAACTAATCGTTGGATTAGATGTCTTGTTATTACTCGTTTACACCATATGACTCTTTTCTTGTTGAAAAACGTAAGTCTAGTTAAGGGCCTTTTGTATTTTAATTATATACATTTATATATGATCAAGTTTTGATCACAAAATTTCAGATTTGAGAAAGCATTTCAAATCTCTGTCAATCGATCGGGTAAGGGTTGTTTAATTGTAGACTATCATTAGTAAGTCGAGTCTAGGTCGATTTGAGCTAATTAAATATCTCCTATTGTTCATATCAATTCATTACTACTACCAAACAATTGTCTCGCACAAACGTGGCATACAAAAGTCGTTAAAATTCGTTACTCAATTCCACGTACGTATTAAAAAAACATTTATCAACTTATTAATCCCTCACTATAAAGCATTTTCATACATTTATTTGTTATGTGGAAGCGTTGATACCTCCTTGTACCCCTACTACCCTAACTCTTGGCTTTCTTCTCAATAGGCATCATACTATTATATTTGATAACACTTATGATGGGGCATATTCTGCACCGCTGACCAAGTCAACATATTGAACGAGGTCAAAGATATCCACAGCAAGCCAATGACTTAGACATCCCAGCCGATGCTGACCTTTCGGCTGCGGCAAGATGGGTCTCGGCATGGCAACCTACCAGCCGGGGCACATACCCGCGTACTCATATCCAAGAACCCTCGGCATGGAGTCAACCAGGCTCGCCGGCCTGCCATAGGTCCCTCGGCCGAGGGTAGATCAGTCTTTCCACCTGCTATGCCACTTGGCCACTACGTGACAAAGGGTGAAAGTCTATAAATACTCCTCAATCCTCATTGAGGAAGGGATCCAGAATCTAACCTAAGAACCACTTAAATTGGTATTATCTCTCTCATCTCTCTACAATACACGTAATCAAGCTACATACTACTTAATCACAGTAAGTTCACTGACTTGAGCGTCGGAGTGAGTACGCTTGGCACAAAGCCAAGCCCTCAGTTTGCTCATTGTTGCAGGAGAGGCCGAGGAGAACAGTCAAGGCTAGAAGAGGCATTATTCGACAAAGCTAGCGTGGTAAACAAACCTGCTTCGGAATTCACAACCACGGCCACACCGGTCACTTAACCAACGACTGCCGGCATTTGAAGAATGCCATTGAAGAGCTGATCCGAAAAGGGAGCCTCGGCAAATATGTTGCCGGAGGCCAAAAAACTAACACCGGTGGCTCAGATAAAAAATCAGTCTTTCAACGAATAGGAACAATTCATGTTGTCATCGGGGGAAACGAGAACGGCGGATCCGCTCACGGGCACAAGCGGCACTCGAACGAATCAGATCGGGCCGTCAACTTCGTGCCCACTACAGCGGCCCGCCCTTCCAACATCCCGAACATAACTATTGGGAAGAAGGACTACGAAGGAATCATCGCCCCGCATAGCGACCCACTCGTAGTCCACTTAGACATAGCCAACCACCTGGTCATGAGATGCCTGATTGACACGGGTGCTTACACGAACATCATGTTCAGGGAGTGCTTTCTGGGGCTCGGCCTGAAAATTGCGGACCTTAGCCCATGCACCAACCCATTGTACAGCTTCTCCGGGGCGGGCTTGGTCCCCATGGGGTCTATCAAGTTACCAGTGATGTTCGGCCAGTCCGACGCGGCCAAGAATGTGATGTCCGAGTTCGTGGTCATCGACGGCTCATCCGCATACAACGTTCTCATCGGTCGTGTCACCCTGAGTGAGGTCGATCTTTGTAATGTCCATCGGGCCCCGACAACGATGTATGTCTCGGACCGCGGGGAGGTTCATAAACTCGTCTCAAAGAACGAAAAAGACGAGGTGGTCAACGTCCAAATATCGGCCAGAGGATGCAACATGCAATCCTTCAAAGTGGCAAAGAAAGAGGAAAAAGGGAAGAACCCATCCTTAAGACAGGAGGACGAACCGATGAGCACCAACCACGTCGCCATGGTCGAAGGGGCTGAGACCGAACAGATAGAGATTGATCCAGGACGCACCGTAACTGTCGGTGTCGGCCTGGAACCAAAATTCAGGGCCGATCTGTTGGGGTTGGTGTCCTTAACAGTTAGTGCAAGGACCGATAAACCTCTAAAAGGATCAAAGGGCATACTTTGGTATTATTATCAGTTGATCCACGTTTATCAATAACGGTTGGCTTGCTAGATAAGTTTGACGTTATTGTCATACAGATGGCGGTGATCAACTGGTCCCTAAAAGTCACACCTATAGGATACGTTTGAGAGACGTGAAAGTATGGAAATACTGATCATGTAGATGCCAAAAATTGACTAACCAGTTAGTCGAGTTATTTGACTAGTAATTAGTCAAATATGTGATGTTGAGATGTTATATTTAATACGGATTAAATATCATGGGCTAAGGCGAATTAACTTGATTAATTCGTAAAATTAAATATAAACGATTTATATTTAATTAAATGTATGTTGAATATAATTATACAATACTGTTTTGTCGGACACGTATTAATAATTCAGCTAACCCGTATTATTAGCCGATGCCTTAATTTCCGATAACCGATAATGATTTATAATATAAACCCGTCATATACATTTAAGCATTTGGTGAACTGGACCTCGAGCTAAAATTAAGAGGAAGTGGAAGCCCACTTCCCCATGCATGCATTCGGTCCAGCCGAACCAAACAAAAGGAGAGACTCCCTCTCCTTTTGACCTAGACAATTTCATTTGCAGAAAAACTAGGGTTTTGAAGAGTATTCTTCTCTGAAAAACCTGAGATCTCTCATCTCGACAAAACTCACATCAGTTCTCCCTATATTGCAAGGCAATCGGAGAACACTGTTCTAGCACAAGGGCATATCTCGGACAAAGTCTTGGGTGTAACGATTAGGAGGAAATCGCTTTGATTTACATTTCTTTACGCCGCAATTTAAAGGACCCGAGGTTGATTTCTTATTCCTTATCGTTTTTATGTTTTATGACAATATTCACATGTAAATTTTACGTTATAGTCCTACAATTAAAGGGGTAGTATACGGATATTAACCCACAAGTGGTATCAGAGCGAGGCCACGTGAATTTTTCATGTGTTTTTCATAAAACGTTTTTGAAACGATGATTTTCTGCTTCGAAAACCGTGCCTAGTATACACGGCAGAAATTTTTTTAAACCGTGTCATGTATTACACGGTAATTTCATGATTTTCGTTTTGGTTTTTGCATATTGTTGTTTTATACAGAGATTATAACAATATGTCATGTTTTGTAAATTGTCAAATTTGTTTTGATGCGATTTTGATCGAATTTGCAATTGTTTTTGTCTCGAAATATGTTTTCACGAGGGTTTTGAATTTTCCAGAGATTTTTGCACTCGATCGACCATATTTTTGTTCGATCGAGTGGCTTTTCTGTATATTTTTGTTCGATCGAGTCCCTGCTGTACTCGATCGACCCTGTTCCAAAACTTTTTGCTCGATCGAGTCCTTGCTGTACTCGATCGACCTGCTTTCAAAACCCCTCTGCTCGATCGAGTTGTCCTCGTACTCGATCGAGTAGTTTTGCTGATATAGGTACTCGATCGACCACCAGTTTAGTCGATCGAGCACCTCCTGATTAGCATACCCCTCGATCGACTTGCAGATTGATCGATCGAGCACTCTGTCCCTCGATCGAGCACTTGTGTCCCTGGATCGAGGATTTAAATCTTTAATGACTTTGAAAATTTGTTTCTTTTGATTTAAATTTTCTTTTGGCTTCAATATGTACTTTATACGGATATAGTACACTCGCTATGATTGTGAAACAGTTCACACACGTACCATTAAGTTATTTTAAAGCGTTTTAAAGTAACGGATTGTAATGGATTAAAATTAAATGATAGAACCGGTTTTATCACATGAATTTTAATCATTAAAAGGTGGTTTGGATAAATTTAACATAATTACGGAATTATGTCGCGAATGAATTTGTTTTTAGTTGGTGCATTTTTATTTATCGTTAATTTATGAATGCCGTGAATGCCTTTTAATTACGTATTTATTTTTACAAACGGTTGTAACTTAGTGTGGCCTTAGTAGAACGTGTTACCGTAATGATGGAACACGGTCTTGGTTGTATTTTGAGATCTTGTATCTCCGTTTTGGATTTTTCACTTGTAATTACAGTTTTAATTAGAATGTAAATAGGTTTTTATTTTGTAATTTTAATTGTAATTTTTGAGAAGACCAAAGATGGAGACCGGATGCTCACTCCCGCTACTTGGATCAAGATGGAACATCAAGACAAGCTTTTCGGGTCCAACAGTGGATTCCAAAGTTGTATTATGTTCTTTTACTAGGATAGGCCACACTAGGAAATTTTTATTTACGTATTGCATTACTTTATTTATTTATTGTTACGATAATTTGCATCTTTTTCCGCCTAAAAACCAAACCACCTAATTATTGCATGAAAACTGACACATATAGAGGTCACGAGTTAGTTTTCATTGACATTCTCATGTCACACGGTTTTAAGCCATCATCTAAATTAATTCATTCACGACAGACGCTAGTTATTCGTTCACTTAAAATGAATTATAATTTTGTTGATGGGATCTTCCTCGTATAAACCAAAATTGAGAACGGTCTTTATAGGTCAAACTCCAATGAGTCCCTTCTTCGTCGGTAGGCATACTATGACCCCTTCTACGTCGGGTAAGTTGGAACCGATTGACCTATTTTATCTCAACACTATGGTCACTCGTACGATCCTGTGATCATGGTGGACTATAGATAGGATTTACGGAAATCTATCGACCAAGAGTTCTTAAGGAAGAATTAGCTAAACAGTTGGCTTATCAATTTACTGAAATTGAGTCTTGGGATCACTTGTATCATTCTTGAGGGAGATCAATTATGCAAGTGCTAGAGTCTACATGTTTAAAATGAATTTTAAAATAGACTTAAATCACCTCGATGAGTTGCTTATTTCGTTTTGTTTTTCTTTCTTTTTCAAAGTGTAGATCACGTTTTTAATCGCTAAACAACAAATGGCTGGTTCTCCCGATAACCCAATGCCAAGTGCCACATTGGACCGTGAGTCCGGGCTTAGGATCTTCATGAGTCGGATGAATCGTCTACTCGATGAAGAATGACGGATCCAACTTCGCGGATCGGGAGGCGGCATTACGGAATGCCGCTGGCCGACGGAAAGCTCGGATATCCGCTTGAGCCCATGCCGTTAAACCCAGGCCCCACGGTGGAATTAACGAAATCAACGAGTATAACGATTTCGCTTTAGAAGCTGGTGCGGTAAAGAACGTACTTATTTTTGCAATGGAACCCAATTTGCATAAACGCTTCATAGCCCAAGGTGCAAACAAGATTTTCACCACGCTCACTAAGGAATTCTCGAAAGCACCGAGAATCGTGACCTATGAGCATACCACTCGCTTCTTTGATGCGAGACTCCGAAAAGGGCCAACCAGGTTAGCCCACACATTCTCGGCATGATTGAGAATGTCGAGAAACCGGAGACCTTTAAGCGTAACATCAGCGAGAACATTGTTATCGACCGCATGCTTCACTCACTCCACGATGGTTTTTCGCAATTCAGAGCGAATTACTATATGAATGATTTGAAGAAAACTCCCCATGAATGGCACTCCCTCCTCGTATGCACCGAGAAGGACATAAAGTGCAAAGTGGGAGCTCAAACAGGATGTTCTCGTTGTGTCAAACAAAGGGAAAGGTAAGGGCAAAGCTCCGGCAAACCTAACGAGAGGTAAGGCGAAGTTCAAGAAGTCGGGTTCGGGGAAGAGTGGTCCTGGTGAGGCGAGCAACTCATCGAGGCATGACAAAGGGCAAGAGTGAAAACATGGAATGCCACCATTGCCACAAGACTGGGCATTGGAGACGCACATGTCCTGTTTATCATGAGGACTTAAAGGCGGTCGTGTTAAACCCGTTGGTATGTCTTCTCTCTCTTCTACTTTTATTCATATGATTGAGATTAACCACGCAAGTTACGGAACTTGGGTACTTGATATTGGTTGTGGTTCTCATCTGTGTAATCATGTGCGGGGGCTCCGAAACATCGAACCCCTCGTAAAGGGTGAGGTGGACTGCGTGTCGGGAATGGAGCAAGAGTAGCCGCCATCTCCAAGGGGACATATGTGATCCAGCTTCCTAGCGGATTTGAGTTGTCTTTATTTGATCGCTATTATGTTCCTAGTCTTTCCAAAAACATTATTTCGGCCGCGCTTGATAAACTTGGTTTTTCATTTGTAATAGAAAACAATGCTTGCATTTTCTCATTACACGATATGATTTACTGGCAAAGGCGAGTCTCCATGAACGGAATTTATGTTTTAGATCGACCACGGAAATATTACACGTAATGAATAAAAAGTTAAAGGTTGGTGACAAAGATCAAACGTATCTATGGCACTGCCGTATGGGACACATTAATGAGAAACGCGTAAAACAGCTCATCAAACATGGAGCTATCTCGGCTTTTGATTTTCAATCATTTGGCACGTGTGAATCATGTCTCATCGGTAAGATGACTCGGATTTCCTTCAAAGGTGTTGGAATGCGCGCTGCTGACCTATTAGGGCTCATACACACGGATGTATGTGGTCCTATGTCAATCACCGCACGAGAAGGCTATAGGTATTTCATCACTTTCACGGACGATTTGAGTAGATATGGCTATGTCTACTTAATGAAGCACAAAAGTGAATCCTTTGAGAAATTCAAGGAATACCAAAATAGGGTGCAGAACCTATTGGGTAGAAAGATAAAAACACTGCGTTCGGATCGTGGTGGCGAGTATCTTTCTCACGAGTTTGATCAACACCTCAAAGACTGTGGGATTGCCTTACGATTAACTCCACGGAACACCTCGGTGAACGGTGTGTCCGAACGGAGAAATCGAACACTACTTGATATGGTTCGATCCATGATGAGTCACACGATATTACCTGATTCATTATGGGGTTATGCTCTTATGTCAGCCGCTCTAATACTTAACCGAAGTCCGTCTAAAGTCATTGACAAGACTCCATATGAACTATGGAAGGGAACGGTCCCTAACTTGTCCTTTATACGGGTTTGGGGCTGCGAGGCTTATGTCAAGTGGAGACCGGAAGATAAGCTCGGCCCGCGATCGGTCAAGACATACTTTATAGGTTATCCTAAAGGATCACGTGGTCATTACTTCTATTCGCCAACCGAACAACGCGTTTTTGTTGCGGCGGTCGACATTCTTAGAGAAGGAATTTCTCGAGAATGCAAAGAGTGATAGAACCTTCGACCTGTCGGAGATTCCAGAACCAAACACCGAGCAACCATTGGAGGAACCAATTCCTTCAATCCCGGCTGCGGTGAATATTCCTGAGGAACCTAGGAGGTCGGGAAGAGTCTCTATTCCTCCGGACAGATACATTGGTATGGTCGAGGAACATGACATAGATGACGTTCTACTCTTAACGAGTAGTGAACCCGCAACCTATAAAGGTGCCATGACCGAGTTCGACTCAAAGCTATGGCTTGAGGCCATGCAATCCGAGATGGACTCCATGTATGAGAACAACGTGTGGGATCTTGTTGACTTACCGGCTAAGGTTCGTCCCCTTCAATGCAAATGGCTTTACAAGATAAAGCATTCGTGGAAGGTCAAAGAAGATATCTACAAAGCACGACTAGTTGCTAAAGGTTTCACCCAAGTGCCAGGTTTGCACTACGATGAGATTTTTGCACCCGTAGTTATGCTGCGTTCCATTCGGATTATCTTAGCGATTGCCGCTTTTCATGACTATGAAATTTGGCAAATGGATGTGAAAACCGCCTTCTTAAACGGCTTTTTGGAGGAAGAGTTGTACATGGTACAACCCGAAGGTTTCATAGATCCTGAACATCCTAAGAAAGTATGCAAGCTTAAGCGTTCCATTTATGGACTTAAGCAAGCATCACGGAGTTGGAATCATCGCTTCGACCAAGTGATAAAAGAAAATGGATTTACTCGATCGGTCGAGGAACCATGTCTATATATCAAGTCGAGTGGGAGCAAGATTGTCTTCCTAATATTGTATGTTGACGACATACTCCTGATTGGGAATGACATACCTCTCTTAACTTCGGTGAAAGTATGGTTGAAAAACCATTTCCGGATGAAAGATCTGGGAGAGGCACAAAGAATTCTAGGCATCCGTATCTATCGAGATAGATCACGACGGATGCTATCTCTCGATCGAGAGTCTTACATAGACAAAGTCCTAGAGAGATTCAGCATGACTAACTCCAAGAAGGGTTTTCTTCCTATGGCTCCAGGGGTGCATTTGAGCAAGTCTCGGCACGAGAGACACGGAAGAGAAAGAGCGCATGACACGGATTCCTTATGCTTGGGCTATAGGATCAATCATGTATGCCATGATATGCACACGTCCGGACGTGGCATATGCATTGAGTATGACAAGTCGATTCCAACAAAGAACCAGGTGAACCACATTGGTTGGTCTGTCAAGAACATTCTTAAGTACCTACGGAGGACTAAAGATTGGGCATTGACTTATGGAGGCTCTCAAACGCTATGCGCAACCGGATTCTGCAGATGCTAGCTTCCAAACGGATCGAGATGACTCGAAATCTCGGTCTGGATTCGTTTTACTCTTAATGGCGCTGCAGATCACTGGAAGAGTTCGAAACAAACTCATTACAAAGAGATTCTACGACCGAGTCCGAGTACTATGCCGCGTCTCGAAGCTACGAAGGAAGCGATATGGATGCGTCAATTCTTACATGGGCTATCCGTAGTGCCTAGTTCGAATGACCCGATCACCATCTATTGCGACAATAGTGGTGCCATCTTCCAAGCTAAGGAGCCAAAGTCTAGCAACAAGTCTAGACATGTACAACGGAAAGCTCATCTAATCCGGGATTACGTGGAGCAAAAGGAAGTAGTGATAGAAAAGATTGCTACTGAGGATAACATAGCAGATCCTCTCACTAAAGCATTACGACAAGATAAGCATGAAGGGCACGTGAATTCCATGGGAATCAAACGTGTTCCTGAGTTGTAGTACTCTTTTATGGATTAGATTCATTCTCTTTTGTACTCTATGCAACATCATCGTTTTGATATTTTATATATATTTTGTTTTTCATGTGGAATTGTACGACAATTTTGAACACCACAAAGTGAATTGAACAAACATCATATCTTGTTAGTCCTTAATTGCCCACATGAGCTGATAACTCGGCAATTATTTTGTGACGTTGGTTGATGGTGGGTTCAACGAGCCATAAGTCAACCTTGATTGATCGACCAATCACGGAGGCGAGTTATACGGATATCTCGTAGGACACTATTGTGACATCGACGTGGAGTCCTAAATGTTTTATAACATTCGTTGCCCGGTCGTGGATAGGACTTCCATGGTGATCCTAAGAGTCGATTCTTTGACTATCGATTGTCTCTTGAGACTACGGCAGATTTTGGGTGACTTTGGTTTCTTTCTCACGGTCATCCGTAACAGGGGCCAAGTAGATTTTTTTTCGGGTCATTTCATTCGTGCTTAGATCGGAAGGAGTCGAGTTGAAGGAAATATTCAGCCTTTATCAGGTACTCGATATTTCTCGGGGCCACTCGAGGAGTCAGAATCGAAATGCATGGCCATGCTCGGATACGGATTCGTTTTATCGGTTAAGTTACTCTCTAGTCGGGGAAACCACTCTAGATACAGATCGATTGTAAAATACGACCTTTGTGGATCCAGATCTGCAAATTGTTTTACATTGAGTGGGAGAAATTTTAAATGGATATGAGAATCGGTTATCGCACATACACTTGTACGGACAAGTGGGAGTTTGTTGGAGCTTGTGTCCTCCGTTAGTGCGGATAACGTCATTGCACATACACTTGTACGGACAAGTGGGAGCTTGTTGGGGTTGGTGTCCTTAATGATTAGTGCAAGGACCGATAAACCTCTAAAAGGATCAAAGGGCATACTTTGGTATTATTATCAGTTGATCCACGTTTATCAATAACGGTTGGCTTGCTAGATAAGTTTGACGTTATTGTCATACAGATGGCGGTGATCAACTGGTCCCTAAAAGTCACACCTATAGGATACGTTTGAGAGACGTGACAAGATGGAAATACTGATCATGTAGATGCAAAAATTGACTAACCGATTAGTCCGAGTTATTTGACTAGTAATTAGTCAAATATGTGATGTTGAGATGTTATATTTAATACGGATTAAATATCATGGGCTAAGGCGAATTAACCAGTTAATTCGTAAAATTAAATATAAACGATTTATATTTAATTAAATGTATGTTGAATATAATTATACAATTTTGTTTTGTCGGACACGTATTAATAATTCAAACTAACCCGTATTATTAGCCGATGCCTTAATTTCCGATAACCGATAACAGTTTATAATATAAACCCGTCATATACATTTAAGCATTTGGTGAATTTGGACCTCGAGCTAAAATTAAGAGGAAGTGGAAGCCCACTTCCCCATGCATGCATTCGGTCCATTAACCAAACAAAAGGAGAGACTCCCTCTCCTTTTGACCTAGACAATTTCATTTGCAGAAAAACTAGGGTTTTGAAGAGTATTCTTCTCTGAAAAACCTGAGATCTCTCATCTCGACAAAACTCACATCAGTTCTCCCTATATTGCAAGGCAATCGGAGAACACTGTTCTAGCACAAGGGCATATCTCGGACAAAGTCTTGGGTGTAACGATTAGGAGGAAATCGCTTTGATTTGTTCTTTACGCCGCAATTTAAAGGACCCGAGGTTGATTTCTTATTCCTTATCGTTTTTATGTTTTATGACAATATTCACATGTAAATTTTACGTTATAGTCCTACAATTAAAGGGGTAGTATACGGATATTAACCCACACGATCTCCTAGACCTGCTGAGAAGGAACAAAGATGTCTTTGCGTACTCAGCCGCCGAGATGCCAGGTGTAAGCCGGGAGGTCATCGTTCACAAGCTGAACGTACTCCCCAGCGCCCGCCCTGTGAAGCAGAGGGTGAGAAACTCCTCGGCCGAAAAGGAAGATGCCATCAAGGCCGAGGTTGATAAGTTGTTAGATGCAGGCTTTATCATCCCTTGTACATACCCTGAATGGCTAGCTAATGTTGTAATGGTTAAAAAGTCATCAGGGGGGTGGAGGATGTGTGTTGATTTTACGCAACTTAATAAAGCGTGCCCGAAAGATTGCTACCCCTTGACTCGGATAGATAGCCTAATAGACGCGACGGCAGGCTACACAATGCTGAGCCTGCTCGACGCCTTTTCAGGATACCATCAGGTATTCATGGCAGAGGAAGACATGCCTAAATGCGCATTCATCACCATACACGGCACCTACATGTACAAAATGATGCCGTTTGGTTTGAAAAATGCCGGCGCGACTTACACAAGACTGGTGGACAAAATATTCCAAAATCAAAAAGGGCGAAACATTGAGGCCTACGTCGACGATGCTATTGTCAAGAGCAAGTCTGACGGCGAGCACTTAGCCGATTTACACGAGACATTTTGTTCACTAAGGAAATACAAGATGAAGCTTAACCCGACAAAGTGCAACCGGTGTCGGGCCGGCAAATTCCTCGGCGTGCTTGTTAGCGCCAGGGGAATTGATGCCAATCCAGAGAAAGTCCAAGCAATTCTCGACCTACCGGAGCCGAGGAACCGCAAGGAGGTTATGATACTGACCGGAAGGATGGCGGCCCTTGCCCGTTTTATCTCTCGGTCAGCCGACAAGAGCACCCCTTTCTTCAAAGTGTTGAAGGGGAATAAAGACTTCTGCTGGGGGGAGGAACAGAGCACAGCCTTCAAACAACTGAAAGCTCATCTGCAAACTCTCCCGACCCTGTCCAGACCGACGCTGGGGGAAACACTATATCTGTATCTAGCAGTAACCCGGCCACGGTCGCCGCCGTAATCGTCGAGAAGAAGAAAACAAGCAGAAGACCCAATATACTTTATCACCCATACACCGTTGCCCGCCGAGAGAAACTACCCGCCGATTGAAAAAGCGACCTTTGCCGTGGTTGTTGCCGCAAGGAAGTTGAAACCCTACTTCGACGCACATCCCATGACGGTCTTAACCGACCGGTAGTTGGAAAAAGCATTGGAAAAATTCGAAATCGGGCGCAAAGGCTTATCAAATGGGCGGTGGAGCTATCCGCTTCGGCATTCAATACAAGCCGAGGCCTTCGATAAAGGGGCGGCGGACTTCTTGGCCGAGTGCACGTATCGGGAAGAATCGTGTCCCGGCATGTGGGAGGTATATACCGATGGATCCTCCACAGCGAACGGCTCAGAGCGGCATCCTTATCATCGGCCCAAACGGGGACGAGTTCGAGTACGCTTTGAAGTTTACCTTCTCAACCTCAAATAACGAATCCGAATATGAGGCGTGATGATAACCGGAGTTGAGTTAGCCGAGCACAGGGGCGTAACACATCATTTTGAAAATGACTCTCTCTTGGTGACTAACCAATACGAAGGAGAGTACGAAGCTCGGGACGATGGGATGGTAAGATACCTGGAAAAGGTAAAAGCTGAGACCTCAAAATTGAAGTCATTCAAAATGCGACACATCCCCAGTGTCCGAGAACAACCGGCCGACGCTCTCTCAAAGCCGCCGGTTCAACCATAAAGAATATCACCGAACCGTCTTTGGTGGACATCGAGAACGCTAAAAGCATTGACGAAACCATCGGCATGGTGTGCGACGTGGAAGCCGAGACGACATGGATAACTCCGATAAAGAGGTATAAACTGACACATGAGCTACCGGAAGACCGCAATCTCTCACAAAAGATAAAAAGGATCGCAAAGAAGGTACTTGGTGTTTGAAGGAGAGTTATACGGGAGGTCCGTGACAAGGCCACTCTGAAGTGTGTCGATCTGCCGATGCGAGCTAATCTTGTGAAATACACGAAGGCATCGTGGTCATCACACGGGGCGAGAACACTAGCCCACAAAGCTCTCCGAGCCGCTACTTCTGGCCCACCATGCTTGAAGATTCGAAACAAAACCAGAAAATGCAACAATCGGATGCACGCTCCGGTGTGATACGCGCACCTTCCCGAGACCGCAACCAGTGCTTAATCCCCTTCCCTTTGCACAGTGGGGAATGGACCTACTAGGGCCATTTCCAACGGCATCCGGAGGAAGAAAGTTCCTAATCGTCGCCGTCGACTACTTCACCAAATGGGTTGAGGCCGTAGCAGTGCCTGCGAAGACTGCGGCGGCCGTAAGAAAGGTGATCTGGGAAAATGTCATAACTCGCTTTGGGTTACCCCAAGTCATGGTGTTCGACCATGGCCGAGAATTTTGGAGTGACACAATAATGAGCTGGTTGGAAGAACTCGGCATCAAATTTGCATACTCCTCCGTCTGCCACCCCCAGAGCAACGGACAGGCGGAGGCAGCCAATAAAACGATCCTCAACGGCTTGAAGAAGACAGTTGAAGACCTCAAGGGAAGATGGGCCGATGAGCTACCCGGCGTTCTATGGTCCCTCCGGACCACGGAGAAAGAAGCAACGGGGTACAGTCCTTTTCACCTAGTCTACGGGTCCGAAGCAGTCCTGCCGATTGAAGCAACGGTGCCAACATTCAGAACGGCCACTTTTAACCCAGATGAAAACGAGGAAGGCCTAAGAACCTCCCTGGACCTGGTCGAAGAAAGCCGAGATACGGCACGCCTCAACTTAGCAGTGTATCAGAGCCGAATGAAAAGGGCCTACAACCGAAGAGTCCACAAAAGGGACTTAAAAGTAGGAGATCTGGTCCTAAGGAAGTCAGCTGCCACCAACAAAGGAAACATCCATGGCAAGTTGACGGCCAACTGGGAGGGTCCCTACAAGGTGGTTGAAGAAATGAGGCCAGGTACATACCGGCTGACGGACATGGGAGATGTACCTTTGATGAGCCATTGGAACACCGACAATCTCAGAAAATACTTTGTATAACAGCGGAGTTGCCCAAAACAATTGTTGGCACCCCAATGCATATTCATGAGGAGTCATCCAAGTTTTTCATCAAAGTGTTAATCCACCCCAATCAGAAGGCATACTAACGTATGTACACAGCAGACAGAGCCAAAACCTCGATCATCCCGGCCTTTAACGGGAGTGACGGGGGGACGAGCCGATATGCTAACATACGTTCAACGGCGGTCAAAACGTAAACTCCGCTGCCCCGGTAACTGGCCGGGAAGAGACGAGTGAAACGCGACTACCCTCGGCAAATTAAGACCGAGCTTAAAGACGTTAAACACAGTTGAGATACGCATTCTAACTGCCTCGGCCAAGCCGAAGGTAAAAACGAAAAAGCGCTCAATTAATTAACGCAACTGCTCTCGGCAAATTAAGACCGAGCTTAAAGACGTTAAACACAGTTGAGATACGCATTCTAACTGCCTCGGCCAAGCCGAAGGTAAAAACGAAAAAGCGCTCAATTAATTAACGCAAGAAGACAAGTGAAGGAATAAATCAAAAGGCCTCGGCCAAACCAGAGGCAAAGCAAGCAAAATCTCATTAAAGAAAAGATAACGAAGTTACAAGAAGGAGAAATACAGACGACGGCCGTCCCCTTTGGGATAAGCCAAGACTCTACCTACCAAGGTCTTACAAAATACAAAGAAAAGTAAAGCAAAAGGTTACGGACTGGTTCTTTGAAGCGCCAAAAGGATGGCAGGGAGAAAAGGCTTAATAGTTGGCCCCCGAATAGCTGAAGCTATCCGAGACGCCGGGTGAGCCTGGTGACGACCGCCCGTCTCCCTATGCCTGTTCTTTGCTTGCCCTTACCGCCATCGCCAGCGGCGTTACCCTCGGTGAGCGACTTAGATGCAATCTGGGCAGCCTTAGCATCCTCAGCTTTCTTGGCAACCTTAGCATCCTCAGCTGCCTTATCCGCCGCAGCTTTCTTAGCTGCCTTAGCATCCTCAGCTGCCTTCTCTGCAAGGGCCGCCTTTGCAGCGGTCGCCTCCTCCTCTTTCTTGGCCCTCGCATCCTCGGCAGCCTTATCCGCCGCAGCCTTCTCTTTAGCCTCGAGCCTATCGTCGAACAGCTCGTCAAATTTTGTCCACAGAAAGGAGCCATCCGGATAGACCTCATCTATCACCTCCCTGAAAGCTTCTTCGGTCAGGTCCCTATACTGAGCACACATGCGAGGGAGAATCGTGCTTTGAAGTGTCTCAATATCCTTCTCCCTTTGGGCGAGGATAGCACTAGTCTCCTATGCGACTACGCTTGGAGCCGATACGCCCTTTTCGACTCCTCCCTTTGGGCGACAACAACGTCGTAGCCGCCCTTGTACCTGTCCCGTTCCTCCTTGCTTGGCGGCGCGAGAATCGGCGGCCTCTACCTTGGCCTTCTCGGCCGACAGCAGCTTCTCAATTACCTCGACTCGCGCTTGTGCGGCAAGGAGGTCATGCTTAGCCTTCCCGGCCACCCCCTTTGCGGCAACAACATCGAGCCTCAGCTGCTCTATCAACGGTCCCGTCTCGGCCAAAGCCTTTTCTTGCTCCCTAATACGAGAGCCGACCGGGATTCGGACCAAATCCCAACCTTCTTGCTCGCCTTTGTACCCTCCGCTATGAGCGGTCGTTGGATATCGACGCGAGCACGGAGTCGGTATTTTTTCCCGCCGTCTCGCATGGGCCTCTTCTCAACTCGCCGCTCGTAATTGGGATGATCGCGCCGGTTGATCTACAAAAATTCAACCAAAGAGTCCACGTCAACGTTCATGGACATACCAGAGCCGGTCATCGGTATATCTAATGAGCGGCTAGCTAAATCCGAGCCGCAAGTCGACTGCACGGAGGGCTTGCTTTTCTTGGCCAGTTGACCCGTTTCTCGGCGCTTGCATTAACATGGGCGACGGAAGCGAAGCATCGGTGGCATGGGTAGATCTTTTCCTCTTACGCCTAAGCGGAGATCCTCAAAGATCGGAATCCTCTCCATCGACAATGTCAACGACCTCCACCTCGGGTGGAGGCGGAAGCGAGGTTGACACCGTCGCCGCCGTAGACTTGGATTTTCGGACCCGGCGAGGCAAGGCAGCAGCTACCTTGGCACGGGCCGCCGTCTCGTCCAAGCCCTTCAGAGGTCGAGGCGACGGACGGCGGTCATGCACATCGACCTTCGGATTCTTCTCCTTAACGTTTCCGTCTTTGTCCAGCCCCATCTTCTCGAGGAGTTGCTCAGACAGTTCGGGACCAAAGTGCTCTGTAAAAGAAACAAAGTAAAACTTAGACAAAGGGACATATCAAGAAACAAACAACGAAAAACATTAAAGCAGAAATGGGCCTCACACCGACCCCACTCACCCTGTGCTAGGGCCGGTATGAGGCCGACATAGCAAAGCGGCTCGTCCATCAAGATGACTTGCGTCGGGGGCAACCAAACCTTCGGCGCCCCATCATCATCGACCTCGAA
Source organism: Silene latifolia (assembly GCF_048544455.1). NCBI lineage: Eukaryota > Viridiplantae > Streptophyta > Magnoliopsida > Caryophyllales > Caryophyllaceae > Silene > Silene latifolia. The sequence goes on from NC_133529.1 coordinate 16,668,574, forward strand.
AAGCTTCGATGCTCGCTTCTCGTCCTCATTAAGATAGACATTCCCGGCGTCCATCTTATTCTTGCCCTTGGGGATCATCTTCTCACGCTCCCCTTTGCTCTCGCACCGCAAGTTAACGCGGTGCTCAAAAGACCAAGGCAACGGATAATCATCTGGGACCTCGACATACACCCACCGTTCCTTCCAGCCCTTGCAAGAGGTGAGCTTAGGCACGGTGAGATAGCCTGGCTCAGTCTGGACGCTATACCACCCCCGGCCACCTTGAACATTCATTCGAAGAAAATGAATTCGGCGGAACAAGTTTACCGTTGGGATCACCCCCCTGAAGCGACACAGCCACACGAAGCCGACTATGGTCCTAACGGCCAAAGGGTGAAGCTGCGCCGCTGCAACGTTCATCGCCTGAATTATGGAAGAGACGTACATATTGAGAGGAAACCGGAGACCATACTCCAAGTGTCTCATATATACGCCGATGTGACCCGGGGGAGGGCAACAGACGGCCTGGCCCTCTCCAGGGATGACAATGTTGTACCCCTTGCCAAAAAAGAAGTGCTCTTCGAAAAATTCAGAGCCAGAGCAGCGGGCGAGCCCATCGGTCCAAGCGCGATTGGGGCCGATGGTACAGACATCGTAATGATGCAAGACTGTCGCCCTCTCCGCACCGGAAGGATTCCCTTCCTCATCATCAACATCATCTTCCCACTGCTCCGTAACTCGTGGTCAACTTCGGGGAAGGAGATCTAGGGCCCCTCGACCTTAACGGAATTGCGGCTACCGCCTCCTCCTCATCAAAACGCGACGGGGAACCCCGGCGCACGGCATCTTGGGACCGGCATCGTAGAAGACATGGTTCAAAACAATTACTTAAACAAAACAAAAAGTTGAAAAGGTTTTTCGTTTTACCTTGAAGAAAAGTGCTACGCCGACGTAAAAATTCTGAAGATCGGAAGAGAGGGAAAGACTTGGAATTTTGGAAAGAAGAAAATTTTTAGAATGAATGAAATTGTTAACCAATTTCACTTCAAAGATCTGGTATTTATAGGCAAAGGCCCATAAAGGAGGACCAATCAAAACGCAGCCCATGAAGCGTCAGCCAATCAACGAAGAGACACATGTCAGGCATGCGTACACGGAATGTCAATCGACGCAACAGTTGAATGTCAATCAAAGCAACAAGAACAAGCGTCTTCAACACGCCCCTTCATATCCCTTTGCCTATTCATCTTCCTCAAGCAAAACTCCTAAAGTATCTATTCTCCACCTAAGCAACACGACTAACCAAGCTAGGCAAAGACGGCGGGGGCAATCAAAAATACACCTAAGCACTCTCAACCTTGGGTCCGCCGGCCAAGAAGACCTTCTCTCTTCCACATTTTGATGTCCATTACACATCCATGTGGAGGGGGATACTGATACGGCCTGTACGGGAGTAAGCCGAAGGAGAAAAAGCGGGCGAGAAAATTTTCACTTGCGCAGAATATACACTCAAAGATACATCGGAGCCCATACCACGGCATAGACTACGGCTGGGGGCAAATTGATGGGGCATATTCTCGCACCGCCGACCAAGTCAACATATTGAACGAGGTCAAAGATATCCACAGCAAGCCAATGACTTAGACATCCCGGCCGATGCACGACCTTTCTGCCCTGCAAGATGGGTCTCGGCATGGCAACCTACCAGCCGGGGCACATACCCGCGTACTCATATCCAAGAACCCTCGGCATGGAGTCAACCAGGCTCGCCGGCCTGCCATAGGTCCCTCGGCCGAGGGTAGATCAGTCTTTCCACCTGCTATGCCACTTGGCCACTACGTGACAAAGGGTGAAAGTCTATAAATACTCCTCAATCCTCATTGAGGAAGGGATCCAGAATCTAACCTAAGAACCACTTAAATTGGTATTATCTCTCTCATCTCTCTACAATACACGTAATCAAGCTACATACTACTTAATCACAGTAAGTTCACTGACTTGAGCGTCGGAGTGAGTACGCTTGGCACAAAGCCAAGCCCTCAGTTTGCTCATTGTTGCAGGAGAGGCCGAGGAGAACAGTCAAGGCTAGAAGAGGCATTATTCGACAAAGCTAGCGTGGTAAACAAACCTGCTTCGGAATTCATACCCGGAACAACTTATAAAGATAATCTTCTGTTAACACCACCGATATGGGACAAATGTTTGCGCCCTAACAATCCTCCTCTCAAAGCAAAGACCATCATCTTAACCCGTACCTTGAGCTCTAAGTTCTATGTATGTCTTATGGTCTACATCACTTATAGGCTCGTATTTCTACTATCTATTTAGCTTATTTTATGCATAATAAAGCGGCATTGGGGCGTGGTTTCATATGATTTACGTCACATTTACCATATTCTTAAAGACGGGTTAATAATGGAGTTTTGAGCAATGATCGGAAGCAAAGGCATGTCTTGAAGTCTACTATGGTAAAAAAATATTTACAAGCAAGAAGGAAGACTAGTTAAGACATGAAGAAGTGAAAGGATGAAGCAATTGAAGATTCACTACTACAAAAATCATCATAGACATCAGACATTTTCATCAATAGGCATCGGATTTCCTCCTGATGCACAGTTGACACATGTATATTCTTTATGCTTATGCATCAGTTTTATAGACATCAGTTTTAATTTTATCCGATGCCTATTCATCAGAGTTTTACTAAAAACTGATGTCTATTGCATAAATAGACATCAGTCTTTAGCAAAATCTGATGTATATTGTTCTATTTAAAAAAAACAATGGGTTTAATAATGAATAACCTACGTTCTTTTCACCAATGAGACCAACAAAACCGACTAGTTTGCAAATAAGTATTGTACACATACAAATATTGTATATATACAACCAAACCCATCATCCACACAAGCTAATGAAGTACTTTACATTACTAAACATTCAGAAAATAGTATGCTCCTAAATCAGGCTCCTCGTCAACTTCGTCTTGTGAATCTGATATAGTATCTTTAAAAAACATATCCAAGCTTGAAGAGACGCTGCTTTTCTTCTCATTTCAAATTATTGAAGATTTCTGTGACATCTACAAAATGACGGTTGTCCATGTACCTAAAGATCCAACAAAATGTCAGCATTCTCAAAATCATATCAAGAAATCCACCTCCTTAAGCATGCATAATGGTACATGTATCCAAAAAGTTCAAGCATAATCAGATAATTATCAAGTTAACTATAAAAGAATAGATACAAGAGTGAAAATAGAAACTCTAAAGCATAATAGAAAGTTTATTCTTATTGAGGCAGTAAGTGACTAACAGTCCACAAATTTTCAAGCGAAAAACACATAGTCGCAAACAACTAGCGTACCAGACTATAACAGTGTTGCAAGCAATTTACATTACTCAGTTATAGCAGACTATAACACTAGTAGAAAATGTAAATGGAGGATTACCACACATAACCTCGTGGTTTCACTTGCAATTTACATTACTCAATTATAGCATTCTCACCAAACATTTAGGATTCCTAAATATTATAGCTATCGCTAAAATACACAAGTAAATGAAAATCAGCAACACAAATTCCTACAGGCTACAACTCAATGACAAAGAGCACATAAAAGTAATCGGAAGAATCTCAAGGGAGGGCGATAGAACTTGTGACTGCCCTTCTTCATCTTCCTTTTTAATCAACAAAAGAGCAAAACTATAGAGATAGTTAATAGATATCAAGAAGCAAGATCAATTTATTGTGGTATAGGACGCCTCTCATTAATTTCTACCTGTAGGCTCTAGCCACCCCCAAAATAGCATTTCATGAAATCAACGCAATGCTCACTCGACTCTCAGAAATTAAGAATACTAAAACGGAATAACCAATCCACTTATACACATGAACTTGACCGTTTCTAATTTCTTCGCAAGATACCATGATATATTTATGCCTTGACGAAAAGCTGTTCAGTATCTCAACTGACAACAAGAGAGATGACAAGATAACTATGGTATAATATTAGCTAGTAAGGATAATAATATCAGACACTCACTTGAGAATGTAGAATAAGCCAATTTCACATTCGCACATGCTTACTAGATGATAAGTAGAAACCAGAGAATGCGTCTAGTATCTGCAATTAAAAGAAAACAAACCAAACTATACCAATATTGCCCATCATTATCACTTAAATAAGTGAGCATAATATATCCTTTGTTACTCCGTTGTGGTACTCAAAAAATGAAAACATTTTGAGGATGGGACCTAAACATTAGAGCTTACTCCGTCCAATACCACATATAATATATCCTTTGTTACTCAGTTCAAGATTTCTCAAATGAGACACACCTGTTCGGATGGTGTGCTCTCTAAGAAATGGCGTCACTTACTCACTCACAAGTCACTACCAATGATTACATTTCGCATATTACATAAACTAAAGAAAACGATACAAACCAAATGACGTAAATTATGTCCTTGGATACAGGTTACCTATATCAACATTTTGCGACTGGGATGTCACTATAAAGCAGAGAATATAATCACAAGCTAATATAATGATAATTACACTAACTTAAGGGAGATAAACTAAAAAGATTCCATATTTTTTTCCTTAGAAATGGCACTCCATGTTAACTTCTAAGCACCCAAGTACCAAACATCATAATTAGGCCCTGTTCTTTTGGACTGAAACTTATAGGATCGAATCGAACCGAACTTATAAGATCTCGAATCGAATCGAATCGAATCGAACTTATAGGATCTCGAATCGAACTTATAGGATCTCGAACTTAATCGAACTTATACGATCTCGAACTTAATCGAACTTATAGGATCTCGAACTAAACTTATAGGATCCGAATCAATCGAATTGAACTTATAGGATCTCGAATCGAATCAAATCGAATTTATAGGATCTGAACTGAACTGAAATTATAGGATCTGAACTGAACTGAACTTATATGATCTGAACTGAACTTATAGGATCTGAACTGAACTGAACTTATAGGATCTGAAGTTAACTTAAATTAAGTGACTTTAAGTCCAAAAGAACATGGTCTTAAGCAAACTAACAATTACACTAATCAAACTCAAACAAAACAATTGTGACCAGATCAAAGTTGGCATCTTTATGGCACATGAATAATTGATATCAACCAAAAATTAGAAGAAAAACAAAAAAAAAAAAGCTCAGTCTAAGAATATGTCGAATCCAGCAGCAAAATAAATACCAGAACCACACATGAATATATAGCATTGAGATGCAAAAGCAACTAATAATTCTAAAACTAATCATATCACTTTAATTTCTACTTCATACAAATTTCTAAAACTAAAACGAATCAGATCCCTTTAATTTCAACAAACAAAAACAATAATAGATGTTAACATCAAAACCCTAATTAATGAATTTCACAATTCAACCTTAAAACTATAATTCACAAAGTATGAGAGTAGAATTGTACTACTTACATATTGGTGGTAACCGATAGCGACGCGACAATGGCTGAAACGAGACCCTGAATGACGAACATGGACGAACACAAACGAAGGGCGACACTTTTTCTCGAAGACAACACGGTGGTAGTGGTGGTTGATGCAGGCAGAAAGTGGCGGGGTGGTGGTTGTGGAGGTGGTGGCGACGAATTTGGAGGATGAGGGAAGAGGAATGGGTGATTTGGGAATATAGGGTGAATATTCTATAATGTTCTACGGAGTATATCAGGAGTGTTGGGTCTTAGATTTAAAGGAGTTATTTGGGGAATTAAATGGACATCGGATATGATGATATCTAATGTCCTTTTGTGGACATGGCCCACCTGCGTATGCCCAGCCGATCTGTGGACAATGGCAGCGGTCTTTTTGAAAGCCACGCTCGGCGGCGTAAAGGTGCTTTCGACCGGATCGTTTTAGATCGGTCGGTTTCGTCTCGGAAAGGGTCTCGAAACGATTAGAGATGTTCGGATTCGCCACCAAGCATTTGTGGGATGTCTGGAACCCGTTCGAATTCCACTTTATACCTCGGTCAAATCGAAGCACAAAGCAGCGTTTGGACATAGGTATTAAAGATAAGGAAATCGTCTCTCTTTAGCATCCTATCTCTAGAATGACTCTCGTACGCCATGGATAAGGTCGTCCACTATCCAAAGTTTCTGAGTAAGAGGTGAAGGTACGTATTGGGAAGCCCTTTAATCAGACACCCAATCCCGCCCGCGTTTAGCGGTCTCTACTGATCGATCTTGGTTGGTTGAATGCAAAAGTTGATAAAACGGTTTAAATGCATGAATGCGCATCCAATGATTTAAACCTAACATGTGAGAGCTTTCTAGGTCGGTTGATTTAATCCAGGTATCAAGTATAAGATGTCGAATTGGATTAATGATTGATTTGCATGCAAGACGGAAATTAAACATCCATTTACCGTATTAGGTTTAGGGTGCATAACATGATCCATTGGTTTTAGTAAAGCATTTTGCAAATGTGGGTTGAATAGTTATCTGATCCGTCCTATATCCGAGTCAACCGGAGTCTGGATCGTCCTGGACTAATGCTGGAAGGGAACAGGCCCTGTACCAGACGGCTATAAGAGGCGCGAGCCAACCGGCGGTGTAAGGGGCCTCCCTTTGGTTTTGAAAATGAGAAAGAAAAGGCCTGCTTGAGGCGCGGGTTAGCCAACGGTTGTATGCCGTGTTCTGAATATTTAGAAAACGTTATAAAACGTGTTAAAAATGGGTATTTGTACCCGGTTTGATTTGAAAGGGTCGTTTAGACCGCATTTGTCGATTTGAAGAACTAGACTCGAATAATCATCATTATTTGATAATATTCGGTGTCGGGTTCGGTTTGACAAGCTTGACATGAATAGTTTTGAAAATGATTATGGACTAATTGTTTTAAGTCCATTTTGAATGTAATTAGTCGATACTCGTCATCGTACCCGGGTTAAAATCCGGCATGGTGTAAGGAACCAAAGATGATTTTGTGTTGGTGACTAATATGTTTGTTTGAAAAATGTAAAGAAATGAAATAAAAGGTTTTAAAATACCTTCTAAATATCGTTAACCAAATATTATCACCGAAACACGGATTTAACCGTCATGGTATGAAGAACCAAGGGTGAAAAATGCTTTATGGTTAAAACATGTGAAATGAAACAAAAGGGTTTCGAAAAATATTTGAAATGGTAAAATCCGATTACAAATATGAAGAATGGATTAAGGGAAATGACGAGAACAAACACGGTTGATCTCTGGTCTGAGCACCCCATTTAGGCGCGAGCCAGTTGGCGACCTATGGGGCTTCTACCTCAGACCAAAAATCAGTTTTGGCTCGTTTATTCCATGTTTTGGTTCATGTTATGCATGTTTTAGCATGTTAAAGTCATGAAACAAATGAAAACATAATAAAAGAGGATTTTTACACCCTCATACTTACATGTTTGGTTATGGCGAGTGACCGACGTAAGTGTAACAACTTGTTTGATCGGAAAAAACTCGGTTTAAAACCGTTTTGGTAAGTAAAAGAGTGTTTTAAAAGTTTAGTGATGGTGTAGTGGTCAAAGTGGTCGGACAAGTGGTTTAATGCACGATGACGGTACCAAAAAATGTGTAAGGCACGTGTTTACGATCGGTAGGTCGTAAACACGCATCGAATTGTGACTTTAGAAGTCGAGTCGAGAATTTTAAGGGAGAAGAGAGAGGGCGGACACTCGCGTAAGTCTCAAATGGGTGGCATTTGAGGGGTATTTATAGGAGAATGAGTGGTTGTGTGAGTTTTGAGCGACGTGGCCACCTGGGCTGCTCAAAGAGGCGCGAGCAATGTAGCACGTCTTCGAGGTGTCTTGTCGCTTTCACACAAATGCAATCATGATTTGTTCTATCCTAGGATTTGTATGCACATGTTTGGTACTTGACCAACATGAATCCGGGAAAACTTAGCATAGAAGGCTTTGAGATATTTTGTTTTTGTGTTTGACTCAGTTTGACTCGTTGTTGGAGTCGGGATTTGAATTTTCGAGTCGGTTTTTGGTCCGGTGCCGGTTTTGACTCTAGTTAGTGTCATCGCGACCCCGTCGCCGTGCATTAAACACTCCAGGTATTTTTGAAATGTTTTGAAATATTTTGTTTTCGAAATCGTTTTAAGTTTTCCGACGTAAAGTTGTACACAAACTGTCGATCAAACGCTGCGATCCCAAAACATGTTGTAGTCCGATAATCATCGGGTGTTTGTTGGAGTCTCAGCAGATCATCGGGTATCTGAGCCCCCACTTTGACCGAGGCTTGGACAGGGCGAAAGTCAAAGTAGAGTCCCCAGGTCAATCGAAGATTACAACCTGAAGACCCAAGCGACGTCGAGGCGGCTCGAAAGGATTCGGGCCAAGGACCTGCCGTCGGGAAGGGCGACGCCGAGGCGACTCGAGGGTACGAGTCCAGGACCTGTCGTCGGGAACAGTTTAGAGTCTGTCGACTGTCCGTGCGGGTCGTTTAAAGTCCGTTAGACTACGTATGAAGGCTCGCCAGCCATAAGAAGGAGTCATACCTGAGGCATCTTCGGATATGTCCTTGCATGGTTGCGGATGAATGCTCGCCAGCTGCGGTGCGTACATGAGGAGGGCTCGCCAGCCGCGGTGCGTTGTAAGGCTCGCCAGCCAAGACAAGGAAATGTTCCCGAGGCATATTCGGGATGTGTCCTTGGAAGGGTTGCGGACAAAGGCTCGCCAGCTGCGGTGCGTACGTGAGGAGGGCTCGCCAGCCGCGATGCGTTGTAAGGCTCGCCAGCCAAGACAAGGAAATGTACCCGAGGCATCTTCGGGATCTGTCCTTGAATGGGTTGCGGACAAAGGCTCGCCAGCCAATGATAAGGAAATGTACCCGAGGCATCTTCAGGATCTGTCCTTGAATGGTTGCGGATAAAGGCTCGCCAGCCACGGTGCGTACGTGAGGAGGGCTCGCCAGCCGCGGTGCGTGGTAAGGCTCGCCAGCCAAGACAAGGAAATGTACCCGAGGCATCTTCGGGATCTGTCCTTGAATGGGTTGCGGACAAAGGCTCGCCAGCCAATGATAAGGAAATGTACCCGAGGCATCTTCGGGATCTGTCCTTGAATGGTTGCGGACAAAGGCTCGCCAGCCAAGGTAGGTCGGTTAATGGACCATGGGAATAGCCGCGTCGAATGGGCTTGTTTCGAAAGTAGCGAACTCGTGATGTCGCTGGGGAAATAGCGAGTATGGATTCTCACTATCATTATTTTTGGAATGAGCGGGTTCCGCAGGGAAGCCCCCTGCTGGCATTTGAAGGAATAGTGAATTTGGAATCTTCACTATCGATTGAAGCGACGGTTTATGTGCCGCCGTTGACCTTTGGAAGAAATAGTGAATTTGGAATCTTCACTATTGATTGAAGTGACGGTTTATGTGCCGCCGTTGACGTTTTGAAAGAAATAGTGAATTTGGAATCTTCACTATTGATTGAAGTGACGGTTTATGTGCCGCCGTTGACGTTTTGGAGAAAATAGCGGTTTTCGAATTTTCGCTATTATTTTTTGAAGTTGGCGGTTTTGATCGCCGTTTGCTTGAAAATAGCGAGTTTTAAATTTTCACTATTTGTTTTGTTTGTTTTCGAGGAAATGACGACATTTAATATCGTCAACGAAAATTTGGAATTCGTCATGGGAAATTGGGCCAAAGCCCAAATTTCGCTGAAAAAGAAAAGGGGAGGCCTGGTTTAGGCGCGAGCCACCTGACGATGCAAGCCGGCTTCCCTATTTTTTGTTAAAAAGACGCGAGGTTGAGTTGTGGATGAATATTCATCTTCAACCTCGAAATCTCGCTAAAATCGCCATTGACGGACCTTCTAGCTTGCTTTCACTTGTGCCATTGTCAACAAATGTCATCTCAAGGTAAGTATTTCCTCTCGAATCCTTTCAAATTTGTTGATTGTTAGCTTAGTTGAATTAGGGCGGATTTTGCCCTAAAAATCGAATTGGGCGTTTTTGATTGAGCCAATTTTGAGTGAAATTGATGTTTGCATTAGGTTAGAAACATGTTTAGGAGTATAGGGGTGCTTTTAGTTTGCATTTTGGTCCCCGTTCCCGCTCCCTATGCTCGAAAAACGTGATTGAGGCGAGAAACCGTCTCATTTCACAATGCCAAGTTTATTTGCTTGGGTAGTGGGTCCCACTAGGTTGCATTGTAGTTGGGAAAACCCGTGTTTGCCATTTAAGGACCTTCATTGGATGTTTGTGGGCAAAATTGAATTTTTGCCTTTTTGATGATCTCTTACGTCTGACAAAATAAGCGCTTGTCTGGACTTGAATTGAGTCAGTTTGCCTTGAAATGGACCTTATTGGTATTTTAGGTCACCTTGGGGCGTGATAAAATCACGTTTGCCTTTTTGCGGTCGTTTTTGAATTTTTGACCGGCTTGGGCTCAAATTAGCGTATGAATTGCCTTTTTGAGCCACAGAAAAATCCCCATTGTGTCGGGAATGTATTTTGGGTTATTGGCAGACCTTGTATGGGTCTTGAAAAGCCGTTTTTGTGATTTTGACTCGTCTTTTGCTTGAAAAGAGGGGCGAGTCATTTTTGTGTTTTTTTGTGAACCATTTTGTTTGGTTGGATTTTGGGCGGGATTGCCCTTGTTTCTGCATTGCAGGTTGTTTTTTGTTTTTGGATTTATCCATTTCATGCCGTCGTAATGCCGAAATTTCGGCTGACGTTTTTTTGTTGTTGTTTTTTTTTATCGCAGGGTATCGTCTGGGACCGATGGGGTCCGTTGTGGAGGCCTTGGAGGAGGAAGTCGATCCCGGAGGGGGAGGGTCGACTGTTTTTTGTTACAGGCTTGGTTGTGTTTCTCCCTGGCGGCCTTTGTCCGGCCAACGATCGGGTATTGATCGTCGGTCTTTGTCTGCAGAGATCCGGATAGGCGGCTAATATGGCTGGTTTGTCCTTTTCGTCGTGGCTCATGGACAGGATGACTGATAATTGGGGGTCAGTACGAGTGTGTTATCCTCTGTTGTTGACCTTGATCGCAGTTGAGTTCAGCTGAGTAGGGTCCAACATCGGGGTAGCATGCTAAGCTACGGTCCCCGGTTGTCGTATCGTCCGAAATCTGCAAGACATTGTCTTCTTTTTTGCCATGGAGCAGGAGTGAGGGGTTATCGTCATGGTAACCTCCTCTGCTTTCACTGTTGCTCCTCTGTTTCCCCTGTTGCTCTCTTTCTTTTCCGTTTGAGAGGATAGAGAGTGCTTAGTTTGGTAGGTGGCGGTTAGCCCCCAGTTCGTTGTCTTAGGCCAGTGTCTGTATGATAGACGTTTGTTTTAGGCCAGTGTCTGTATGATAGACGTTTGTTTTAGGCCAATGTCTGTATGATAGACGTTTGTTTTAGGCCAGTGTCTGTATGATAGACGTTTGTTTTAGGCCAATGTCTGTATAATAGACGTTTGTTGATGTATTTTGCGTAAGGCGGTTTGTATATATATGTGTTTTTGGATTGTGATTTGTTTTGTGATTTTTGGCTTTTTGTGTTGTGTTTCGGAGGAGCGCTTGTCGGCTGTTGATTCTCCATTCGCTTTGCACCAGTTCCTGCATCGTTAGTGTAGAAAAACAGGCAACAGATAGCACGTACGCATAAACGTAAACAAGTAAAAGCATTTGATTGAAAATCACGTAAAACATTTGTTTGAAAATCAAAATTAACCAAGATGACTTGAAGTTAAAATTGAAATTTTGAAATGAATTTTGAAAATTCCGTGACGAAATTGCCACGTTTGGAATTCAAAAGGAATTGATTTGAAAATTTGAGCAATTAACTCGTGTCGTGAATTAAATTGCATCGAAATTTTTGAAGATTGACTCGAAAAATTCAAACTCAAACCGTCAGGAAAGAATTTTAGAAGAGGATTTTTGCGAGTATATTTGGCGTTTGAGGTCAAGACTCGGATTTGTGAGTGCTTGAATTTTGAGGAAAATTGATGTCGTGTTATCAATTTCCGATTTTGATTTTTGATGGCAAATTGCGAAAAAGCGAAAAAATTTCGGAATTTCGACTGACATGGAAATGATACGTCGCGGATCGGGGCGACTAACCCTTCCCCCCTTAAAAAAAGAAAGAAAAATCCGTATGTTTAAAGCTGCGTCATGGAAACCGTGTCGGATTTCGTAAAACGCGAAAACAAGGAAATGTGTGTGTGAAGAAACACAAAATTTCCCGGATCATCCCGAAGAGGCGCGAGGTTCTTGGCGGGAGGTTTGAGGTGTCAGGAGAAAACACATGTTGAAAGAGACAAGTCAACAGCGGGAATCCTGGGGAAGCCTCAAAGAGGCGCGAGCGTCTTGGCGATGGAAGCCGGCTCTCCTCTTTTTCTGAAAAAATGCGCTGATCATTTTGTATAAATAGGGACGTTTGCGCTTCATTGTTTCAGCATCCGAAACACAAAAACAACTCTACAAAACCTCTTCCTCTTCCACAAAAATATTTCATGGATGCTTTGGAGAACGCATTGCGACAACGGTGCCGGGATTTGTCGCCTCCCGAGAAGTATCAACTCGATTGTATGGGAGTTGGTCAATTGTTGGTGCTTCGTCAAGTCAAGGTGCAACCTTCGTTTCTTGAAGCATGCTCTCGGTTTTGGGATTCGAAACATCATGTTTTCGTTTTCCCGAAGGTCGAGCTTTCTCCTATTGCCGAAGAAGTTGGAGCCATTGGTGGGGGGCCGGGTTGTGTTCCGGTGCTTCCTCCGACTCAGTTGTGCTACAAGGAGAAATTCCGTTCCATGTTGGGCTTATCAACAAGCCAAGTCAACTTTCTTCTTGCTCCACATGGTGTGGATATGTTGGCTCTTATCAACATCTTCTCGAATCGGTTAGATGCTAATGTCTCGGAGGTTGTTAGGAAAAGGGCTCTTGCATTTTGCCTTGTCCATGTGTACCTTTTTGTTGATGTCTTGAAGAAGGAGGGGCCAAGATGCTATGGTAGCATGACTCTTATCCATGTGATTGAGCAAATGGAGCATGGTAGAGATCAATCATGGTTGGTGCTTGGAGAGATTATCCAAGCTCGTCTTGGGTCAAATATGGGGTCTTGTGCTAGACCGGAGACCGTCGCCATCTTAGATCCGTTTAGGATCCGTTACGAGGAGGAAGTCCATGCTAGGCGGGCCAACAAGAAGAGCAAGGGGAAGATGTATCCCGAGGGAAAAGGCAAGGGTAGAATGGAAGAGTGAAGACCTCCATTATCCACTTTATTATTATGTTGTATTATTGTTGTGAGTTTTTATTATGTTGTACTAGCTAGTTGTTGTGTGTTTTGTGCTAGTTTTACTATGTGAGGTGTGTTAGTTGACACCTTAGCTTTGACAAGTTGTAGACTCGTCGAGCTTTATTTGTTGTTGAAATTGTAATCCTCCCCATTATTAATTAAATAAGAGGATTGCTCGTGTCGAAAGTTGTGAACGCTTGTTTCTTCCGTCCAGCTGGTAAAGGCAATTTGATTTGAATCGTCCTCAGCATTTGCACTTGGGAAAGTGGTATTTTGTGGAAAGGGAGAAAGGCTCATTTTTTGTATTTTTGGTGGGAAAGGGAATGGTTTTCCCTTTCTCTTTTTTGATGGGGATATTTTTTTTTGATCGTGGGAATGGTTGTATCCTTCTTGTGTAAGAAAGGACTGCCTACGTATCCACCTGAAGAGGTGAAATCAAACCATGATCGTAGTTCAAAAGGTTTTGTGAATTTGAATTCGGTTTTGTGGTTGTATCCCTCAAGCATAAGAGGGACTGCCTACATATTCACCTGAAGAGGTGAAATCAAACCATGCTCATAGTTCAGGGGGTTTGGTTTTTTTGTAGTGCAAATGGACGTTGCCTTTGACGGATCAAAGGACATTTGAAACGGGCAAGGTGCCGCAGCTTAGACTCGATAAAACATGCAATTTCAAATCAAAACATATTGAGGAACTTGACTTGAAAAGGGTTGAGGTCGGTGCTAGTTGCAAAACTAGGCTAGGTTGTTGGTTGATAGTGTTCAAGGGTAGTATTTCTTGAGTTGGTCTAGGTTGGTCGGGTTTGTATAGTCCTCCCCGTCTAGGTCACTCAGTCTCACTGCGCCCCCCGAAAGTATTTTCTTGACCAGGTATGGCCCAGCCCAGTTGGGTTTAAATTTTCCCCTCGGATCGACGGGTAATGGTGCTCGGACTGACTTGAGGACCAAGTCGCCCTCCCGGATGTTTCGGGGTTTGACCTTCTTATTAAATGCCCGTGGTATACGTCGTTGGTATAGCTGGACGTTGTGCAAGGCGTTGAGTCGCCGTTCGTCTAGAAGAGTAAGCTGTTCGTACCTTCGACGGGTCCATTCCGCCTCAGGGACTTGACTCTCCAGTAGAATGCGTAGAGAAGGGACCTCTAACTCCACCGGTTGAACCGCCTCCATACCGTATGCTAGGTAGAAGGGTGTGGCGCCTGTCGGTGTTCGAATGGAGGTTCGGTATCCCCAGAGTGCGAATGGGAGTTTGCTCGGCCAATCGCGGTAGTTGTCTTGCATTTTCTTGATAATGGTAACAAGAGTTTTGTTCGCTGCCTCCACCGCTCCGTTGGTTTGGGGACGGTAGGGGGATGATCTATGTCGCTTGATCTTGTATTTGTCCAGCAAGGCTTGAGTTTCCGCCCGGAAGTGAGAGCCTTGATCGCTGATGATTTCATGGGGTACCCCATATCGGCAGATGATGTAGTTTTGAATGAACTTGGCCACTTGTTTGGCGGTCAAGACTGCATATGACTGTGCTTCCACCCATTTGGTGAAGTAGTCGATGGCGACGAGGACGAAGCAATACCCCTTGGTTCCTATCGGGTTGACTTTCCCGATGATGTCGATGCCCCAGGTTGAGAATGGCCAGGGTGATGTCATGGTGTATAAAAGGGACGGTGGTATGTGTTGTATGTTGGCGAAGATTTGGCAATTGTGGCAATGTTTGACGTAGTTACGGCAATCGGCTTCCATGGTTGTCCAGTAGTAACCTAGCCGCATGATTTTCCGTGTAAGCATCATTGCGCTCATGTGAGGGCCACATTCTCCGTCGTGGACCTCTCCCATGACCTTCTTGGCTTTGTGATGGTCAATGCAAAGGAGGAGAATTCCTTGGGGTGTTCTTTTGTAGAGTTGATTTTGGTTTATCACGAATTGTGATGCAAGTAAACGGATGGCTCTTTGTCCTCTTTGATCAGAGTTGGGAGGGAATTCATTTTTGGTTTTGTAATTGAGGATGGCTTGGTACCAAGGTTCATCATGGTTTTCCTCGTCGTCGATAATGGCACAAATGTGAGCTGGCTCACTCCTCCTCTCGACACATAGGGGCATCGATGTCATGTCGTCAGGTATGTTGACGAGCGCGGCAAGTTTTGCCAGGGCATCAGCAAATTGATTTTCCTCTCGCGGCAAGTGGAAGTAGTCGACTTGGTCGAAGAACTCGGCCTCTTGATTGATCTTTGCTCGGTAGGGAGCTAAGCTGTCAGATCGGATTTTCCATGATCCGGATACCTGATTGATGATGAGTGAGGAATCGCCATGGACCCTCAGTCTCTTGATGCCAAGTGTGATGGCTGCTTGTAGGCCAATGAGACATGCTTCATATTCAGCGGCATTGTTGGTGACGGCGAAGTCTAGCTTTACTGAGATCGTAACATGTTCTCCCTTT
Source organism: Silene latifolia (assembly GCF_048544455.1). Lineage (NCBI taxonomy): Eukaryota > Viridiplantae > Streptophyta > Magnoliopsida > Caryophyllales > Caryophyllaceae > Silene > Silene latifolia. The sequence continues at coordinate 16,684,228 of NC_133529.1, forward strand.
GGTGATATTAGAAGGATTCCTACCCCGAAGCCTCTCAGATTAGATGCACCATCAAAGTATAGGTCCCATGCGTCGGAGTCGGCACAAAGGGTGTCTTCGTCAGGAAGTGACCACGTGTCGGTCGTTGGATCCTCGCTGACGGGATTTTCTGCTAGAAAGTCGGCGACTGCTCTTCCCTTGATAACCTTGAGAGGTACAAACTTGAGATCAAATTCGGACAGCATGAGTGTCCATCTAGACAACCTTCCGTTTAGTACGGGTTTTTCGAAGATGTATTTGACTGGGTCCATCTTGGAGTAGATGTGGACCGAGTAGCTGAGCATGTAATGCCGCAGCTTCTTTGTTGACCATACTAGGGCAAGGCATGTCTTTTCCAGCTGGGTATACCTTGTTTCGTACTCAATGAACTTTTTGTTGATGTAGTAGATGGCTCGCTCCTCGTTGCCAACTGTTTGTGCTAGCATTGCTCCCATGGTCGTGTCGATGTGAAGTGCACGGGGATAGAGGAATCCCCGGTTGAGGTGGCATGAGGACAGGAGGCTTGGATAGGATTTCCTTTATCCTGTCGAACGCCTTCTGACAGTTGTCGTCCCAATCGGTGTGATCGGAGGCACGAAGCTTCTTGAATAATCGGTTCACAAATCATAGTGAGCTTGGCGATGAACCGGTGATGTCTTGGACCGACCGAGAAATCCCGAATCTCCTTCTCGTTCTTAGGCCGAGGCATTTGTTGAAGGGCTTTGATTTTGGTTGGATCAATCTCAATGCCTCTTTTCTTTGTGACATGTCCCAAGAGTTTTCAGGAGGTGACCCCGAATGCACACTTCTGAGGATTTAGTCTCATGTTATATTTCCGTAGGCGAGCGAAGAATTTCCGGAGGGCGCTGATGTGGCCGTCCCGTTCTTTTGATTTGACGATCATGTCATCGACATATACCTCTACCTCCTTGTGCATCATATCATGCAGGAGAGTGGTAGCGGTTCTTTGATAGGTTGCTCCGGCGTTGATGAGGCCGAAAGGCATGACCGTGTAGCAATATGTACCCCACTGTGTAGTGAACGCAGTTTTGTGCATGTCTTCCTCAGCAATTTTAATCTGGTTGTACCCGACGTACCCGTCCATGAATGATAGGAGAGCATGTTCGGCAGTGTTGTCTACCAGAATGTCAACATGCGGCAAAGGGAAGTCGTCTTTTGGACTTGCCTTGTTCAGATCCCTCAAGTCGACGCAAACCCGAATTCGTCCGTCTTTCTTTGGTACCGGCACAATGTTGGCCACCCAGTCAGAGTATTCAGACACTTTGATGAACCCAGCCTTGAACTGTTTGTCCACCTCTTCTTTGATTTTTAAGGCCCACTCAGAACGCATCCGGCATAGCTTCTGTTTCACAGGTTTAGCGCCGGGTTTGATGGGTATCCGGTGCTCTGCAATTTCTCTGTCAATTCCCGGCATGTCTCTGTAAGACCAGGCGAACACGTCCTTGTATTCGTGGAGGAGGTCAATGAACTGTCGTCTTTCCGAGGGGTCCAGGGTTGTCCCTATCCTAAGTTCTTGAGGTGTATTGTCGGTTCCTACGTTAATAGGCTCGGTTTCCTCAATGATGGGGGTTCTGGTTTCCCGTTTGTCAAGTTCCTTGGCTAGGTGAGGTGGGTAGTCACTCAAGTCAAATTTCTCATAATCATTCAGAATCGCATTGCAGTTAAAATGAGACGAGTCATAAGCAAACTTAGCGTTCATTAAGTTGACACGAGCGAAAAGCTCGGAAAGGACAGACATCTCGTGGTCAGTCAGAGGCGACACTACAGAGAAAGTGGCCCCTGGAACAGGCTCCAGGTTGTCACCTTTCATTGGAGTGGGGGTGACCTTAGTAGAGTCAGCCTCTGAATCATCCACGACTTTGTGATAAAACAGTGGGAAGGAGACCTTGACTGGGACATCTGGAGTGTTAGGAGCTATAACAGACTCTGACTCGACTCGGACTCAGACTCGGATCCTTCAGCACTTTCCTCCTTGAACATAGGGCCTTCTCCAGTTGTTATCTTGAGAATACGGCCTTGGCGATCGGTCCACCTGATGGTTTTCCTCCAGCCCTGGGTGGCTTTCTCCGGGTCAGCATCGGAGATCAAGGCGGTTGGGTCAAACTGATTGTCTTTCAGGGCGATGTTGATGATGTCCTCATAGTCGAGGCGCTTGATGTTATCTTCCCCAAAGAGTAGTGTGACACCTTGTCCGTCAAGGCATGGTGACGGTTTGGACTCGGTTGATGCAGCTTCGATGTTGTCGGGAATAAAGTAGCAGTCCTGTAAGACTTCCACTCCCGGGTATCTAGCCTTCGCCACAGAGTCATAGATAGGCTCCGGGAAGCCGTGGTAGAGTTCAGACTCTCCTTCGGGGACAAAGTATCCGTTGAGAGTCAGGTGGTAGGGACGGAGGATGACTCCGTGCTTCTTGCGTTTTCGGATTAGGAGGTTCATCTCCTGGATGTCTTTGTCAGTAGGTTCTTATCCCAGCCCAAAGGAAATGTTGGGGACCTTAGCCTGTTTCAAGGGAGGCAATGGGTCCTTTAGTGGATTGAGCGGCAAACCCGGGAAATAACCCTGATGCATCATGATACGGTTGATCGTGAGGCTGGCGAACGGGTCACATTCAGAGGTTGTTAGTTCATCAGTTATGGCGTTCACGGCTTGGAAACCCCACATTTCATTGTCGTCCTCCTCAATGGCTTGGGAGGCTACCCCTCTTCTCATGACTGCCTTGATTGGAGAAGCGGGGATTGTGATCGTTTTCCCGTTGAAGGGGACCCTGATCTTTTGGTGGAGCGTTGAGGTGACCGCCTTGACGGCGTGAATCCAGGGACGTCCCAGGAGCATGTTGAAGGATGTGTCGATGTCGACCACTTGGAAACTGGTTTGTCTTTCTAGTGGCCCGGTTGCGACGGCTAGAGTGATAAGCCCAGCGACCTTGCGACGAGTGCCATCGTAGGCGCGTACTCCTTGATTCATTGGGATTAAATCAGATTCCTTAATACCCAGCCTGTGGGCAGTTTTGAGAGGAATGACATTTACGGCGGAGCCGTCATCCACGAGGACCATTGGTATGTTCTTTTGGAGGCATTGCACAGTGATGTACAGGGCTAGGTTATGGTTGGCTCCGAACAGGGGGATATCCTCGTCGGAGAAGACGACCGGGTTGCTTAGATCAGGGGCGTCTCTCGTCATGTGTGCCACTATTTCTTCTGGGGAAGAGGTGGAGGGCACGGTTAATTTTCCCAAGGCCTGTCGGTGCTCAAAAGACGTTGCGATCAGTTGCCAAATTGAGATCTCGGCCTTTGCTTTCTGGAGCTGTTTCAGGATTGAGTTCTCGGGAGCCTTTGGTTGAGCGTCCATGTAATACTCCGTATTTGTAAGTCTTGGGGTACTCTATCGAGTAGGCCTTACTCTGTCGAGTAAGGGTAAGTTGCGTTTTAGAAAAGTTTCTGACCTGTTGGGTACTCGATCGAGTAGCTGGGGTACTCAATCGAGTAAGGGGGTACTCGATCGAGTACCTTGGGTACTCGATCGAGTAGCCGGTTTTACGGGGAGTTTTCTCGGGTTTTGTTAATTACGCGATTGAGGTATTTATGCTTTGTCGTCATTATTCTAAATCACTTTTGCAAAACCTAAATTACTGTTTAAGAGAGAAAGCAAGCAAGTTCTTCATCCTAATCGCATAATTAGCAATTCCCGGAGTTTGGAGGGTCAGTTCTTGTCGTTGTTCATACCGTTGAGTTCCTTGCGTCAAGGGTAAGATCTATGTACCCTTTTTGTTGTATTTCCTCTACTTTGGTTAAACCCTAATTAAGGGATTTGGGGGTTGTATGTGTAGTATGTGATTTGGTAGCCTTTATGTGTTGTATGATAGGAGGAGGGTTCATAGAGGAAGCTTTTTGACTCAAAAAAGAGAGACCGTCGATTGTGTGCATACCGGGTAGGATTTCCTACTCGGTATTAGTCCCATAATGGGATATTGGTTAATGTATTGTATTTGGTTGTTTGATATAATAATTGTATTGTGATTGTGGTTGTGATCGTTGTTGATGGTTCGCGAGGCGTGGCCTCTACCGAGTGGGGTCACTTGCGGGAGTGGCTTCACGCCCTAGTTTCGCCTTTCGTGGAACCCGCCACGAAAGGGATGTGCACATTAATGGACAGGGTTATCGCTCACTATGTGAAGCGGGGATTTGGTGGGTACGGTGCGGTCCCCCCATCGGGCGGTGGGTCCAGTGGACAGTCAGTGATTGAGATGATTGGATTTGGCGTGAGTGTGTGTGTGTGACAGTTAAGCTGTCTTGTTTATCTTATTGTTAGTATATATTGAATTGTGTGATTAGTAAATGGCCGGTGTTGTTTTTTGTAAACTGCGGTGATCCATTCGGGATGGTGAGCAGATATTGAGCAGTATTGAGATGAGTATCGGGATATTTGGGATTGCCACGACATGATGATAGGAGTCTTCCTTTGTAGCTTATTAGTATTTACATTTCAGTTAGAACAGTCAGTTTGAGAACATGTATCGTACTTTTGGTTTGGTTTTGAGATTTGTAACTCTTCGCTAAGTATTTATAATAAACGTTGTTTCTTCATTGTTATTTGATTATCATTGCCTCGGGTAACCGAGATGGTAATGTCTTCATACCTGAGTGGTCCTGGTAAGGCACTTGGAGTATGGGGGTGTTACAAATGGTATCAGAGCAACGATCCTGAAACCTGTAACCAATGAACCTAATGAACATAGGGAGTCAATTAAAGTGAACCCGGGGTAAAAGTTGTAGGAGCTAATGCAAAGGCTTGGGAGACGTCCTAAAGTCGCGGGGTCGCCCTACAACTTTGAACCGGTCACATGGGGGGAGTGTTTGTCGAGTCGTATGTGTGTTTGGTAACTTGTGTAAGAATGTGATAAAATGTGTTAATTGTTGGATGTTCGAAGTTGAAGGTTGAGAATGTTAAAGGTTAATGAAATATGTGGAAACTGTTGATGGAATGATAGCATGTTGAATGTTTACAACGTGGCATTTAATAACATGATGAAATGATCTCGTAGATAGTAGAAAAGATGCGTAGCATGTTTATTATGATATAATGTGGTTTATAAAGTTTAGCATGTTAGCATATGATATAGCATGCGGGTAGCGTTTCGGAATTGGCATGACTCGATCGAGTGGGACTGACTCGATCGGGTGGGTTTTTGACGGTTTTGAGTCCAGAATCGTGTTTTTGGGTACTCGATCGAGTAACTAGGGGTACTCGATCGAGTATGGGGTCACTCGATCGAAGCTACTCGGTCGAGTATGTTAGAGATCAGAAGGTCTGTTTGGGGTCTGATGTTTGGGTACTCGATCGAGTATGTTGGGCACTCGATCGAGTAGCCCGTTACTCGATCGAGTAGGTTTGGGAACTCGATCGAGTAGGTTCTGGGCAGCGTGTTTTCATGTTTTGAGGTTTAGTACGTGTGTTTATGTCTACCCTTTCTTATATATAGTTTCAAGATGCCGCCCAAGAAGACTGCTTTGTATGCGAGAGCTGAGCTTATGACCATGGATGACATCGTTAAGATGTTGGAGCACCAGGATGCTCTTACTGAGACCCTAAAGAGAGTGAATGAGGATAAGAATAAAGATAAGGAGAAGGAGGTTGATCACTCTAAAATCAACCTCTATATTGCAAGGTTTAACCCGAAAGAATATAAGGGAGTTGGGGAGCCTAATCTTCTTGATAGTTGGCTGAGACAGATGGAGAACATATTAGACTTGGTTCACTGTCCTGATGAGATGAGAGTGGAACAGGTTGCGTTCTATCTGAGGGAGGCAGCTGGCAAGTGGTGGGATACAGTGAAAGTGAGTGCCAAGGAGATATATACAAACCAAGGGTTATCTGCTATACCTTGGGAGGAGTTTCGTAGGGCTGTGAGGAAGGAGTTTGTACCGGAACATGTGAGGAGTAAGTTGAGGGAAGAGTTTGACAGTTTTAAGATGACCGCTGAGATGTCTGTGGCCGAGTACTACAGGCAATTCAATGAGAAGTCTAGGTATGCTGAGGATATGGGTTTGAGTGAGGAGAACCTGGCGTTGAGGTTTGAGAGGGGGTTGACCCCTAAGATTATGGATAAGTTACCCGTGGGGATCCTTACTGATGTTAAGGAAGCTTATGAGAGGGCTGGGAGAGCTGAGAGGTTGGTGGAGATGGCTCAGGAGAGGTTAGGTGGTGAGAAGAGGAAGTCTGAGAGCGAGGGTGGTGGCCAATCTAATCACAAGAAAGGCAACCACAATCAGTCTAAGGGGTTTTCCGGGTCCGGGTTCGATCTTTGGGGCTTCCTTTGGGCGTGGCCGTGGAAGTGTGAGTAATAGTTGGGGAGTGACCTGCTATAGCTGTGGTGGTGTAGGCCACAAGAGACATGAGTGCACAAGTGCACCAGGATCTTTCCAAAGACCTGCGCAGAACTTCGCGAGCAACAGACCGGCTGGATCATGGCCAAACCGGGAAGTCGAGTTACAGAGTGGAGGCAACCGCAACGGCGGTAATTCTTATCCGAAACCACCAACGAACAACAACAACAATCAAGGGTCGGGTGCTAAGCCGACCACTTCACCAAGATCTTGTCCGTGGAGGTGGGCGGAAGACCGATGGCAAGTTATTCATGATGGAGAAGAAAGCGGTGAGGAAGATGCGCACGTTATCACCGGTACTTTTCTTGTAAATGGCGTTCATACCTTTGTTTTGTTTGATTCGGGGCTTCTCGATCGTTTGTGTCTTCGAGTCATGTTAAACAGTTGGGTTTGAGGGTATATGAGTCTGTTAGTGAGCGAGTTTTTATACCTTCGGGTGAGTCTGTATCATGTGGGAGATTGTTTAGAGATGTATCTATGATAGTTGGGCAAGTTGATTTCCCTGTAGACTTGCTAGAATTTCCTTTCGACGGTTTTGAGATGATAGTTGGGATGGATTGGTTGGGAAAGTATAAAGCTAAGATAGACTGTCATCAAAAGAAAGTGTCTTTAAGAGGTCCTAAGGGCGTTAGTGTGTCTTATCGTGGGTTTCTAGTCAAACCCAAAGTTAAGTTGATTGCAAAATTTATTACCTTGAAGTCTTATCTCGAGGAAGGGATGTCCTTTGATCTTGTGCCATGTGAGAGATGACCGAGTAGAGAGTCCGACAATTGATGAGATACCAGTGGTGGGAGAGTTTGCGACGTTTTTCCAGAGGAGATTCCGGGGTTGCCACCGAAGAGGGAGATAGATTTCACCGTTGAGTTGAAACCAGGGACGGGGCCAATCTCTAAGGCACCGTACCGCATGGGTCCTAAGGAGATGGAGGAGCTTAGGAAGCAGTTGGATGATTTGATAGAGAAGGGATACATTAGACCAAGTGTATCGCCGTGGGGAGCACCAGTTCTTTTCGTGAAGAAGAAAGATGGGAGTTTGAGGTTATGTATAGATTACGGTGAGCCGAACCGAGTGACGATAAAGAACAAGTATCCTTTGCCAAGGATAGATGACCTGTTTGATCGGTTGAGTGGTGCATCGGTCTTTTCCAAGATTGATTTGAGGTCGGGGTACCATCAGGTGAAGATTAGAGAGGTGGACATACCAAAGACAGCTTTCACGTCGAGGTATGGCCATTATGAGTATGTGGTGATGCCGTTTGGGTTGTCTAATGCACCGGCAGTGTTTATGGATTTGATGAATAGAATCTTGACGCAGTTCTTGGACCAGTTTGTAGTGGTATTTATCGATGATATCTTAGTCTACTCTAAGACTAAGGAGGAGCATGAGGAGCATCTGAGGATCGTGTTGCAAACTTTGAGGGACCATGAGTTGTATGCTAAGCTATCTAAGTGTGAGTTACGGTTAGATAAAGTTGCTTTTCGGGGCATGTGATCTCTAAAGATGGGGTATTTGTGGATCCGGTGAAGATTGAGGCAGTGACAAAGTGGGAAGCACCGAAGAATGTTGCTGAGGTTAGGAGTTTCTTGGGTTTAGCTGGATACTACAGACGGTTCGTGAAAGATTTCTCCAAGATAGCTAGACCTATGACCGCGTTGATGAGGAAAGAGAACAGGTTTCGTTGGGATGAGAGTTGTGAGACGGCGTTCCAAACACTAAAGGAGCGTTTGACCACAGCTCCTGTCTTAGCATTGCCTGAAGGGACTGAGAACTTTGAGGTTTATACAGATGCCTCGAAGAATGGGTTGGGATGTGTGTTGATGCAGAATGGTAAAGTGATTGCCTATGCTTCTAGGCAATTGAAGCCTTATGAGGAGAACTACCCTACTCATGATCTGGAGTTGGGTGCAGTGGTGTTTGCTCTCAAGATTTGGAGACATTACCTTTATGGAGCAATCTTTAAGGTATTTTCTGATCACAAGAGTCTCAAGTACATCTTCACACAGAAGGAGTTGAACATGAGACAGAGGAGGTGGATGGAGCTGATTGGCGATTACGACATGGAAATCATCTACCATGAAGGGAAGGCCAATGTTGTTGTTGATGCTTTGAGTAGGAAGAGTGTACATTCTCTGTGTACAGCTCTATCTTTGATGAGGCTGAGAGATGAGGTAGCGAGTTTTGGGATACATATGATGCAGAAAGGAGATGCCATGGGTGATATGACAGTACATCTTGAGTTTTATGATGATATTCGAAGTAAGCAGGCTTTGGATCCTAAGATAGTTGAGTGGTGAGCTGGAGTAGAGAAAGGGACAGTGTCCCGCTTTTCTATTCATACAGATGGTAGTTTGCGGTTTGATGGTAGGTGGTGTGTTCCTAATGATGAGGAGTTGAAAAAGACTATCATGACAAAGGCGCATTGCACACCATATTCAGTTCATCCAGGTGGAGACAAGCTATACAAGGATTTGAAGAAAACGTTTTGGTGGCCTGGGATGAAGAAAGAGACAAAGTGAGTTTGTGTCCGTTGTTTGACATGCCGAGAGTTAAAGGGGAACAATGACGACCACAAGGTAAGATTCGGTCTTTAGAGGTACCTGAATGGAAGTGGGAATCCATTTCCATGGACTTCATTGTGGGTTTACCAAAGAGTCAACAAGGTAACAACATGATTTGGGTAATAGTGGATCGACTGACCAAGTCAGCTCACTTTGTTCCAATGAAAGATACATGGACTAAGGCACAACTGGCTATGGCCTATCGAAAGAACGTCTTAAGTTACATGGAGTCCCTAAGGACATAGTGTCAGAGATGCGAGGTTTATATCGAGGTTTTGGAAGGAGTTGCAGGAATCGTTGGGAACAACTTTGAATATGAGTACAAAGATTTCATCCCGCGACAGACGGGCAGATCGAGAGAACAATCAAGACTCTTGAGGATATGTTGCGAGCTTGTGTGATGGATTTTGGTGGTAGCTGGGAGCAGAGGTTGGACTTGATAAAATTTTCTTACAATAACAGCTATCACACTAGTATTGATATGGCACCGTTTGAGGCTTTGTATGGGAGGAGATGTAGGAGTCAAATCTGTTGGGACGATAGTCTTTGAGGCGGTGGTTTTAGGACCGAGAGATGGTGCATGAGATGGTGGAACAGATTAAGATGATCGGGGAACGGATGAGAGCGGCTCAGATAGGCAAAAGAGTTATGCGCAGATCTACATCGCAGAGACATAGAGTTTGGTGGGGGACAAAGTTCTTTTGAAAGTGTCTCCTATGCGTGGGGTTATGAGATTTGGGAAGAAAGGCAAGCTAAGTCAGAAGTTTATAGGACCTTATGAGATCTTAGAGCGAGTTGGGGAAGTTGCTTATCGTCTGGCTTTACCAGCTGCGTTAGAGAGAGTGCATAATGTGTTTCATGTATCGCAGCTGCGGAAGTATGTGAGTGACCCGTCACATGTGTTAGAGGCCGAGAACTTAGAGCTTGATGAGTCCTTATCATATCTTGAGGTGCCTAAACAGATTCTAGACCGAAAGGTTAGAAAGACTAGGAATGGTGAGACAGTTCTGCTCAAGATCCTTTGGTCTAACCACGAGACCGAGGAAGCTACGTGGGAGCCCGAGGAGGCTATGAAAGAGCGTTACTTTTTCCTGTTTGATCAGGTATGTATGGTTACAAATACTCCGTATTTGTAAGTCTTGGGGTACTCTATCGAGTAGGCCTTACTCTGTCGAGTAAGGGTAAGTTGCGTTTTAGAAAAGTTTCTGACCTGTTGGGTACTCGATCGAGTAGGGGCACTCGATCGAGTAGGGGTACTCGATCGAGTACCTTGGGTACTCGATCGAGTAGCGGTTTTTTTACGGGAGTTTTCTCGGGTTTTGTTAATTACGCGATTGAGGTATTTAAGCTTTGTCGTCATTATTCTAAATCACTTTTGCAAAACCTAAATTACTGTTTAAGAGAGAAAGCAAGCAAGTTCTTCATCCTAATCGCATAATTAGCAATTCCCGGAGTTTGGAGGGTCAGTTCTTGTCGTTGTTCATACCGTTGAGTTCCTTGCGTCAAGGGTAAGATCTATGTACCCTTTTTGTTGTATTTCCTCTACTTTGGTTAAACCCTAATTAAGGGATTTGGGGGTTGTATGTGTAGTATGTGATTTGGTAGCCTTTATGTGTTGTATGATAGGAGGAGGGTTCATAGAGGAAGCTTTTTGACTCAGCAGTAGAGACCGTCTGATTGTGTGCATACCAGGTAGGATTTCCTACTCAGTATTAGTCCCATAATGGGATATTGGTTGATGTATTGTATTTGGTTGTTTGATATAATAATTGTATTGTGATTGTGGTTGTGATCGTTGTTGATGGTTCGCGAGGCGTGGCCTCGGCTGAGTGGGGTCACTTGCGGGAGTGGCTTCACGCCCTAGTTTCGCCTTCTGTGGAACCCGCCACAGAAGGGATGTGCACATTAATGGACAGGGTTATCGCTCATTATGAGGAGCGGGGATTTGGTGGGTACGGCTGCGGTCCCCCACTGGCAGGGCTGGTCCAGTGGACAGTCAGTGATTGAGATGATTGGATTTGGCGTGAGTGTGCGTGTGTGACAGTTAAGCTGTCTTGTTTATCTTATTGCTAGTATATATTGAATTGTGTGATTAGTACTGACCCCGGTGTTGTTTTGTAAACCTGCGGTGATCCATTCGGGGATGGTGAGCAGATATTGAGCAGGTATTGAGATGAGTACTGGGATAGCTGGGATTGCCACGACATGATGATAGGAGTCTTCCGCTGTAGCTTATTAGTATTTACATTTCAGTTAGAACAGTCAGTTTGAGAACATGTATCGTACTTTTGGTTTGGTTTTGAGATTTGTAACTCTTCGCTAAGTATTTATAATAAACGTTGTTTCTTCATTGTTATTTGATTATCATTGCCTCGGGTAACCGAGATGGTAATGTCTTCATACCTGAGTGGTCCTGGTAAGGCACTTGGAGTATGGGGGTGTTACAGTCCACCTCTGGGACGATTTGGTCATTCGTTGTTGGAACGACCGCTGGGTTGCTCGGATTCTGATAGGGACGTCCGGACCGGGGGAGATGTCCGATTTCCTTCGTCCGCTTTTCCTTTCCCGGGACGACATAGACATCCTCAACATTATCCCGCCATATGCCGTTAATTTCAGGGTCTCGAGGATACCTCGGAGGGGTATTCCTCGGTGGGTAGTTCTTGTGGGGAATATTTTTGTGAGGGCGATTTTTGTGGGGGAAGTTATTTTGAGGGTAGTTATTTTGAGGGTAGTTCTCGTGAAGGTGGTTATTTTGAAGGTGGTTTTCGTGGGGCCTATGCCAGAATGGTCGCGGGAGCAATCCATCCTGGGGTGGGTAGTTTTGAATGCTTGGGGAATTCTCCCTCGGACGTGGTGCCGGGGGATTGAAGATGAGTCGACGGTAGGCGTCGTCGAGTCGGGTGATTCTCTCAGAAAGGCTGGCAATGGCCTCCTCAACTTCTTTGAAACATAGTGAGCATAGTGGCAAAGATCGAACACAAACACTCCGTCTGAAAGGTCCTTTTCCAGAACATTCACCTCGTCGTCAATTGGCAAGATGAGATGAGAGCAGTCTAGGGTCGGCTCATTGTCAGAGATGGCGTGAATTCCAGAGGATTCGTCTTGTTGTTTGGCTTAGTTGGTGGGGGTATAGGCAAATCTCCCTTCTCAATCATATCTTAAATGAGGTGCTTGAGTTTGAAGCAATTTTCGGTATCATGCCCTTTCCCTCGATGATACTGGCAGTAGGCGTTGGGGTTCCAAAATCGGGATTTCTTGGCGTCGGCCGGGTCCGGGGTGGGCCCGATCGGTTGTAGCTTCCCTTGGTCCATGAGCCTTTTCAGGGCACTTACATAAGTTGACCCTATGTTTGTGAACACTCTCTGGGGGCGTTCAATTTTCTTGGCAGATGGTTCGACGAGGTTAACCTCATCAATCTTGTTTGTCTGACCGTAAGGGCGAGATCCGGTTGAGGTGGATCCTTGATAACCCCTGCCTGTGGTCTTAGCTAAGACACCCTTTCGGAGGTCGTCCTCAATACGTGTCCCTTAATCTGCAGATCTTGAAAAGTTTTGATATTTTGATACCTCAGCAGGTTGGCATAAACCGGGCGGAGGTTGTTGACAAATTTTTCCACCAGAGTTGACTCACTTGGCTTACTGACCAACTGAGTACTCACCCTCCTCCAACGGGTTAGGAACTCAGTGAACCCCTCCTTGTCGTTTTGGGTTAACACCTCGAGAGTACGGGTGTTGGCCTGGATCTCGACATTGTCGGCATACTGTTTGGCAAACTCAACTGCGATTTCATCCCAGGTGGTAAGGTTTTTCGAGTCCAAGGAGTAGTACCATTGGCGAGGAATTGGCTCCAAAGAGGATGGGAAGATCCTGGTAAAAAGTTCCTGTTTGACCCCCTTAATGGCCATGTAGTCTTTGAAAGCACGGATGTGGTTGTCGGGTAACTGGTCCCCAACAGGTTCGAACCTTCGGTTATTTTCAAGGTGGATGTTGTTACCCCGAGCTAGGAGTTGTTCTTCCAAGAGTTTAAGCCTCTTTTCAGTCTCAGTCAGAGGTGGGGTATTATGTTCCCAATTTCCTTGTTCTCCGGGCGTCGATACGGGTCTCGACGCGATCCAGGGTGACCTTAAGAGCGGTAAGTAGGTGGCTAGCGATCGATCGTGACATCCCCGTTGTTATCATTGTTGTTGTTGGACGAAGCTGAAGACGGGGTCATGGCTCTGAGGCAGAAAAACGGCTCACATTACAACTCAATCCGACACGGTTCCAAGACTGAACGCAGACAACATAGAGGACGAGACCAAGATCGACTCAACAAGACGGGGTGATCGTGTGTGATACCTCGGTGCCGACTCGATTTATGACGTGACGGTGTTTGACCAAACCTTTGACACGAGTCCAACATGACGGCGTGACGCCATTGGACGGGTCTCGTGGTGAGACGACTCATAAGTAAAGACCCATAAGTACGTTTGCTTTGACTCGATAGACACGAGGCGGAATTGGAATGGTGGACTGAATTTTTCGAAAATAGGAATTTTCAAAAAGATTCATTTGTCGCTTTAGTGGGCGGCTTCCAAAGATAGAAATCTCTGCAAGTCGATCAGTTGAAAAGGGTTGTCTTAAGTTTATTTGCAAAAGGCGGTTTGAGTTTGAGTCGGCTCGGAAAACAGTATATTGTTTCCCAAGACGGTTTTGAAATTCAAAATTGTATGTTTTGAAAATCGAGTTTGAAATGTTTGAAAAGGTCTCGGGGACGGTGCATGGTCCTCGGGATCTCAAAAGTGTCTCGAGAAAAAGGGCGTGTGCTTTTCTCGGGTTTTGAAAGAGCCATTGTCGGCGCGAAACGGGTTAAAATCCGTGTCTAGACGCGGCGATTATAACGGCGTGAAAAGGTGATTTGAAATGGTTATACAAAACCGGGTTTGAAAATCGTCATTACGACGGCCTAGAACGGCGTGTTTAAATGGTTAAACAAAACCGGGTTTGAAAATCGTCATTACGACGGCCTAGAAAGGCGCTTTGAAATGGTTATACAAAACCGGGTTTGAAAATCGTCATTATGACGGCCTAGAAAGGCGTGTTAAAATGGTTATACAAAACCGGGTTTGAAAATCGTCATTATGACGGCCTAGAAAGGCGCTTTGAAATGGTTATACAAAACCGGGTTTGAAAATCGTCATTATGACGGCCTAGAAAGGCGTGTTGAAATGGTTATACAAAACTGAGTTTAAAAATCGTCATTACGACGGCCTAGAAAGGCGTGCATCGGTCGGCGAAAGACCGAGGTTTGAAATGGCCATTATAACGGCGCAAAATGGTGTTTTGAAAGTTTGAAATGACACGGAAGGACTTATGATCAAGTAGCACATAAGCACTCACAGTTTCATTATATTATGCATCATGCTGACACGGGTTTTGGCTTAAAAGGGTGGGTTACACACCAAGCAATCAAACCCCGATTTGCGAGAGGGATACCAATCCAAACAAAATGTGTAAGGAGGGTGCCCTAGCCTCGTGCTCGAAAGTGATGAAAGCTCTTTGACGAAACAGAAATGTGTAACGTCAATGGTACGCATGACTCAATCGGGATTCGAAACGCGGGGATGAGAAACTCACGCCGACGAAACGAGCCAATTGGTCGAAAAGGGTTAGGTTGTGGGCCCGGACAAGGAACCCGACCGTGACCGTAATATCAATTAATGCATTCCAACCAAGACCTCGTTCGAGTCTCACCATCTAGGGATCTTAAAGACGTAAGTGTCCTAGTTATCCCCAGCGGAGTCGCCAATCTGTGGACATGGCCCACCTGCGTATGCCCAGCCGATCTATGGACAATGGCAGCGGTCTTTTTTAAAGCCACGCTCGGCGGCGTAAAGGTGCTTTCGACCGGATCGTTTTAGATCGGTCGGTTTCATCTCGGTAAGGGTCTCGAAACTATTAGAGATGTTCGGAGTCGCCACCAAGCATTTGTGGGATGCCTGGAACCCGTTCGAATTCCTCTTTATACCTCGGTCAAATCGAAGCACAAAGCAGCGTTTTGACATAGGTACTAAAGATAAGGAAATCGTCCCTCTTTAGCATCCTATCTCTAGAATGACTCTCGTACGCCCTGGATAAGGTCGTCCACTATCCAAAGTTTCTGAGTAAGAGGTGAAGGTACGTATTGGGAAGCCCTTTAATCAGACACCCAATCCCGCCCGCGTTTAGCGGCCTCTACTGATCGATCTTGGTTGGTTGAATGCAAAAGTTGATAACACGGTTTAAATGCATGAATGCGCATCCAATGATTTAAACCTAACATGTGAGAGCTTTCTAGGTCGGTTGATTTAATCCAAGTATCAAGTATAATATGTCGAGTTGGATTAATGATTGATTTGCATGCAAGACGGAAATTAAACATCCATTTACCGTATTAGGTTTAGGGTGCATAACATGATCCATTGGTCTTAGTAAGGCATTTTGCAAATGTGGGTTGAATAGTCATCTGATCCGTCCTATATCCGGGTCAACCGGAGTCTGGATCGTCCTGGACTAATGCTGGAAGGCAACAGGCCCTGTACCAGACGGCTATAAGAGGCGCGAGCCAGCCGGCGATGTAAGGGGCCTCCCTCTGGTTTTGAAAATGAGAAAGAAGGCCTGCTTGAGGCGCGGGTTAGCCAACGGTTGTATGCCGTGTTCTGACTATTTAGAAAACTTTATAAAACGTGTTAAAAATGGGTATTTGAACCCGGTTTGATTTGAAAGGGTCGTTTAGACCGCATTTGTCGATTTGAAGAACTAGACTCGAATAATCATCATTATTTGATAATATTCGGT
This sequence comes from Silene latifolia, assembly GCF_048544455.1. Lineage (NCBI taxonomy): Eukaryota > Viridiplantae > Streptophyta > Magnoliopsida > Caryophyllales > Caryophyllaceae > Silene > Silene latifolia. Next base: position 16,700,026 of record NC_133529.1, read on the forward strand.
GTCGGGTTCGGTTTGACAAGCTTGACATGAATAGTTTTGAAAATGATTATGGACTAATTGTTTTAAGTCCATTTTGAATGTAATTAGTCGATACTCGTCATCGTACCCGGGTTAAAATCTGGCATGGTATATGGAACCAAGGATGATTTTGTGTTGGTGACTAATATGTTTGTTTGAAAAATGTAAAGAAATGAAATAAAAGGTTTTAAAATACCTTCTAAATGTCGTTAACCAAATATTATCACCGAAACACAGATTTAACCGTCATGGTATGAAGAACCAAGGGTGAAAAATGCTTTATGGTTAAAACATGTGAAATGAAACAAAAGGGTTTCGAAAAATATTTGAAATGGTAAAAACCGATTACAAATATGAAGAATGGATTAAGGGAAATGACGAGAACAAACACGGTTGATCTCTGGTCTGAGCACCCCATTTAGGCGCGAGCCAGTTGGCGACCTAAGGGGCTTCTGCCTCAGACCAAAAATCAGTTTTGGCTCGTTTATTCCATGTTTTGGTTCATGTTATGCATGTTTTAGCATGTTAAAGTCATGAAACAAATGAAAACATAATAAAATAGGATTTTTACACCCTCATACTTACATGTTTGGTTATGGCGAGTGACCGACGTAAGTGTAACAACTTGTTTGATCGGAAAAAACTCGGTTTAAAACCGTTTTGGTAAGTAAAAGAGTGTTTTAAAAGTTTAGTGATGGTGTAGTGGTCAAAGTGGTCGGACAAGTGGTTTAATGCACGATGACGGTACCAAACAATGTGTAAGGCTCGTGTTTACGATCGGTAAGTCGTAAACACGCGTCGGATTGTGACTTTAGATGTCGAGTCGAGAATTTTAAGGGAGAAGAGAGGGGGCGGACACTCGCGTAAGTCTCAAATGGGTGGCATTTGAGGGGTATTTATAGGAGAATGAGTGGTTGTGTGAGTTTTGAGCGACGTGGCCACCTGGGCTGCTCAAAGAGGCGCGAGCCACGTCGCGGGTCTTCGAGTTGTGTTGTCGCTTTCACAACAAACGCAATCATGATTTGTTCTATCCTAGGTTTTGTAGTCACATGCTTGGTACTTGACCAACATGAATCCGGGAAAACTTAGCATAGAAGGCTTTGAGATATTTTGTTTTTGTGTTTGACTCGGTTTGACTCGTTGTTGGAGTCGGGATTTGAATTTTCGAGTCGGTTTTTGGTCCGGTGCCGGTTTTGACTCTAGTTAGTGTCATCGCGACCCCGTCGTCGTGCATTAAACACTCCAGGTATTTTTGAAATGTTTTGAAATGTTTTGTTTTCGAAATCGTTTTAAGTTTTCCGACGTAAAGTTGTACACAAACTGTCGATCAAACGCTGCGATCCCAAAACATGTTGTAGTCCTATAATCATCGAGTGTTTGTTGGAGTCTCAGCAGATACTGGGTATCTACATCTTTAAAAACCAATTTAATAGGCATCAATTTTTTAAAACCACGGATGTATATTAAATAGTATAGGCATCATTTTTTTAAAAAACTCTGATGTCTATATTTATACATCAGTTTTTTGTTAAATCTCTGAGGTATATTAAGTGATGTCTATAGCGTTTTTTGTAGTAGTGATTTGAAGCGTCGTTTGCATAAGGATCGACTTCAAATGGGTCAATCTTGAGTTCTAGAGCTCTTATCGATGCAAGGCCAAGTGGAGGTGAAAGCTTATGTTCTTAGCTTTCCAACGGTAGGTCACACGCCTCATTTACCCAAGTAACAAGAGAGATATGGCCTTCGGAAAAAATGTTGTCTAGCAGGGAACTCGCACCGTGCGAAATTTCTGCCTAGAAATTCGCATCGTGCGAAAAATCTGGGTTTCCGCAATTTTTGTTACGAGTTTGCTTCTAACTTAAAGCCCATTAATCTTCCGCATCTTAGGACTATAAATAGTTGAACACCATTAGGTTTTAGGAATCGTTTGGCATTGTTGGGAATTATTTTGTAATTTGGAGAATTATTCATCTTTTAATTGGGTTTAGATCTATTATGGAGAACTAATCTCTTCTTCTTAATCCGACTCAAAGGTGTAATATTTGGTTGTAAGACTTCTTAATCTTTCCTTAATTATTATTATTGTTCTTAATCTCTTGTGTTTAATTGCTTAATTTTGAAATCCTTGTTAGATTATTGTGATTAAGTGTGATTTCCTTGTTACTTAATTAATCTTTCCAAGTTCCTTAATTTACATGTTGTTGGGTTTATTAAGTGTGATTTCCATGTAATCCCATGTTGCAACAACTTGTTATTAGATTAATGAATGTGATTTCTTCTTGGTTTAATTAACATTAGAGAGATTAAGTTGTGATTGTTCATTAATTGTGATTTCATTGTGAGTAATTACACCTATTAGATTCCTATTGCTTCATCTTCTTGTTAATTAACTATGTGTGTGATTTCCACTAGAGGAGTTAATAAGTTGGGTCGATTATTAAGTGTGATTTCCTTGTGATTGGCTTCTAATTAAGGGAATTTGGAGATTCAATCTCACTAATAGGGCAATAATATTAATTAGAAGGATTGATTGAGTGGTTTTAATAACTAAAGTGCCTCACTTTATTGAGTCGGATTAAGTCTCTCTTAAATTTCATAAATTTCCATCTTAAAAACTTTATCGCTTGATTACTTGTTGTTCACTCTTATTTGAATTTCTTTTTGTCTTTGAAAACCAACCAAAACACCCCCCCCCCCCCTTTTTTTACATACTTGTTGTTAATTTGTCACAATTGTTCTAATTGCTCTCTTGATTTCACCATTGCAAAACCCCCCTTCTCTTGGGTTCGATCCCTTTGCTTGCTACTTTACTAGTTTATAATTAGTATTAACTAGTACGTATTGTGGTAATATAAATTGTTAATTTGACCGTCTTAAATAGCAACGTTTTAGGCGTGTCAAATTTTGGCGTCGTTGCCGAGGAAGGTAACGGTTTTGCTAGTGTTTTTAGTGGTGTTTTTAGAGTAGTTGTGTGCTTTTGTGTGCTTTCTAGTGTACCTAATTTTTGTAAATATTAGGATTAGTTCAAGTAGTTTATATTGCTCTCTTGTTTGATTTAATGACTTCTCTTAATTTTCCTCAATTTGAACAATTTTACAAGTCTTCTTCTCTATGCTTTCTTGAGATAGTTGAACCTATTATTCAAACCATTTATGAATTGTGTGGAGGTGATATTTTGGATGTTGCCTTAACTAATGGAATGGTTGGAGAAGATTTGGGGTATGTTTTGTCTTGTGATTTGGAGGCAACCTTACAAGATTTGGAGGCAAATCCACCCATGGAGGAATTGGGAGGAAACAAGAATGTTGTGGTTCTTGAGGATATTGATTGTGACCCTCCTTTGGCTAAGAAGTTAGTAACTATAAACTTTGAGGAGAATGTTAAGAGGGTAGAGAACAAGATGCTTGTTGAAGTTTGGCCACACAAAGAAGAACCACCCATGCTAGTTCTTAAAGAACCTCTTGTGTCCCTTCACTCCTACTTTGTAACACCCCACATTAATTTAACAGGTCCAGTGATAGGCTTAAATGACTAGTGCTTAAAGGGATTGGAAGTACTACTCATATCAACAAAGTGCACTTTCTTTTATGGTCATCCATGCGAAAGAACTCCAAAGTTTAGCGTGCTTGGCTGGGAATAGTCTTAGGATGGGTGACCTCCTGGGAAGGTTCTCGGGATGCGCATTAGTGAGGACAAAATGCGCTATAAAGGACCCGTGTTTATCTGTGGGCCATGTACATAGCCTGGTGAGCTATCATAAGTAACCGCTCCCGACCCGGTTTGGGCCGGGGTGTTAAACACTTGGTTTTTACCAAATCCAAACCCTCTCTTAAGGAGCCTTATCGTGACATTAATTTGTTTTTCGAACATGAAAGCTCAATGAATCACTTGTCATATGCATATGTTTTCATTGTTCATGCTTGGTATGTCTTGACTTTCTATTATGGTCACTTTTCTTGTTTGTGGGCTAACATGTTTGATAGGTTACTAAGAGCATTGAGTTGCTCCGCTCTTGACCATTGGTAGAAGATGAAGCTTGAAAAGGCGGCGAGCAAACGACGGAAACCAAAAGCGCTTTTCGGGAGGCAACTCATACTCCTTCTTTAATGTTTTATTATTGTCTTTTCCTAATAATGAATTATGAGTTGTTACTTGTGTGTAAAACTCAAGTTCTTGCACAAGGTGTTTATGAAAAGGTGCAAGTGATATATTAAAATCTTTTGATAAGTCCTTGCTTGAGAGTAAAAAGTATCATGCTTGACAATTCCACCAATGCTCCTTATCAAGGCTATTCAAGCTACCCTTGTGCCTCATTATTCCCAATCTCACTTTTTGACAGAATCACCACATACATCACCACTCTTCTTTGCCTAATTGTTTAAACATCTTATTTCCCTATCATTACCTCAATCTAGGGGTGTTCATAAAAAACCGAACCGTAAAAACCGTACTGCAAAACCGAAAAACCGCATGTTTTTGAGGTTCGGTTCACCGAACCGAATTGTCTTTGACGGTTCGGTTAACCGAACCGGTTATGTTTAGTGTGAGCGGTTCGGTTTCGGTTCGTTAAAAAAAATCACGGTTGAACCGAATCGAACCGTGAAAACATTTTTTTTTAAAAAAAAAAAAATACCAATTATTGATAAAACGAAAAACCTAAAAGCCCAAAAGGCCAAAACCCTTTCTCATATACTCAATCTCACTGCCTCAGTCACTCTCAAATCTCAATCTCTCATAAACCTAAAAAAATAGAAACCCTAAATCTCAATTCTTCTTTCTGCCGCCTCTTCCGCCGTCTTCTACCACCTCTCGGCTCTCGCTGCCATCCATTCTATCTCGACAAGACCTGTAAGTGTTCTTGATTTTCGATTTTTCTTTCATTTTAACTTTAGTTTCAGTTTTAATTTAGATTACATGATGTCGATTTTCATATGCTCGAAATGTTGCTTTCATAGGATGTCTTATATCAAGCTTTAATTCTATTTTTTTTGTCAATCTTTCGTTTTAATTCATGTTTTAATTCGATTCTTTAGCTTTAATTTCAGTTTATGGTTTATGTTTAATTCATGTTTTAATTTGATTCTTTATCTTTAATTTCAGTTTATGATTTATATTTGTTTATGTTCATTTCACAAAAGTCGATTCTTGCACAAACAAATTGATGCTCACTGCTATATTCGTTGTTTATTGTTGATTGTTGAAGTTCATTGTCTAGGCCTCCTTGTTGATTGTTGAAGTTCATTTCTTACTTGTATTTATGTTAATGTTTTTTTTTTGTTAACTTGATGTATCTTTCTGGAATGGCAGGTTGAATTGTTCTCATGGAAAGCAATCATAGCATTGCTAATGAATATAATGAAAGAGTTGATGTTGAAAGCGAGGAGGGCGAGTCGTTGGTTGAATTGTCTAGGCCTCCGAGGAAGAGAAAAAGGCAATCTAAAACGGCAACCAATGTAGGTAAGGCGACTAATTCTCTGCTGGCCGTAGAATCTCTCCTTACCATGCTCATTTTCAAAAATCTGACGAATTAAATAAAGTAGAATGCAAGTATTGTAAGCAGCTCATAACCCATAAATCGGGTAATGGGACTACTGCTTTGAAAACTCACCTCGGAAGATGCAAAAAGTTTCCTGCCAACTTGGATAGGAAACAAAAACTTATTGAATTTGAGTGTCAAACAATTGAAAATGAAGATGGGACAACTGAAATTATCCAAGTACCAAAATTGTGGCTGCATGATCATCTTGTTAGTAGAAAAAAATGTGCTAAAATGATAATTACTGATGAGTTGCCATTTGCTTTTGTTGAGGGTGTCGGATTTCGTGGGTTTGGTAAAGCGTTGAATCCAGAGTTTGTCCCTCCTTCACAGAGTACCGTGACGAGGGATTGCTATAGTCTTTATATTGATGAGAGGGTTAAGTTGAAAGATTTCTTTCGTAAATTGTCTTCTAGAGTGTGCCTTACTACTGATATATGGACGTCGGGTCAAAATTTGAGTTACATGTGTTTGATAGCTCACTTTATAGATGATAATTGGAAGTTGCATAAGAGAATAATCAATTTCTGCCCTATTGCTGGCCATTCTGGTGAAGTAATTGGTAGATCCATAGAACAATGTCTAATTGAATGGAATTTGAAAAGAATTTTAACATGCACGGTTGATAATGCTAGTGCAAATGATGTGGCCATTCAATACTTGAAAAGAAGAGTCAATTTCTGGAAAGGAATTGTGTTGGAGGGTAAATACATGCATATGAGGTGTGCAGCACATATTTTAAATTTAGTTGTTAAGGATGGTCTTAAAGAACTTTGTGTCTCCATTCTTAGAATTCGGTATGCTGTGACATTTGTGAGGGCTTCACCCGCTAGAGCTAAAGCTTTCAAGGCTTGCATAAATGAAGTGAACATTAAGTGTAAAGGACTTGTATCTTTGGATGTTGAAACACGATGGAATTCCACATTCTTAATGTAACAATCTGCTTTAAAGTTTAAAGAGGCGTTTGCTAATTTGAGTAGTAAAGGTGGTGCTTACACTAGGCATATGAACAAGCACCATGGTGTGCCTAGTGATGATGATTGGAAGGCAGTTGAGACATTCTTACCATTTCTTGAAATTTTTTACGATGCTACTTTAAAGGTTTCTGGTAGCCTTTATTCTACTAGTAATACTTTTGTACCCCTGATTGCTGGTGTTGGTAGTCTTATATCTACTTATTGTGAACATGAAAACGAACACATTAAATGCATGGCTTTAAAGATGAAGGTTAAACATGACAAATATTGGGCAGATATTGACAAAGTTAATGTGTTATTTTTCATTGCTGTTATTCTTGATCCAAGACATAAATGGGTGTTTGTGGAGTGGACTATCAGAGACACTTTTGATGATGAGAGTGCAGATATGTTGCTTCTTACAATAAAAAAGTGTCTCAAGGTACTTTTTGAGTCTTACGACACCTCTGTTTCCTCATCTGCATCTGAACAGAGGACTGGTGAATCTTCTTCAAATTTGTTTCTCCTACACCCATTAGTCGTGATAAGGAGAATGATAATAAAATTGATGCTCAAAAACTTTTTATGGAAAGGTATAAGAGTGAAATGGGGTCGTCTGTTGTGGTGGAGAATAAGTCGGAGTTGGAAAAGTATCTAAGCGATAACATGGAACCAAATTATCCTAATTTTGATTTATTAGGCTGGTGGAAGGATAGTTTCAAGAGAAGATATCCCACTCTTGGTAAATTGGCAAAAGATGTTCTTGTTATGCCAATTTCAACCGTTGCTTCTGAATCCTCTTTCAGTACGGGAGGTCGTGTCTTAGATTTATTTCGTACCTCTTTAACTCCGAGACTTGTTGAGGCTTTGGTTTGTTGTCAAGATTGGCTTCGTCAATCTCATGGTCCTCTTATTATAGAGGAAAATCTAGCTGATTTGGAAGAATTGGAAGCAAGTAAGTACTTTTTTTTTTTGCATATCCTACACTTTCATCCCTTTCTATTTGTTTTTATAATCTCTTATGTTATTCTTTATTGTTTATATAAATAAAGTAATAGATTGTGATAATTATATTTTTTTTGTTCTATTTTAGGGTTACAAGATTTGTTGATTCAACAACCGGAGATACTTATTGACGAGTCAATGGTGGTGTCCTTTGATGACGATGGATTTGGATTGATGAATGAAGAGTCCGTGTCTTGAATACATTACATTTCGTTGGGACACTGATGTTATGAGGATTTTGTTTTTATTTCTATTTGAACTTGGACATTTTGGACTTTTATGTAAACTTGAACTTGGACATTTTGTGCTAGTATACTAGATTACTAGCAACTTAGCAAATAGCAAGTAGTATGTGACGATGTGCCTCAAGTTAGCGGCAGTTGAAGACTAGAAGATATCATTATGTTTGTTTGGCATATTTGCTGCAAGTGTAATGTGAATTGTGAAATGATGAATCACGTTTTGGACTAGTTGAAACTTGAAAGTGTATGGTGTTTTGAATTAAAACCAATTTAAAAGCTCCTTATTTTGTTTTTGTGGAATCATTAACAAATGATTCACAGTTCACGGTTCACCGCTAAACCGAACCGTTATGACAGGTTCACCGAACTTGTTCTAATTTGAAGAGAAAGTGGTGCCTCAAGTCATTTCATTGAGCATTGATTATGATGCTCAGCTTCACTTTGAGGACAAAGTGAAAAACAAAGTGTGGGGTGGACATGAGTTGAAAAATTGTAATATGTTGTATATATTTAATTTCATGCATTGTAGTTCAAAGAAGTAAAAAAAAGACAAGACAAGAAAAACCCGGCTAGGATGAAAACCTGAAAGGGCGTCCTAGGCAAAAATGGGAAAGTGGCCGAGGTCGGAGTGAAAACCCGAAAGGGCACTCCGGGCAAAATGAAAAAATGAGTGCGAGCCACGAGAGATAGAGTGAGGAGAAAGCTAAACCGAAAACCCGCAAGGGCGGGCGGTTTAGGCAAAATGAGAGATTTAGGAAAATGAAAATGATTGAAACTCTCAAGTCTTGAAGTCTACTATGGTACAAAATATCTACAAGCAAGAAGGAAGACTAGTAAAGACATGAAGAAGTGAAAGGATGAAGCAATTGAAGATTATTTGAAGCGTCGTTTGCATAAGGATCGACTTCAAATGGGTATATCTTGAGTTCTAGAGCTCTTATCGATGCAAGGCTAAGTGGAGGTGAAAGCTTATGTTCTTAGCTTTCCAACGGTAGGTCACACGCCTCATTTACCCAAGTAACGAGAGAGATATGGCCTTCGGAAAAAAATGTTGTCTAGTAGGGAACTCGCACCGTGCGAAATTTCTGCCTAGAAATTCGCACCGTGCGAAAAATCTGGGTTTCCGCAATTTTAATTACGGGTTTGCTTCTAACTTAAAGCCCATTAATCTTCCGCATCTTAGGACTATAAATAGTTGAACACCATTAGGTTTTAGGAATCTTTTGGCATTGTTGGGAATTATTTTGTAATTTGGAGAATTATTCATCTTTTAATTGGGTTTAGATCTATTATGGAGAACTAATCTCTTCTTCTTAATCCGACTCAAAGGCGTAATCTTTGGTTGTAAGACTCCTTAATCTTTCCTTAATTATTATTATTGTTCTTAATCTCTTGTGTTTAATTGCTTAATTTTGAAATCCTTGTTAGATTATTGTGATTAAGTGTGATTTCCTTGTTACTTAATATTTCCAAGTTCCTTAATTTACATGTTGTTGGGTTTAATAAGTGTGATTTCCTTGTAATCCCATGTTGCAACAACTTGTTATTAGACTAATGAATGTGATTTCTTCTTGGTTTAATTAACATTAGAGAGATTAAGTTGTGATTGCTCATTAATTGTGATTTCATTGTGAGTAATTACACCTATTAGATTCCTATTGCTTCATCTTCTTGTTAATTAATCTATGTGTGTGATTTCCACTAGAGGAGTTAATAAGTTGGATCGATTATTAAGTGTGATTTCCTTGTGATTGGCTTCTAATTAAGGGAATTTGGAGATTCAATCTCACTAGTAGGGCAATAATATTAATTAGAAGGATTGATTGAGTGGTTTTAATAACTAAAGTGCCTCACTTTATTGAGTCGGATTAAGTCTCTCTTAAATTTGATAAATTTCCACCTTAAAAACTTTATCGCTTGATTACTTGTTGTTCACTCTTATTTGAATTTCTTTTTGTCTTTGAAAACCAACCAAAACAACCCCCCTTTTTACATACTTGTTGTTAATTTGTCACAATTGTTCTAATTGCTCTCTTGATTTCACCATTGCAAAACCCTCCCTTCTCTTGGGTTCGATCCCTTTGCTTGCTACTTAACTAGTTTATAATTAGTATTAATTAGTATGTATTGTGGTATATAAATTGTTAATTTGGCCGTCTTAAATAGCAACGTTTTAGGCGTGTTAGTCACCTTTAAGTCTTGACTCGATCGATGCTTCACCAACTTACCATCTCCACCATTTGTAGATTATGGGGCCTAGGCCCAAGTTGAATCTAGACCTATGGCGCTTTGCATCCAATTTGCCCTAGACGGAGCTTGGTCAAGGCTCAACCTTGAGCTAGGAGTTCCATTTCTTATGGTGGACGTCACCTTCAAGTCCTGACAAAATACTTCACCAATGTAACCAAGTTCACCATGCATTTGTATGTTATGATGCCTAGGCCCAAGTTCATCCTTGAACTCAGATACCACTTATTGGATTCATGTTGCATCAATGTTCACTGTCTATAATATTACAATATTGTCCTCTAGATTTGGGTTAAGCCTCACATATTTACTCTTGAGCTAGCTTTATACTATTATATTTGATAGACACTCATAAAAATAGTCTTTCATTTTTACACCGCCGAAATGGAACATGCGTTTACACCCAAGCTAACATTATTAATACAAAAACTTGCGAGAGATGTTCTCTAATAACTAAATTATTGAGAAGTTGAGATATCACTTTTCTCAAACTCATTTGTGTATCTCTCATAATGCTTTTATTATTTATCAAGTATTAAAATAATTTTTTCATTTGATGCATATTCTCATAATAAATGTACTCCCTCCTATCTACTATAGTCTATATCCTTTCCTTTCCTTTTCTGAATTATTCAGGTTTTCTTCTCTATTTTTTTTGTTTCCATAAATTTCTACATACACATAATTACATTCAATGTAATTATTTTTAGTTTTTTACTAGTAACAACTTTATATTACCTATTTGATCATTACTTTCAACATAATTTTAAATTTAAATTATATTTTGTTCTTCTAACAAATTTATCGAGATTCTTTGTAGGACACCAACTCAGTTGATTAATCTGTCACTCCTTACTCTAATACAGCTGATTTGTTGTTCCACCCAATAAAGCTCCCAAAGCACATCTTCACTCCAAGTCCCAACAAATATTCTAATAAAACGCATATGCAATCATATTCACCCTTTTTGTCATTAATAATAAATTAAGAAAAAAGGTTGTTTTTAGTTACCGTCACATAATAATACTATAAGCATTTCAGTATCTGAAATCGTTGATGACCTTATAAAGTTGATAAATAAGAGGTAATAATACTAATAAAAAGAAGAAATTAAAATTACAAATTTAGAGGAATAACTTGACCTAATAAAAGTTGACGATTAGAGCTAGGTTTAACTCCAACATGTTTCTATGATGAAAAGAAAAAAAAAAAAATATATATATATATATATATAGTACCGTCTTACAAGAATTAGAACTAGTAGGTCTGACCGGCTGACCCGACCTGAACCCGAGCAAACCCGGCTTGATAAAACCCGAGAATTTTGCAAACTGAAACGGCCCTTAACTTACCCGATGATTACCCGTAACCCGACACGACCCGATAATTAGTGATCTGAACCCGACCCGGCCTGATATGAGATTGACCCGATTAAATTGATGACCCAACAATTATTAAGATTAATATTTGATCAAAATAAAAGTGATTAAGTGTTTAAATTGATACGTTTGACCTAATTAATAATGAAGTAATTAAACCAAATAATGGCAAGAAATCAAAATTTAATGGTTAACAATTGAATTAATGCGATAAAGTAGTTGGACTTGATAATTGCTAGACCCAAAGCCGACTCGACGTCTCGACCTGATACATACTTCATACATCATTTCATTCGAAATGACCCGACCCAATAGCGACCTAAGCCGAACCCGACTCGATATGATCCGAATTCGATATAAACTGACCCAGCTTGACCCGATCCGAACCCAACTCAACTGATGGGATTACCTTCACCAATCCTAGCCCCTTGATAATTATCTACTATAGTACATAGATATAATCCCCACAACACTCTACCCCTCCAGATAGAAAGAGAAAGAAAAAAAACAAGGCATGAAAATAATGATGATGTTTTTCTACTATCTTCTAGAATTGATAAGTCTGATCGAACCTGAACCTGAGCAAACCCGACATGATAAAATCCGAGAATTTTGCAAACTGAAACGAACCCTACTTGACCCGTAACCCGACACGGCCCGATGATTAGTGATCTGAACCCGACCCGACCGGATATTGACCTAATATGAGATTGACCTGATTAAATTGATGACCCGACAATTATTAAGATTAATATTTGATCAAAATAAAAGTGATTGAGTGTTTAAATTGATACGTTTGACCTAATTAATAATGAAGTAATTAAACCAAATAATGGCAAGAAATCAAAATTTAATGGTTAACAATTGAATTAATGCGATAAAGTAGTTGGACTTGATAATTGCTAGACCCAAAGCCGACTCGACTTGATACATACTTCATACATCATTTCATCCGAAATGACCCGACCCAATAGCGACCTAAGTCGAACCCGACTCGATATGATCCGAATTCGATATAAACTGACCCAGCTTGACCCGATCCGAACCCAACTCGACTGAAGGGATTACCTTCACCATTCCTAGCCCCTTGATAATTATCTACTATAGTACATAGATATAATCCCCACAAACACTCTACCCCTCCATATAGAAAGAGAAAGAGAGAAAAAAACAAGGCATGAAAATAATGATGATGTTTTTCTACTATCTTCTAGCACTTCATCATCACACTCTTACTCCACTTCTCCTTTTCAACTCTTCTCATCATTCCCTCCACTTTCTCCCATTTCTCATCATCGTCATATTTCAACCTCTTTCTTTTAAACCATCCATTTCTTCTACTACTTGAATCCATGACTTTTACTACATGTTTACTTTATTTGAGCAACATTTATAGGAGAAAAAGAGAGTTCAAGAAGGAGTGAAGTAGATTGCTCTTACTTACTTACAAATTAATTAAGGGTTTGATCATTTTTCATCTATCTTTGATCTCCATCTCTTAATAAGTTGCTCTTGTTACGGGGAATCAAGCATCTCGGTCCGATTCTTTGCTTAACCCTAGCTCCTCCTCCTCCTCATCATCATCATCATCATCGTCTAAGTTATGTCGTAAATCTTCAAGTTGTATTCATTATGCTGGTATATTATTTATTACAAAATCTTATTTAAGACGGTTGTAACTTGTAAGTGTGAAACAGATCACAGATCCGTTTCATACTTAAGATGGTCTTAAGAGAGACCTACTAATTATATATGTACTTTAATTTCTTTGCGCAAATATTTGTTTGTGTTGATAAATTGTAGAATGAAGTTTTTATTTTGATAATTGTATGAATTATTTGAGTTTTTGATCTCTATTTGTAACTTAAAAATGTACGGATTATTGCCTTATTATAAGCTTATTGTGTTTCATATTGCAGGTTTATCATTTTTGAAGTAACTTTTATTTGTTATTATATATTTTGTTAATACTATATGATTTGCTGTTTGTAAGATTAGATTAGTTATATATATATGAGATGATTTTGATTGCTATAAAACATTGCTCAACGATTAACAAAACGTGATGATAATTGATAACTTGATCTACAAATTAGGGTTTATAAACTATAGTGTCAAAGTGTGAGTATACTGATGTATCCATTGGTCACTGGTCATGATTCATGAAGATGTTTTTGTTTGTTTTTCTTGTTTGTCTATATTTAATGGTTTGGATAATGGAGGAACAATATCTAGATTTGTGATTGGATTGGAGTAACTAGATTATTTAACTTTTGTTACAAACTGGAAGGGTCGAATAGACGAATAGGAATTAGGTAAATGTTGTTAGGATCGGAATTTTAATTTAGATCGATAGACTAGGTAGGGCGGAGTCTGTAAAATTGGATCTTAAGATTGTAAGATCATATTCGACTTACTCCGTACTTAATACCCTAATTTTTTTTGTTAAAAACATATATTTGAAGAATAAATTATTTATTTATTTATTTATTACTCTTTCCGTTCCATTTACATATTTATCTTTTATCTTCTTTATAAATGTATTTTAATCAATGATAACCAAAAATTAGGGACATAGTAGTACTCTAATATTTATCTATAAAACATTGATTACTGAAAATTTTATTAGCATCATTATATGATCGCATATTTACAATTTACACAAAAATTGACTTTTACAATGTAATTATATATATAAACATATGTATTTATTTTTTACTATTGAATCGGATTGTAGGATCATATCATACTTTTAGAAATTTTTAAATGAATGAGATTTAAGATTAAACAACTTAATAGAAATGTAGGATCAGAATCTATCACCATTCTTTGTAGGGCTAAGCAAAACCGTATATCTGATACGGTTTTAAAAATCATATCATATCTACGATTTTTAATCTCACAAATTTTCTGATACGGATCCAACCCTGTTTAACCGCATGCCCGGTTTTTTCGTATATACGATTTTCGTATCCCCGAATACGGATTTCGATTGTTCGTTGTATAATTTCTTGCATTCGCAATAAAAACATACAAGTATGTTATATTATAAACTTAAATTTAATAATATGTTACATATTCTATCTTATAATCAAAATTTCAATATTCATTATACAAATATATCAGAAAAAATAAGGTGGGAAAATTAATGTGACTACACTTAAATTATCTAGTTACTATGAGATTTATTAGTTTTATTATATCTTTTCAAAATCCTTATCGAAACCGTGTATTCGATTTTGTTTTTGCCCGACCCGGTCCCGATACGTTTATCGAAAAACCGTATTGTATATACGGAAATTCGTATCGTATACATGGGAATTCGTGTAATTAAAACGTATACCATATCATATTCATATACTAAAACCGTATCGTATATTTTTTATCAGCCTTAGTTTTATGGATCAGAAAATCGTAGAACTATAGGATGGAATAGAGATCCTAATAACTATGTTAAATTCCTAACATTAGAATAAAAACAATACATCGTCACACATATCTTGCCATTATTTAGATCACAATTTGCGTTTCTTATTACTTCATTCACCCATTCTATATTTATTGTACTTAATTATATGATCTTAATTAGAGATCAAACGATATCATCTTTTCGGGTATATTCGTAACATGATCTCATGGTTCAAGGTTTTATGGTAAAAGTTTGAGTGAATGATTGAAGATTATGTCATTTTGCAAGGGATCTCAACGTACAAAATTTACCGTCCCACCAAAATACAAATATACGGAGTACAATATATAAATATATTGTTATGTCTCTAGCTACAAAATATGTTCTGGTTGTGTGCATTCATCTTAGCAACATTATATAAGCTAGAAGATAGAATTTAATTGTTTGTGTGCTATAAGGCCAAACCAATGTCAAGATAGAGTAGCAGAAAGTAACAATCTGGAAAATATGACAAAAACAAAGGATGAAGAATTGAAGTATGACAAATTTTGCCATGGTAGACAAATGATATTGGTGTCATAATTTGGGCCGGCCTGCAACATTCCAAATATCAAACAGGCCCACAACGATCAATATGTGAATGCAATCAACAACTTATATTATCTATATTAATTAATGCAAAAAACAATGCTCAACACAGGATGCGCCACGTCATTCACCCAATTTTTCTTTTCTTTTTTTTTTTTTTTTTTTTTGGGAAATTCAGATAATGGTTGGTTTCGTTTACGTGGAAAGAGTTTATTTCTTTAAATCGTCTCTGACAAACATGCGACAAATTATGTCATAGAAAATATTTTGTGAAATAAATAGATAATCGGCAGAAGTAAAAGTAATTGCATATAAACGGAATGAATTAAAAATTGAAATAAATGAAAATAATTACATATAATTGTACTGAATTACATAGTTAATGAAATAAATAGATAATCGGCAGAAGTAAAAGAAATTGCATATAACGGAATGAATTACAAATCGGAATAAATGAAAGTAATTACATATAATCGGACTGAATTACATAGTTAATGAAATAAATAGATAATCGGCAGAAGTAAAAGAAATTGCATATAAACGGAATGAATTACAAATCAGAATAAATGAAAGTAATTACATATAATCGGACTGAATTACATAGTTACTAATAAAATTACATAATTACGTGAATAAATTACATTTACTTACGGGATTGAATAACAAATAATGTGAATATTTTACAGAAATTAATGAAATAATTCGTCTTTGCCTTTATGCTTGATGAATATAGGTGTTCATACCTCCAGAAACTTGGTGATTACGGAAAATACGTAACAATTAATGTCAAATCCCCGAGAACCACTATCATGAAAATTTTCAATTTTTAGAATAATTTGTCTGTATTAAAGGTGATTATTAAATTATATTTCTTTTTTCGGGATGTAAAGTTTTTTATGTATGCAAATTTTATTTACAATAGTATATTACATTATTTCCTCTTAAACCATTGCATGTAAACACGTATTTGAAACAAGTATAAACATTAATTATGTAGATCGCTAATTTAGACCAACTAAATAATTACAATAGAAATGCAAAAAAAAAAAATACATCCAAAAACATTAATACCGGTCCAAATACATACCCATGCAATTTTGCACGGGTTTAAAACTAGTTTTTTTGTAAACCATACGGTGCAAACTGCAAACAGTATATTTTTCAGTTTAGCCATACAAAAATTCTCAATTAAGACAGATATATCTTCATTCTTATTTCATTCTTATTTAAGACGGACGTATCTTCTTAAGTTTGGGACGAGTCAAGTACCAAAGTTAAGAGAAAAAAAAAGTTTCTAGGGGTTAGCAAAACAGTTGTCCTATTTAGCCAAGTAGGATAGTATTTGATCTGTTTTATTCTTAAAACGGATATACTCATATCAATACTATATATTAATTCCAGAAACCAAGGGACTTCAAAGTAATTAAAGAAAGTGATACAAATTAATTATATTATATAGTTTTAAATCACTAGCACCGTGTGATGGACCCGATTAAGGGATCTCAATGCAAATATTATATAGTTTTGGTTAAAATTAAATTATATAGAAGTTTGCTTGGTAATTTTCCTAAACATTTGTAAGAGGCTAAAACATGGACAATTTCCTTAAAATAAAATAATTAATTAAGATGGTCAATTTCCTTCTTAAAATAAAATAATTAATTAAGATGATCAATTTCAAGGAGAGACTAAAAGAAAGAAGATGCTTGATAATTTTCCTAAATATTTATAGAAGACTAGAAGATGGTCAATTTTCTTAAAATTAAATAATTAATTAGTATAAACATGCACACTTATGGTAATAATTATTAATATTATAAAATTATATATTAAATTTAAAATCTATGCAATTTTATTAAACTTTATAGTTTATTAGATGTATAGAGATGTTAATTATTTAACATACAAAAATATAATATAAGTAGGTTATAAATAATTCAAGTTAGATTCCATAATACATAATATTGCATAATTCTTTCGATTTGATTTAATGCATATATTCAATATATTTATATAAATATATAATCCTCTTAAAATTGCATGCCTAAGTAGTAAAAGTAATTTAACCAAATGTGTTTGGTGTGGTGGTTGCTCACCTCATCCCTTAACCATGAGGTCAGGGGTTCGATCCCTGCCCATGGGAATGGAGCAAACTCTTTGGCCAGCCGTTTACCTTTTCGTGAGAGCACGCGCGACGAGGGGATTATACACTGTTGTCGACGGTGGACACCCCGGTTTACACCAAAAAAAAAAGTAGTAAAAGTAATTTCGTCAGCAAAGAAATTAATTATAGTAACATTGGATATAGTTATATGATAATAATCACTCATTTGAATAGTTAAAGTAACAATATTATCAGCGAGATTAGTGAAAGTGGTAGAAACAACAATGAGAGTAGTGAAATAATCAATATTAACGCGACAATAGTGAAAGTAACAATAATTACGACGGGAGTAGTGAAATTATCAATATTAATGCGGCAGTAATGACAGTAACAATAATTACGGCGGGAGTAGTGAAAGTAACACTGATTACGGGCAAGTAGTGAAATGTTATTACTATTGTTTCATTAATAAGAGTAAAATATTAATAGGGGGAGTAGTGAATTTGTCTCAAAGATATTAATGATAAATTTAAGGGTTATGCAACTTTACGTAATTTTATTTAATGAAAAAAAAAATTAATGGTAAGTAGAGGTAGCCCGGACGAAGCCGGGCACCAATACTAGTACCGTCTTAAAGTGAGATCAATTGCAATCAATATTACACTTATGAGAGAGGGTCTTGCTCTTTCTTAAACTTGGCAAAACTAACTCAAATTGAGGATCCGAAATCCGAATTAACAGCCTATTAACCGTTGTCATTAAAGTACTTGATAAACAACCCGAATATATCCGGACTTACTAAAAAAAATAGACATGCATTTTGAAATTAAAAGAGGCAAAATAAATATCATTTGAACCATTCTCAACTACTCTGAATTTATGAACACAAATTGATTGATCTATGAAAACATTATTTCACCCCAAATATTCTCCATATTGGACTCATTCTCTTGTCTCCAACTCAAACTCAAACTCAACCTCCTCTCACCTTTCCTAATCATCACTCATCCACTAGTTCCCTACTCTCCCCTCATAAAATGAATCACACCATTTTAATTTAGCCCCAACAACATCTGTTACCTAAAACAATGGGAATTAATAAAAAATTCCTCAAACTAAAAACCTCACTTTTCCGAACCTCATCCAAACCTCCACCTCATCAACCACCACCCCAACCTCCTACCGAATATATATGCCCGCTTTGCCAAACCTTAATCACCGAACCTGTCGTCATAGCTTCGGGTCACACCTTCGACCGCACGTGCGCCCTGCTATGTCAAGCCTCCAATTTCACCCCGAATCTACCTGACGGCACGTGCCCTGATTTCTCCGCCGTTATTCCTAATTTAGCCTTACAGACCGCCATCCCAAAATGGTGCGCAAATAACGGCGTCGTTTTCCCCAAAACGAAGAGTTTCGCGGATGTTACGGAGAAGGTGAGATTGTCCAACGGCTCGTCCGCTAATTCCGAGTTGACTCGGAAAGTGAACCGGTTCGACTCGACGAGTTCGGACGAGTCGGTTATTGTTGTGGCGAGTCCACTCAGCATGATACCGTACGTGACTCGGCCGGAATCCTGGAATTCTTCGTCGTCGGAATTACGATTTTCCGACGACGTCTTAAATCCTAACGCTATCGTTTTCGACAACGATTGCGATGAAACGTATATCGCGAAATTCAATAGTCATGATCCGTACGAACAAGAGCAGAGCGCGATTACTCTTCGAAAAAACACGAGAAACGACGAAATTGCGAGAGTAAAGTTATGTACGACGCCATTGTTACGCGCGATGCGACAATTGTTGATTTCGAGCTACGAGAAAGTTCAAGTGAACGCCATTGCTGCGTTAGTAAACTTATCACTGGAAAATCAAAACAAAATCAAGATCGTACGGTCAGGAATTGTTCCGACGATCATTGATTTGTTGAAAGTAAGATTATCGGAGACGCAACATCACGCTGTTGGCGTAATCTTCTCACTTTCTCTAGAAAAGAAGAATCGAACGGCAATCGGAGTTTTAGGAGCTTTACCGCCATTGTTACACTGCTTAATCCGGTCGGACTCGCAGCGAACTCGGAGTGACTCAGCGTTAGCATTGTACAACCTCGCATTCGATTACAACAACCGAGTCAAACTCGTGAAACTCGGCGCGGTTCCGGCTTTGCTCGCGGTGATGCGCGCGTCGGATGATGTGATGGCAGGGAGAGTTTTGCTTGTGTTGTGTATGATTGCGACGAGTACCGCGGGGAAGACGGCGATGATTGACGCGAATGCGGTGGAGGAATTGGTAGCGGTGTTGCGACGAGGGGAGGTGTGTTCGGAGTCGACGAGGGAGAATTGTGTGGCGGCGTTGTATACGTTGAGTTGTGGTAGTTTGAGATTTAGGGTGGTGGCGAAGGAGGCGAAGGCGGATGAGGTGTTGAGGATGGTGGAAGAGACGGGGAGCGAGCGGGCGAAGGAGAAAGCGAGGAGGATATTGGTTGTGTTGAAGGGAAGGCGGGCGAGTTTGGTTGAGGAGAATGATGAGGTTGATTGGGCTGCGATTCTTGACTCAGTTGGGGCTTAATGCCACTTGAGGACGGGTTGGGTTTAGCTGATGGTTGAGACTCAGTCGATGGTTTAATCTATTCATATTGTATAATTGTAAATTATTTTGGGAGCTAATTTGATATTTAATTCATTAAACATTGAAAAAAAAATTGTGGTAAATGAGGTAGGTGAAACCTGTAAACAATTTAAAGATAATACTTTAAGTTTAATTAAAAACTAGTATTGGTGCCCGGCTTTGCCCGGGCTACCTTTACTTAACATTATTTTTTTTTTCATTAAATAAAATTACTTAAAGTTGCATAACCCATAAATTTATCATTAATATATTTTTTTATGGCATATCCTGAAATTACGATTAAATAAATTTTGAAACAAATTCACTACTCCCGCTATTAATATTTTACTCTTATTAATGGAACAATAGTAATAACATTTCACTACTTGCCCGTAATCATTATTACTTTCACTACTCCCGCCGTATTTATTATTCATCGCACTCTTGTCGCGTTAATTTTGATAATTCCACTACCCCGGCCGTAATAATTGTTACTTTTACTATTGTCGCATTAATATTGATTATTTCACTACTCCCGTTGTTTCTACCACTTTCACTAATCTCGCTGATAATATTATTACTTTTACTATTCAAATGAGTGATTATATATTTATATAAATATATTACATATATGCATTAAATCAAATCGAAAGAATCGTGCAATATTATATATTATGGAATCTAACTTGAATTATTTATAACCTACTTATATTATATTTTTGTACTTATTTTAAGAAAATTGACCATCTTAATTAATTATTTTATTTTAAGGAAATTGACCATCTTAATCAATTATTTTATTTTAAGGAAATTGACCATGTTTAGGAAAATTACCAAGCTTCTATATAATTTAATTTTAACCCAAACTATATAATATTTGCATTGAGATCCCTTAATCGGGTGCATCACACGGTGCTAGTGATTTAAAACTATATAGTATAATTAATTTGTATAACTTCCTTTAATTACATTGAAGTCCCTTGGTTTCTGGAATTAATATATAGTATTGATTGATTGATGGTACTGAAATAAAGTTTCATAAGAGTAATACCGTATAGTCAGGGGCGGACGCAGGAATTTGGGATAAGGGGGGCACAAATTTTTCTTAAACAAATCGTCTTCCATTTTATAAGGCACTTTTTGTATATTATAATTTTTTTTTGTATAAAGTAATAAAAAAAAAGTAAAAAATTAATGAGTTATTAGTACATCAAATTTCTATTTTTTTACAAAACGTAATTCATAGCACTGAAAAAAAGCTCTTTTAAGATATATTAAATTTTTTCCATATGGAACATTAAACACTAGTGACTCAATGGTTGGAACATTAACATAATACAATCGAGGTCGAAGGTTCAAATCTTGTTAAGAAGAATTTTTTACAAAGAAAACAATGCCTTAAAAATTATATAGCAAAAAGCCCTTGCCAGAATCGAACCAGTTGCCGACAGCTACTCTATGCATTAAACCAATTGTGCCACAAAATTAGTATGACTATATTGTACACCTAAAACTAAATATGCTAAATTTCATGGTGGGCACGTGTCCACCCAGCCCCCCTAGATCCGCCCTTGCGTATAGTGTTCAATAATGTAATTTGGGAAGAAAATTTGGTGTGGTCTTTGGAGTTACATGTTTCTCCCCGTTTAATATATTGATGTTATTCTTTTTTTAGAAGTATTTTAATAAAATGCAAAGAAAGTAAAAGGAGTAATTCAATGATATTCTCTTTGTATTAGTGAATATATAATCATAATAATAAATGATAATTATGTGGGTGTGAAAATGGATTAAGAGAGTTGACCGGATTGAGTCATTGAGTGCAAGTGAACATGTGAAAGTTGTTGAATGAGTGTTGTGAGTAAAGTGTAGGGCTGCTGACAATCCGACATGGTGCGTTACTAGAAGAAGAAGAATTATTGAAAGTTGACGACATTGATTGTCATTTGTCTCTGTGTACTTTGCTTGTTCTTGCTTATTCTCATTGTTGCAAGAATCCAATTGCATAGCCTCCAATGTATTGGCCTACCTTAATTTGTGAATATGGTAAAAACAGCCTATGATCTTGATCGATTTGTGAGATGTGAAGATTACATAGATATTCGTGTCGATGAAATTAGTAAAAATATCGATTTAGAAAGACGGGAAAACTTGGGTGAATGTTCAACTTAGCATAACATCAGCAAACATAACTTTGAACATGGTTGAAAATCGATTTTAAGATTCAAAGTACTTCTATATTAGTGTGAACCCTATACTGAATTACATATTCATAGGCTCTTCGTTACAGCTTTACATGCTCGGTGTGTTTATTTCATTTCTATACGTTTGTTTAATATATATGAGAAGTATATTAATCCAACATATGAAAATGAAATGAACTCTTAAATTATGTAATTATTGAAACAGGACAAAAACTAATGGACGGGGAGTAAATGACAAGAAATAATGCTTAATATCTTAGGGTCACTTTCTGACCAATTACATCCATGAACAGAATTATGAACTTAGAAAATCTAGTCTTTTGCATAATTTGTTGACAATTCTAGTCTTCTTTAAATCACATTTTATATATACACAACTTCTCTGATTTGTTACGAAGTCATTATCACCTTTTTACTCAATCAATATTCAATAGAAGAAACTACTACTCCGTATGTTTTTGAAATTAATTGTCTTTTTTCGTCTTTAAATGCTTGCTAAAGCAAGAGCAATAAGGAGATTAGCATGCCGCACTTTATAGATTATAGATTATAAATTATTCTCGATATTGATTTAAAAGAGATTAAATTGCTCATCTTAACTCTTAAGCTTGTTTATGTGCCTAATAAGTTGGCTTTACCACTCACTTCCATAGTCTTTTCTTCTACGGCTAAAATACCTTAAAGGAAAAGTAAGAAGGGGATGGATGAGCACATTGTTTATTTATCGTCTAATAAGTTTCGGAGCTAGATTTGAAAAATCATGGAAGGCGAAAATATAAATTATTAGGTAAAGAACTAAAAGGAGATTAGAAAAGGCAGGAAAAAACTTCTAAAAATTTCACAATCTTTTTTTAGTCACAACCGACTATCCATAATAGCTCCTTCACCGTGTCACC
This sequence comes from Silene latifolia, assembly GCF_048544455.1. Taxonomy (NCBI): domain Eukaryota; kingdom Viridiplantae; phylum Streptophyta; class Magnoliopsida; order Caryophyllales; family Caryophyllaceae; genus Silene; species Silene latifolia. Next base: position 16,723,216 of record NC_133529.1, read on the forward strand.
TTGTTCACTCTGCCACTATGATCATGTTTTTTTCTTAGTGAAAAAAGCTTAGCGGAATTGAGCTGAAAGCAGTGGTGGAGTAGGGGCTAGCAGGGGCGGTCGCCTCCCTGGCGGAAAAAAGTTCTGAAGTTTTTAGTTAATTTTTTCGAAATTTTTTCGAGTATACCTTATGAAATTAGCCGTTTGCCCCCTAAGTTCAAATTCTGGCTCCGTCACTGCCTCACTGGCTGAAAGGGATTTGAGACGATACAAAAAATTAGACATGATAATTTGAATTAAAATATAGAGATAGAGTTGGAGTTATGTTTGTCCATTTAATTGTTGAATTGGTTGGTTTTCATGAAAAGAAAGAGTTTACTTAGCTTAGTTGCCTATTCGACCATTTGCACTTAATTATCGAGGTTAGACTTTTGCCTTTAATGATTTTTCTTATTATTAAATATTGTTGTCATTGTCGATAATATACCAGTTGAACGAACTGATGAGAAATTATGGCGAGGTCAATTTATAAAGTTGATCATTATTTATGTGAATTAAACATTAGTTAATTATAAATCCGCAGTTCAACTGCTATGGGGAAGGTTTTGAATGTTCAACGTCCTATATTTTTGACGTGGTACTATACGCACCTACGTTCCAACAACCTTAATCGTGGTTTATTTATTCATTAATACTTCATCTGTTTCGGTCAATTATTATCCTTTAGTTTTGACAAAAAAAAAAAACTAAGAAAAGAGGAGAGGCCATTACTAAATAATGATAATTGACCAAATTGAGTGTGAATAATCAAATTACTTATCAAGTTCATTTTTAAAATAGAAATGATAACAATTGAGTAAAACACCCCCAAAATAAAATAGGACAATAATTGAGCGTGACAGAGAGAGTAACAATTAACAATTATTCTTCTCAACTAATATGGTTCTGAATTTATATTTGATCACAGAATAATACCCAGCTATGGGTCGTGTACTCGTGTTATTTCTTGTCTGACTCGACTTGTGTATCGTGCATGCATGACAAACAACGAACTCAATAAGCATTTCAAATGTAATTAGACTTTTTGTAGGACGATTATATCAAATGTTATATATACCATGATTAATTAACTATTTTTCTTCGTACCAAAAAAAATTAACTTAATTTTCTCATTACAAAACCATGTACAAAATTGCATTCACTTAGGCGAATCACTCATCCCACTTAACCAACTAAGCTAATATCACATCTCGTACAAATAATAATGAATCCACTTTTCCCTAATGCTAGCACCTTTCCATTGCGTACAAAATCCATCAAGGTTTTGTATACTTAAAATCGCCAAAATAAAGTGTAAGACACCAAAGTTGATCATGTTTTTTAGATAAGGGATGTTTTAAAGCATTTCCACTCCCCGGCAATTGTTTAATTTTTCATCTTTTTGGGCTTTTCCTAACCCTAAAATTAGCTGTTTTACTGGATAAAGGTCCAACTAAAATACGTCGTCGTTTTATGTGCTCCATAATATAAAGACAACGAGACTACGACCCTTAAAATAAATCCTCTGATTCCATTAAAGAGTACGCTTTATCAAGGTAGCTTGTGCTTAACGTTATTATCTCTTCCATAGCTTTTTCAATCAATTTTGAAAGAAAACTGCGGCTTTAAAATTTGAAACTACTCCTGATGTTTGATCAATTAACATAAAACCGGAGAAATTACTACCCGCCTTTAAGATTCGGTTTAAAATCACATAACAAATACGTTTTCAGAGATCTCAAGTTCAAGACATCAGAATATTCTAGTGTTAAAACTTAAAACTTGCAAACTGAGATCTATACTGCCTTGGTGATTCTTCCTTGGCTCAAATCTTAAATCGACTGAAAAATACAAAGAAAGTCGATTTTTCCGTGGAAAAGTTGGTTTTAGGGTGCAGAGCTTGTGAGACGGTCTTACACAGGGATTTGCAAATTAAAACATCTTCTCATTACCTTAAATATTATATATCCATCTTAGCATAGGACCATCTTATACAAAACTTGTTCACGAGTAAAAGATAACAATGAAGGCTAATTGAAATTTTCAATTTTGTATCAATAGAGATCACAAATTTCACCAAAACATAAATCGAAATCTATGAAAAGAGAGAATAGCTTGTGAGATGGTCTTTAACTAGTACCATTAACTTCAGGCCTTCACCCTCATATATGACGGTAATCTTAATGGATTAGTAACTCCTTCCCCAATAAGTCCACTTCTTTGCAGGTTTCCCCGAAGCAAAGCAAACGGTTCCTGAAATCGACAAATGAATTCATGATCAATTCGTGTGACTAAATACTCGCACAGAAAGTTGTATAAGAGGGTCTTACATATAAGATCAACTACTTAACCATAGATACGCAAGGATTTATGTTGGATCTTATGTTAGAAACTGTCTCATACGGAGCATAAGATTCTCTGAACGTATAGATGGAAGAAACTTCGCTGTAGGTCTATCCCTTCTTGATGAAAAAAAAAAAAGATGGAAGAAACTTCGATTTTAATCAAACGATGTTATACTACCTCCATCCCATCATAATTGTTCCATTTGACTTTGGTTGTTATCCTTTGTCGACTTTGTTTTATCAAACAACAATTTCCATAAGTCGTTCTTTTAAGTTGCGATCTTTGCTAATTGTGAGAAAACATTGGTCAAAGTAGACATGGTTTGGTCATCAGTCATATATAACAAATAAGGATGATACTAGTCAAAGTGTTTTCCTTGTTTTTTTCATTAAATAGGACTATAGGGCTAATAGGAGTATATACCTTCCTCCATCTCCGGCTGGTCAAACGGGGTACATAGAGTCTTCGCTGCTCCCATTTCACCCTTAGTTCGTGCTTTTACATCTTTCTCAACTGCCTGAATATATGAATAATACCGATAATTAGCAATCAACCAAATCAAGTGTAGTTCATCACATCGAGCCAAGACTTCATCCCTGGAAAGACACATAGATGCCTACTACCACGCATGAACAAAGGACCAGAGCACAAAAAATAGCCATACGAGTTTCAGATGCCAAAATTTGGATATGACGGGAAAACGGAAAGTAAGGTACCTCTTCATCACACCAGGGAGCTAAGATTAATTTCTTGTGAGCTAAGGCATCGGCAAATTCCTCCCAGGTCTTAATTACTTGGATGCATGCATCTCTCTTTTGTTTAGCCACCTCAAACAAATTTTGTTGAATTTGATCCAGCACTTCTTTCACCTTATCCACCAAATCAGCCATGGGTATATCCACCTTGGCAGAGTTGTCACGTCGGACAACACGAACCTGTAAAACGGTTATTCTTGTAAGGCACAACGGCGTTTAGATAGAGAATATGTACTTCACTCCTAGTTTCCAATAAGCAAGCAATCCAGGTAAAAATTTGATACTACCATGCCAAGCCCATAACCCTCTTCAAAGTGACACGGACTCTCATATGAGTGGCACAGTCTCTCATGATAATAATCATAATATTATGATGAGAAGAACCGATGCAAGAATTAAAATGACTTAGTTACCTTTGAGTTAGATGGTTAATAAATACTCCGTATATGAGTGGAGTTAAAGATAATGGGTTGGTCTCACATTATCTTAGCATGACGGTCTTCCAAGTAACTTAGTTTAACACAAATTTCACTTAGAGAGTGATCCTCAAAAGGCAAATTGTAAAGCAGATTTAATTGACATACGGAGTATGTATCAAGTACCACTGACAATTGGGAGGTTGGCAACAAAAGAGATAAAACCAAGATACGACATACGAAGTAATATGTGTGGGAATGATATTATCGGCCACAGAAAAAACGAAAAATACCTGACTCTTAGCCAAATCCTTTGGGCCAATTTCAATTCTCAAAGGCACACCTCTCATCTCCCACTGGGAGTACTTCCAACCTGGAGAATAATTGTCCCGAAGATCTGCCTCGGCACGGAAACCAGCATCAATCAAAGTGTTGACTGTAGAAGTACAAGCATCGAAGATTCCTTGCATGTCTGCATCTTTAAAAGGAACAGGCACCACTATGATTTGCAATTCTGCGACTTTCGGGGGCAAGACCAATCCCTTGTCATCACCGTGTGTCATCACCATCACCCCTATCTGCATATTAATACATGAATATTAAGTTTCTACCAAACAAGTTTGTTGAAAGTCCTTGAGACTAATAATACAAATCATGTATGCATTTTAAATAAAGTACTGGCATGACAGATACATACACTACAAAAGTCGAATACATGGAATTTCCAACAAATTAGAATGCAAGTAACATTAAGTATTGGATGATAGCTATATAGAAGAATGGATTACCGTTCGAGTACTATATGCCCACGAGTTTCGCCAAACCATTGCCTTTTCTCCTTTTCGTTTTCAAAAGTTATATCAAACATCTTCGCGAAATTTTGACCCAAACAATGAGAAGTTGCACCTTGTACACCACGTCCAGTATGTGGAATAAAAGCCTAAAACACAAATAAAAGTTACAAGACGTAAATCATCAGGCAGCTAAAGTATATTACACAAAAAAGATAACACCCTAAATTGGGGCTTCAGTGCTGGCATAGAACATATACCTCGACACTAGTAGTATAGTAACCGCCGGCAAACTTTTCCAATTCACTTTTTTTGCCTTTCACAACAGGAACAGCCAAATAATCTTCATATACCTGCCTGTAGAGTTCCAATATTTGAAGAACCTGATGGAAGATTTTAACAAACCATAAGAATTCAAGAAAGAACCATTTTGCTCATCGTAAACCAATAACATTTCCTGATTAAGAGAAATCCATGGATGGCAAGGGAGAGAAGAAAAAAAAAAAAAAAAAAAAAAAAAAAAAGACAGACAATTTGACAGCATATATAGTTTGCTTTCCCTCTCCCTGGTGACCTGGTTGTATCTTTTTTTCCCATTCAACAACCAAATTTCCGAGGGAATGTCCTCACCTATTTATCTCTACAGGCTTCTCTTCTTCAAGACGGAGAACCATTAAAGCTAAATGGTGAAGCCAAAAATAATAATAACAAGCAACTGTTTATAAGTTAAGACAGTCTAATAAATTGTCATGGATCATGATGTGCATCATTGTTTGCACTTTGCACGTAACCAAACTTCTCGGGTATAGGGCTCACTACCTCCAAGTCTCCAACACCTACACAACCTTGTTTTTAAGCGAGTAGCAGGATAACTACTAACATAGACTCACTGAATGTGACATTGTCATACCTCAGCATCTGCCTCTGCCTGTGTTGCAAAAGCTGTATGACCCTCTTGCCAAAGAAATTCACGACTCCTATAAACACAAAATAAGCTTCAGTTACACAAACGATTTATCAATCACTATGCAATTGGTCATTCAGTCACACTAGTCATACAGAAACGCTTCCATTTTTAAATCTTGATTACATGCACTATCACAATAACAAGCGAAATGGATAATGTGCTCAAGCTAGTCGTGATAGGGACAAGCATAATGAACTTGCAAGATTCTTAGCCAGGTATAAGAGTCAAACATTTTACAAAAATGGCTTTTGTTTAACAACCTAAGGAAACCGCAAAGAGCTGAAAGCCTGCCATTCTGTCAACCTTACAACATTCATAGATGTAACAAGGTGCATCGTTTCTTGTGCAATACCAAATTGAGGAAACTCAAAAATAACGCATATCTTGGTAATTTTGGCAAACCTTGGCCCACCCTTCCTTTATCTATTACACTTCATAGCTTTGCAAACTTGGGATCGCTCTATCAGAAATCATCCCTTGTAAAGGCACACTACTCGATGTAAAATTAATGTTGTGTTATTTTAGTGATTCTCTCAAGAAATAATATCATAGCAGAAATAAAGAGAGGTAAAATAGAAATATGATTCCTGGTTTGCAATCTATAAGTTTCACAGCTACCTGATGAATGGAGTAGGATTGCTGAACTCCCAGCGGACAACATTACACCACTGGTTAAGTCTCAATGGCAGATCACGGTGTCCCCTAATCCACTTGGAGAAGTATGGGTACATGACAGTCTCGCTGGTGGGTCGTATGGCAATTGGAACTTCTAATTCAGATTTTCCACTCTTTGTAACCCATGCAACCTGATGCACAAGATTGAAATAAACATTTATGTGTCCATAAATCACAAGTTGGTGACATTGCATAAAGTCATTAGTTGCCCCAATCCAACCTTCCCAGAGACATCTGCTCTTATTATTGGATAACATTTATTTTTGAGTCTTCGTTATCAACTATATCAATAACCAATACTACTTCCATCAAACCCAAATGGGAACAATCAACTTGGAATAGAAGGGTAGGCAGTAAGACATAAGCAAAGAGTCTGATACACAGCCTTTGTGCATGATTTAAGGCTGAAACTTAGGTTCAGAATTCAGAAGCGAATCATTTAAGCAACCTCTAACGAGCTCCAAAATAAGAAATAAATCTCAAATTTACCAAGTACAGTTCAAAAGACACGACTTCTAGAATGCAAGACAAGATGGAAAAATGTGCATAATATTTGAGAGATGGCCTAATGGCTAGTCCAGAAAGAAACAATTAGCTAATGTAGAGCTGTTCAGAAGTGAGTTATTTTTTCACAAAGTAGGAGTTACATAATACTTACCTCAGGGGCAAACCCCTCGATGTGATCTTTTTCCTTCTCCAATACTCCAGGGGATACAAATAGTGGAAAATAGCAATTCTTTATCTTCATTTTCTTGATTTTGTCATCAAAAAAATCCTGCAATTTCAAAGTGTACAAAATTAATTAAGCACATTCACGAGTGCTTCACACACTAAAAGCAGAAAATTTAGATATTAGAAAAATAAAACAAAGGAAGGGGGCGAAATCCGATTAATACTTTTTATTTTAGAAGATAACTCAGCTGATTAAGGCACATTATAAAAATTCTAGCTATCTGCTTTCCAACTTGACCATCTCCAAAATGAAAGTTATGAAACTGAAGAAATTCGCAATAAAGCAGCTATAATGAACAAAAATAGTAGTGGTCTTAGTGTCTTACGGACAATATAGTCTAATAGACAGTCATACTCATTTCTGCAATTATTATAGTATTTTTGGGCGAGGAAAGAAACTTTTCTGTACAACACTTAAAAAATCGAACGGGATCACTAGCCAGCTTTCATGTTCACTATATAAACACAGGGAATCAAAGATTACGCATAATTCTCCAAAATAACATCAGATTAATGAATTTAACCTCTGCAAATTCAACCCTTATCTTCACATACAGAAACAAACAATTCCTACAACTCTGTAATTCATGCAATTATGATTGAAAAGAAAAGACAATACGCTTACTTTCAAAATGTCCCAAATAACCATTGTGGTTGGCCTTAAAATGTAGCATCCGGAAATGTCATAATACTCAATCATCTCACCATTCACAACAACCTACATTCCAATCAATACTCCAAACAGTTTAGAACCCTAAATTAGATCAAAGAAAAAGAACCCAACATAAGTAAACTCCATATTATCAGGGGCAGAACCAGGATGCGTAGTTAGGGGTCGAAATACTTCACGGGCACACATTAGTATTTAGTAATGCAATAAGGTAAACTCGATAAAAAATCAAAATGTTAACTACATATTTTAGTGGGCGACTGCCCCTTGCTCCTAGTTCCGCCACTGCTGCATTAGATTTATATTACCTCAGAGTACCACTCTCCAAAGTTCTCATCTTTCTTGAAAGATAAGCCTAACCCAGTTTCCTTCTTCACCTCCTTCTTCTTCCCACCTAGTAATTACATCAAAAAGATTGAATCTTTACAATGTGTAATTCATAATACACAGAAATTCTAATAATAAGATGACTAAAGATTGAATCTAATACTTACATGAATAAAGATTAAATCTTTTCAATGGGTAATTCACAACACAAATACAAATACTTGTCTAAGGCGGTTTTACACGAGTTTATTGTAAAACGGGTTTTCATAATACCTGCCTTTACCCACTAATAGGGTTGTATTTGAGTCCGTTTCACTATATTAGTGTGAAACCGCCTTAAGCAATACTAAAAATCCCCCAATACCAACAAATTCTAGTAATTGCATGAATAAAGTGTGAATTTTTTAACGGGTAATCTACAATACCAACAAAATCTACTGTTACAATGAATAATTAAACAGTCTTAAAGTAACATAAACTAACCAGACTTTGAAGTTGATTTGCCTTTGCCTTTGCCTTCATTGGTGCTTGCCATTAAAGAGAACAGTGAAAATCAGAAGTAGATTCGAAGGTTTTTAATGGAGTTTTGGGGTTTGAAGAGAGGGGCACAAGGGTTGCTTTGGTCAAACAAAGAATCCAGCAACTCTTAGCTTAAAAAATGTACGAGTAGGTTTCAGTTCGGACCTTCATATCCGTCCGAAATATAAAACCCGTTTGTCTTACCCGTCTATTTAACCCGTTTTATCTATTTAATCTGCATTTTCTAGGTATTCCGCTTTGTCTCTTATTTATAACCCGTTTTATAATTGTTTAAAACGAATATGTTTGTCTTTAGCAAGAATATTTTATGTTATCTTATCTTAATAAAAACAAGAACATTTAAAGGATTTTTGTGACGTCATCACAACAAGGTCTTTTTTTTAAAATTCTTGAAATGCGGGTCCCATAGAAAAAACTGCGGAATTAATTAGAAAATAACGTCTGTTTTGATGTTATTTGCGAAATTGTTTGGGACGTACTGATTTAATTATTCGGGACGTACTGATTTAATGATTGAGACGGAAATACATAATTAAATGGAATACCTCGTATATTACAATTTACAAGTACAAAAAAAATATTTTAATAAAAAATATTCAATTACAGCAATTTACATTACAATAAATAACCAACAAATTACAAATACAACTTACAAATATATACAAAAAGAAAACAAATTTTTACTACAGTTTTCTCAATAGTAACAAATTCAAATTTAAAAAATGCATTTGCAAAGAATATATATAATTTAAAAATAAAAAATGTCAATAATTAATGATTTAAATTTTTTAACAAATTAAATATACTACATAAAAAAAGGCAATTGTAAATAAAATACATAATATCATAATCAAAAATATCAATAATGAAATACAAATTAAATACTACATAAAAAAAGTCAATTGTAAATAAAATACATAATATTCTCTAAAAAATAAGTACGTTTTACAAGAACATTTTACAAAATAATTTAAAGATATACGTTTTATAAAATAATCAAAAAAGATATTTAACGATAAAAATATTATTTACAATTTTAAATATTCTCGGAATGGCGCCTGGTAGATAGTTGTCGGATATTTTTGCTCCAAGTAAATTCTCGGTGATGATTGGCGATCTGTCCAAATCTGAGAAAATATTTAAAATTGTAAATAATACTTTTACAAGAATAATTTGTAAAAATATTATTTACAATTTTAAATATTTTCTCAGATCTGGACAGATCGCCAATCATCACCGAGAATTTACTTGGAGCAAAAATATCCGACAACTATCTACCAGGCGCCATTCTGTTTAAGGAAGGTGACAATGTTAGGCTACCAAGAAATTTCCGCTTCAACAAGTCTATTTGTATGGCATAATTTTCATCATAATATCATAATCATTATCGTTAATTTCCCTGAATTCAATCGGCAAAAAAAAATAATTGACGATTTACGATAACAATTCACAATTGCAATCATGCGCCAACATCAATTCACTCCACATTCCGATGGCCCTTCAATTCTTCAGCATTAACACACCATTACAGAATAATGGTTAAACAGCAGTTGCAAACATTGTGGAGGAGTGGAGTAGTGGTTTAGAGGAGTTACCAGCAGTTATGCCCATTAATTAGGGCATATGTAACATATATATAAAATCAACACAACCCAACGGATTATTATACTATATACACAATCAAAAAAAATTATTAACATGACAAACCATGAAGGTATTCCAATCTCCAGCATCACTCAGAGTACGCCAAAGACAGAGTTAATCAAGGTGAGGGTCATTCGTATGTGGTTGAGAAAGTCGGATAAGAATCCAACAGTGGTACAAGGGGTGGAACTCATCCTGGCGGACCAGAATGTATGATCACCTCTTTTTCATTTTTACAACTTTTTTATGCATCATTTAAGTTTAATTTAAGTATCAATTCAACTAAAATAAGATTGTTGTCCACGGGGAGATACTATACAAACATCAATTAAAAAGAGTTTGGTGAAGCTTTTCCTGGAATTGTTGAAGAAGGTGACACATACAAGATAAGAAAATTTAACACTTCATCCAACAGACTTGGCTACGACATGGATACCTTTCATCCATGCAAGATCTGGTTCGAGTACAGTACAAGGGTCATACCAGTTACTATTCCAGACATTCCTCTTTCTCTGCATACTTTTTACACATTCAGGGAGTTTGCTATTGGAGTTATGCCTGACAAACTCTATGTTGGTATGCATCTTTTACTTTATCTCTACCTAAATTTCTAACAAAATTCATTTGAAGTAACACATGTCTTAACTTACATATGTTATTGGAAAACTTGATCATGTCTATCCATTCAAACTCAACGGTAATGGAACAAAGAGGATGACAATCATTCTAGAAAACAATGAGTAATACGCTTACTATTTATTTAGTAGTGCGTGTAAACAAATTTCATCTTTATAAAAATCAACATAAGTATCTTATAAACACCATTTTGTTTTAGGAATCAGCAACTGTGTTGTACAGTTTTTGGTGAATACGTTGAGCAAATGACAAAAATTGAGGAAACATTCAAGAACAAAAACAAGCCAACTTTGGTTTGCTATACATTAAGAGATCCGTGTATAATGGTAAAATATATACTCCACATTTGACCTAAATTTAATGGCATATCATGAATACTAGACAAAGCCACGTAGGATGTGGAAAAGCCACATGGACATTCACATTGCTACATTGGTTAAGATTGACACACGCCTACCCAACCTGGCCAACCATTCTCCACGCAGACATCTATATCTATCTATCTATAAAATCTATAAAATATAATTAAAAGGCTACCTAAAATGACAAATAAACGCCACCTAGACAAAGCCACGTAGGATCCAAAAAGCCACCTAGATTAGAATTTAATGTGACGTGGCATATTTAAATGTGATGCATATGGCGAATTAATGTGACATGGATTATCAATTTATTATTACATGATGTTAATTTAAATCATTTATCTATATTAATTTATTTCACTTATTTCTATAATATTAAAGGATATTATCATTATTCTTAAATTAATTTTGTATATTAAATATATTGTCTTCCAAAATATATATAACCCTTACAAATTTACATCAAATTTCATAATTTATAATTAATATTGACATTTTAATTAAAATTTATGTAATAATACATGTTAATAAAATTCATAATTTAATTAAAATTGACATTTTAATTGAATTTTTTGTAATAAAACAGTTTTAAGGAATTAATTAAACCTCTTCATATTAATAAACACTCCCCATTATTAACATTTGCCTATTTAATTCATTGTTTTTAAAATTTTTGTAATAAAACCTATTAATAAATTAATTAAGCCTCTTCATATTACTGATCTCCCACCATTATTAACATTTTCCTACTTAATTTTTTTTAATTAAACATGGTAATAAATTAATTAAAACTCTTCATAATACTTAACACACACCAAATTAATTAAAAGTTTTTCCTATTTAATTAATTTTTGTAATATGTTATGTTAATAATTTTATTAAAACTCCTTATGTTACTCAACACCAATAATTTTCATTAATATTGTTGTAATACTACGGTTTTATGTGTCTCTAGGTACTCTATCGAGTGGGCCTTACTCTGTCGAGTAAGGGTGTTTTGGTTTTTAGAAAAGTATTCTGCCTGTAGGGTACTCGATCGAGCATCCTGGGTACTCGATCGAGTAAGTGACACTCGATCGAGTAGCTCGGTTTACGGGTGATATTTTGTCGGGTTTTGTTAATAACACGGATTAGTATTTAAATCGTCCCGTCACTTTCATAATACACTTTTACAAACCTAATCACATTGAAAAGAGATTCAAGTTACGTTCTTCGCATTCATCCGTGTTATTGACAAATCCCGGAGCTTGAGAGGTCGGATTTCATCGTTCTTTACATCTTTGTGATCCTTGCGTCGAGGGTAAGATCTACGTACCGATTTTATATTATTTAATCAAGTTTGTTTAAACCCTAATTTGGGGAATTGGGGATTTGTGTTAGTTTTGTATAGTTAGTGATTATGTGATGATGTGTTAGGAGGAGGATTCGTAAAGGAGGCTTTTTGATACAGCTGTTGAGATCGTCTGCGTGTGTTGCATTCGGGTAGGGTTTCCTACTCGTATTATTAGTCACATAATGTGTTGGTTGTTGGTTGTGATTGTTGTATAATATCGTATTCGTATTGTGACGGTTGTTGGAATTGGTTACTATTGATAGTTGTAATTGATTGTATCTGTTTGTGGTATTCGGGTTGCGTCCCTGGCTGAGTGGGGTCACTTGCGGGAGTGGCTTCACGCCCGCTATTCGCCTTCTGTGGAATCCGCCACAGAAGGGATGTGCACATTAATAGATTTGGGTTATTCGCTCTATGGTATGAGCGGGGCTTAGGTGGGAACGGCTGCGGTCCCCCACTGGCGGAGTGGAGTAACTTGTTGCGACGGGTACTCTGGCAGGACTACACACTTTAGTGTGTAGTCAGTGATGAGGAGTGATTATGGAGTTTGAGTTATGTGATGGTTGAGATGTGTTGGTTTCTGTCTAGTAGTGATTATATATATGATTGTGTGATTAGTACTGACCCCGTATTTGTTTTGAAAAATTGTGGTGATCCATTCGGGGATGGTGAGCAGTTGTTGAGCAGGTATGAGTCGAGACGTATGGCTAGCTGGGATGTATCACCACGAGATGATAGAGTCTTCCGCTGTAGCTTGAGTAGTTTGTCAGACATTTTATTTAGTTGATTAGACAGTTGGTTTAAGAATATGTAACCGTATTTTATCAGTTGGTTTTGGATTGTATTCACTAAACTTTATACTATTTAGGGCTTGCCTGGAATCCATGAAATTATTAAAGGGGTAAGTTTTATTGGGCGATAATTACTGGGGAAATTAATTAGTAGGGTAATGAGTTCCTTGATGATATGTTTGACATAAGAGTAATGATTACTGAATAGATCTTTTACTCCCTTAATCATTACCCGGGGGGAGGGTGGGTAATGTATTACCCCTTCACAAGGGTAATAATTCCAGGAGGTGAATAATTACCCGCATACCAAATATGGGAAATACACCTCACATATTACTCCCCTATTCATTCCCCTCCTATTACCCTCAATCCAAGCAAGCCCTTAAATGTTGTTTCTTTATTGTCTTTTGATTATCATTGCCTCGGGACACCGAGATGGTGACATCTTTATACCTGAGTGGTCCTGGTAAGGCACTTGGAGTATGGGGTGTCACAAAGTGGTATCAGAGCGACGATCCTGAAACCTGTAACTAATGAATTTAATGAATATAGGGAGTCAATTAAAATGAACCCGAGGTAAAAGTTGTAGGAGCTAATGCAAAGGCTTGGGAGACGTCCTAAAGTCGCGAACTCGCCCTGCAATTTTGAACCAGTCACAAGGGGGGTATGTGTCAAGGTCGTATGTGTTGTCTGTTGGTTCAAATGTGTGCATAACGGTGTGTGTTGTGAACTGTTGGATGTTGGAAGTGGAGAATTGAAAGTATGGTTAAAAGAGAAGAGATATGTTTTATATGTGAATTGAATGAAAGGCATTTTGGTTGTTTATAACGTGGCATTTTGATAACATGAGTAGAATTGTTCGTTGATTACGTATAGAATTGCTAGAAAACATGAGCATTTGTGATAGTATTGAAAGTGTGGTAATATATGTAAGATGGGGGAGTGAGATAACATGCGGGTAGAATTAATGAGTCTGCATGACTCGATCGAGTGGGGGGCACTCGATCGAGTAGGTGAGGTGCTCGATCGAGTGGGTCTGACTTGATCGAGTGGTTAGTTTGACGTTTTTATGGTCATAACCGTGTTTTTGGGTACTCGATCGAGTACATAGGGGCACTCGATCGAGTAGGGGGCACTCGATCGAGTGGCTTGTCAGCTCGGTCGAGTTTGTTAGAGATCAGAAGGTCTGTTTGGGGTCTGGAGTCGGGGCACTCGATCGCGTATGTTGGGCACTCAATCGAGTAGGTTTTGGCACTCGATCGAGTAGGTTCTGGGTAGGCTATTTTCGTGTTTTGGGTTATAGTATGTATGTTTATATCTACCGTTTCTTATATAGTTTTAAGATGCCGCCAAAGAAAACCGCTTTGTATGCGAGAGCTGAGAGCATGAACGTGGATGACATAGTTAAGATGTTGGAGCATCAAGATGCTCTTACAGAGGCCCTAAAGAGAGTGGGGAAAGATAAGGAGGTTGATCACTCTAAGATCAGTCTCTATATAGCGAGGTTTAACCCGAAAGAGTATAAGGGAACCGGAGAGCCAATTCTTCTTGACAATTGGCATCGTGAGATGGAGAACATTTTGGAGTTGGTACATTGTCCGGATGAGATGAGGGTAGAACAAGCTGTGTTCTACTTAAGGGAGGCAGCAGGAGAGTGGTGGGATAAGGTGAAAGTGAGTGCTAGAGATATGTATGAGAAGCAGGGGCTGCCTGCTATTCCTTGGGAAGAGTCTAGGAAAGCTATGAAGATGGAGTTCGTGCCGGAGCATGTGAGGAGTAAGTTGAGGGAGGAGTTTGATGGGTTCAAGATGACCTCTGAGATATATGTGGCTGAGTACTACAAGCAGTTTAACGAGAAGTCTAGATATGCTGAGGATATGGATTGACATGAGCCATTCTTTTGTCATTTGCAGAGGGAGCGCGACCTGGAGCGTGAGCTAGTGCAGTCTCAGGAGGAGACGTCTCGCCTGTTGAGGGAATTGGAGGCCTGCGACGCCGAGATTGCGGTTCTCGAGGCGAGAGTTGTTGAGCTAGGTAGCGACCAGTAGTAATTTGTTCTTGTTTTTTGTTGCTTCTGTTTGGCTGTACCGCATACATTTTGTACATAAGGACTTTCATTTTGGACTTTTTGGACTTTGTTTCGGGCATGAGCCCCCAGTTTGATGTACATATGACCTTTTGATTGTATATACGACGGCCTGAGTGCCTTTGCTGCTGGGTTGTCTTGTTTGTACCTGCAGGTTAGCTTTAAACAGGTTTGGTAGATGACGGTTTACGCCGTCATGCTGCCGAAATTTACATTGAAATGCACATAAAACACATATTTTTACACATGAGCTGCGACCCTTCGAAGAGGCGCAACAAGTGCTGCGCCATTTCCCTAGTGTGTCTGTTCTGACAGATTTTAGGAAATAGCTTTTAGTATAAATATAGACGTTGATGGAGTCTTTATTCACACAATTCTTCCGTCTATTACATAAAAACTCTCTAATTACATAGAAAATTCATACAACATGGATGCTTTAGAAATCCGTCTGAAAGAATGGACAAACGATTTTACAAATGTGGAGAAACATGATATGGGTGCTTTCAACTTGGGGTCGATCTTGAGCTTAAAATTGGTGAAGGTTGTGAAGCCGTTCTTAGTGAGGAGAACCTAGCTCTGAGGTTCGAGAAGGGGTTGACCCCCAAGATAATGGATAAGTTACCCGTGGGAGTCCTTACTGATGTTAAGGAAGCTTATGAGAGGGCTGGGAGAGCTGAGAGGTTGGTAGAGATGGTCCGGGAGAGAGGTGCTGAGAAAAGAAAGGCTGAGAGCGAGGGCGGTGGCCAATCTAGCTACAAGAAGGGTAACCACACTCAGGCTAGAGTATATTCTTCTGGTTCAGGGTTTAGTGCTGGGGCTTCATACGGGCATGGCCGTGGTAGTAGTGGTGGTAGTTGGGGTGTGACCTGCTTTAAATGTGGCGGTGTAGGCCACAAGAGACATGAGTGCACCAATGCGGCGAACGGGGGTTACCTGAGGCCGGGACAGGGGAGTTTTTCTCAAGGACCGGCACAGAGTTTTGCGAGCAACAGACCGGCTGGGTCATGGAACAACCGGGGAGGTCAGAGCAACAACGGGGGAGGTAACCGCAATGGCGGTAATTCTTATTAGAAGCCAGCTACGAACACCAACAACAACCAGGGGTCGGGTGCTAAGCCGACTACCTACCGCGCGATCTTGTCAAGGAGGTGGGCAGAAGACCAATGGAAAGCTGTTTATGATGAAGAAACAAGCAGCTGAGGACGACGCACATGTTATCACTGGTACCTTTCTTGTTAATGGTGTTTACACCTTTGTCTTGTTTGATTCAGGGGCGTCGCAGTCGTTTGTATCTTCGAGTCATGTTAAAGAGTTGGGTTTGAGAGAGTATGAGTCTGTAAGTGAGAAATTTTTTATACCTTCGGGAGAGTCTGTAACATGTGGGAGGTTGTTTAGGGATTTGTCTATGATATTTGGGCAAGTTGATCTACCTGTAGACTTGCTAGAGTTTCCTTTAAACGGTTTTGAGATGATAGTCGGGATGGATTGGTTAGGGAAGTAAAAAGCAAAGATAGACTGTCATCAAAAGAAAGTGTCTTTGAGAGGTCCTAAGGGCATTAGTGTGTCTTATCGTGGGTTTGTTGTCAAACCCAAAGTTAAGTTAATTGCAGCTGTGACTTTGAAGTCCTATCTGAGGAAGGGGTGCCCGTTGATCTTGTGCCATGTGAGAGATGATCGGATAGAGAGTCCGACAGTTGATCAGATAACAGTGGTGGGGGAGTTTTCAGATGTCTTTCTAGAGGAGATTCTGGGGTTGCCGCCGAAGAGGGAGATAGATTTCACGGTTGAGCTGAAACCGGGGACGGGGCCAATCTCTAAGGCACCGTACCGGATGGGTCCTAAGGAGTTGGAGGAGCTCAGGAAGCAGTTGGATGATCTGACAGAGAAGGGACACATTCGACCTAGTGT
The DNA here is from genome assembly GCF_048544455.1 of Silene latifolia. Taxonomy (NCBI): domain Eukaryota; kingdom Viridiplantae; phylum Streptophyta; class Magnoliopsida; order Caryophyllales; family Caryophyllaceae; genus Silene; species Silene latifolia. Next base: position 16,740,213 of record NC_133529.1, read on the forward strand.
ATCACCGTGGGGAGCACCAGTTCTTTTTGTGAAAAAGAAAGATGGGAGTTTGAGGTTGTGCATAGATTACAGAGAGCTAAACAGATTTACGGTGAAGAACAAGCATCCTTTGCCAAGGATAGATGACCTGTTTGATCAGTTGAGTGGTGCATCAGTCTTTTCCAAGATTGATTTGAGGTCGAGGTACCATCAAGTGAAGATTAGAGAGGTGGACATACCAAAGACAGCTTTCACGTCGAGATATGGCCATTATGAGTATGTGGTGATGCCTTTTGGGTTATCTAATGCACCGGCTGTGTTTATGGATTTGATGAACAGAGTTTTCAGTCAGTTTCTGGACAAGTTTGTGGTGGTTTTTATCGATGACATCTTAGTCTATTCTAAGACTATGGATGAACATCTGAGGATTGTGTTGCAGACCTTGAGGGAGCATGAGTTGTATGCTAAGTTGTCCAAGTGTGAGTTCTAGCTAGAGAAAGTTGCTTTTCTAGAGCATGTGATCTCTAAGGATGGGGTAGCTGTGGATCCGGCAAAGATTGAGGCAGTTACCAAGTGGGAAGCACCGAAGAATGTAGCTGAGATCCGGAGTTTCTTGGGTTTAGCTGGATACTACAGACGGTTCGTGAAGGATTTCTCCAAGATTGCTAGACCTATGACAGCTTTGATGAGGAAAGAGAACAGATTTCGTTGGGATGAGAGTTGTGAGACGGCGTTCCAAACATGAAAGGAGCGTTTGACCACATCTCTAATCTTAGCATTGCCTGAAGGGAGTGAGAACTTTGAGGTTTAAACAGATGCCTCAAAGAATGGGTTGGGATGTATGTTGATGCAGAACGGTAAAGTCATTGCCTATGCTTCTAGGCAATTGAAGCCTTATGAGGAGAATTATCCTACTACACACGATCTAGAGTTGGGTGCAGTGGTGTTTTCTCTCAAGAGTTTGAGACATTACCTTTATGGGGCGACCTTTAAGGTATTTTCAGATCACAAGAGTCTCAAGTACATCTTCAGTCAAAAGGAGTTGAACATGAGACAGAGGAGGTGGATGGAGTTGATTGGCGATTATGACATGGACATTATCTACCATGAAGGGAAAGCCAATGTAGTTGCAGATGCTTTGAGCAGGAAGAGTGTACATTCCTTGTGCACAACTATATCTTTAATGAGGTTGAGAGATGAGGTTGGGAGGTTTGGGATACATATGATGCAGAGAGGGGATGCCATGGGAGATTTGACAGTGCAGCCTGATATATATGATGATATTCGAGGTAAACAGGTGTTGGATCCTAAGATGGTAGAGTGGAGAGCTGGAGTAGAGAATGGGACGGTGTCTAGATTCTCTATTCATACAGACGGTAGTTTGAGGTTTGATGGGAGGTGGTGTGTCCCTAATGATGAGGAGCTGAAAAAGACAATCATGACAGAGGCACATTGTACACCATATTCGGTACATCCAGGTGGTGACAATTTGTACAAAGACTTAAAGAAGATGTTCTGGTGGCATGGGATGAAGAAAGAAACAGCTGAGTTTGTGGCCCGTTGTTTGATATGTCAGAGAGTTAAAGGGGAACAACGACGACCACAAGGTAAGATTCAGTCTCTTGAGGTACCTGAGTGGAAGTGGGAATCCATCTCTATGGATTTTATCGTGGGTTTGCCAAAGAGTCAACAGGGTAACAACATGATATGGGTTATAGTGGATCGACTGACCAAGTCAGCTCATTTTGTGCCAATGAAAGATACATGGACTAAGGCACAATTAGCTATGGCTTATCGGAAGAATGTGCTAAGGTTACATGGGGTGCCTAAAGACATAGTATCTGACAGAGATGCAAGGTTTATCTCAAGGTTTTGGAAGGAGTTGCAGGAATCTTTGGGAACGACTTTGAAGATGAGTACAGCATTTCATCCTGCAATAGACGGTCAGACTGAGAGAACAATCAAGACTTTTGAGGATATGTTACGAGCTTGTGTGATGGATTTTGGTGGTAGCTGGGAACAGAGGTTGGATTTGATTGAGTTTTCTTACAATAACAGCTATCACGCTAGTATTGGCATGGCTCCATTTAAGACCTTATATGGGAGGAGATGTAGGAGTCCGATTTGTTAAGACGACAGTGCAGAGGCAGTGGTTTTAGGACCAGAGATGGTACATGAGATGGTTGAGCAGATAAAGATGATCAGGGAAAGGATGAGAGCAGCTCAGGATAGGCAAAAGAGTTATGCAGATCTACATCGCCGGGATATCGAGTTTCAGGTTGGGGACAAGGTTCTTCTGAAAGTGTCTCCTATGCGTGGGGTTATGAGATTTGGGAAGAAAGGTAAGCTGAGTCAGAAGTTCATAGGGCCATATGAGAACCTAGACCGGGTTGGAGAGGTTGCTTATCGTTTGGATTTACCGTCTTCTTTGGATAGGGTACATAACGTGTTTCTTGTATCTCAGTTGCGCAAGTATGGGAGTGATCCATCACATGTGTTAGAGGCAGAGAGCATATAGCTAGATGAGTCCTTGTCTTATCTTGAGGTGCCTAAGCATATTCTTGACCGGAAGATTAGGAAGACTAGGAGTGGTGAGACAGTTTTGCTTAAGATCCTTTGGTCTAATCATGAGGTAGAGGAAGCTACATGGGAGGCAGAGGAGGCCATGAGAAAGCGTTACCCTTTCCTTTTTGATCAGGTATGTATGGTTACGGGGACGTAACCTTGTTTCTTTTAGGGGGGTAGGAGATGATCGCAAAGAGTTTTTACACCCTTTTTGTGTTGTGTCGGTATGTTTTCTAGTGGTTTGAGTCGGGTTGAGTTTGGTTGGTAGCATGTTTTATGTTGAGTTTTGTTTTGGTTGTTGTGTCGGGAGTGTGGTGGTATGTTTTGTTTTGTTGTGGTTTGAATTTCGGGGCTTAGGTGGAAACGGCTGCGGTCCCCCACTGGCGGAGTGGAGTAACCTGTTGCGACGGGTACTCTAGCAGGACTACACACTTTAGTGTGTAGTCAGTGATGAGGAGTGATTATGGAGTTTGGGTTATGTGATGTTTGAGATGTGTTGGTTTCTGTCTTGTAGAGATTATATATATGATTGTGTGATTAATACTGACCCCGTATTTGTTTTGAAAAACTGTGGTGATCCATTCGGGGATGATGAGCAGTTGTTGAGCAGGTATGAGTCGAGACGTATGGCTAGCTGGGATGTGTCACCACGAGATGATAGAGTCTTTCGCTGTAGCTTGAGTAGTTTGTCAGACATTTTATTTAGTTGATTAGACAGTTGGTTTAAGAACATGTAACCGTATTTTATCAGTTGGTTTTGGATTGTATTCACTAAACTTTATACTATTTAAATGTTGTTTCTTTATTGTCTTTTGATTATCATTGCCTCGGGACACCGAGATGGTGACATCTTTATACCTGAGTGATCCTGGTAAGGCACTTGGAGTATGGGGGTGTCACAATTGTGTCCTATTTAATTCATCTCTTGAGGTCCTTAGCAATCAATTATCTAATTTAATAATACCACAAAATAAATTAAAAATTAACTTAAAATATGGAAATTTATGGTTGTGTAATGACTATAAAACCTACAATACCTATAATAGTTTCTATTCACTTTATTTCTTTAAAATATTGCCCATTTGTCATTAGTTTCTAAGTTGTGGATTGTATTTTATGTTTTAGTTTATTTATTTGATTATATTGATTATATTGAGTATTATTGTCGAGTATTATTGTTGAGTATTGTTGTTGTTGTTGTTGTTGTTGTTGTGTCCAATAAAATATATTTTAATTTGTTATGTTGTTGGTTTTATGAAACGTTTGCTTTGTATTTGAATTCATGTTTTCCAGTTGGTTTAATTTAAGTGACTTACATGTGACAACGTTTTGATTCGTTTGTCAAGTTTTTGCCAGGTTGATTTTTATCTTTTGGTCAATTTATTTTTTATGTAACTTTAAAGCACCATGAAACATATGTGAATGCAGATAAGGCAAACCACCATGTGGGTAATCTGAAGAAGGAAGAATTACAAAAGACACGAAACTGAGGTAAAATTAAAGGTAAAAAACGTAAGGTAGAAACTGATAAGTAATGGATGATTGTTGATCTCAAAATAAAAGTCTTATTATATTTCTTTTAATTTGTTACTAAACGTATATTGTGGTGTAATTTTACTATTATACTTTCCCGATCGACCTATTTGAATTTTTATTTTTGTATTTACGGTTATAATCATCTCTAACATATATTTTTCTTTTACATTTTATATGAACTACTATCAGGGCATGTAATAAAAGGAAGCGAAAGTGAACCTTTAGGTAAATATTAAATAATATGATTTCTAAATTCTACTTCGTATGTTTTTAAGTTTATGTGTTTTTTTTTTGTCAAAACAGGAATAATACATAAACTTACTCTCATAATTTCCTAAAAAAAAACTTACTCTCATAATTAATGGTAAATAAATAAGTACAACTAATTTAATGAAAGATCTTTAAAATTTCGCAATTTACTTTTTGAACCATCATGACAATAATTAATAATTAATCATTTTAATTATGTCATTCCTCTTCCAATTTAAGTTTTCTCCAATTCCCACCTTTTGATTATTTTTCTATAAAATTTACTTTACTTTATTAAGTGGTTTAAGCTTTTTTAACCATTATAAGATGATCGTTGATATCAAAATGGAGATCTTATAATATTTCTTTAAATTTGTTATTAAGCGTATATTGTTGTGTAATTTTACTATTATGTTTTCCCGATCAACCTATTTGAATTTGTATTTTTGTATTCATGAGTATAATCATATCTAACATATATTTTTCTTTTTTATTTCATGTGAACTATTATCAAGGCATGCACTAAAAGAAAGCGTACTAAATGGAAGCGAAAGTGAACCTTTAGATAAATATTAAATAGTATGGTTTCTAAATTCTAATCCGTATTTTTTTTTCAAAACCGGAAGAGATTATTTTGTAGTCTTTAATACTATTTTTATTTTTATATAGGATCGTGGACATATGTACAAAAAGAGATGGATAAAATTCTTGAAATAGTAATAAGGAACTTAAAAAAATTTATGAACTTTTGGAATTCGGATGTAGGGAATATAGTTTTTTACATTATTGAGCAATTGAAATGAAAATTTAATTCGTAATACATGGAGTAGATACCGACCATACCGTTGAATCGTATCTAATATTTTTCTATCGATATACTAAATATTTTTTAGATGTAAATAATAATTGAAGCATGCATGTGGTGATAAAACTTCAAAGATATTTCTATGAGTGGGTTGATGGAGAGGTCTGGAAATAATTTCGAGATGACTATACTGAGGTATTGAGTTTACAACCTTATAAGGCGTCATTGAAGATTTTCTATACGGAATTTATTATATGCGGATGGTTTCAACTTTTAATATTTAAAAACTCACTTTATTATATTGCGGAGTAAAACACACGTATATATAATGAGTCGTCTTTGTCATTGCTCCGTTGTCAAGTTTCTCAAAATTAGTAGCTACCACATTGTCACTTGCAGGATTCGTTTTAAAAAAATAAACCAAAGTTGTCAAAGAAATAAGGTATTAACTAACTAATTTCTACGTATTTCAAGACTGTATATTTTAAAACGGATCAACAACTAATTGCTCGAACAAATATTAACAATACGATAAAAATATCAAAATTAAAACAGATAAACCCGTGAATTTCACGGGTCACAAACCTAGTTTATCATTATAAGATGCTGATTTAATGATTAACACGGAAATATATATTTAAATGGAATACCCGTATATTACATTTAAAAAGAATAATTTACAATAAATTTACAATAAATAATAACCAAATACAACAATTTACATTACAATAAATAACATCAAATTACGTATGAAAACAGGTTCCAAGTTAAATTCTTCGTGACGTACGAAAACACCAACCTATGTGAATTTATTATTTGGGATGATGCTATGACTGAATTGCTTGGAAAAACAGCACAACAAATACTTGATGAAGATGAGGTATTCCTCAACTTAATTGAATTATTATGTTCAGAAAATCATTTACAACATTTTGTCAATATAATCTCAACATATTTGTTGTTTATTTCAAATTTTCAATCTTGTGCCACCACCTGATTTTAGGACACTTATTGAGAGGGTTTTTATTGTCAAAATAAGGGTGACTAAAGACTTTAATATACAGCAAAAATCAACGTCTTATGGTGTCATATGCTTATGTGATGATCCTGGAACAATATTAAAGTGGAAAAACATACATGATGCATCAAAGGTATTTCGTTTAAAATACTCTAAATTCTACACTAATGAAATATATTTTACAAATATTTTACAAAAATATAATCTTCATGTTTTGATGCAAACAGGAAAAAGCAATTTCAGCAATTTCAACGTCAAGCAAAGATACCAACCAAACTGACTCTATGATGGTGGATCTTTTGAATTCCTTTTAAGTTTAGTAAGCATTATCCTACTACTTTATCTTTTACTTATTAATTCATGCGTTAGGAAAAGTTGAGGGAGTTGAATGAAGATGAACCTCTGATGGAATTCCAAGAGGTAGCACCGTAGAAAGGTGTTATGGTAGTGGCTCAATCATCGGACAAATCATTTGCAACAAAACAACAAGAGATTAAAATGGGAAAAGCTCCAATGGGTCCTTAAAAAACTATTTTTTTCCTATTTTGGACTACTTTATTTCTGTTTTGGACTATGATTATTTTCTGATTGTTTCTTTATGTTTTTGGACCAAGTGTTGGACTATGTTTTAAAATTCTGTTTGAGGACTTCATTTTATCTCATTTAGGGTAAGTCTCATAGTTATGCAATGAAATATTACATAGTTGAATAGCGGACAATAAAAGCATTCAGATTGGAGCAGCAGCAAATTTGAATGAAGAGCTGAAGGCTAATGAAAGGATGAACTCGGACAACATGCAAGCAATAGGAGGAGCAGTAATAAACTATGAAGATTGATGTTTGCTTAGTATGTTCAATGTATTGAGAACCTATGTAATTTTCGAGGAGTTTAAGCAATATTACATCACTGTTTCGTTCTACATTATGTAGCACAATTTTACTAATATCGCTAAAATGACAACTATGGCAATTCAAGTATAATGTCACTCAGATTATTAAGACAATGTTCCGAATGGAACGACCTGATGTCAATCAGATTTAACGCGCTTTCGAAAGTTTCCAAAAAAAAATTCAGAATGAAGATAAATTTAATGACAACTAAATGCAGATTATGAAGCACTAATTTACTATAATCGCATAAATTACTGCAATTGCAAGTTGAATTGTCGGAAACAAAGCAAATAAATGCAGCCCTGAAACATTGTTAAAAAAAACGTACACAATAAAGTATATACGGCCAGAACAAACGTTCACCATTAAAACATATACAACCAAACACAGGTCAACTAAACGCAACAATGAGACTTTGCAAAAAAAAAAAGTATACTATACAGCAAATACGACCAGATAAAACGTCCAGAATTAAAACTGGTACGACCAGCATGTTTTGGGTGAAAATATTTATATAACTATTATTATCAATTAATATCAGGTTATAAACACATACAACATCAATTATTTAGAAATAATGTACCCTGTTAATATCATCTATTTTCTAGACCATAGAATCGTTATTAATAGCCAACAATGTTTCAAAACCGCATATACTCATCTACAAAAATATCAATCTAATTTTATATTGCAAATAACTTTTAAATTTTCTAAACCATTTGATTAATGCGCTTAAAACTTGACAAATGTAACACTAATAGGTAAATCACTCCAAATAATTGCACAAACAGAAACTAAAATGTCAATTCATGTACGGGACGACCTGAAGTCACTCAGATTTATTGCACTTTCAAAAATTTCCAAAAAAAATCCAGAATTAAGATATTAAAAGGTCACAGCAGTTATAAATGAAATAAAAATAAATAATAACGCCAAACAACTTGCTGATTTTTTGGTGGGGCAAAAAAATAGTTGTACATGTACTGGGAAATCAGACAGTTTCTAAGACCAGCAGCATATAAATCATACATCAATAAACATCAGGTTTTACATTTAATTCAAATAATCTATGCTATTTAAAACTCTATAACTTTCCCTGAAATTCTGCCCTTAAAATCATTCCTACTATAATCAGTACCAGTTTTGCAAATATATCTAGCAACTCATTCGTTCGTGGAATCATAAGGGATGAAAGAAGGACAACTATTGTGATTATAATCATGGAAAAGGGTAATTCATCAAGATCTGGAAAGAAGAGAAAACAACATGGAAGACAGCAAGAGAACAATATGTTTCCTTTATGTTAATTTTATTTTATTAAAATTGCCTATTAGTTTAACATAAAATAAAAATGGAATAGGGTAAACTTATCTTATAAAAGCAAAGCGGTATATCTAATAACATCCTTCAATTTTGATTGAAATATTTTCTTAAGTTTTAACCTGAAATATGAAGTATTAAGATATTAGTACAAGCAATCAACATAATAGAGATTGAGTGGGATCAAACCCATGTGGGTCAAGTCAGGTGAAACTGATGTGGGTTATGGTAAGACCCATGTGGGTATAGTCAGGTAAGACACATGTTTGTCAAGTACGGTAAAACTGATCGGAGCCATTTGGTGTTCACAATTAAGCATATGTGGTCGTTGGTCAATGGTCGATACAAAACACAATTTATACTTCACAAACAACTCTACAATTAGTAAAGAGGCAAGTAAAGGTCGGATCCCAAGGGACGGGTATTGAAATGAAGATTCTATTGTAACTAGCGGTGTCTAGGGGTGTCACAAATTGGGTTGATGTAGAAGGTTACTAAACTAAAATAGCAATGAAAATAAACTAACAAGGTAAATGAAATAAGGGTGTAAACAATTGATTAAAAGCACTAGGGTGTCATGGGTTCATAGGGGAATCATGGGATATGATCATACAAACATGTTCTCAAATTATAAGCAAGCAATTATTGTTGTGATGGATTGAGTTGGGTTATATCTTACAATCCTAGGAAAGTTTGGGTCCCGGAGCCGAATCTCTTGGATTGTACAACACCTACAAGTCGACTTAATCTTCCCTACTTAACACATGCATGGTCTAACAAGACTCGAGTTGGGTTATGTCTTACAAGTCAAGTTGAAAGGATAGAAGATGATAGTAAATGCAAGGATTCATAGGCTTAGCATTTCATCAAATATAACATGTGCATGTATTAAGATCAAAACAAGCAAGCAAATAAGATATGAAAGCATATTAATTTAAGCATGAATCATTCCCCATGTTGGTTTCCCTAATCACCCATTAAACCCTAGCTAAGAGACTACTCACTCATTATCATATTGATCATGCTAGAAAGGTTGTCAATCATACTAACATAATGAGACATGATGAATAAATGAAAGTAATTAGCAATAATTAAAAAGGGATTAAGAGATTATACCTACTAATGATTCCAATAACAAAGCAAGAATAATAGAAGTACTTGAATCCTAGATTGAGAGGTTGTCAATCTCCCAATAATAACCCAAATAATCTTCAATTACCCAAAATAAAGTAAGAACAAGAGAGAGATTAAGGAACTAAAACTTGGATTAAAACTTGATTAATATTTGATTACAATATTGAAGAGAGATTTGATTGATATTAACTACACTAATTATTGATAAGAAGAACATGCTCCTCTAATTAGACTAATGGGGTATTTATAGTGAAAATTAGGGAGGATGCATTAGGGTTAACTAAGGGCTAAACTAGTAATTACACTTTTAAGTTGAGCAAGGAGCCTCCGGGATTATCCGAGAGAAGGGCTTCTCCATTTCGTAGCTTGAAGAACGAAAGCTGTCTTTGTCTTTGTGATCCGTGTACCGGGAGTCGGGACGGCCGGATCAGGATGGACGATCCGAGCGGATCAAGGGACAAGACGCTCGGACTGGGCAAGGGAATCGAGCGGATTCTGGTGAGGACGCTCGGATGGCGAGGACGGACGGATTCTCTACAATCCGTTTGGATTGTAGTTCAAACAACTTTCCTTCTTCTTTTTCTTCCCTTTTCTTCATGAATTCCTTGGGGATTTCCTTGGGGACTCAAGGATCCTTTTCTCAACAATGCTCTTCTACTATGCTATGTACAAAGGCCTTCTAGTCTTGTCTCTCCTTGATGCTTGGTCATTGAATATGATCAATTTAGCCTTGTTTCGCCATGAAAATGCAAGATTCTTACTCCTTTCCTACCAAGGGATCAAAATCTCAAAGAATATGCAAAACAAAGAACTAAAGATAAGAAATGACCCAAATAGACACTAAAAAGCATGAAAACAATGGTAATTCGGGGGCTAAATATGCGCCAATTATGGTCGCATCAAATATCCCCAAACCGAACCTTTGCTCGTCCCGAGCAAAGAGGTGACAAAGACTAGGACCAATACTAACCTAACCTAATAATAATAGCCGATATGAGACAATTAGCGGGTCTCACTCCGCCCCTTCAACTCACAACAAGACAACCATGAGGTAGGATGCCTTCTTGCAAGGCAAGGTGGGTCTTGCCAAAATGGCGACACATCCAAACATTAAGCACACAAAAACACATAATGGATGCATCTACAAAAAGAATAGCCACTTTCCTCATCTAAGTGGCGGAAATTATCTACAAGGGAAGCAATTCAAGGGTACACAATCCTTCATAGATGCAATTTGTTCAAACTACTAAGCCTAGAAGGATACCAATAAATCACCTCCAAAATGTGTCAAGCTAGGGTACCTTTGTCCTCAATCGTTAAATGCTTTTGTCAAGAGTAGACTCCCTATGGTGTTAGAAACACTGGAGGATCGCGGAATTCCCCCTCTTGCCTAGACAAGAAGAAGGGTCGTCCCCTCTCTACCATGCACAAAAATGGATATGATGGATAAAGGGATCGATAGATATTTGAGTTTCACTTTGGGAGTTTGCTTTTGTTTTTGTTTTTTCCCCCCAATTTCTTGTGGCATTTGACTTTTTGAGAACACTTTCTTTGCCATTCTTTTTGATTTTTGGCATTTCAATACTTGACAACTTTTTGCATTTCTTTTGAACATTTTCAAAGTCACCCCAATTAGTAACGAGGGTGCCTTGTATTTGAAGCTTAGGAGTCTATTTTTGTTACTCCTCTTTTCATTTGATGCATTTTTGCAAACTTTCTTTCACTTTTCATTTCATTGAACTCAAATTGATTTCTTTTTGTGCCCATTCCCTTTGATGACAAAAATGTATGGTAGAATATGGATGAATGATGGAAGTATGCATGGTTTCAAGGGTCACCTTGGAATAAACGGTAGCCAAGGAGTTATCACACCACAAGGTACTCTTGACTAGGCCTTAAACTATGGGTCAAAGGATACTAGCATGACACATCCTAGGGTGTTTTACAAGCATTCTAACAAGCAAAGTCTTAAGAATAAAAAGCATCTACTAGGGCCTATATACACTTGTCAAGCTTCCCAAATAGACGGTTTCGCAAAATTTTTCTAACATGCAACTACATGCCATGATGCAACTAACATATAAACATCCTAATGCATATGATTCTACCAACTAATATGCCAAATAAACTAAATGCAATCCTAAGTTCACATTGTTTAACCGCATCAATCAAAATAAAGCCACATAGTCATTAACATAAAGAGAAGAAAGGAGATTGGAAAGATCATACCATGCGGTCTTCAATATCCTCATGTCTCGGATGTGGCGTAGTCAATCAAAGTGAACAAGGATGAAACAAACACAATATATACAAGACAATATATACAAAGGAAATGAACTTGTTTTTGGTTTTTCAATTTTTCAAATTTTTATGTTTTTTGAAATTTTTCAATTTTTATGGTTTTTGAATAAAAGTTAAGTGTTAGAATTCCCATCCCCACACTAATATGGGCATTGTCCTCAATGGCCAAAATGATGGAAATTATGCAAGAATGATGCATGATTTCTATACTAAATGCAATTCTACACTAAGCTATACTACATGATGCATGGTTTTTGTTATGACGGAGAGGATAATTTAAATTACCTCCCGTTGCGTATGCATTAACTTCCCCAAACCAAGTAAGACACTATTGCTAATGTCAAAGCATGGGGGAGTTCATGCACATGCTATGCTATGCATGGAACTAGATTGTCATTTTGGATTTTACAAAAGTGGGAACAATAAAGAACACCTCAAAGGAACCGAGGTGTGAGTCCTTTGATGTTGCTAGGACTAAACCAACAATGATCAAAATGAAATAAAATACAAAGAGATATAGACAAACCGTGGGAGAGTAGGAATCTCCAAGGCTAGTCTTCCATCATGCTACTATCACCATCACTTCCCTCATGAGAAGTGGTCACATTGCCACTTTCCTTGGCACTTTCTTCTTTGCTTTCCTCACCATCATCTTCCTCATCATTATCTTCACCACCTTCACCATCTCTTTCTTCATCTCCACTTGCTTCTTCCTCAATATTATCATCAATCTCCTCATCATTTCCAACAACCTCATTGTCTTCCACCACGTCCCTAGATGCACCCGGAAATAAGGCTTCTCTATCCGCCCAACTAGGCAAAGGACAAGATGGATCAAGGAGTCCTTGCCTAGCTAGATGTAGGAGGGGAGGATATTGAGCCAAATAAGCATTCTTCCGATCTTCATAAGCTTGCTTGTGCATGGCTTGCATTAGAAGAGTGACATAATCTTTCCCAATTTCAACTCCTTGCGGTTTGAACTCTTCATAATCATAGGGGTAAGGTGGTATAACAATGGAAGAGGAGGGGGTTTCATGATCACCCTTTTGTTGTTGAATGATGTACTCGGCTTCCTTGGATAGGGGGAGTAAATAGTTGGTCCGGTGGACACTAAGACGGCAAATCTTTGCGGGTAAAGTGAATGATCGAGCCTCACTTGTAAGCCACCCATACTTGGTATCAAGGGAATTGTGAACAACCCACTTAAACTTGTTAATCAAGGTGGACATATCAATAAGATGGCCACCATCCTTAGCCTTGTACTTGCTATCCTTATTGAAATTAGGATCAAAGTGCTTGGCTAGGACCGTGACAAGGCCGCCATTAACAATAACGGTTTGACCCTTCTTCCCACTATCTATATGGAGCCATCTATCAACCAATAGCCTCAAAGAATTGTAAGGCTTGGTATGAATTCTTCCAATATTCAAAGTTGATTCAAGGAGAATAAAATCGAGTCCCGTGAAATGATTGGTGTCTTTCCTAGCAATTATGGTAGTTCCCACAACTTTGTGCCATATTCTTATGCCCGGATGATGGACCAAAAGAGCACGACAAGCTTTAAAATCTTCAAATTTCTTCCCGGAGATTGCCTCCCAAAGAGGCTCGGGATCATACTTCCCATATTGCTTATAAAATTTATGTTCATCGCTAAGACCCAAAATTTCACCCAATTCCGGAAAGGTAATGCGTCTACTAGTGTTAGCTAGACGAAACTCAATATTTTCCCTATTCTCAACTTTTGTCACTTTTAAAGAACTTAAGAATTCCAAGACAAGGGAGGGGTATGTTACTTCCTTCATATCAAACAATTTCTTTAAACCCATGGCATTGAAAAAGACTCTTGTTTGTTCAAGAACACCTAACTTCTCTAAAGCATCTTGGCATATGAATTTGGTGGATTGAATTTGTTTCATAGCAAACTTGACAAATGTATTTCTATGGGAGTCGGAAATGAATGTTACCTCCGGATAATGCAAGAGTTGATTAATTACCGGAGTAGAGGGTGATGCTTCCATAGAAATTTGTTGAGGTGGTTGCACTTCCAAGCTTGGTGTTGATACCACCATTGCCAAAGCTTTCTTCATTTGTAGAGCTTTTTGCCTTTGAGAGAGAGCTGTAGTCTTTGGTGCCTTTGTTGCCTTTGCCTTTGCTTTTGTTGCTCCCTTTGTTCTTGCCATTTGATGAGCTAACCAAGAAAAAGATCAAAAATCTTCAATTTGTAGAATGCCCAAATCGATTTTGAAAGTGAAAGGCTTTGCCTTTATGAGAACAAAAATCGATTCAAAGGTGAAGATTTTGTTCTTGGTTTTGATTGTTAATGAAGATGGAGTGATTGATTTGTTGTTTGAAGGATGGTTTGATTTGATTTTGGTGAGTTTTGTTGAGGGTTTTTGTTTTTGAGATGGAGAGGATGAGGGTTTTGATGTTATGGGTAGTGTTTATGAGTGAATGAATGAATGAAGGTGGGATGGGTATTTAAAGAACTCGACAATATTAGGACGCAGGGACAATCCGTGCGGATTAGGCGCAATCCGCTCGGATTCTTCAGCTTCAAATTTTCAAAAATCCCGCCTAGAGACGGGCGGATTTCGGGGAATCCGCTCGGATTCTTTTTGGATGAGACGGGCGGATTTCGTGCAGGACGGACGGATTCTTGTCCAGAGATTTTTCTTTGTTTTTCTTCAGCTGCAAGACGGGCGGATTGTTCACAAGACGGACGGATTCTGAGAGACGGGCGTCTTTCCAGAAATCCGCTCGGATTCTTCAACAGTCAAGAAATTTGCAGTTTTCAGCTCAGCCCAAGACGGGCGGATTCTCAGCAGGACGCTCGGATCCTCTGCAGACGGGCGGATTCTCAGGAATCCGCTCGGATTGGTCCTTGTGTACACGGATTCAGTTCCATCCGTGCACCAACGCATTCCCTTATCATTCTTTTTTTCTTTCTTTCAAATCTTGTGCTCTTCATTGCGGGGGCACTACTAAGGCATGAATAGCCTAGGCAATTGCCATCCCCACACTAAGGTAAAGCACTACACATCAATTAAAATCATTAGTCCCTCCCTCACTTCTCTCTTTTCATGACAATTATTTTGATCAAAGTAAAAATAAATCCAAAAATGACAAAAAAAAAGCAATACAAAAATTAAATGTAAGTTAGGGAGTTAGAAATATTTACAAGTGGTGGTTTAGGGAGGACTCCACCAAACTCTCATTCTTGATGAGATGTCAAGGAGGCATGTTCAAGGTGTTGTTGATGCTGCTCAACACCTTGAAGAAGTAATCAAAAGCTTGTTCATTGTTATGGTAGAGGTCCTCAATAGACCGTGGCTCTTGTTGTTGATCATGATCGATGGCATGCCCAATGTAGGGATTAAAGATCCCTTCAAATTCGTCGTCCCAAAGACCACAAACTTCATTGAGTTGATCATTAAAAATCTCTTGCTTGGATGGAGACAACTCTCCCAATTTCTTCTCTTGGCCAATGAGGCCATCATCTTCTTCCTTGGTTGATTTTGATGAGCTTTGCAAGCTCTTCTTGTCAAAATTCACTTGCTCTTTGAATGGAGCATCTTCAACTTTCTTCCTCCATTGGAGTTCCGATTTCTTCTTCTCATCTTTTCGGCTATAATGATCAATCATGAAACATGGCTCATGCAAACGAGGAGCTCTCATGGTCTTGTCAAGATTAAAAGTTATGCTTTCATCTCCTACTTCTAGAGTGAGCTCTCCATGTTTCACATCAATCACCGCACCCGCGGTGTGTAGGAAAGGTCTTCCTAAGATGATTGGAATGTTGGAATCTTCCTCCATATCAACTATGACAAAGTCCACCGGGATGAAAAACTTCCCAATTCGCACGGGGACGTCTTCCCATATCCCTAGCGGTGTCTTCGTCGATCTATCGGCCATTTGAAGAGTGATATTGGTACATTTAAGCTCTCCCATTCCCAACCTTTTACTTACCGAGTACGGCATGACACTCACACTAGCCCCTAGATCACATAAGGCTTTGTTGATCGTTGTGTCGCCAATGGTACACGGTATTGAGAAGCTTCCGGATCCTTTAACTTTGGAGGTGAACTCCCTTGAAGTATTGCACTACTCACCTTAGTGAAGGCGATAGTCTCAAGTTTCCGGATTGACTTCTTCTTTGTGAGGATATCTTTCATGTACTTTGCATAGGCCGGAACGTGATTGATTAATTCCGTGAAAGGAATTGAGACTTCTAAGTTCTTCACAATTTCCATGAACTTTCCAAGTTGATCATCAAATTTGGGCTTGGCTTGACGACTTGGAAAAGGAAGTCTAATCACAATGGGCTCCTTTTCTTTGGCTTTGTCTTCATTTTTCTTTGAACTTTCTTCTTTTGATGATTCCCCTTCTTTGGGACCTTGCACCACAACTTCATTCTCACTAGCTCTCACAACTTCATCCTCAACTTGCTCCTTCGGTGCTTCATACCTTGTACCACTTCTCAAGTGAATGGCACTAACCGTTTCATGTCTAGGGGGATTACCTTGAGGTGGTAATTGCCCCTTTTGTCTTTGTGAGCTCGAAGATGCTAGTTGGGTCAATTGTGTTTCCAACATCTTGGTGTGAGCTAGAATGTTGTTGATGGTGGTGTCTTTGGCTTGGCTATCTTTTTGCATTTGGGTGAAAAATTCTTGTTGATTTTTTTGCATTTGAAGGACCGCTTTTTGGACATCAAAACTTTGGTCATTGTGGTGATTGTATGGATTTTGATTTTGGTAACCTTGGTTTTGATTGAAAAAGGGTCTTTGATTTTGATTTCTCATGGGTGGTGGAGTGTATGTTGTTTGAGGGTTTTGGACATTTTGGCTTTTGTATGAGAGATTTGGGTGGAACTTGGTGTTCTCATTGTAAAAATTTGAATAAGGGGTACCACTTTTGTAAGCTTGGAAAGCATTGACTTGCTCGGTTGTTCCCCTACATTCACTTGAGTCATGACCCAAGGTTCCACAATTCTCACATATCCCGCTTGGGATTGATGAGGATGCCGTCATGGCATTGACATGATGCTTTGTTGATTTTGAGTTTTCCTCAAGTCTAGCCATAGCTTGTTCAAACTTCAAGTTGATTGTGTCAATGTGAGCACTAAGTTGAGCACCCAATTGAGTAACGGTGTCCACTTCATACTTTCCTCCTCTAGTAGCCTTGCGAGGCCTACTATATTGCGAATTATGGACCACCATTTCCTCAATCTTGTTCCATGTTTGATTGTCATCAACTTCGGTGAACATTCCATTTGATCCCATATTGAGAATGTTCCTTGAATCTTCATATAAACCATTCCAAAATTGTTGCACTAAAAACCATTCGCTAAGTCCATGGTGAGGACATGAGCGACAAATACCTTTGAACCGCTCCCAAGATTCATACAAAGATTCTTCATCCCTTTGCTTAAAACCCGTAATTTGAGCTCTTAGCATATTGGTCTTCTCCGGTGGGTAGAATTTTTTGTAGAAAGCTAGAGCGAGCTTCTTCCAAGAATCTATTCCAAGGGTGGCCTTATCAAGGCCCTTCAACCATTGCTTTGCGGTGCCGATTAACGAAAAAGGAAATAAGACCCATCTTATTTGGTCTTGAGTCACGCCCGTTTGAGAGATAGCTTCACAATAATCACAAAAGGTTTCCATATGAGAATGAGGGTCCTCACTAGGCATTCCCCCGAATTGGCTCCTCTCAACTAGTTGAATGAAGGCGGATTTGGCAATAAAGTTTCCGGTAAGATGTTGTGGGGTAGGAGTACCATTTGGTAGATCCTCCTCGGTGGGTATAGAGTGTGACGAGAATTTAGGCATTGTAGGTGGATTTTGTGTGGTATTGTTTAATGGGTTTTCTTCTCCTTCTATTGCGAAAGGATTGACAAACTCACTAGTGGGTTGAACAACTTCACCAACACCTCCTAAATTCCTCCTAACAAGTCTCCTATTATTCGTCAAGGTTCTTTCGATTTCACGGTCAAAAGGTAACAAATCTCTTTGTAACCTTCTAGACATGCAAAATATCAAACAACTCAAAAACAATTAGAACAATCCTTGAGGAGTTTTACTTCCCCAAGGTGAAAAAGACACAACTAAAAACAATAAAAGAAATCTTAAGTCAATTAAACACCGTCCCCGGCAACGGCGCCATTTTTGATCGGAGCCATTTGGTGTTCACAATTAAGCATATGTGGTCGTTGGTCAATGGTCGATACAAAACACAATTTATACTTCACAAACAACTCTACAATTAGTAAAGAGGCAAGTAAAGGTCGGATCCCAAGGGACGGGTATTGAAATGAAGATTCTATTGTAACTAGCGGTGTCTAGGGGTGTCACAAATTGGGTTGATGTAGAAGGTTACTAAACTAAAATAGCAATGAAAATAAACTAACAAGGTAAATGAAATAAGGGTGTAAACAATTGATTAAAAGCACTAGGGTGTCATGGGTTCATAGGGGAATCATGGGATATGATCATACAAACATGTTCTCAAATTATAAGCAAGCAATTATTGTTGTGATGGATTGAGTTGGGTTATATCTTACAATCCTAGGAAAGTTTGGGTCCCGGAGCCGAATCTCTTGGATTGTACAACACCTACAAGTCGACTTAATCTTCCCTACTTAACACATGCATGGTCTAACAAGACTCGAGTTGGGTTATGTCTTACAAGTCAAGTTGAAAGGATAGAAGATGATAGTAAATGCAAGGATTCATAGGCTTAGCATTTCATCAAATATAACATGTGCATGTATTAAGATCAAAACAAGCAAGCAAATAAGATATGAAAGCATATTAATTTAAGCATGAATCATTCCCCATGTTGGTTTCCCCTAATCACCCATTAAACCCTAGCTAAGAGACTACTCACTCATTATCATATTGATCATGCTAGAAAGGTTGTCAATCATACTAACATAATGAGACATGATGAATAAATGAAAGTAATTAGCAATAATTAAAAAGGGATTAAGAGATTATACCTACTAATGATTCCAATAACAAAGCAAGAATAATAGAAGTACTTGAATCCTAGATTGAGAGGTTGTCAATCTCCCAATAATAACCCAAATAATCTTCAATTACCCAAAATAAAGTAAGAACAAGAGAGAGATTAAGGAACTAAAACTTGGATTAAAACTTGATTAATATTTGATTACAATATTGAAGAGAGATTTGATTGATATTAACTACACTAATTATTGATAAGAAGAACATGCTCCTCTAATTAGACTAATGGGGTATTTATAGTGAAAATTAGGGAGGATGCATTAGGGTTAACTAAGGGCTAAACTAGTAATTACACTTTTTAAGTTGAGCAAGGAGCCTCCGGGATTATCCGAGAGAAGGGCTTCTTCATTTCGTAGCTTGAAGAACGAAATGTCTTTGTCTTTGTGATCCGTGCGGCTGGGAGTCGGGACGGCCGGATCTGGGATGGACGATCCGAGCGGATCAAGGGACAAGATGCTCGGACTGGGCAAGGGGAATCCGAGCGGATTCCTGGTGAGGACGCTCGGACTGGCGAGGACGGACGGATTCTCTACAATCCGTTCGGATTGTAGTTCAGCAACTTTCCTTCTTCTTTTTCTTCCCTTTTCTTCATGAATTCCTTGGGGATTTCCTTGGGGACTCAAGGATCCTTTTCTCAACAATGCTCTTCTACTATGCTATGTACAAAGGCCTTCTAGTCTTGTCTCTCCTTGATGCTTGGTCATTGAATATGATCAATTTAGCCTTGTTTCGCCATGAAAATGCAAGATTCTTACTCCTTTCCTACCAAGGGATCAAAATCTCAAAGAATATGCAAAACAAAGAACTAAAGATAAGAAATGACCCAAATAGGCACTAAAAAGCATGAAAACAATGGTAATTCGGGGGCTAAATATGCGCCAATTATGGTCGCATCAAAAACCCATGTGGGTCAAACCCTTTACATTAGATTTAGGTCAGATCCATTAGATTAGTATTGGTTCAGAGTCTTTCCATTCAAGACAATTCAGCTTGACTCTTAATTGTTTCGACGACATTAGTGAATTTCAATTTACTACAATTGCTTAGTATTTTAATATAAATAAAATTGGATTAGGGTAAGACGACTTATCTTATCAAAGTGGAGCAATACATCTTATATCATGCTTCAATTATAGGATATAAGTGATTCCTTAAGTTTTCCCCTGAAAATTAAATAAAAAGTACATTAGTAATTTAGTATAAGCTTAATTAGCATAATACAGTTCGAGTGTGGTCAAACCCATGTGGGTCACGTAAGGAGGAAACCAATGTCGGTCAAGGTAAGACCCATGTCGGTATAGTCGGGTAAGACACATGTTGGTCAAATTAAGTAAGCCCCATGTGGGTCATGTAAGCTGAGACCCTTTACATTAAAGTTAAGTCAGATTTATTAGCTTATTATTTTAATATAAATAAAAAAGAAATCGGGTAAGATGCCTTATCTTATAAGACTACAACTATACATCTGATAACATGCTTCAATTATAGGATAGAAATGGTTCCATAAGTTTTCCTCTGAAATTGAAATAAAAAAGACATTAGTACATGATTCAATTAGATGAAGCTTAAGTGTTTTTACGGTATTAGTTAATTTGCACGGGTATGACAATTGCTTATGATCAACCGGAACATAGAGTTGAAAGGCATGTTTAATACCCGGTTGGGTTAGGTCAATCTATATTGGGTTGGGTTGGGTTAGGTCAACCCATATTGAGTTAGGTCAACCTACCCATGTTAGTTTGGGTTTGTTTAGGTCAACCTATGTTGGGTTGGGTTGGGTTAGGTCAACCCATGATGGGTTGGGTTGGGTTAAGTCAACCCATGTTGGGTTGGGTTGGGTTAGGTCAACGCATGATGGGTTGGGTTGGGTTAGGTCAACCCATGTTGGGTTGGGTTGGTTTAAGTCAACCCATGTTGGGTTCGGGTTTGGTTAGGGTAACCCATGTTGGTTTGGGTCAAGTCAGGTATGGTTGGGTTGGGTCAATTCAGGTTGGGTTGATTCACGTTTAACCGACATGGGATGGATCATGTCAACACAGGTTGGGTTGGGTCAAGTCATCTCATGTTGGGTGGGGTTGAGTAAAGTCAGGTCTAATTAGGTAAAACCATTTAGGCGTTGGGTGAGGTCAATTGATTTGTGTCATGACATAATTGGGGGTGATTCAGTTTGGGTAAGGTCATACCCAAATTGGGTTGTTCTGGTAAAACCCAATTTAGGATGGGTTAAGTCAGACTGAATTGGGTTGGGCCGGGTCAAACATAATTGTGTTAGGTCAGTTGACCTAGGGGGACCTAGTGTTGGGATTCATTAATCTCATTTGTTTACATATTCAAAGTATTATAGTTTAATTTAGTGATAAAATTAAATCGAATCTTATGCATGCAAAACAAATACAAGAGTAAGAAGAAAATCGGTTCCTTACATTGGATATTTCAGATATTTGGGCACTAGTAAGGTCACCTTCTTACTAGTTCTTGAGCTTTCCAAAGGTGGAAGAACAAGATTCAAGTATAGAATCTCTCCTAAATATTGTACCAAGATAATACCCTTAATCATTTGAATTAATATGAGACTAGTATTAATAAAAACTACCCTTAAAATGACACAAACTAATTTGTATTTTGCTCTTGAAAATTTCGGTCAAGAGGGAGTGATATTGTGAGATTTTGGCTCTCTAATGCTTTCTCAAAGTGTAGAGTAAATTATGCAACAACCACTATAAAAATATATCATGTATATCTATATTTTATAGAATGAAAAATATGAGAAAAACTCTCTTCATTTTCCCTATGGAAAACCGGTGGGCATGGGTAGAAGGGAGCCAATGCATGATGCCCATTTTCTTCCCAAGAAAATAGGTTTGCATGGCTACTATTAGGTAGGTAATCATTTTGTTTTTAGGTATTTAAAATATAAAAAACAAAACCCTAGTTATCCCTTCATAAAACCGGTTATCCTATAAAATGGTAGTCCATTTTATTTTTTTGTCATTTGTCAATTGTGACATATGTGACATGTTACATGACATGTTACATTATAATGCATTTTTAACATATTAAAAATCATCATATTAATTAAATATGTCACATACAAAAATAATTAGTAACTAGTTTTTGAACCCGTGCACTGCACGGGTGGAAACGAAAAGTATTATTAAAAGTAACAACTTACTTATTTTTTGGATTTAGTAAATTATTAAATTTTAGAAAATTGCACTTTGTCTACTACCCATACACTTTTGATACTATGATCTTTTTAATTCGAAATACTATGATTTTTTTTCTCGACTTTTGATAAGTTGTTGGCAAGTAGTCGAATTAGGCAGCTGAGGTAATGTAGACTTGTCAAAATTGAGTTGATCCGAATAACCTTACTCGACACCCAAATTTAGGACCAAAGCTTGATCTGAACCTGAATTGTGTAAAACAATGGTGTAAGTAACTCCTTATATGAAACTCCATTTGTCCCACTAATTTGTTTGCTTATTCCATTCTGGGTTGTCTCAATCAATTGCGTGCCTTTATATTTTAGGAATGCCTTTGATAAGCAATTTGATACTTCACACTCAATTTGATTAACTTGTTATTTAATAATTGACCTCCTTCTCTTTTCTTGGAATTTGTGTCCAAACCAAAGGCAAACGAATGATCGGGACGAAAGGACTCAAGAGAGTATGAAACTTCATATTTTATTTACCCAATTGTTTTTACACAAACTGAAACTATTGCAATGTGACATATGTTATTTTCCTACCCCGTTGACGTATCAATATTTACGTTCTCATACGCATTTAAGTAAAGACTATAAAATGGTTTTCCTACCCCGTTGGCATATCAATATTTACGTTCTAAATTCTAATACCCCCGGCTTAAACTTAAAACGGATCAAATAAAATACATAGGACAAAAGCATAATATCTTGGGATTAATAATAAGCCTGTCTGAAAAAAATCACTTCAAAGTCTCGCATTATAAATGATATTTATATTATAATTTGAGTTGTTATTTTATGCGGATAATTCTTATGATACCCATAATTTTTTCCTCAAATGCCCCTACTTTTCTCAAAAATCACTTCAAGCGCTCGTATCACTCAGTCAAAATTTCACAAATGCGCGTTTTTACCCAAATTCTAGATCTCGAATAGACAATCATTTTGAAAAAAAAAAAAACTGATTAAAGTTTCTTGAACGAATAAACTTGGGCAAGTCGTAACTCCGTTCTATGATATTAGAAAAACGGAGTGATTTTAAATAGACCTGTAACTTAACCCGATAACCCGTTTGATCAAGGTCTAACCCTTCACTATTCACCCGTAACGTGAGACAATTTAAATTTAAAAGATAGAATAATTTAGAGTCGAATGAAAGTCCGATACAACATGTTATCAAGTCAAAGATAATTTTATATTCAGTATACATTAAAAAAATACATAATGTTAGTAAATATTTTTTACAAATTTTAAGTCCTAAATATTATTAAAATGTTAATTTTTATATGTGAAGTGTAAATTATGATATGACTAAACATTAATTTAAAGTACGATTTATCCTTAGAAAAAAAGCGTCATAAATTATTTTTATATGTGAAATGTCAAATTATGATATGACTAAACATTAATTTAAAGTAAGATTTTCCTTAAAAAGAAAGCACCATAAATTATTTTGAATTGGTATACTAATCGGCTCCTTTGCTTAATCAAATCACGTTTTATTCCTCAAAAGTAAAATTCAATATTTAGTAAACAGTTATAAAATGTATTTTTGTACACAAAAAGGTGGATAGTAACTAAAATTAAATCATTCTTCACTGATTCTTCCATCTTCGCCAATTTTGAAGAATTACATGTTTGCTCGCAAATTGGATAAGACTCAAAACTTCCTATGCACTAAACCTTTGTAATGTACATCATATGGTCCTAACTAATTGTGCATAGATGCGCAAAAATCAAAGTGAGTATATATTTTGTGAGTAGCAATATAATGTATTTCTACCGTTCCAATCATTTATTTTAGCTTTTCATTAGAAGATCCCTCATAAAAAATAAAAGATAATAGGTAAACAAATAATTAGGGGGACGAAATAACATATAAAATCTCTAAAATCGCTTAGAGATATTTGAATTGAATACATATACTTCATTAAAAAGGAAAAGAAACTCAATATTTAAGAAATTCTACTTCACGATTATTTGTGGCTTGCGCTTTTGTTTGTAAAGACTATTGAACAATAATTGTGATTCATAAACACAAACCCTAAATTTTACAAAAATCCAATAAAGAAAACCATCAATTTGATTCACAATTAAGCCATTAGTATACTAAATATATATTTTACGTTTAAATTATCCATTTAGAATTGAACAATTTTTTTAATTTTGAAATGATATATGTTTACCAATAGAGAGAATTAGAATGAAGGTTTTTTTTTTTTTGCTAGACGTATGTATATGAAAAATAGTAAGTAAAATATACTGAGTAAAAATATTAGGTAAAAATTGTATTGCGAACATTAATTAATTACTTAACTCTCTTTGCAGGCTACTCTCCCGATTTGCTCCAACTCCTAACATTGGTGTCTAAGTGATAAGTATTTCAATCAAATACGGAGTATATATAAATTTAAGATAACTGAGATAATACTATTAGAGAATATTAGAATAAAATATTAGATAAGATATTCATCATATTATCTTTCCACATAATAATATATTTCCTAATATTCTATTCTATCAAATTTTCTTATCTAATATTCTCTAATAAATACCTTGCAACATATGGAGTAGGAAGTAAGTCGAGATTCCCAACTCATCGATTAGATTCGTTACCCGATAATATAAATGAATTAAAATGTACAAAGAGTTTTAATATATTTGTAATCCTATTTGTCTCCAATTTAGATTAAAGTGAATTAAGCACAATAAATTACACAACACATACAAAGAGGATTATTTCCATTTTCTTAAAAGAAATGGACCTCTATTTTCTATCAACGGCCAGATTCAAATATATTGGATGATCCAATACTTTTAATCATTTCATAAAAATAAAGTTTTAACCGAATTGTGAGAGAAAATATATTAAGATATGAGTATATTAGAGAGGAAATAGCAAGAAAGAAATTGAAAGGATCCAAATTCTGAAAAAACTTACCAAGAAATGTAAATAGATAATAAAGGACCTTCTTCATCTTCAATTTCATAGAATTTCACAACGTAAGAGCAATAACAATAACAAATATAATAAGCATGTTAAACAACTTATCGGTTTTTCATCTTATTTGATTGGGTTTTTTTCATCTTACTCCATGTTCCATGAATGTTTACATGTCTTTCTTCTACACCGTAAAATACATATTGGATGCCAATGGAAAAAAATATAAAGAAAAAAATATAAATGTTTAAATCGCTTAGAGCCCCTATATCAACTACTGTATTAAAGAAACAAATTACAAAAACTTTAAACAAAATAATAAAGGCTAATAAAAAGAAGACTGGAGTCAGGTTCTCTATGTCGGGCTGAGGCGAGAATATGATAGTGCGGTGAGTTGATAGCGGTCGAAGATGGGTGGTGTTTGGAGGTAGCAAATGAATGGTGGTTGACGATGTAGCTCACATATTAGATGTCTTCAAATGCACGAATGATATTAATTAATGACAATATATAAGAGAAAAAATTGGAATTAGCGTTATAAATGGCAAAAAATAAGGAACAACAATACTTTGTTTAGGAAACAATAATTATGATTCCCCTATATTGAAGCAAAATCTCAGCAAATTACGAAAAGCATGAAACTAATATTTTTCAGTTGCATGAATCACGGCTCTCATTTTGGTAACAAATCATTACTTAGCGATTATGAATTACTTGATTAAATGATTACTAACCTTAATTAGATAAGTGATACGGAGTATTTGATTAAAATAAAATATTTTTGAAGATCACTTGTAGATTTTGATTTAGTTTCTTTTTTTAAGTCAACCAACTACATCATACATCATATTTTTTTTTTCCGGAGATTTCTACAAATCATTTCATCTTAACGTGATTTCAAATTATATTTTTTTTTAAATAGAAAATGACACGTGGCGTACAGAGGAGTTGTGACACGTGGCGATCAACGGGGCTTGCGGTTGTTGCTTTAATATAATATATGATGATTCATAATTACTTGTATCAAAATGGGTCATATAATTATAAACTACAACAACTTGTATTTATAATAAATTATTCATTCTATTTTAATTGTTTCATAAACAATAAATTAATCTAAGTAATAAAACAATTCGATTACTTAAACCGAATCTTATTTAATCAAATTACAATAAGACACGTAATTTTTCTCACAAAATCACTCGTCAATTTTAAGGAATTTAATGAACCCGTAT
This sequence comes from Silene latifolia, assembly GCF_048544455.1. Classification (NCBI taxonomy): domain Eukaryota; kingdom Viridiplantae; phylum Streptophyta; class Magnoliopsida; order Caryophyllales; family Caryophyllaceae; genus Silene; species Silene latifolia. The sequence goes on from NC_133529.1 coordinate 16,766,420, forward strand.
CGTCATATGATTAATTAAATAATCAATTAAGAGCATTACCTTATAGGTATGACCTTAGGGGATCAACTGGTCACCACCGTCGTACGACAGTAATGTCAAACTCTAGTCAGCCAATCATTACTGATATGTGTGGACCAGTTGATTAAGAAGTATAACTTTCCCTCATGTATTCTTAATATGAGATTTAAACATGTGATCTCAATATGATCAACAATGTGATCGCATTATTATCGGGGACACTTACTCCAACACCTAGGTAATCCAACTCCTCCATTATGGAGGAGTTGGAAATTCCTTGGAAAATAAAATGCCTACATTATGGCAAAAAAGGCAACCAAACAAGTCCCAATTTCGTAATTCATGGGATTTTTCAACTCCCGTGATTTACAAGGGGCAACCAAACGAGACCTAAGTTAAACAAAAATTAATTATGCAATTTAAATTTTAAAACTCCGTTTTGATATTAAATAATAATTGAATAAAAATGGTAAAAGTAATATTAAAAATTACATAAAATTGAATCATTAATATATGCAGATTAATTTATCATATTCATTCATTGAAAACACAAAAAAACATCTCAAAATATGATTACTATGACAGTATGGAATTTCAATCAATTGATCTAGGGGTTTTATTACTCGAAAAACATGCAACTTAACTAATATTTTTAAATGACTTCAATCATATGAAACTACAAATTAAATAGCCAATATATTTAAATTAATTCAGTATAAGTCCATATGTCAATAACTAAATTAATCAATTTACTAATCAATACTGACACCCAAGATCTGTTTATTGTGAGCAGTAAAATCGACAGAAAAAAATAAAACAATTCAGCAATTTTTTTAGTTTTACTAATCAACAATAATACCCCAAATTTTATTATTATGAGTATTAAAATCGACATAAAATTAAAAAAATAAGAAAATTTATTTTAAATTTTAAAAAAATTAACTTAAAATTTGTCCATCATAGATCTACTTATTTATTATCTAAAAAAACTTAATTTCATAAAAAAATGACATTAATTTTACATAGTGGAAGAACATTTATTTGAAATTAACAATAAAATAAAATTACAAATTTTAAAGCATAGATCTACGTATTTTTAACCTAAAAACGCTATATTGCATAAAAAACACAAATTAATTTTATATAGTGACAGAAAATAGGACCCTATTTGTAAAAAATAGGACCCTACTTTGAAGGTATTATGTCGGAAATTAACTTTGCATGTCACAGTGATTTGTAATTTTAACAAAAGGTGAATGATATTTATGTATATTTACTTGCATGTCATTAAAAAGAGGATGAAAATAAGTTTGTTTACCTTATTCATCTAGAATCTTGATCTCCATTTTTCAGCGCACTTCAATTCTTCACCATCATATAGTCGACCTTCATCTTTAACCATCTGAGGACGATCTGCATCTTTAACCATTTGAGGACCACCTTCATCTTTAACCATTTGAGTGCGTGCTTCATCTTTAACCATTTTTTACGGGTTTATGATAGATCCATTTTTTTTAATCTACGGTGTGAAAGGGAGGCGGACTGAATCAGGGAAATGAGATGTTGATTGAGAGGATATGGGAGGCGGAAATATGATGTTGATTAAGAGGATGAGGGGATGAATGGCGAAAATAGGATGTCCATTTCCAGTTTTAGGGTCTTCAATGGCGGATATTGGATGTTGATTGATGAGGGAGGCTGAAATAGGAAAGATGAGGGGATGAAGAAGGCGGAAATATGAGGATGCGGAAATGAGAGGGTTAGGTTTAGATGAGTGAGTTGTTTATATACCAAGTATTTAGGGTTAGGATTATTGTGTTTGGGTCATTGATTTTATGGGCTGTTTCTTAAACAATTGCTTACTTCGGCCCATTTCATTACAGTCCGACATGCTAAACATTATACTTCTTATCATATATGTGACACCCTTAAATCTAGCCTTAAATAAGTACGTAAATTCTACAGAAAAACTGGTAGGATATGTTTGTAATTGGTTCAACTAGCCAAAAACCTGTAATTTCAAAAAAAATTTCTAAACCAATCACAACATTTTCAACATTCCCAAGAGGCGGGTGCCAAAACCTGCAATTGCTAACAATCTAACTTACTTAACACCGCTAAAGGTAAGAAAATACATAATGATACAACCCAAAATAGAAAAGGGAGACATATGTCCCTTCAAATTATATACAAAACCAAAAGTTAAAAGGTTATATACATAACCAAAAGATAAAAGGTTTCTACAAAAGAAAGCCAAACTAGGTCCAAGGTTCCTTGCTCACTAGCTCGTCTGTGACCCCAACTAAGCATCAACAACCTGTCAATCGCATTTTATACAAACACGAAAGCCACAATTCGGTGGGGAGTAACTTCGAGTCCTCCGCCCTTAATCGTCATAATTAATGTAACATGTAGTAAAACATGTAAACAATATGATAAACAATGTAATCTAACCTATGACCCCTAAACTGACCAAACTAAACTACCATGTGAATCATATAATTCAAATAGTAATCCAAACTTTATCAACTGTAACCGGCTTACATCTCACCTATTACAGTTCATAAAATCACCATACAAGAAAGGGCAATATATCAAAGACAGGCATAAGTTCTTAGCACCGTCAATAGTCACTTTGTAACTCGAGTCTATACCACGAGGTAGGGAAGGTAATCGAACCGGTATCTTGGCTCAGCGGTTAATATTAATAAAACATGGCCAAGAGACAACACAACCCTAGCCTAAAATCTGCGCAGACCTAGACATGCGGATACACACCACCGCACCCAAGACCCACAATTTTTCTAAAACAAAGTGAGTACCCTAAGGAGTCCACCAAAGGGTTGGCTAGTACTTAAGCTGACCCCTTACTATCAAAATAAGTAACTGAGGTCATGCCCCAACTTGGATATAAATCCACTAGTCAGGAACACAAAGGCTATCAAGCAGTGAACATATACTCGTCAAAGACTATAAAGACCTATCTATGATGAAGGCCGAAATACTCACCTAGGACCTAGTCCCAGCTTGAATACTTTAGCCCACACCATACAAGACTCACCACACAAGTCAATTAAGACACCCACTTAACCATAAGAGGGCAAAAAGTCCAACTTACCAACCTAAATGCTAACATTTTATCATGTGAAAGGCTATATAAATGTCTATTCAAAGATACAAATCCAAAGTATCCTCAATAAGTATTCAATATTAATTTCTAATTCTAGCAATTTTAACAATATTAAAGGCTTTAGGGGAAACTAGGGCCATTTCTACAATACAAGACACTATTAAATTCAATAAGCTATACATGTGAACTAAAGCTTGATAAATGGCCTAAAACAAGAAATAGGCCGATTATCTAAATCATTCAACCGAATTTTTACCCGCAAACCCTGACCTGCGGCGTGCACGGGTCAAATTGCGGTGACCAATCACTCAATTAATCGACATCGCATCGGTCAAAGGGACTAAGGCTCGAGTTTTAGACAATCAACAAAACATTACAATTATCGCTATAAAATTCATTTTGAGCCTATTAATTACAATTTCATTTTGTAAACTATCCTAACATGTGATAACTATTAATATAAGCACAATTTTACCATTAACATAATTTTTGTTACTAGTATGCTTCAATTCAAAATACTACCCATTTGTTACTTATACTATTCTAACATTAATTAATCCGAAATGACCAATATTGTACGAAAAACCGCGAAACAAGCACGGACCAACCCGGGCCAACCCCAAGGCCGCCGTGGGCTCGTGGGCTTTGGAAGGCTGCTGGCCGTCGCCACCTACACCACCAATTTTTCCATTTTTGATTAGAAAAAGACCGTCTGAACACTAATTAATCGTTCCCAATTCAACTTTGTTAATTTAAACTAACAAAAGGCATAATTTAAGCATGCATGCAACAAATTTTAACATGTGAAAACTACTACTCAAACAAAAATCACCAAACATACAAAAATCAAAAACATGTGACGATCTTTCGTCGAGTAACTCGAAATATGTTACCTTAAGCTAGAAAAAGAGCAATTAGCACCTCAAAACCCAAACCCTAACAACAACTAGCCGCTATCCTCTACAATATATGAGTCCCCGAACTCGTCTTCCAATTCTTCACCTAAATAAACAATAAAAACACAATAATTAAGTATAAATACCGAATTTCCGAAATTTCGTCTTAAAACAACTTAATGAAAACTGAAATTAAATTATACCAAGTTGTAGATCTCGACGAGGGGATTCCGGAAAGGTAAATTTCGTGAAAATCCGATAAGAAACGAAGAAATTATGGCCAAAACAGCTTGAATTTTTATGTGAAAATGGTGTTTATGGGTTTTTGGGTTTAGAATGTTGATGAACAAAGAAAAACCAGAAAAATGAAGGGGAAGGGGGGGTTTGGTCCGCGGGAAAGGAGAGAAGGAAAGGAAAGAGTCGGGTTTGAGTCGGGATTTTTCGAGTCGGTTTTGACTCGTTTCAATAATAATTAAAACCGTAAGTCAAACGCAAATTCCGTCAAGACCAAAGTTTTTAAACACGAGATTACAAGAAAATTGAATATTCATACTACCCATTTCCAAATTCGTTTACCCAACGTTCAAAAGAATTGTCATTTTCCCCCCGATACGCCCTTAATTCGAAATAAAAGATTTTACACGGTTTAAACTATTTTTAAACATTTCAAAACTATCAAAATAAATACTTTTCTTCAAAATATAATAAAATTATATTTCTTTGAATTATTTTTAATTTAAATACATTAATATTAAATTTAACTTGATTAATTAATTATTTTCGAAATATATTAACGGTCCGAAATTACGGGGCGTTACAATCACCCCTCCTTTTAAAAAGTTTCGCCCTCGAAACTTAGAAAGAGAAATTATAGTTATAAGAAAATATAGGTATCTTTTCAATGAAACGGTGATACTCTTGTTGATCAGACAAGAACATCCATATTCATATCAAGATATAAAAATATTTCTACACCAATAAATGAGAAAACCCATTATTGGGACGTCTCCAACAACGAGATTTAACATTCACTAATGTTAAAACCATTGAAAATCATAAAAGCATTTTCAAACTTTTAGTTTAAAGTTCTATAATAAGAACAATATCTTACTAATTATGATTAAATATGGTTTAGTAGCTCGGAAAAAGAGTAAGAAAAGGAATTATTACACAAAACGAGAAATAGCTTAGATATCCAATCGAACACTAGGGTTGAAAGAGAGTGAGAAATCATGTTCAAATGTTATAGAAAAAGGTCAATTTGTAAATTTACCCCAAGTAAATGAACCAAAAGTTTACTCAAACTATATAGAATCTATGCAAGATGGAAAACAACTCGGGAATGAGAAGTGCAAGTCGCGATAGGGAACTCACACCCAACAGACAAGAAGGAATTGAACTTTTACAGGTGGAATTTTTGGATGAAGTCAACAAAGATGTCAACAAACAAGACGCTTTACTCAAGAGGTCAAATGAGTTCCATAAAGGCGAGCACTGTGGAACAAGCGAATAGCAAGAATGACAATTGTCGGAGATCGGAATTAGGAAGATCGGTACATCGAGAAAGGTTCACTCAATTATCCAACCACAGAGTCATCCTACTAGGTCCTCCGAACATCAACAGGGCAACAACCAGAGGCCACACTAATCCAAAGAGCCCTCTGAACCACTCCTCGACAAGTCTACTCATAAGCTAATCCTTGAGACAATCCTATCCTCTACAATTATAACTTAACAGTTTCCCAATCAAAATGTTTCCACCAGTATTCTCCATCAAACAAACGCAAAATCCGAAGTCGAAACTAGTAACAATATTATACCCTTACCAAGATTCAATATTCTCAAACGCATTCATGCTTGAAACCAACCCACAAGCAACAAGTTGCACTATCTAATCCATAATTAGCACTAACTATAAGATAAATGGGTTCATCACACAAATCATCTGATCGGTTTACTCAAGGTTCACTATCCTACTTCCCAACAATATTCCAATTCCAATAGAAAGATTCCTCAAAGGATTAAATATAAGGTCCAAATTTACAATAACAATCCACAGACTTAACTATCAATCCCCAATTCCGTAAAGTAAGGATCAAATGACAAACGACAATCCCCGAACGACGATGCCCAAAACAAATCCAAAATAACCATAGAAATACTCCACCCAGGTAAACTAATCCCATTAGTCTCATCATCAAATTGAAACCAAAGTGGGTCTTATACCACCAAAACACGCGAACCTTAACTCGCAAGGAGACTACATCATTGCCATCATAAGAATTCCATCACAAATCTAGCTCTCATATCGCAGGGTCAAATACAGACACAAACTCCTACACTAATTCCCGACAAAAATCAAAATACGAAAATCCTCAAATCATATCCCACTAACTCCGTAAACATGGTCAACAAGGTACCAACTATACTAAGTAGATAAGGAGTTATAACGGAATAGAGAAACGGTAAAATATTTTCGAAGGATGCATGAGCATGACAAGTTAGGAAACTAAGGAGTCGGACCGTAAAAATAACGGTTTGAGAAATAAGAGGTACTCGAGTTAAGAAGATATTTCGGGCAAGAAGAAGATACGTAAACTTCGGCATAAAAACAGGGTTCAACAAATGCTAAAGAGAAGGAGAGGAGAACAACAGCGGCATAATGAAAGGGTTACCGCTTAACCCAAACACTCCTCAAAGCTTATGATTGCTATGATAAAGTTACATCACTAAGGTGCTCAACAAAGACTCAAAAGTCTACCATATCATAGGATTAACAAGGACTCACAATGGTAGGTTTTCCTCAACTCAATTGGTTCCAAGAGCCAAAATCAATTCACCACACAAATTCATTTGTTACCATCCAAGTCCCAAGGTATCTCCTTTACAATTCTCGTCATCGAACTTCACTTGCTATGTCATCCCCAAGTACCATGGCTTGTTTACTCCCTCATCTCACCACTTAATACTTCTAGTCTCCGATACCATGAATTAGAATCGCATCTTTGAACTCACGAACTACATCGAACAACTTTCCACCAAAATTCCCAAATTCAGATATGATTAATAAAGTCAACAAGGGCTACTCTATACTAAATTTGGTCAACTCAAAAGGTTTAACAAACTAACTAATTCCAAAGTACGATACCAAACCATTAAGCAACGTCAATGTCCTATTGTATTCCTTTCAAGGCCTACAAGGATTAGGGCTAACTATCATTCCTTTAATTCTCCATAAGAAACATCGAGACTCTCAAATGAAGTAGCTCAGGTTCATTCCATCTTATGTGCTAAGGTAGTACCCATGCTCAATCATCTATAACAAATAAGCTCGCAATAGACATAAATCCAAAGGTATTCCTCAACTCACTAGGCTCTCATATCATGCACAACTAACAAGTCTAACCAAAGGATCCCAAGTTATATTCTCCTATACCACTCAAACCTTAACCAATCAATTTCTCAACTCGTTCACGCCCTCCAATGATACATTCTCTCAAAACCGGGTTCTCTTGAACAAGGGAACTATCCTACGGAATAAAAGGAAGATGTCCACATGGGCTTTATTATAAGAAGAAAACGAACCTAAGATGAATCGGGAGAAGGAATTGAAAGGTAGTTACCAAGGCGAGAGAAGAGGAATTGGAAAGACGAATAAACAACGAGATTGGAAGACTAAGGTAAGATTGCATTATCTACTTCTATTGGAGAGCCATCTTACAAAAGAGAAAATCAATTAGTACCTAACAATTAGCAATCACAAACAGACTACCACATAAAATTCTAAATCTACCCATCCTACCCATCTCTCAAGTTTATTATTTAAAGGTCAAGTGATTTTAAGTGGGGTGCACAAACGTGCGTCGGGAGCAAATAAGCTCTGATACCAACTGTGACACCCTTAAATCTAGCCTTAAATAAGTACATAAATTCTACAGAAAAACTGGTAGGATATGTTTGTAATTGGTTCAACTAGCCAAAAACCTGTAATTTCAAAAAAAATTTCTAAACCAATCACAACATTTCCAACATTTCCAAGAGGCGGGTGCCAAAACCTGCAATTGCTAACAATCTAACTTACTTAACACCGCTAAAGGTAAGAAAATACATAATGATACAACCCAAAATAGAAAAGGGAGACATATGTCCCTTCAAATTATATACAAAACCAAAAGTTAAAAGGTTATATACATAACCAAAAGATAAAAGGTTATTTCTACAAAAGAAAGCCAAACTAGGTCCAAGGTTCCTTGCTCACTAGCTCGTCTGTGACCCCAAATAAGCATCAACAACCTGTCAATCGCATTTTATACAAACACGAAAGCCACAATTCAGTGGGGAGTAACTTCGAGTCCTCCCAGCCACGAATCGTCATAATTAATGTAACATGTAGTAAAACATGTAAACAATATGATAAACAATGTAATCTAACCTATGACCCCTAAACTGACCAAACTAAACTATCATGTGAATCATATAATTCAAATAGTAATCCAAACTTTATCAACTGTAACCGGCTTACATCTCACCTATTACAGTTCATAAAATCACCATACAAGAAAGGGCAATATATCAGAGACAGGCATAAGTTCTTAGCACCGTCAATAGTCACTTTGTAACTCGAGTCTATACCACGAGGTAGGGAAGGTAATCGAACCGGTATCTTGGCTCAGCGGTTAATATTAATAAAACATGGCCAAGAGACAACACAACCCTAGCCTAAAATCACAAGAGACCTAGACATGCGGATACACACCACCGCACCCAAGACCCACAATTTTTCTAAAACAAAGTGAGTACCCTAAGGAGTCCACCAAAGGGTTGGCTAGTACTTAAGCTGACCCCTTACTATCAAAATAAGTAACTGAGGTCATGCCCCAACTTGGATATAAATCCACTAGTCAGGAACACAAAGGCTATCAAAAGTGAACATATACTCGTCAAAGACTATAAAGACCTATCTATGATGAAGGCCGAAATACTCACCTAGGACCTAGTCCCAGCTAGTCCCAACTTGAATACTTTAGCCCACACCATACAAGACTCACCACACAAGTCAATTAAGACACCCACTTAACCATAAGAGGGCAAAAAGTCCAACTTACCAACCTAAATGCTAACATTTTATCATGTGAAAGGCTATATAAATGTCTATTCAAAGATACAAATCCAACAGTATCCTCAATAAGTATTCAATATTAATTTCTAATTCTAGCAATTTTAACAATATTAAAGGCTTTAGGGGAAACTAGGGCCATTTCTACAATACAAGACACTATTAAATTCAATAAGCTATACATGTGAACTAAAGCTTGATAAATGGCCTAAAACAAGAAATAGGCCGATTATCTAAATCATTCAACCGAATTTTTACCCGCAACCCCAGCCCTGCGACAGGTACGGGTCAAATTGCGGCTGACCAATCACTCAATTAACTGACATCGCATCAGTCAAAGGGACTAAGGCTCAGTTTTCGGCACAATCAACAAAACATTACAATTATCGCTATAAAATTCATTTTGAGCCTATTAATTACAATTTCATTTTGTAAACTATCCTAACATGTGATAACTATTAATATAAGCACAATTTTACCATTAACATAATTTTTATTACTAGTATGCTTCAATTCAAAATACTACCCATTTGTTACTTATACTATTCTAACATTAATTAATCCGAAATGACCAATATTGTACGAAAAACCGCGAAACAAGCACGGACCAACCCGGGCCAACCCCAAGGCCGGCCGTGGGCTACCGTGGGCCTGCCGGCTGCTGGCCGTCAGCCCTACACCACCAATTTTTCCATTTTTGATTAGAAAAAGACCGTCTGAACACTAATTAATCGTTCCCAATTCAACTTTGTTAATTTAAACTAACAAAAGGCATAATTTAAGCATGCATGCAACAAATTTTAACATGTGAAAACTACTACTCAAACAAAAATCACCAAACATACAAAAATCAAAAACATGTGACGATCTTTCGTCGAGTAACTCGAAATATGTTACCTTAAGCTAGAAAAAGAGCAATTAGCACCTCAAAACCCAAACCCTAACAACAACTAGCCGCTATCCTCTACAATATACGAGTCTCCGAACTCGTCTTCCAATTCTTCACCTAAATAAACAATAAAAACACAATAATTAAGTATAAATACCGAATTTCCGAAATTTCGTCTTAAAACAACTTAATGAAAACTGAAATTAAATTATACCAAGTTGTAGATCTCGACGAGGGGATTCCGGAAAGGTAAATTTCGTGAAAATCCGATAAGAAATGAAGAAATTATGGCCAAAACAGCTTGAATTTTTATGTGAAAATGGTGTTTATGGGTTTTTGGGTTTAGAATGTTGATGAACAAAGAAAAACCAGAAAAATGAAGGGGAAGGGGGGGTTTGGTCCGCGGGAAAGGAGAGAAGGAAAGGAAAGAGTCGGGTTTGAGTCGGGATTTTTCGAGTCGGTTTTGACTCGTTTCAATAATAATTAAAACCGTAAGTCAAACGCAAATTCCGTCAAGACCAAAGTTTTTAAACACGAGATTACAAGAAAATTGAATATTCATACTACCCATTTCCAAATTCGTTTACCCAACGTTCAAAAGAATTGTCATTTTCCCCCCGATACGCCCTTAATTCGAAATAAAAGATTTTACACGGTTTAAACTATTTTTAAACATTTCAAAACTATCAAAATAAATACTTTTCTTCAAAATATAATAAAATTATTTTTCTTTGAATTATTTTTACTTTAAATACATTAATATTAAATTTAACTTGATTAATTAATTATTTTCGAAATATATTAACGGTCCGAAATTACGGGGCGTTACAATATATTTGTGGGGAGTCTATGGTATGATGGGCCAGCTTATTGTTTATGTTTTCGGCCCATTTCAGTAATCCAATCGGCCCATATTAGTTTGCTCGGATTTTTTTGATTTTATAAACGCCTCATATTACATATTAACATTTTCGATTTGTACATTTTCATTTGTATAATTTATCATTTAATTTATGTTTGAACATTATAGTTGATTCGAGTCAACCGACAAGACGATATATTTGTGATGCAAGTCAACATCCAATGTCAAATACCCGTCCGCCGCTCTCTGACATTACAAATGGTACTCCGCTATTTTTATGATATTTACCATTTATTACGTTTTTATATAATTTAAGGAAAAACATTTTTAAGTCAAATCTCTGCAAATTAATTTTCTAATAAATGATTTTTTTTAAAAACTTGCAGTTTCCCAAACCCTAAGTCAAAATACGAGAAGACATGTAGGTGAACACAACTCAATCACATTACGATTAAGTAATGTAATTTTTAGCCCCATGTCATCACCTGCCGATGCTAGTATTGGGCGATCAGTTACGGACGAATACGAGAAGACATGTAAGTGAACAAATCAAACGTCTCATCAATTACGGGTGGAAACGACCAGAGAGAAAAGGAAAACGTTTTCAACTAAAAAACGTATCCGTAATGTTAGTAATGTCTTTTCTCAATCGAACCCCCCCGCCCCCCCACACTACACCACTTAGCTCCACACGTAAAGATATATATCTATCTCTATATGTTATATATCATAGTTCGTCATGTGCAGTATCATATTCCTTCATAATTGTTTTTAATAACGTGATTTAGGAGGAATATGTAGTCCAACAGACGTGGTTAAGTGATTGGTAAGAGATCTATGTGCTGAGTAAGGTGAATCTTTAAACGAAGTTCTTCCTTCTATAACTTCAAATGAATAAAGTCCAGGTCGGTATGTAATAAATTAATCCTATTCACTTGGAGAATGTTCACGAATTCAACAAACCTCATCCGTTGACTTATTTAATGACAGTAAGTATATTTTCAAAATTATTAATCCGGCTTTGAGTCAGTCACTAACTGAATTTGTACATAATAATTATTATGTACAAAATTTTAACGTAGAATTTATTTTTGGGTTATTTAACGAGAATACTATAAACTATTGCAGTCTTTCTCAAAATACTATTTGCCTTGAATTAACTATGAATACTACCAACTAATGCACCCCTTTTCACATAATGTAACATATGGAAGGGTTACCTGTTCCACCGGTTACCCTTATTTAAAACTTAATTTTTAATTTTTTTTACCTTTATTTCTCCTTTACCTTCATTTATTGCCTTTTCTACTTTTTCTTTTTCATTTTCTCCCTCCCTCCTTATACCTGTTGATTTTGATTGCCATTGTTGATTCTTCATCGCCATTCATTCATATGCACAAATTATCTGAGTGAAGACGACCCAATTTTGATTTCACCCTTAATTGATTCCACTACAAAAGAGGTCAATCAATTTCGCACTTAATATAGATTATTAATGTTATCTATTTATTTTCTTAATTTTGATTTTTCCAAATTATCGTGCTTCATTTGCAGTATTCTTTCGCGACTCATCATAAGCAAGCTTCTTTGTTTGGATTTGGGAGTATTGAGCCATTAAAAGAGATCCCATGATCTGGGGTGGTGCTTTACGCACTATTGTTTTCCAATTCACGTCGTCACCATCAATTTAGTGTTTATGAATTTTGTCAGATTCTCAATCCCCTTTCCTGAGAAATACAACCAAATAAATTCTTCCCTTTTTGAAGTTTTGTGAATTAGACGTATTTGATGAAAAAGAAGGTAAGAAGGTGAGCCCTTCATCTATGGAAAATTTGTTAAGGAGACATAGGGAATTTATATATCAAAAAAATTGCAGGTATTATTTGGAAATATAAGAGAAAGAAGATGAAGTTCTTAATGAAGAAAAAGTGGGCTCGTCAGAATAAATTACCTGCTGCATCAGGTAAAAAAGAGAGCAATTTTGTTAGATGGGAGGGGGTGTATTAGTTGATAGTATTCGTGTAACACCCCGTAATTTTGACTCACTTTTATAATTTCTTATAATTTTAAGTTATATTTAGTTTGATTTTTAAAACTACTAGACCCCCTTTCACAAGATGGACAAGATTTCATATTTTGAATTTTCTACCCAATCGAATTTAACCCACCTCTCTATTAAGTGTATTTTTATTTTAGTTGATTTTATTAGCCGCTTTAAAAATTTTCATCCTAACTTAAGACGCATATAGTTCTCTTGTTATTTATTATCGTGCGTTCTTATATAAGTTTTGAATAGAAGAGTGGGAGGTACAACTTAACAGAAGGAGTTGGAGTCAGATCGAGTCGAATTCCGACACGGAGTGGACAAGATTTAGTCGACTGAGCCAAGGGTCACGCGAGAGACTCCGTATATCTAACTTGACGTTAGTGCGGTTATTAAAAGATTACCATTTTCAAAAATTATAGTTTTCGTATTAAATTATGATTTTATAGATTTCTTTTAAACTTTTTTTTTTCAATTTTAAGAGTAGCTATTATTTAACATTTTAAAATGTATTATTAATACTTTTTTTTTTTTTAACCCGAGTTCAAAGTACGTTAATTAATATTACGTTTTATATTAGAACGTTTGTAAAACTTGTTTTATAATTATTATGTTTATATTTCATTTTTAATAAACTATCTTAATTTTTCATTTTATATTGACTCAAAATTCATCTGACATTGGGACACCTTGTCCTTTTTCTCGAATGGTACATTAATGTATTTTAAGCTACTAATGTATTATTAACGTTTTATTAATATGCGATTATTATTAACTTATGACCATACCTAGTTATTTAATTAGTCGAGTCTTGTCTGCTCAAATGAACCATTATTATTTTGAAAATAATTTTGGCTTGGAAGTTTCTATTTAAATAGTTTTGATTTAAAAATATGTTTATTGTATCTTAAAATTCCGAAAATTATTCTTACAAATTATAAACCGAGTCTTATCGAAACGATTTACGAAACTGTATAAAACTGATCCAAGTGGCGCTTTACCCGTCTTCCAGACGTTGCTCTATAAACCCATGGGATCCAATTCATGTCACTTGTTCCCTCATCAAAACCTATTAACACACTAGCCTTCTCTCCTTAATTAAACCACACTTTTACACCCTTAATTTTCCTCTCCTATGTTCCGTAAAAACCAAGCCCATAATTCCCTATATTAATTACTCATTCACTTGCTCTTACTCCTTAATTAAAATAAAAATATCACTCTAACCTTTTCTCTCCTTTTTACTGTAAAAACTAAGCCATAGTAATCCCCATTAATTTCTCATTCATTACTCTCATTCTTCTTTAATAATTCACTTCATTTCTATGTAAACAAGAATCAGATCAAAGAAACAAAAAGAAGACCAAATATTTTAAGCTTCCTTTTCATTCTCCATTCAAATCAAAAACCCACAAAAATGAATAACTCCAACCGTCACATGAGATTTTTGGGCTCAAAGTTCAGCTTAAATTATTACTTTTCTCAATTTCAAATCTTATCTAAGGTATTAATGCTATTTTATTTCAACTCTTAATTTTTGAGATTCTACTTCTTTATTTTTGGCATGAAAACTTACATGCATGTTAGTTTTGAATTAGATCTTACCTTAAAAATAAATTATACTTTATAAAATTGGATTTATTTAAGTTATTATATTAAGTGGTGTGATTGTGAATTGTTGTGTTAGAATTGTGTTGCCGTGACACTAGCCGAGAAGGAGAATAGACGGACGCGATGGAACCGATTTTCGGGATAGTTTCAAGTCGGGCTTGGATCAAATTAGCAAAATCCCTTTTAAGGTGGGTAAATTAACATTTTCTATTGTTGCATGTTAAAATTAACTATTGCATGTGGGTGATTTTATTTTATTGTTACATTATAAAAAAAAAAATCATAATTATTATGGGGTATAAATGAAATTTGATTTGGAGCTTTGAATGGTGAAAGACCGTAAGGTCTTTGGTCATCAAAGGGTTGATTTTTATAAAATTTAACTTGTTTTAATTTATTATATAATTAATTTGTTACGTTTTATAAACAAGCTTACGACTAAAAGTAGTATATTTTACTTCATAGTAATGTCTTACGGTTACAAGGGGAGACCGAGACCTTTAATCATGGGGGCTTTTTGTTAATAATATTATAGTATAATAATTCATCCACTACTTAATTTCAAAATATTTGAATAATAATTACATTGATTGTTGATTTATTCTCTCATATTAAGATAGACTAAATTCACAACGGATGTGGTGATGGCTTAAGCCTAGGGATCTACTCCGAAACTATTTTTAATTCGGTATCTTAAGAAAATTTCATAAAAACGACTCACAAGAATGTTTTTTTTTGTATTTCTGTCTTAAATATGTTAGTGTGTTAGTAATTGTTTTATGTGATCTCATTATAACTATATATGATTTAATAAGCTGTGTGATTTAAGTTTCGTTTCATTATTTATTTTGTCCAATTAAGCAATGTAATTTAATAATTCTTTGCGAGACTTGACCATCGATACCCCCAAAAATGTAATAACTAAAGACCTCGTTTATTTCTTACGACTAAATTACAATTTTAAAACCTTTGGCAATCGTTTAGGCCCGACACGCGATATCGTTAGCCCTATTTCAAATTTTAAGTAGTAACGATTTAGTAGTAGTTTTATTTTATGAGTCACCATTTGATAACAATTATTCTCACATAAATTTAAAAGGATTTGGGTACCAACTACTTTTATCTTAGGTAAATGGATTTGACTATAATAGTTTCTTTTCAAATTTCTCAATCAAGGTATATTATTCAAGTTTTCAAAGGCTTAAGTATAATTTTTACTCAAACTCAAGTTCTCAATTAAAACTGAGTCCTCATAGCCTACCATATTGTTAGCCAAATATAGAATTACTAAATCGAAATTTTGACAAAGTTCTTGTAAAACTCTTTCGGACAAATCCTCTCAACTTGATATTTTCAATTAATAAATTTAATAGTTTAGAGTGAACTTAAGTGATTAAGGAAGTGATTCTTTAATCTCCCTATTAATTAATCTAGTACCAAATCGAAGTTTTAAAACAAGTCATTTTTCACTTTCAATCCAATTTTAATTACTTGAATTATTTAGTTAATAAAATCAATTATATAAAATGGATTAGTAAAAACTGATTTAGGAGCAATTTTTAATCAATTAACTACTAGGGGTCTAAGACCGTCCCTTAGTTAATTGATTCAACTTGGTTGGATAAGCTTGTGGATTACTTGTATTATTTACCAAGTTCGATAGCCAAATCCTAGCTTATTAAATAGGGGTGAACCCGACAAGGAGACCTATGTATGAATATGTGTTGCATGGTTCCAAATTTTTATCAAGGAAAGACTTGTAGTCGAAATTTGAAATTGTTAACACACGGTGTTTTAAAAATGGGTTTCAAAATATTTATGTGTTTTTACTGGGCATTTTTAGGGCCGAATTTGAAAGCTCATTGAGCGGGAAAGCATGTTATTACTGTTTTGTACGTAATGACATGGAGGAATAGCAATTTGCTTAACCGTATAAAACCGTCCGTGCGTACGAAGGGTCTTTGGTGGACCTATCCTTAGACTCGAGAGTAGGCGGGAGTGTGGCCATGCTTTAGGTGGGGACCTGATCAGTCTCGTACGTGTTAGGTGGATCGCATCCGGGTTCCCTAAGGTCTATATTTGGTTAGGCTTAGGGATAATAGCCGGGTGGTGTTTAGTCTGTGGTACGGGTAATAACCCCACGTACCGGCATTCGACCCTGGAGACGAGTGGACAAATTTTGTTTTAAACGTGCTTATGTCACCACGGTAAACAAGGGTAATAATGTAAGCCCCCTGGTATCGGTGTGATTGGCGGTATATGATTATCGTACAAGTTTCGGTTATTGATCATATAATCGGAACGCATATGGTAATTGGCCGGTATATCGTGATAAAATGTTACTAAAATATATAATACGGCAATGAAAAACTGATTTGTTTTTCGAAAAATTTATGTGTTATTAAAGGTATGGATATGTGATTATGTTATACAAGCTGATAATGATTGATTATGTTATGTTTTAGTTGTTTAAAGAAGTTAATCTACCCACCTGACGTTTGTTGTTTTTTTTATAAAACTTTTACAAACTTTAAAAACGTCAGATTTATCAGATTTGTGGAGACCGACCATTTCCGAGACAGATGAAGCTGAAGATGGGATTTAGATATATTTTTATTAGAACATGTTGTACATTGTTAGAAACAATTGTAATATTTTATATTCTTTATATTTGGGTTAGTAGAGAATAGTAATGACTCGGAAATGAAATGTATCTTCCGCTGTTTCCTATTTTCGACTTATTAAATAAAGTTCTGAAAATCCGGGTTGTTACAGTTGGTATCAGAGCATGGTTATTCTGGTTGGTGTTAAAATCTTCATATTTTAACATTGCCTTTAAGACTTATGCTCCCCGGATAATGGAAACGAGTCATCTATTTTCTAGGATCGGACGTTAAGATAATTAGATCACTTAAAAGAAAAAGGAAATGGGTAGCAGGGTAGAATACTAAGGACCGACCTAGTTTTAGGAACCCGTAGTTTTTGTTTCATCATTACTTGTAGTTGACTTATGTGTTTATTTGTAGTGTATAACTGGTTGCTAAGGGTAGTCTTAACTTTATAACTACTAGCCAAACATTTGATATTTAACTCCTACTAACTTCGTTGTTATGGAGACCGTTGGGACAAGCGAATTGCATTGGATGGAGTCAATCTCGTTGAGGCGAAGCTTCGTGATACTTCTGTTAGACTTAACTTATATTGCGTAATTTCCCCTCCGCTTTTTCTTGTGCTTTCCACTCTTTCTGAAATTATAATATTAAATACTTGCTTTCGACATTTATTATGATGTCACCTAAATTTTTAAACTGACTACAACAAAATTTTGGTTCTTTTGATTTCATTTAACTACTACCGATTTTTAAAATTCCTTATACTATTGCCTTTTTGAAAATTAAATTTTTGTATAAAGTAGTGTTGAAATTCGTTTACGCTATTAATATTTCCTTTCATATTTAGTTAAATTTCTTCTAATCAGTTGGTTCTACTAGATTTCAAATATCTTTTACATGTAAGCTTGGTTTAAAATATAGCATTTTACATAAAATTATAATCATACTCTTCCGGTTCCATAATCTTTATTTTTTACTTATATTTACATTGATATTCTAATGAAATTTTTTAAACTATGATTTTATGAAATATTTTATGACTTTTAGATAGTAAATTTGTCAAAACTGTCCTACCCGTATATTACCTAGCCTTAGTTATGATACAGTAATGTCATATATAACTTTGAGGATCATAGAATTTTGACTTTTAAGTATGAAAGGAAATATATTCTTATTTGGGGTAATGTTCTCAACCGAAAGTTTGGAGTCAATATTTTTATTGGAAATGAAAGGGTATGACAATGAATGATTAGAGATTATAAAGAGTGTAGCCTTATGGCTATCAACTTGTGAAATAAGAAATACTTGATGGTACATTAAGGATATAGATATGTGTACTTGGTGAAATAATAGTGAATGTGAAGCAATAGGAAAAAAAAAAAGTATACCGGAAATTGAAGGTTATTTGTTGATCTAAATTGTTGGAGTAACTATTTTAATTTGTAACTATATTGGGATTCCATGGGATATGATGGAAAGAAATTCGACCTTGTTTTATGGATATTAGTTGTTGAACTATTTAAGGGTGATTAGGAATATCATTATATAATTCACGGAATAGAATAAGAGAATTTGTGGAATAAGTTAAGTGGATATTTGTATGAATAGTAATTTGATATTTCAAATGAATTCATTTATAGATCAATGTTGATCTAGGAAATAACTGCGGTATGTGGATGAATACTTGGATAATGATCGTAGATGGTCTAAACTTATTGTGAATTTATACAAATTATGAGTAGGTTGTAAATTCGTGATATGAGAACAAGCAAATTCTAGGCCACAATTGAGGTAATGAGAAACATAGGAAATTGAGGAGACTTGGTAACGATACTGAAAAGAACAAGGATGACTTAAAGGTTTTGTGAATGTTGTTTGAAAACCATTTATATTTGGAGACTTATCATTGAAAATAGTTAAGACAGTTTGAAAAGCCTGAGACTTAAGGACCTAGTGTAGTAGAAATATAATTTGGATGATTAAGTTTTTGTCTCTTAGTTGGAATATAGATTGAGTCCATAAACAAATTTTGAGACGTTGGAAATACAGAAACGGTGAAAGGTTGATGGATATGTTAGATAACATTATGGGAGAGTTATTAGAAATGTAAACAAATGATAATTATTGTGACGAGTGTACATTTGGTAAACCAAAATTATGGTGGTCAGTAAGTGTATGAGAACGATGAAATTTGAGCATGTCGATATACCATCTCATGAAGATTGGACCCGTATGAGTGCTATTTTGCAGAGGTGTGGCACATATTGAGGAACCTTAACCATTCTCAGTAATTTTCGTACCTTCCAAGTTTCGAGGACGAAACTTTTTGTTAGTGGGTAGGACTGTAACACCCCGTAATTTTGACTCACTTTTATAATTTCTTATAATTTTAAGTTATATTTAGTTTGATTTTTAAAACTACTAGACCCCCTTTCACAAGATGGACAAGATTTCATATTTTGAATTTTCTACCCAATCGAATTTAACCCACCTCTCTATTAAGTGTATTTTTATTTTAGTTGATTTTATTAGCCGCTTTAAAAATTTTCATCCTAACTTAAGACGCATATAGTTCTCTTGTTATTTATTATCGTGCGTTCTTATATAAGTTTTGAATAGAAGAGTGGGAGGTACAACTTAACAGAAGGAGTTGGAGTCAGATCGAGTCGAATTCCGACACGGAGTGGACAAGATTTAGTCGACTGAGCCAAGGGTCACGCGAGAGACTCCGTATATCTAACTTGACGTTAGTGCGGTTATTAAAAGATTACCATTTTCAAAAATTATAGTTTTCGTATTAAATTATGATTTTATAGATTTCTTTTAAACTTTTTTTTTCAATTTTAAGAGTAGCTATTATTTAACATTTTAAAATGTATTATTAATACTTTTTTTTTTTAACCCGAGTTCAAAGTACGTTAATTAATATTACGTTTTATATTAGAACGTTTGTAAAACTTGTTTTATAATTATTATGTTTATATTTCATTTTTAATAAACTATCTTAATTTTTCATTTTATATTGACTCAAAATTCATCTGACATTGGGACACCTTGTCCTTTTTCTCGAATGGTACATTAATGTATTTTAAGCTACTAATGTATTATTAACGTTTTATTAATATGCGATTATTATTAACTTATGACCATACCTAGTTATTTAATTAGTCGAGTCTTGTCTGCTCAAATGAACCATTATTATTTTGAAAATAATTTTGGCTTGGAAGTTTCTATTTAAATAGTTTTGATTTAAAAATATGTTTATTGTATCTTAAAATTCCGAAAATTATTCTTACAAATTATAAACCGAGTCTTATCGAAACGATTTACGAAACTGTATAAAACTGATCCAAGTGGTGCTTTACCCGTCTTCCAGACGTTGCTCTATAAACCCATGGGATCCAATTCATGTCACTTGTTCCCTCATCAAAACCTATTAACACACTAGCCTTCTCTCCTTCACAAAATCTCATTTGTGACCAACAATATCCGTCACTTCAAAGTGACGGATACCATTTTACCTCACAAAGTACCCACTTTTTCTCTCTCTGCAACACTGTTCATGTGGTCCCCTTTCTCCACTAACCCATTTTGTTACCATTTTATCTCACAAAATATCCGCCACAAATGGTAACCCGTCACAAGGGAGACCAATTGTCTCTCCTTAATTAAACCACACTTTTACACCCTTAATTTTCCTCTCCTATGTTCCGTAAAAACCAAGCCCATAATTCCCTATATTAATTACTCATTCACTTGCTCTTACTCCTTAATTAAAATAAAAATATCACTCTAACCTTTTCTCTCCTTTTTACTGTAAAAACTAAGCCATAGTAATCCCCATTAATTTCTCATTCATTACTCTCATTCTTCTTTAATAATTCACTTCATTTCTATGTAAACAAGAATCAGATCAAAGAAACAAAAAGAAGATCAAATATTTTAAGCTTCCTTTTCATTCTCCATTCAAATCAAAAACCCACAAAAATGAATAACTCCAACCGTCACATGAGATTTTTGGGCTCAAAGTTCAGCTTAAATTATTACTTTTCTCAATTTCAAATCTTATCTAAGGTATTAATGCTATTTTATTTCAACTCTTAATTTTTGAGATTCTACTTCTTTATTTTTGGCATGAAAACTTACATGCATGTTAGTTTTGAATTAGATCTTACCTTAAAAATAAATTATACTTTATAAAATTGGATTTATTTAAGTTATTATATTAAGTGGTGTGATTGTGAATTGTTGTGTTAGAATTGTGTTGCCGTGACACACGGCTGCCGAGAAGGAGAATAGACGGACCGCGATGGAACCGATTTTCTGGGATAGTTTCAAGTCAGGCTTGGATCAAATTAGCAAAATCCCTTTTAAGGTGGGTAAATTAACATTTTCTATTGTTGCATGTTAAAATTAACTATTGCATGTGGGTGATTTTATTTTATTGTTACATTATAAAAAAAAAATCATAATTATTATGGGGTATAAATGAAATTTGATTTGGAGCTTTGAATGGTGAAAGACCGTAAGGTCTTTGGTCATCAAAGGGTTGATTTTTATAAAATTTAACTTGTTTTAATTTATTATATAATTAATTTGTTACGTTTTATAAACAAGCTTACGACTAAAAGTAGTATACTTTACTTCATAGTAATGTCTTACGGTTACAAGGGGAGACCGAGACCTTTAATCATGGGGGCTTTTTGTTAATAATATTATAGTATAATAATTCATCCACTACTTAATTTCAAAATATTTGAATAATAATTACATTGATTGTTGATTTATTCTCTCATATTAAGATAGACTAAATTCACAACGGATGTGGTGATGGCTTAAGCCTAGGGATCTACTCCGAAACTATTTTTAATTCGGTATCTTAAGAAAATTTCATAAAAACGACTCACAAGAATGTTTTTTTTTGTATTTCTGTCTTAAATATGTTAGTGTGTTAGTAATTGTTTTATGTGATCTCATTATAACTATATATGATTTAATAAGTCATGTGATTTAAGTTTCGTTTCATTATTTATTTTGTCCAATTAAGCAATGTAATTTAATAATTCTTTGCGAGACTTGACCATCGATACCCCCAAAAATGTAATAACTAAAGACCTAGTTTATTTCTTACGACTAAATTACAATTTTAAAACCTTTGGCAATCGTTTAGGCCCGACACGCGATATCGTTAGCCCTATTTCAAATTTTAAGTAGTAACGATTTAGTAGTAGTTTTATTTTATGAGTCACCATTTGATAACAATTATTCTCACATAAATTTAAAAGGATTTGGGTACCAACTACTTTTATCTTAGGTAAATGGATTTGACTATAATAGTTTCTTTTCAAATTTCTCAATCAAGGTATATTATTCAAGTTTTCAAAGGCTTAAGTATAATTTTTACTCAAACTCAAGTTCTCAATTAAAACTGAGTCCTCATAGCCTACCATATTGTTAGCCAAATATAGAATTACTAAATCGAAATTTTGACAAAGTTCTTGTAAAACTCTTTCGGACAAATCCTCTCAACTTGATATTTTCAATTAATAAATTTAATAGTTTAGAGTGAACTTAAGTGATTAAGGAAGTGATTCTTTAATATCCCTATTAATTAATCTAGTACCAAATCGAAGTTTTAAAACAAGTCATTTTTCACTTTCAATCCAATTTTAATTACTTGAATTATTTAGTTAATAAAATCAATTATATAAAATGGATTAGTAAAAACTGATTTAGGAGCAATTTTTAATCAATTAACTACTAGGGGTCTAAGACCGTCCCTTAGTTAATTGATTCAACTTGGTTGGATAAGCTTGTGGATTACTTGTATTATTTACCAAGTTCGATAGCCAAATCCTAGCTTATTAAATAGGGGTGAACCCGACAAGGAGACCTATGTATGAATATGTGTTACATGGTTCCAAATTTTTATCAAGGAAAGACTTGTAGTCGAAATTTGAAATTGTTAACACACGGTGTTTTAAAAATGGGTTTCAAAATATTTATGTGTTTTTTTGGGCATTTTTAGGGCCGAATTTGAAAGCTCATTGAGCGGGAAAGCATGTTATTACTGTTTTGTACGTAATGACATGGAGGAATAGCAATTTGCTTAACCGTATAAAACCGTCCGTGCGTACGAAGGGTCTTTGGTGGACCTATCCTTAGACTCGAGAGTAGGCGGGAGTGTGGCCATGCTTTAGGTGGGGACCGATCGGTCTCGACGTGTTAGGTGGATCGCATCCGGGTTCCCTAAGGTCTATATTTGGTTAGGCTTAGGGAATAATAGCCGGGTGGTGTTTAGTACGTGGTACGGGTAATAACCCCACGCGTCAAGGCATTCGACCCGGAGACGAGTGGACAAATTTTGTTTTAAACGTGCTTATGTCACCACGGTAAACAGGAGTAATAATGTAAGCCCCCTGGTATCGGTGTGATTGGCGGTATATGATTATCGTACAAGTTTCGGTTATTGATCATATAATCGGAACGCATATGGTAATTGGCCGGTATATCGTGATAAAATGTTACTAAAATATATAATACGGCAATGAAAAACTGATTTGTTTTTCGAAAAATTTATGTGTTATTAAAGGTATGGATATGTGATTATGTTATACAAGCTGATAATGATTGATTATGTTATGTTTTAGTTGTTTAAAGAAGTTAATCTACCCACCTGACGTTTGTTGTTTTTTTTATAAAACTTTTACAAACTTTCAAAACGTCAGATTTATCAGATTTGTGGAGACCGACCATTTCCGAGACAGATGAAGCTGAAGATGGGATTTAGATATATTTTTATTAGAACATGTTGTACATTGTTAGAAACAATTGTAATATTTTATATTCTTTATATTTGGGTTAGTAGAGAATAGTAATGACTCGGAAATGAAATGTATCTTCCGCTGTTTCCTATTTTCGACTTATTAAATAAAGTTCTGAAAATCCGGGTTGTTACAATTCGTAGCTAATTTAAAGTATAGAGTATTTTGAGAAGGGGTGTAATAGCACATAGTATTTTGACAAGGCTGGGAAGGATATTGGAATATTGGAGATCCAGATTATGAATGTGAAAAATGTAGGGCGCAAATGTGGTTCGAGGAGAGAAAACAAAAAAGTCGTGGTACAAGACGCCCTATATTTTCACTATGTTGTTCGGACGGCAAAGTTGTTCTCCCATACTTACATGAGCCACCTGAAATCCTTAAGTCTATTTTGAATGGACAACATCGGTTTAGCAAGCATTTTAGAGAAAACATCAGAGCTTATAATTCGATGTTTTCCTTTACTTCTATGGGTGGTAAAGTTGATCATGCCATCAATCAAGGTATAGATCCATACACTTTTCGGATGGGAGGTCAAAACGTTCATCGAATAGGTACTTTAGTCCCGCCTGCAGAGTCAAGCCCTAAGTTCTGTCAATTGTATATATATGACACTGAAGAAGAAGTTTATAATCGTAAAACCGCCATCAGGTATCTATATTAATTTCTTTGTTATGTATAGTCGGAATTCATTCAATTTGTTCCCATTTTACTTTATAATTATCTATTTTTATTGCAAAAATATTGAATTTAATTTTTTTTTTTAAAAATGCTGTCCCAACGATCCCTCCAGGTTTAACGATGATCTTATAAGGCTGTTAAAAAATATGATTCACCAACACAATCCTCTTGCTAAGATGTTTAGGATGGCTAGGGATAAATTGTCTATAGATAAAGACAGTGAAGTGAGTATCAGACTTATTTCTAGAAGAGAAAAAGATGGAAGAACATATAATCGTCCAACGGTTTCGGAGATTGCGGCTTTGATTGAAGGGGATATCGGTCCAAATATGGAGAAAATGGATATTATTGTAAAGAAGTCATGTGGTGGTTTGGATCGGATATCTGAGTTACACCCTTTATACACTCCACTCCAATATCCTCTCTTATTCCCATCCGGGGATGATGGTTATCGGTTGGGTATCCTACACAGTGAAACTTCTATTGGGGTGAGCACGAGCGATCAACCGCGTGAGGAAACGTCGTGTCGGGAGTGGTTTGCCTATCGTCTACAAGACAGATCATCTGATATTGAATTTCCAACGTTGTTACTATCTGGAAAGGCATTCCACCAGTTTTTAGTTGATGGTTATATGATGGTTGAATCGCATAGGCTCAATTACATTCGTTTTAACCAAGATCGACTTCGGGTTGATAATTACAAGAACATTTCAAATGCTGTTGGGAGGGGAGACATCGAGCCATCTTTTGCCGGTGCTCGATATATTGTCCCTAGAGGTGATCATGGGCCGGACCGGGCCGAGTTTAGGTCGGGCCCAAGCATTAAATTAAGCCCATGTGTGCGAGCCGGGCTGGGCCGGTTACAAGTGCGGGCTTATTTTATCGGCCCATGCGGGCTTTCGGGCCGATTCGGGCCAGTTCAGGCTAAATATTTTTCCTCTCGAAATGGTTTAAAAATCCTCATTATGAAGTTAGATACTTTGTGTATTTATCATCAAAAAATTTCATATAGCATTGTGTGATTTTTTCGAGTATTGTCAATTAAGAAGTAGTAACTTAATGTAGCTTTTATGAATGTACTGCTTAAGATGACTCATACAAATTAAATGCATAATTTTTAGTAGTGTAATAATATATTTTAGTGCGGTGCTCAGTGTATGTTGTTGTAGTGTTGTAATTGATTTGATATTTGTTGTTCTTTAGGCTCAAAAACATTGACTTAGCACGCCGATAATAGTAAACAATTTATCGGCACTAGTATGATTCAAAATCATTAGCTCATTTTTTATCATATAAATACTGGTAAAGGAAAATACTAAGACTTATCAAACTAATACCAGTAAACAAGTTACTACGGCTTATTTACAATACGACACTTGATTGGTTAATTATTTTACTAAATGTTTATTAACATTCTTAAATTGTTCATATTCGTAAATTTTGCATATGTTTGGGCCGGGCCGGGCAAAAATTCGGGCCGTAAAGGCGGCCCAACCCCGGTCCTATTACATTGAATCGGGCCATGGGCTTCGGGGCGTGGGCTTTTCGGGCCTAAAATGAAGGCCCAAACCCGGGACGGGCTAGCGGGCCTGGGCCATATGATCAGCTCTAATTGTCCCTGCTACTTTCCTATGTGTTGACAAGTGGAAGAAAGTGAATTATCTCGATACCATGACTATTTGCAAGTGGTTCGGTTATCCAAATTTATTCATTACATTCACGTGTAATCCCAAGTGGCCGGAAATAGTTCGATTCATTACTAAAAGAGGCTTGATATCGGAGGATCGTCCGGATATTTTATGTCGCGTCTTCAAAATTAAGCTCGATGAGTTGATAAGGGATTTAAAAGATCGATACATTTTTAGAAAAGCTAGAGCAGGTACACATTAAAGTTAACCGTTTTATTTAAACCATTATTTATCGTTCTATAGTACCGTATATAATCTGATGCATTTCAAATATTTATTTTGAAGTGGTATATACTATTGAATTTCAAAAGCGTGATCTGCCACATGCTCATATACTATTGTTCCTACATCGAGAGTACAAGTTCCCTGGAGCTACAGATGTCGACAAAATCATTTATGCCGAGATTCCTGATCCAATTAAGGAACCTATCTTACATGATGTTGTTTGTGAGTACATAATCCATGGCCCGTGTGGTAAAGAAAAGTTATCATCATCGTGTATGGTCGGGGAAAACTGCTCAAAACGTTACCCAAAGTCATGTACTGAAAGAACAACGGTTGATGGTGAGGGTTATCCTATATACAAGAGAAGCAAGAAAGGAGTTAGGGTGAAAAAAGATGGTGTACCTCTCGGCAACGAATTTGTCATTCCATATAACTCTCAGTTGTTATTAAAATATCAGGCTCATATCAACGTCGAATGGTGAAATCAATCTCGATCGATTAAGTATCTCTTCAAGTATATTAACAAGGGCTCTGATCGAGTTACGATGCAGTCATCTTATATGCGTCGCAATAAGGAGGATCTTGATCGATTTGATGAGATTAAGAGGTTTTACTACTAACAATATCTATCCGCATGTGAAGCTGCTTAGAGGTTATTTGGTTTTTATTAGGCCCAATTTAGCCTGGTCTGACTTCAGTCTAGCCTGAGTTAATTAGGCTGAATGGGGCAACCAGAGGCCGGACAATTACAGTTATTATTTGACAGGAAAGCTACTCAAAAGGCCTGGTAGAAATCTCTTGCAGGCTAATCAATCAGCAAATCAACAAGACAATTATGCACAAGCCCTATTTCTGCGGAAGACCAAATCCAACTACAAGAACATGAACATCTCCACATACTGCAACGTGCAAAAAGGAAGAAGGGGAAGTTGTTAAACAAGAATGGGTCAACGGGATTAATAGGGAATGTGCCCTATTAATTAGGAAGTGGTTTCTAACGGCTAGGAGGAGTGTGAAGATCAATTGTAAACGTTAGAATAGAGAGGGTATAAATAGATGGGAGAAACATTTGTAAGATATACGAAACAATACATGAAAATCTAATACAATTAAGCTTGTTATTCTTACTCCATTGTGTTCATACTTTCCTTATTATCAGTCAACTGATCCAGCAACATAAACATTATTATTCTTATAAATTATTCCATCCATCACTTTACATCTTTCCAACAATATTAGAACTAGATACCTACACTACTAAATCTTCAGGCCGGATCCTTTCAGGAGAATTCAGGCTAAAATAATTGGTGCCCGCCGTGGGGCATCTGGTTCATTAATCAAAAAATCTTCCTCATCACTTTTTCATTCAATACTTACACATAAAAATGGCAGAACTCACTCCAGAACAACAATTGGCAGCCGCCTTGGCTAAGATCAAAGAATTGGAAATAATTCAAGAGCAGGCGGCTCAAGCAGAGGCTGAGATCACAAGACTTAAAGAATCTGAGTCTAACCCGAGAAAGAAATTGGAAAGTCAGGCTTCAGGCTCCAAAACCAGATTCGAGCCAGGAACCCCATTCTCATCCATCATCAAGCACATTGACTTCTCCAGTTTTGGAACTCCGGAGAAGGACACCTCATCCGGTCCACAAATCATTCCTGACAACGAAACAAATAAAACTGAGGCAGCAATAATGATGGCTATGCTTCAGGAAATTCAGAAACTTCATAACAAGATAGAAAATATACCCGGAGTGCCAGATCCTGTGGCTGAGGTGGAAATTGAGCCACGACTCACCCTTTGCAGATGAAATTGCAAAGATTGATCTCCCCAAGAAATTTACCGTCCCATCCATGAGAACTTTTGATGGAACCTCTGATTCACAAAACCACGTTGCTATATTGAAACAGAAGATTTTAGCCGCCTCAATACCCAGTGAACTCAGGCAGGTTTGCATGTGTAAAGGTTTTGGTACAACCCTGACTGGAGCAGCGTTGCAATGGTTCATCAATCTCCCAAATGGAAGTATCAAGAAGTTTGCAGACCTGGTCAATGCCTTTAATCAACAATTTTCAAGCATCAGAGACATGGCTAAGAGACCCAGTAACTTGTTCAGGGTAAAATAGCTCCCTGAAGAATCTCTCAAAGAATTCCTGGCCAGATTTGTCAAAGAGAAGGTGGCCATTTCCAGGTGCGACGAAGAGACAGCGGTAGAAGTTTTCAGGCAAGGAGTCCTGCTTGACAGTGACATCTACGCAGACTTAACCAAAAAAGCCTGTCCAACCTTTGCCACTGTTCAATCCATCGCCTTAGAACATGTCAGATTGGAAGAAGATCTCAACTTCAGAACAAACTCATCCGGAGGAAAGCAAAGCTACGGACACACTAACAGGAAAAGCTCCTACCAGAAAGGAGGCAACCCCGGATCAAGACCTATTCCGGACACTGAACGATCCAAGTCAACATGGCACAGGAACATAAAGGTAACCTTTCTAGCTTACCAACTATTCCTGAATATAACTTTTCTATAAATACTGCAGGATTGATCAAACGCCTGGAAAGCCTGGGAGATACGGTTAGATGGCCCAAGAAATCTGACAACCCTAGGAAAGACCCAACAAGATGGTGTGACTTTCATCAGGATATCGGACACACCACAGAAGAATGCATTCAACTCAGGAAACAAGTGGCGTACCTCCTAAAGAAGGGCTATCTGAAAGACTTAATCCAGCAGCCCAAGAACAAAGATGAAGGACCAGGCAAGAGAGATCCAGGAAACAGCAGAGATCCTCCTCCACCTCCCCCATCTATGAAGTCAAGTTCATAAACGGAGGCTCAGAAATATGTGGCTTAACCAGCTCGGCTGCCAAAAGAATCTCCAGGGAGTCTAAACTTCAACCCCCTTCCAGGTCTAAGTCATTACATGCCGTTACTTTTGATGACTCAGACTTGCAGGGAATATCAGACCTACACCATGATAGCCTGGTAATTACCATGCAAATTGGCACGGCTAAGGTATCAGGAATCCTGATAGACGAAGGCAGTTCAATCAACTTGGTGATGCTCGACGTCATTAAAGCTATGAAGATAGATGAAGAGAAAATCATCAAGAAATCCAGTGTCCTAGTCGGATTCAACGGAGAAACAAAGAACACCCTGGGAGAAATTAGCCTGCCAACCTATGTGAAAGGCGTAGCTTCATATGAAAGATTCGGGGTAATGGATTGTCTATCCTCGTATAACGTAATCATGGGCAGACCATGGATCCAAAACGTCAAAGCAGTCCCGTCAACATATCATCAATGTGTGAAGATACCAACTGAATGGGGGATAACCACCATCAGGGGAGACCAGAAGACGACCCAGGAATGTTCCACTCAGGCTTTGAAACCTTAAAATTCAGGTAAGTCTATCCCCTGTTAGGAAAGAATATATTTCACAATCACAAATGGAAACAGGAGAGGTCATTCTGGACCCAGAATTCCCTGACTGTGGACAGCGGGGGCCCACAGGGGCGCTTGGGAGGAAAGAGAAACAAGCGTTTGCATTTTTGTTGGATTCGCCACCAATTTTTATGGGAAATTGGAACCGTTCGAATACCTCGTGTCATGTCAAGACATAAAGTAAAGACATGAACACTAAGCAATAGTTACCCTTAGCATTCTATGTCTAGAATGACTCTCGTGGATGCCAATGAACACGGGTGTTCACAGATATCTGGAGTAAGGGGTGAGGGTACGTATTAGGAAGCTCTTTTGATCGAACACCTAATCCCGCCCGCCTCGATAGCGGCCTCTACTAATGATTAGGGAAAATCGTCTATACTCGATATATCGTCGATTATATGCATGCAATGCAATATCCAAGTTTTGATCCTAGCATGTGAAGATTAGACCAAGTCGGTGAACAATCAATTAACATACAATTGGGTCGAAGTAGGATTTAATGCTCAATTACATGTGAAAACATCCAAATGATAAAAGAAATACAATAATTATAAATTACAATAATGAAAATTACAATAATTACATTGGGTTAGGCGATTTATGTCGAAAATACCTTTAAAACGGATAATTTGAGAAAAAGAATAAAAGAGTGAATTACGACAAAACAGAAGGCAATAATACGATTAATAGTCAATTATACGTAAACTAAATAAACTAGGTCAAGGCAAAAACGGAGTTCAGGGACAGAATTCAACCTGGAACAGGCGCAGCAGAGCTGCGTCCCTTGGAATAGGCGCAGCAGAGCTGCGTCCCTTGGAATAGGCGCAGCAGACGCTACGTCTGTTCCTGACCTGAATTCTGGCTGTGAAGCCGAAATTGCGTGTTGTTAATATTCGTTGGTGAATATAATGATTGATTAAATTATTTACTCGGATGAAAGTGATTAATAGGTTATTTAACATATGAATGGGTCATTAAAACAGTAAAACATGGGTGAGACGGAATTAAGATGGATTAATTACAGGAGTGAACGATATTAACAAACTAAACAAGTTAATTGGACTAAACTAAACATGATGAATTAATGAATAACATACGATGATAAAAAGATACAAATATACCAACGATGAATTCCAGAAACTCAATATGAACAAATCGAATTTCTACAACCCGGATTGAATTTAATGACAAAAACCCGCAAATATGAGATTATAAGGGATTTAAGTCGGATTTATGACGAATTATATGCTAATGAATGATGAACAATATACATATGAGATTATCATGCTATTATAACAAAGAATTAACAAACAAACGAAACAAAGACGAATAAAACAAGACGAATTACAGAGGACGAAGGAAGAAGAAAGGAAGCAGGAACTGCGGCAGCCTCACAAAGAGGCGCAGCAGGTACTGCGCTCCTTCGAAGAGGCGCAGCAGTTGCTGCGTCCTTTCTCGACGTTTGTCTACTGAAAATCCGTAAAAAAGGTTTTAAAGCACGGTTTTAGAAATCGGTTTTAATGAGGTATTTTCGACATAAACCTTACAATCGTGATACAATAATTAAAATACAATAAATAAAAGAGAGATTATACACCCTCAGACTTACATGTTGACGAAACGAGAAGGACTAGGATATCGATTAGTGATGCTCGACGCGAATGCAAAGAAAGTGCCCTCGTAAGAGGAAAACGATTAGATTAATTAAGTTGATTGATTGTGGAGTTGGTCAAATTGGTCGGTCATGCAAACGAGGCTGGTACTCAGAAGGATCCGAGCTTACGTGGTCGAATGTTCAAGCACGTAGACGCCAAAAAGTAGGAACAAAGGTCTAGAATGCAAAGGGAGAAGAGAAGGGCGGACACTCACGTGAGAAATATGAGGAGCGAAGGCTCCTATTTATACTAATCACGTGAAGGAATTAGGGTTTCGGAGACTCTTTGGAAGTGAATCTCGGAAAGATATGAAAAAGATACGAAAAATACGCAGAACAGGACCTGGGAAGAGGCGCAGCACCTGCTGCGTCTGTTCCCAAGTGGTTTCCTCCTGCGGAAGAAAGATTTCCGTGTTTAAGTTATGGTAGGACGGAAATAATTCGGTTTTCCTTAATATCTTATGTGAATATTTCGGGAAATTGTTTACCAAAGGATGAAAATTATGAAATATGGAATAGAAATATCCGGAACATTCCAGAACATTCTGACTCGGGATTTAACGGTTATCAGAAAATGGAGACGGTTTTAGGCCCAGACTCCAAATGCACTCTAATTACTGTCAAAACGGCCGTATCGGCACGTAGATGACAACTAAGAGGTAGATATTAATATTTGAGCAATCACATGACGATAATCTTACGAATTGCCACAAATCGTTCCGCGTACCAAACATGCGGCCCAATCATCACCGGGTGGTTTGCGAGAGGTGCAAAAACGAGGTATCTACACTGACAGGAAGGTACTTGTAGGGTCAGACGCACCTGACTCAGTCAGGCCCAATCTGGTCAGCTTCCTCAAAACTAAAATGTCTTTTTTTGCTTGGTCACATTTTGATATGACTGGTATAGATGCTGATATTATAACTCATAAGTTAAATATTGACAAATCCTTTAAGCCTGTAAAGCAAAAGAGGAGGAAATTTGCTGCAGAAAGAAATGAAATTATCAATCAAGAAGTCGACAAGCTATTGGACATGGGAATGTTCAGGGAAGTGATGTACCCCGACTGGCTTGCAAATGTAGTAGTTGTCCAGAAGAAGAATGGCAAGTGAAGAGTCTGTGTGGACTACACTTACCTGAACAAGGCCTGTCCAAAAGATCCATTTCCCCTGCCACATATTGATGCAATGGTGGACGCCACTGCAGGCCACGAGATGTTAACATTCATGGATGCCTCCAGTGGATTCAACCAAATAAAGATGCACCCCGCAGATCAGTAAAGCACAGCCTTCATTACTGAAAGAGGAGTATATTGTTATACTGCCATGCCCTTTGGATTAAAAAATGTAGGTGCAACCTATCAAAGATTAGTCAACATGATGTTCAAAGATCAAATTGGAGACACCATGGAAGTCTACATCGACGACATGGTAGTCAAGTCAAAAAAAGGCAGAAGACCACATCAAAGACCTTGAAGTAGCATTTCAAATACTGGAGAAATTCAACATGAAGCTAAATCCGCAGAAATTCCATTTCGGAGTCTCAGCAGGCAAATTCTTGGGCTACATGGTGACAAAAAGAGGAATAGAAGCCAGCCCTGAACATATCAAAGCCATGCTGGAGCTAGAACCACCAAAAACGGTTAAAGACATACAAAAGCTGACAGGAAGAATAGAAATTGAACAGGTTCATTTCAAGGTCATCAGAGAGGTGCAAATCATTTTACAACCTGCTCAGGAAAAATAAAGACTTTCAATGGACCCTCGACCACCAAGCTGCCTTTGAAGATTTGAAAGCATACCTATCCTCTCCACCCTTGTTGGCAAAACCAGTCAAAGATTTAACCCCTCGACAAAGATACCTGTCGATCACGGAGATCTTTATCGGCATAGATCCTGGTCAAAGAAATAGACGGACAGTAACACCCTGTCTATTACGTAAGTAAAAGTCTACTAGATGCAGAAATCAGGTATGGCCTACTTGAAAAATACGTTTTAGCTTTAATTATGAGTTGTACCAAGTTAGGACCGTACTTCGAAAGTGACCCTATAATAGTCAGAACCAATCTTCCTATTAAATCTGTACTCAGAAAACCTGAACTATCCGGACGAATGTGCAAGTGGTCAGTCCAGCTAAGCACCTACAACATAACCTTTGAACCAAGAACAACAATTAAGTCAGAAGCACTAGCAGACTTTGTGGCTGATTTTAGTCCAGCCCTAGAACCCGACCTGATAAAAGAAGTAAACAGACTGACCAATAACCAGACAGACCTAGAGTGGACCCTGTTCGTCGACGGTGCAGCCAATATGAGGGGTACCGGCCTAGGGGTAGTACTAAAATCGCCACAGGGGGATAAGATAGTACATGCTATAAGTTGTGCATTCGAAGCTACTAACAATGAGGCAGAATATGAAGCCCTAATAGCTGGATTAAAGGTATGTATTGACCTTGGTGTACAAATGTGACATCCCGCGATAAAGCGGAAATATAACTAATAAAATGCGGAATTTTAAGGAATTTTTAAAACTTTTAAAATTTAAAGCGCGGGTTCACCAAAATCTAAAACATAAATAAAGAGTGCGGAAATAAAGATTTTAAATTATACAAACGTGATAGTCAAGGTGAGGGAAAATATATCCCTCGAATGACAAAACAATAAAAGGTGGGTCTAATCAATCCTAATAAACCGACTACAAGGCCAAAGTGCTCGCTAGCTCACACATGTCTTCACCCCATAAATGCACCATTGATACCTGTCATTCATGTAAACATGAACGCCACAGTCAGTGGGGAGTAACTCAAGGTTCTCCCAGCCACAAAATGTCAAAACGAACATAGCAAAGAACTAAAACAGGTAAGTCATGTAAGACTCTTACAAAAATATGGATATCAAGTTTATGTTTAAACATGGCAATTAAATGAGATGGAACAAGATAGATCAACATTAGCATGATAACGATTAAGCTATTCATGTGAGACAATTAAATAATATGAAGGACAAGAATACGGTAATCTCTACCAAAGCACGCATTTCGAGGAAATTCAACATAGATGTGAGATTAGAATCCGAATCATGTGAAGCAGCTAAGTAAGGGATCAACCAATGCAATTTACAAGAATAGAAATTGTAGCCATTATTTGGAAAACCACTTAGCAAACATTGTACGGGACGTGGCTACTAATGTCACATTCATACTTATGGCTTGCATCTCACCATAAGAACGGATGGGATCATCAATCCCGACGATCATATCGCAACTAGAGGGCTTATAGCTCACCCCTAGTATCCGATAGGACCAAGACAAACAACACAAGGCATAACTCTTACCTTGAAAGACAAATACCAATATCTATAACCAAGCAAGACCTTTACTACTCATATATAAATATATAATTCCCCTGGTAGGACGACAATGGTACTCCCAAGACTCAATCCTAGTCTAAATCGCCGACTCTCGGGCGAACGGTCCCCGATTCGACATGCGGCAGAACAGTCCGCATCCAAGACTCGATCGACAGAACAGAAGTCGAGAACCCATAATCGGCAGAACAGTCCGAAAGAGGCGGAAAATATGAGTTAAACCCACAATCGGCAGAACAGTCCGAAAGAGACGTAAAGACAAGTCAAGCAAAATGTATAGCATAAAGGCATTGTCACCAGAATACGATATGAGGTAACCCACAATCGGCAGAACAGTCCGAAAGGGGCGGGAAAAACATAAATCAACCAACTCCCAGCAGAACGGCACGAGAGCAACGTAAATAAATACTTGGCAGAACGGCACAAGTAGGGCGTAAATGTAAACCAAGCATATATGATAATATCATGACATTTCTACAAGGATACGACTCTTACAAGTAATTATTATAATCATCTTTTCATACTTGTAAGATATAAAATAAACATTTCATTTTATAATTATACATGCCGGTTAAATAAAATATAACAAGCGGTAATGAATAATTTACGTCATGTGAAAATTTATGAAATGCATACAATTGAATACATGTGACAAAGTGAGTCCAAAGATACAAAAGTAGTGAGTCCAAAAGAGATAAGAATATGAGTCCAAAAATTTTAAGAATTTGAGTCCAACAAATATGAGGAGTTGAGCCCACGAAGTAGAAGTCAGTGAGCCCAACACCCACCATCACACACAAAACGAAACCACAATCAGAGGAGGAAATAAAGGAGGGGTATGGCTCGACACCGTGACCAACAGCCTGGTCATCAGCCACGTTATGGCCGTACAACCACCAGCCCTTGCCACTCACAGTCAGTCCAATGTCGCGGCCAGACTGCACTTCGCCTTTCCCCGCACCAAAAACAGTCCTCAAAACAGAGGTAAAGCAGTTCAAGACCCGGTATAAAACAAGGCTCAACAGTCCAAAACGAGGTTTTCAAAGCGGGAAAAATAAGTACACATGAGACAACGTCAATGCGAGGGAAAATAAGCGAGAAGACCAACCCGAGGGGACTGATTTGTCCGTCTCGAAACAGAGAGCGAAAACAGTCCCGATTGAGCTCAGTTTTCAGACGGAAATTGAAGACAAAGGTGAGACGGAAACGCAACACACTTAAAGTACAAATTGCCAACACACAACTCGCCCAAGAGGTTCAAGAAGGAACGAAAAAAAAACAGACATGGCAGCAACTTATTAACCATATAAAGAACAGTGAACTCGGTATCCTCCCCCCATACCCGAATCCAGTTTAAGACGGGTCCAAGGTAACCAAAACAGCCGCGTTAAAAGACCCTTAACAACACAAAATCAACCCATTCATGAGGAAACATACAAAGACTTGAGCTTTACGATAAATAAAGAGAAAAAAACGAGTAGGAAGGACGGATTCCCGACATTTTGTCGAGTAACCTATTACCGTTACCTTTTTGCTCTCCTAAACGTCCAAGAAATCGCCCTACGATGATCTTAAACCCAAAAATGGCACAGAAAAGCTCTGAAACTAGATCCTTTGAAAGACGACCGAAATGCAACAGACGAAAGTTTGGCTCTTTTTTTACATAGAAAGAAGGAGAATGAGGAGGGGAAGCTAATGGTATAAAAATGGTGAAGTTTGGTTGAGAAATAAGAGAGAAAATGGGGGATGAGGATGACGGAAATGGAGTAGTTGTTGCTGCTGTGTATTGTTGTTGTTGTTCGCTGTTTGCAGAGGAAGAAAGGAAAGAAGTGAGGGGGTGGGGTTGGTCACACAAGACAACAACAATAAATAATAATAAAAACAATATATAATAATAATAATATATAATAATAATATTATCTAATGATATAAATAATACTAATAATATAAAAGTAGAGTGAAAAAGGGTAGGTGGGTGCGATGAGTTGTCGATAAATGGTTGGTTCGGATTAAAGTGGGTACAAGGTAAAACGTGACGGTTTATAGCTAGACGGAAATTAAGACATAAATTATTATTATTACGGTCACTATTATTACCGTCCGACCAAAAATACGTATACATTCATTCTTTTATAAATTATGCCTCAAGAATATAATTTAATAATACGTATTTTTATAAAAAATGAGCTTTTATATAATACGTTCATAAAAATCGTGTTTGACATAAAATTAATTAAATTGAATAATTCAAAGATATATAATAAAGTGGTTAAACGGTTTAATAAATTTTAAATGTCAAAAGGGGAAATTCGCGGGTGTTACAACAAAACTTAAAGGTACGCACTGATTCCCTTCTTATTGCAAACCAAGTAAATGGAGTCTATACTGCAAAAGACTCAAAAATGATGCTCTATTTAGAAGTTGTCCAAAATCTAAAAGGCAAATTTCGTAATTTTAATATTGATCAAATACCTAGGGACTTGAATACCCAGGCCGATGCCCTAGCCGGCCTAGGATCCAACTTCAGCCCTCCTGATTTTGATAAAATCCTCATCGCACATTTATTAGAACCTGCAATAAATAAACAAGATGAAAGTTTCCCGATATATATTGCCCATTCATGAACAAAACCTTACTATGATTGGCTCCAACAGGGAATCCTTCCCCTGAATAAACAAGATGCCAGAGCACTTAAGATCAAAGCTGCTTCATATACTATTATTAACAATTTGCTTTTTAAGAAATCACAGGCAGGACCATACCTCAGATGCCTGGAACCACAAGAAGCTGAACAGATATTATCAGAAATCCATGGAGGATACTGTGGAAATCATAAAGGCGGAAGGAGCCTGGCAAGCAAAGTACTCAGAACAGGCTACTTCTGGCCTACCCTGAGGGCCGATTGCTTGGAATTCAGCTCTAAATGTGAAGCCTGCCAAATTCATGGACCATATATTCACCAACCATCTGAGGAGCTACATTCCATATCCGCTCCCTGGCCATTTATGAAATGGGGCATGTATATAGTAGGAAAACTACCTCAAGCACCCGGGCAAAACGTTTTCATGCTAGCAATGACTGACTACTTCTCCAAATGGATAGAAGCTGATTCATACAGGCAAGTCAAAGAAAAGGATGTCATAGCATTCATCAAACGTAACATCATATGCAGATATGGCATACCCTCTGAAATAGTATGTGACAACGGCACGCAATTCGTGGGAAAAAGAACAGCAACTTTCTGTGCTCAATGGAACATCAACCTGGTGACCTCCACACCAGGTTATCCAAAAGCCAACGGCCAGGCAGAATCCAGCAACAAAGTAATAATCAGTTGCCTGAAGAAGAAACTAGAAAGAAGGAAAGGTAGATGGGCTGAAGAACTTCCCTTGGTCCTTTGGGCTGACCGGACCACGCCTAAAACATCTACATGCCAAACCCCCTACTCCTAGGTCTATGGGTGTGAAGCAGTAATCCCAGCAGAGGTCAACATCCCATCAGCCAGATGCAGCCTGAATACAACAACAAGCAATACACCTCTAATGGAGGATAGCCTGGACTTAACAGAAGAATTGAGAGATGCAGCCAGCATTAGAATGGCAGCCTATCAGCAAACAGTGGCCAAAAGCTACAACAAGACTGTTAAAGCAGAGTATTCAGGATATGAGACCTCGTCCTCAGAAAAGTTTTTCAAAACACAAAGAAGAAAAACGCAGGCAAATTGGCCCCAACCTAGGAAGGTCCCTACCTGATTGACTCAATAGCCGGTCAGGGCGCTTACAGGCTACAAACCCTGGATGGCGAAATGATCCCCGGAGCTTGGAATGTTGCACATTTAAAACTATTGCACATATAAAATATATCCCCCAGCCCAGGTATAATCTTTACCTTACCACTTTCTGCCTGACTTGATATGCAACTAAATGTATGATACTTGCCATTATATGAATAAATGTCTTATATGATTCTTTTCATTATGTGCCTAAATACTTGTTAACATTCTCGTCTTTCTCTTTCCCCTTACCAAGTAGAATCTTCAATATTTGTTTAAAATAATGTACCTTACTTAATACAAATTTTTAAGGTTGAGGGCCACTCCACTAATATACAAACTACTCATGTACAAAAAATATCCAACTTTCAGTTGCAAAAATAGGCCTTAAAATATTGAGCTCAATTTAAATATACAAACTTGGGAAAACTTTTCCTGGATTGTATGTCATAAATGGGTCATAAGCCCTCCAGACAGCAGGGGACATAAGCCCTCCGATGTGCAATAACCCCACCCATGACACAAAGAATCGGCGATCCAAAGAAGGAAACTGGCCCGATCCATCGAATAATCGCCGATCCAAGTACACATCCAACACTACAAATATGCCTTATCAAAACACAAAGAGAAACCATCAAAGATCAATTATTTAAAGATCGAGACAAGATGTTCATTCCAAAAATACCAGCCCTACAAACCACACACCTAAAAAGTAACAAATATCCATTCCAGGAACATCCCCCCTGGATGGGCCAAAATAAAAAACAAAAACACAAGTCTAAACAGGTTTCGAATCAGAAACCGACTCACAACCTTCCACCATTTCCTGATCAGCAAATTTCTCTTTGGAAGGAGGAGAATCCACTTCTTCTTTATAACCCATATTGGCCAAATCAGGATATTGGGTGTCCAGAGCTGTCTCATCCCGATCCGGATCCCACTTAGCCCAGTCAGATTCCGGATCCCTCATAGCATCAACCCGGCCTTTCCCAAAGAAGTACTGAGCAGCATCAACAAGCCGCACCTCCACCAGCTCCTTCTCAGCACCAAGATCTTCATTTTTCCTCAGCTGATCCTGCATTGCCTGCTTCTCAGCAGCCCAGCTCTCTTTTGACGGCTTCAAGCTCTTCCCTTACAGCTTCGAGTTCTTGCTTGGCTACTTTCTCAGCATTTTTTGCAGCCACCTCGCAAACCAAAGCAGCCCTAGATGCCTCCCTGGCCGACCCACCGAGATCAAGTACTACCTCATTACCCCCGGACGTGTGTAAATCATGGTTAACCTTATCCAATTTCTCTTCCAAGCCAGTAATTCTAGCCCAAGGCGTCCTAAGGTGACGACAAGCAAAAGAACCAACCCAACATCCAAGCCTTATAGAAGAATGAAAGGAAATCAATTAACCAAACCCAAGGGAAAAAATGTAATACAAGAATACATAATAATAAAAAAATCCTTTGCAACTAACCTCCTTAGCTTGAGAAGCAAGAGCGACAGCCTTTGTCATAAGAGAAGACAAGAGAAACACGACTTTAGTAGAAGACTTAAGGGCATTGTCAGATAAGAGCTGGCCGCTGATATTGGCAGAAAAATCATTTATCTGTGCCCGAGCAAAGATCCATATCATCCAACCGAGTAGGCACTTCCCCGACGCTCCCGATTGGTGGGCTCGAATAGGCTCTTTCTCTCTCCCCTCTTCCTCAGGAATGACAGCTTCTCTTCTCCTCTTGGAAGGCTGAACAACCTCTGGGGACACAAGCCTGGGCGGCTCCTTATGAGGCTGAACATCAGAAACCAAAATATCAAGAGTCTTGTCGCTCCCACTACCGTAGCCTCTTGACTCTTGGACTCGCTCAACAATCCTAGCAACCTGACCTTCAAGTCGGCAAAGATCAAGCTAGCCAATCTAGCAGAAGATCTATATACCGAATATATAAAAAATATAAATAAGTATCGTGAACGAAATAGCGAGAAAGATGGCAAATCAACACAAAAACATAAAGATGACATACGGGAAAGAGCGGTGGAGCTAGGCTTGCCTTTAAGTACTTTGACTACACTCAGCTTAGGCTTCATATACCGGGCAACAAATCCCCGCCCGGACTTGTGCCAAGTCCTCTCTTCCTCGTAAAGAGCAAGAAAGGCCTTTATCCTTGAAACGGATTCCTCATCAAGAGGATCAAAGTTCATCAGAGTCGCAATCATCCCCAAAATACACAGGTAAAACTTAAATATTCCAAATTCGTACAATGTAAAATGCAAATTAGGAATACAGGAAACCTACCACTCTCCAGAGGAGGATATCTCAGATAATCCGGACCGACCCTAGAGTGTCGGTCCAGGATAAACAGTAAGTCTTCGCCCGACCTTTATCATCTCCGAATCCAGGTTAGTAATTAATGGAGACATTTTTGACTTAATTCTCAAATTGAAACGACCATTAGAGGGATTTTTCGGATGATATACCGCCTTGATGTCGATGAATGTGATCACAAGTTTATGTTTAGCACATAAATTTTCAATAGAGTGGACAAGTTTCCAAACCATTGGCATAATTTGGAAAGGTGATACTTTCATGGCACGAATAGTATCAATCATTAAAGGATTAAAAAGCAACTTACAACCAACCTTGAACGCCCACTCGTAGATGCAGAACCAACCAGGTGACACCCAGTTAGCTCTGACTGGACAAGATTCAGGGATCCAAACTTCAGCTGAATCAGGGATCAATTTTTTCTCTCTAAAAACCCCATCATAGTTCGTTTTCAACAGATTTTCTTCAGGGAAAGAAGATTCAAGAGATCGGAGAGCAGAGAAAACAGAATCTTGGTATTTAAACGCTATAGCGTGAGCAGGAGGATCAATTTCAACCACCTCCTCCTCATG
This sequence comes from Silene latifolia, assembly GCF_048544455.1. Classification (NCBI taxonomy): domain Eukaryota; kingdom Viridiplantae; phylum Streptophyta; class Magnoliopsida; order Caryophyllales; family Caryophyllaceae; genus Silene; species Silene latifolia. The sequence continues at coordinate 16,808,134 of NC_133529.1, forward strand.
GGTGTCTGTTGGTTCAGGTTCAGCCACAACCTTTTGTGAAGCAGGACGTTTTTTGGCTCCCATATCCTTTATTGTTTTATTAATTTTTGTGGTAGATTAATAAGATTAAATGAAAAATACAAGTAGCAGACTAAAATTTCTGGGAAATAGGAAAGAGTTTCAGAGAGAATATAGCAAGAGAAGTAGAAGAATTTTGGTAAAGAATAAACTCATCATCATTATCGTATTTATAGGGGAAGAATAACGGTGCAAAAACCCTAGAAAACGCAAAACTGTCAGCATGACATCACGTAGCTAGCCGTTGTAGTGTTTAACGGTCACTAGAAGTCTAAGAGTCATTGAGCAGTTGTGATTCTTTTTTATTTTTTGAGCCCGGTAAATTGACATCCCACCCCTCGTCTGATCCAGCACGGGTAAAATGTCAAGGAGCAATTGTTAGGCCCAATTTAGCCTGGTCTGACTTCAGTCTAGCCTGACTTAATTAGGCTGAATGGGGCAACCAGAGGCCGGACAATTACAGTTATTATTTGACAGGAAAGCTACTCAAAAGGCCTGGTAGAAATCTTTTGCAGGCTAATCAATCGGCAAATCAACAAGACAATTATGCACAAGCCCTATTTCTGCGGAAGACCAAATCCAACTACAAGAACGTGAACATCTCCACATACTGCAACGTGCAAAAAGGAAGAAGGGGAAGTTGTTAAACAAGAATGGGTCAACGGGATTAATAGGGAATGTGCCCTATTAATTAGGAAGTGGTTTCTAACGGCTAGGAGGAGTGTGAAGATCAATTGTAAACGTTAGAATAGAGAGGCTATAAATAGATGGGAGAAACATTTGTAAGATATACGAAACAATACACGAAAATCTTATACAATTAAGCTTGTTATTCTTACTCCACTGTGTTCATACTTTCTGATGGGGCATATTCTGCACCCGCTGACCGAGTCAACATATTGAGCAAGGTCAAAGCCAAAAGACAGCAAGTCAACGTATTAGATGACCCTAACCGACGCACAGCCGACTGTCATTGGGTCTCGGCTAGGCAACTAGCCAGCCGGGAGGCATATCCGCGTACTCACATCCAGTCCCCTCGGCATGGAGTCAACCAGGCCAGCCGGTCTGCCATGGGTCCCTCGGCCGAGGGTAGAACAGTATTTCCACCTGCTAGCCACTTGGCCACTACGTGACAAAAGGTGAAAGTCTATAAATACTCCTCAATTCTCATTGAGAGAACGATCCGAAAACTATCCAAAAACTCACTAATTAATCTGGTATAAAACCCCCCTTATCTCTCTACAATATACTTTGCCAAGTTAACATACAACTCATCTCTTTAAGTTTACTGACTTGAGCGTCGGAGTGAGTACGCTCGGTAACAAGCCGAGCCCTCAGTTTGTTCATCTTAAACAGGAAAGAGTGAAAGGAAGGGACAAGTCAAAGACATCATTCAACAAGCTTACGTGGTCATAATCCTGCTCCGGAATTACACCCGGAACAATTGGCGCCGTCTGTGGGAATAGATACTAAAAGCTAGTCATCTCCCTTACAAAACAAAACAAAACCATTCAAAGAGCTAAGAAGATGTCAAAACAACAAGAAATAATTGTAAGTGGCGAAACTGCATTCTACCAGGATGACGCGTTCCCTAATTCTGAGATCGGGCAGTCCCCCACCGGCCGAGTCATTGAGCCGGTGAAGTACGGGATGCCAAGAGAGCCAGAAACACCGCTGCCGACCGGCCAAGTCACTGTCATGGGACATGTGTTCGATGCGGCCAAATTGAAGCTATTCCTGGACTTGATGGGTGGTACGCCGGTTACTCCTGTCACGGCGATAGGGGCGGCAGCGCCTCCACAGGTGACCAGGGCCCACAAAGTGACTCCGAACAACTTGACCGGAGTAATACAAAGAGCTGGGCATGCTAGGACGCCTGCGGAGCCCGTGGTGCCAGTGGCAGACCAAAGTCCTTCCCCCACTCGCGGGAGGACAGCGTCGCCGTGGCAACAACGAGGCTCGCCCCGAAGAAATGAAAGAAGTCCGACTCTCCAAAGTCGGACAACAAGAAGCCCTTCCCGCCAGATGGAGGGAAGCCGGACTAAGGTTGCGAGGAGCCGATCGCCGCGTGTCATTCGACACGTGGTCAGATAGCCCCTCAATGCCTATGTCCTCGAAGTCTCGGTGCCGACCAAACTGAAGCTGCCGCCCCTATCATACAAAGGGGATAGCGACCCAACCGACCATGCCGAGGCTTTCGAGTCATACATGTCGGTATGGGAGCAACCCGATGAGGTGTGGTGCCAAGTCTTCCCAACGACCCTCCACGGCATGGCTCAGAGTTGGTACAAGGGGCTACCTAATGGCTCGGTATACTGCTATGCCGACCTGAGAGACAACTTCATAGCCTAGTACGCCTGCAACAAGAGAAGGGCCGTGGAAACCTCGGATCTCCTAACTATTCGACAGGGGGAGGACGAGTCCCTCCGAAGCTATGTGAAGAGGTTCGACGCTAAGGTTCAGCAGATTCGTGAGCTGAACACCGAACTGACGGCCTTCGCACTGATGAAAGGTCTGCCGAAAGGCGAGTTCAAAAATGAGCTCATCAAGTGCGAGGACCTCAACCTAGACTCCGCCAGAAAGATGGCCGACCGAGCCGTAAAGGTGGAGGACTATCACAAGACCTGGGTAGGCCACAGCGAAGCTGGGCACCCAGAGAGGAGGAGCCGTCGGGACAACGTAGATGAAGGACGCCATGACATGAATAGGTCACGGCCTGAAAGATTTAATAGGAAACAGAACTCGGCGGGCGCCGGGGGGAGTTCGGGACCATACACCCAGAAGCGGTACAGCGGTCTCACCCGCCTGGTCAAATCACCAGCCGAGGTCTTTGCCCTAAGCAAGAATGAAGGGCAGAAATGGGCAAGGCCCCCCAAGGCGAGGGGGGACGGCGACACTAGCCAGTTTTGCGATTACCACGCCAAGCCGGCCATAAGACCGACAACCGGCATCGAGGAACGCCATCGAGGAGCTAATCCGAAAGGGGGCCCTCAGCAAATATGTAGCTGGAGGCCCAGAAACAAGCTCCGACGGGGAGAATAGAAAATCAGTATTCCAGCGAATGGGAGTGATCCAGGTTGTCATCGGGGGGAACGAGAACGGTGGGTCAGCTAATGGGCACAAACGGCATTTGAATGAGCTATACCAAGCCATCAACTTTGTGCCCAAAACAGCGATCCCCGCATCCACAATCCCCGATATAACCATTAGGAAGAAGGACTACGAGGGAGTCGTCGCTCCGCACAGCGACCCGCTTGTAGTCCACCTAGACATATCCAACCACTTGGTCAAAAGGTGCCTGATTGACACAGGCGCCTACACAAACATCATGTTCAGGGAGTGCTTTCTCAATCTCGGTCTGAAGATTGAAGACCTGAGCCCCTGCACCAGCCCGCTATACAGCTTCTCCGAGGCCGGCCTGGTACCCCTGGGGTCAATCAGACTGCCGGTGATGTTTGGCCAAGCCGATGCGGCCAAGAATGTTTTATCTGAGTTCGTGGTCATTGATGGTTCGTCTGCCTACAATGTTCTCATAGGCCGAGTCACTTTGAGCGAGGCCGATGCAGTGATGTCCATCCGGGCCCTGACATTGATGTATGTCTCGGACCGGGGGGAAGCGCAAAAACTCGTCTCAAAGGACGAAAGAGACGAAATAGTCAATGTCCAAGTATCTGCCATAGGGTGCAACATGCAATCCCTCAAAGTGGCGAAAAAATCAGAGAAAGGGAAGAGCCCATCCTTACAGCAGGAGGGTGATCCGATGCACACCAACGTCGGCATGGTCGAAGGAGCCGAGACCGAGGAAGTGGAAATTGACCCAGAGCGCACCGTAACTATCGGTGCCGACCTGGAGCCAAAATTCAGAGCTGATCTCCTAGACCTGCTGAGGAAGAACAAAGATGTCTTCGCATACTCAGCAGCCGAGATGCCAGGCGTGAGCCGGGAGGTGATCGTTCACAAGTTGAACGTACTCTCCACCGCTCGCCCTGTCAAGCAGAAGATGAGGAACTCCTCGGCCGAGAAGGATGAGGCCATCAAAGCTGAGGTAGATAAACTATTAGAAGCGGGCTTTATCATGCCTTGTACTTACCCTGAGTGGCTAGCAAATGTTGTAATGGTGAGGAAGTCATCAGGGGCGTGGAGGATGTGTGTTGATTTTACCAATATTAATAAAGCGTGCCCTAAAGATTGCTATCCCTTGCCTCGAATAGATAGTTTAATTGACGCCACGGCAGGCTACACTATGCTGAGCCTGCTAGACGCCTTCTCAGGGTACCATCTGGTATTCATGGCCAAGGAAGACATGCCTAAGTGCGCATTCATCACCATACACGGCACATACATGTATAAAATGATGTCGTTCGGTTTAAAAAACGCTGGCGCAACTTACACTAGGCTGGTGGACAAAGTGTTTCAAGATCAATAAGGGCGAAACATCGAGGCTTACGTCGACGATGCTATTGTAAAAAGCAAGTCTGACAGCGAGCACTTGGCCGACTTGAGCGAGACATTTTGTTCACTAAGGAAATATAGAATGAAGCTTAACCCAAAGAAATGCAACTTCGGTGTCCGGGCCGGTAAGTTCCTCGGCGTGCTTGTCAGCGCCAGGGGAATTGATGCCAATCCAGAGAAAGTCCAAGCAATACTAGACCTGCCGGAGCCGAGAAATCGAAAAGAGGTTATGATACTGACCGAGAGGATGGCGGCTCTCGCCCGCTTCATCTCTCGGTCGGCCGACAAGAGCACCCCGTTCTTTAAAGTGCTAAAGGGGAATAAAGACTTTAGCTGGGGGGAGGAACAGAGCACGGCTTTCAAGCAGCTGAAAGCCCACCTTCTAACTCTGCCGACCCTATCCAGGCCGACGCTGGGGGAGACGCTATATCTGTACTTAGCAGTTACCTCGGCCACGGTCAGTGCCGTGATCGTCATGGAAGAAAATAAGCAGCAATGCCCAATTTAGTTTATCAGCCATACACTGCTGGCCGCCGAAAGAAATTACCCACTGATTGAAAAAGCGGCCTTCGCCGTCGTCGTTGCCGCAAGGAAGTTAAAACCCTACTTTGACGCACATCCCATGACGGTCTTAACCGACCAGCCATTGGAGAAAGCCTTAGAAAAATTCGAAAAATCCGGCAGACTTATCAAATGGGCGGTGGAGCTCTCCGGCTTTGGCATTCAGTACAAGCCGAGGCCTTCGATAAAGGGGCAAGCGCTGCGGAGACTTCTGGCCGAGTGCACATATCAAGAAGAATCACATCCCGGTGTGTGGGAAGTGTATACCGACGGGTCCTCCACGGCGAACAGCTCAGAGAGCGCAGCATCCTTATCACCAGCCCTAACGGGGACGAGTTTGAGTACGCCTTGAAGTTTACCTTCTCGGCCTCAAACAACGAATCCGAATATGAGGCGGTGATAACTGGAGTCGAGTTAGCTAGAGCTGCCGGGGCAGAGCATATTGTGTTAAAGACAGATTCACTCTTAGTGACTAATCAAATCAGAGGAGAGTATGAGGCTCGAGACGACGGGATGGTGAGGTACCTGGAAAGGGTAAAAGCCGACACCGCAAAATTGAAATCTTTCCAAATACAAAGTCGTCCCCAGTGTCCGAGAACAACCGAGCCGACGCTCTCTCAAAACTTGCTAGTTCAAGCATCAAGAATGTCGTCGAACCGTCTTTGGTGGATATCGAAATGCTAAAAGCATCACCGAGACCGTCGGCATGGTGGGCGACATCGAAGCCGAGACGACGTGGATGACTCCGATAATTAAATACAAACTGACAAAAGAGTTACCGGAGGACCATGGTCTCTCTCTCGAAGATAAGAAGGATCGCCGCAAGGTACTTGGTGTTCGAAGGAGAGTTATACAGAAGGTCCGTGATAAGACCACTCTTGAAATGTGTCGGCCCAGCCGACGCGGAGCTTATACTGACAGAGATTCACGAAGGCATCTGTGGACACCACATGGGGGCGAGAACGTTAGCCCACAAAGCTCTCCGAGCCGGCTACTTCTGGCCGACCATGCTGAAAGATTCCAAAACAAAGACCAAGAAATGCAAGAATTGTCAGATGCATGCTCCGGTAATACATGCACCTTCCCGAGACCTGCAACCGGTACTTAGTCCCCTACCATTTGCACAATGGGGGATGGATTTACTAGGACCATTTCCGACGGCCTCCGGAGGAAGGAAGTACCTGATCGTCGCCGTTGACTACTTCACCAAATGGGTCGAGGCTGTCGCGGTACCTGCCAAGACCACGGCGGCCGTAAGAAAGGTGATTTGGGAGAACATCATAACTCGTTTTGGGTTACCCCAAGTCATGGTATTTGACCACGGCCGAGAGTTTTGGAGTGACATGGTGATGAACTGGCTGGAAGAGCTCGGTATCAAATTCGCATACTCCTCCGTCTGCCACCCTCAGAGCAACGGGCAGGCAGAGGCAGCTAATAAAACAATATTGGACGGGTTGAAAAAGAAGGTTGAAGATCTAAAGGGAAGATGGGCTGATGAACTACCGGCGCCCCCGTGGTCACTTCGAACCACGGAAAAAGAAGCAACAGGTGATCCATTCCACCTAGTCTATGGGTCCGAGGCCGTCCCCGCTAATTGAAGCAGCGGTGCCGACATTTAGAACGCAAACCTTTGACCCAATCGAAAATGAGGAAGGCCTGAGAGCCTCCCTAGACCTGGTCGAAGAAAGTCGAGATACGGCACGGCTCAACTTGGTAGTATATCAAAACCGAATGAGAAGAGCATACAACCGTAGGGTCCACAAAAGGGACTTAAGAGTAGGAGATCTAGTCCTAAGAAAGTCGGCTGCAACAAACAAAGGAAATATCTATGGTAAAATGACGGCCAACTGGGAAGGACCCTACAAAGTGGTTGAAGAAATGAGGCCGGGACGACTCGGCCGACAGACATGGGGGAGTGCCTCCGATGAGCCACCGGAACACGGACAACCTTAGAAAATACTTCATATAGCGGCGGAGGTGTCCGAGACCGTTGTGGGCACCCCAACGCGTGATTATATCTAATGAAGAGTGATCCAAGTTTTCCATCAAAATGAAGAGTCCCCTCCGTAGTCGTACCAAGGTAGACGCCACGCCAAAGCCGGCGATCACCGCAATGGCGATTGATACTGCGAAAGCGACCAACATGCTTAGTAGACGCCACCGGCAAATCACTACAAATGCATTGATACTCGCGAAAGCGACCAACATGCTTAAGAACGTATGAGTACAGATTGAGAACGCATTGATCGCCGGCCAATCCGGGAGTGGCAGAGGAAGCGATCAATATGTCTATAGATATGAACGCTGTCGAGCCGTAACCTCGATTGCCTCGGCCAAAGACAGGAGTGACGGGGAACAACGACCGATACGCTAACATGTTCACAACGGCAGTTGGGAAGCGCAAATCTGACCGCCTCGGCTAAGACCGGGAGTGGAGGAGGAAGCGACCGACATGCCAACATGTTTAAAAACGTTTAAGTACAGTTGAGATACGCAATCTAACTGCCTCGGCCAGGCCGAAGGTAAAAACGAAAAAGCGCTCAATATGTTAAAAACGTAAGAAGACAACTCAATGGAGAATGAGATCAAAGCCTCGGCCAAGCCGGAGGCAAATAAACAAACTTTATTGAAAAATGTTTACAAGGCAAAACAAAGTCGACGGCCGTCCCCATAGGGAAAGCCTAAACACAACCTACCAAAGTTTATCAAAAAAAAAAAAAAAGAGAAGGTACAACAAAAGGTTACAAACATAAGACTTGAAGCGCCAAAAGGATGGCAGGGAGGAAAGGCTCAATAGTTGGCCCCGAACATTTGAAGGCCGTCGGAAAGGGCCGGGTGAATTTGGTGACGACCGCCCGTCTCCCTATGCTTCTTTGCCGCCACCCGGAAGAAAGAGGGGCAAAGATCACCAACGGTGGGCGGTCCAGAGGAAAGCTTGGTAGCTTCACTTGCCTTTGCCCTCTCAGCCTCCTCTCTGGCCTCCTTCACCTTAGCATCCCGGGCCGCCTTCTCCGCAGCCTCCTAAGCGGCCTTCGCCGCCTTCGCCTCATCCGCGGCCTTGGCCTCCGCAGCAGTGGCCTTCTCATCCAGAAGCCGGTCAAAATCTTGCCACGGGAAGGAGCCTTCAGAACGAGCTCTTTAATTGCATCCCTGGTAGCATCTTCACTTGGTCCCGATCGGGCACACATGTCGGGGATGATGACGGTCTTTGCGTCTCAATGTCCTTCTCCTCCGAGCAAGGACGGCCTTGGTGTTCCTATGCTCCTTCGCCTCACCGAATGCGAGTCTTCCATCTCTCCTTCGCTCAACCACGGCCTTATAGCCGCCCTCAAATTTGTCTTTGTCCTCCGCAGCCTTAGCGGCGTCGGCCTCCATGAGCCTCAACCTTGGCTCTCTCGGCTAGGACCGCCTTTTCGGCGTCCTCCTAAGCTTTCGCTCGGCGAGGAGGTCCTTCATGGCGGCCGGAAGTCCTCCCTCGACCTCTCGGCCTCCTTCTTAGCAAAGCGGCAAGCTTGAGCCTAAGTCGTTCAAGCGCAGGGCAGCTCGAGCCATGACCTTTTCTTGCTCCATAATATGAGCGCCGGCTAGTTCAGCCCACTTCACCAACCTCTTGGACAACCTTATGCCTTCCGCCGTAAGTCGAGCGGGGAAACCTTCGGGATGAGGAGTCGACGGTGACATTTCTATCGCCCGTCTCCGCACAAAGTTGCTTCTCCAATTGTCGTTCGGTGAGAGAACGATACCGGCGGCGACGGGCGATCTACAAAAATCCAGACAAAGCATCCATGTCAACATTCATCGACATATCAGAAAGCCTGTCATCAGGGACGCCTAGGGAACCTGCTAAATCCGAGCCATGGGTTAGATCCGTACCGGTCCTAGCCTTCTTGGGCAGAGGGCCGGCTGACCCCTTCTCTTTCCCCCGCCTCAATAAGCAGCAGCAGAGGCGCCTTTTCCTTCCTCTTATTTGAAGGAGGAGGACCCTCCACAACGGTGACCTCCTCTTTAACATCGACGACCACCTGCTCCTTTTGGACTACGGGGATTGAAGATTGAGCTAGAGTTGACGCCGTTGCCGCCGTAGACGTTGTTTTTGGTCTCCGGCGCGGCACGTTACCGCCAATTTCCGCTCGAGCCGCCGCCACATCCATTGCCTTCATCGCCTGCTCTATAAGCTCGTGCGGGGCGTGTCATGCGATCACGTGGCGCGGCCTTAGGATGCGGCTCAACAACTCTCCCGCCCGGTCGAGTCCCAACCTTTTTAGGATAGAGATGGAAAGATCCCGCCGAATCGATCCGCAAGAAACAAAGCAAGAGTTAAGTAAAAGAAGTAAACGGGGCAAAACGAAGCATAAAAAGCAAAATAGGGCCTCACACCAACCCCACTCACCCGGCCGAGGGCGCAGATGAGGCCGACGTGGCAAAGCGGCTCATCTTGAAGGACGATCTGCGTCGGGGGCATCCATCCCTTCGGCGTGCCATCCTTCTCAGCCTCGAACAGGCTCATTGCCCGCTCTTCGTCCTCCTGAAGATAGACCTTGTTGGCGTCCATCTTAAGCTAATTCCGGGAGACATATCTATCATGCTCCCCCTGACTCTCACACCGCAAGTTGACGCGGCTCGGGAAGGACCGGCGGTGGATAGTCCTCCCAAGCACCTCAACATATACCCACCGCCCCTTCCGGTCCTTGCAAGAGGTCAGCTTAGAGACGGTCCACGTAACCCGGCTCCGTCTCGCACGCTGTACCACCCCGTGCCACCTAGGGTAGTCTCGTCAAGATGATGAAGCCGCGGAACGGGGGTTAACCGTTAGGGCCTCCCCCTTAAAGAGACAAAGCCACACGAAGCCAATAATAGTCCTAATGGCCAACGGATGCAGTTGTGCCACGGCGACGTTCATGGCTTTGATTATGGCGGCGACGTGTTCATTAAGAGGAAATCGGAGCCAATACTTCGGATGTCCGATATACACGCCGTCTGACCTTCGGGAGGGCAACAGATCGCCCGATCACCCTCGGGGACAACAATTCTATACCCCCGCCGAAGGAGTAATGGTCTTCAAAAAGATCGGGGACCGGAACAACTAGCGAACTTATTCGTCCAAACACGATCAGGATTGATCGAGCAGGCTTCGCCGTGCCACGAATAACGCGGCCTCCGAGCCTCGGATTGGGTCTCTTCATCATCATCATCATCGAAACCCTCCAAAAATTTCTCCTCAATTTCAGGAGAAGGCGACTTGGGACCCCAAACCCTATCGGGGTGACAACCAGTGGCTCCTGTTCATCAGACGCGACAGTTCGCCGCCCCCGCCGCAGAGGTACTTGGGTTGAGCATCAGCAGAAGACATGGTGACAACAATTATTTAAACAAGTAAAAAGTTGGGAAAAATTTGTTTGTTTACCTTGGAAGAAAGTGTTACGCCGAGTAACGCTTTGAAGACTAGAGAGAAATTTCTTCGTAAAAGCTAAGAGAGAGGAAATTTTTTGAGAAAATGAAGTTTGATGGCCAAAATGAGGGGATAACTGCTCTATTTATAGAGAAAAACCCATTCAGTGGACCAATCAGAGCAAAGCCCATGAAACGTCCACCAATCAATGCCAAGCCACGTGTCAAGCATGCAGCCACGAAATGTCAATCGACATACAGTTACCAATCTTCTTCGACACGCTCCTTGGTATCTACTTACCACCGGCCAGCTGATCATCCAAGCTTGGCAGCACCGGCCGGGGGCAATCAAAAGCAAACGGCACTCTCAACCTTGGTCTCGGCCAGTGCCATTTTCTTTTCCACATCGGATGTCCATTACACAACCATGTGGAGGAGGGATATGGTACGGCCTGAACAGAACCAAGCCGAGGAAGAAGAAGCCAGGAAAGAAGTTCAACTTGCTCAGAATACGCTCAACACTCATCGAAGGTCCATACCACGGCATAGACTACGCTGGGGGCAAATTGATGGGGCATATTCTGCACCCGCTGACCGAGTCAACATATTGAGCAAGGTCAAAGCCAAAAGACAGCAAGTCAACGTATTAGACGAGCCTAACCACGCGCACTGTCGGCTACTGTCGCTTGGGTCTCGGCTAGGCAACTAGCCAGCCGGGAGGCATATCCGCGTACTCACATCCAGTCCCCTCGGCATGGAGTCAACCAGGCCAGCCGGCCTGCCATGGGTCCCTCGGCCGAGGGTAGAACAGTCTTTCCACCTGCTAGTCACTTGGCCACTACGTGACAAAAGGTGAAAGTCTATAAATACTCCTCAATTCTCATTGAGAGAACGATCCGAAAACTATCCAAAAACTCACTAATTAATCTGGTATAAAACTCCCTTATCTCTCTACAATATACTTTGCCAAGTTAACATACAACTCATCTCTTTAAGTTTACTGACTTGAGCGTCGGAGTGAGTACGCTCGGTAACAAGCCGAGACCTCAGTTTGTTCATCTTAAACAGGAAAGAGTGAAAGGAAGAGACAAGTCAAAGACATCATTCAACAAGCTTACGTGGTCATAATCCTGCTCCGGAATTACACCCGGAACACTTTCCTTATTATCAGTCAACTGATCCAGCAACATAAACATTATTATTCTTATAAATTATTCCATCCATCACTTTATATCTTTCCAACAATATTAGAACTAGATACCTACACTACTAAATCTTCAGGCCGGATCCTTTCAGGAGAATTCAGGCTAAAACAGTTTTGAAATTCATTATAGGACTCTTGTTGTTGAAGGCTGCAGTACCACCTTCCGGATGAGCAGCCTGTTGTTTTTGATAATGATAATTTCATTGACGACGTTGTAGATAAATCATCGATGGGAGTATCACAGTTTTTGAATTGGATGGGCTGTAACAGTTCTGAACAATGGGATATGCAGGTTGCAAAAGAATTGTTATATTGTAAATTCCCAACTAAATTTGTTTGGAAGAAGAAGGAGCGGCAATGGAGTCTTAGAAAAAAAGGGTTTACGATTGGTAGGTTGGTTCACGTCCCACCGAACTGCGGAGAGCCGTATTTTATGAGAATCGTGTTGAATCACGTTAAGGGTCCCAAGTGTTTTGAGGACATCAAGACCGTCGACGAAGTTGTCTGTCCGACATTTAGAGAAGCGTGTTATAAATTAGGCTTAATTGGTGATGACAGAGAGTATTTTGATGCGATAAAACAAGCTGCAGATTGGGGGTCTGGATTCTACCTTCGGAACCTTTTTTCGACTTATTACAGTCTGGTACTTTGTCTATGTCGACCACAGTTTGGGAAGAAACCTGGCAGCTTCTTTCCGACGATATCCTTTATAGGTAACGCAAACTTCTTAAAAATCCAGGTTTGTCTTTTATATCACTCTACATTTATGGCTCCCTTGATTAGAAAAGTTTTTAATAACGGGTCATTTGTTTACTTTTTCACTCTATGTCTCATTATATTTATACTTCTGCAACATCTATTTATCGATCAACAATATATGCAACTTTTTTCCCTATATCAGCCTTACAACTGACTGATGAATAGTTGAAAAATTATGCTCTTATGGATATTGAAAGTTCTCTTCAATTAAATGGGGGTAACCTAACTAGATTTCAAGGTATGCCTCTTTCAGATTTTTCACCAACGAAACACGTTAGTAATGGATGCATTGTCGTACGACAAACAGTCACTGAGGGAATAAAATGAGCGTCAGCTATCTTCAATGACTGATGAACAAAGGTCGGTGTACAATGAAATAATAGACGCTGTTTAAAGTAATAGAGGAGGGGTGTTCTTTATTTATGGATATGGCGGAACTGGGAAGACATTCATTGGCGTTCTTTGTGTGCTGGCATAAGAAGTAAGGGAGAAATTGTTGTAGCAGTTGCATCAAGCGGAATTGCAGCAACCTTGATACCTGGTGGTGTAACAGCTCATTCGAGATTAAGCATTCCGCTCAACGTGAATGAGGACTCTACTTGCTCTCGAATTAAGCCTGGTGGTGATTTAACTGAACTTTTGATAAGGGCCAAACTCATAATATGGGATGATGCACCTATGACTCACAAACATAGCTTCGAGGCTGTTGATAAAAGTTTGAAAGATGTAATGCGCGTTGTGATGAACGAGAGAAATGCCGACCGTTTGGAGGTAAGGTGGTAGTATTCGGGAAAGATTTTCGCCAAACTCTACCGGTTGTCTCCAAAGGAAGTAGAGCAGACATTGTGCGTGCATCTCATTGTTCATCGTATTTGTGGCCTTCCTGCAAGGTATTCTTCCTTAATAACCATACCAATATATATGTCTAACAACGTTATTAGTTACAACGATTTTTAAAAATTAAATATATAAATATAATATTTTAATTTGTCCAGGTGCTTAGACTGACAAAGAACATGTGTTTGCAAGTTGGAAGGACAAGCGACAATGTTGACGACATAAGAAAATTCTCAGAGTGGATCTTGGAAATTGGAGATGGTTTAGTGGGCTGTGAAAATGACGGGGAAGTCGATCTACAATTCCCAGACGACTTACTCATTCAACAGGTGGCGGATCCGATTGCATCAATAGTAAATGTCACGTATCCGGATCTACAAAGCCGGTTGTGGAACCCAGATTACCCCCAAGAAAGGGCAATCCTCGCCCCTACTCACAAGATAGTTGAAGCGGTAAATAACTACGTGTTGTCGAAAATTGATGAGGTTATATATCTAAGCTCCGATGAAGTTTCTAGCGATGATAGAGGCATGGGTGACCCTGACCTTCACTCTATCGAATACCTCAATAGTATCAAATGTTCCGGACTCCTGAATCATCAATTGAAGTTGAAGGTCGGTGCTATGGTGATGCTTCTCAGGAACATTGATCAATCACGCGGTTTATGTAATGGTACACGATTAATTGTGACTGATTTAGCGCTACGCGTGATTAGATGTACGGTTTTAACAGGTAGTCATAAAGGTGATCACGTGCATATTGCTCGACTAACACTGACTCCGTCGGACTTCAGTAAATTCCCGGTACGTTTTAGCAGAAGGCAATTCCCCATCGCGGTCTGTTTTGCCATGACACTATAAACAAGAGTCAAGGACAATCTTATCTCAGGTCAGCATCTACCTTCCAAGACCAGTTTTTAGTCATGGACAGCTTTACGTAGCGATTTCCAGAGTTACAAGAAAAGAAGGTTTGAAACTTTTGATTTGTGATAGTAATAAGGTTAAATCAAATACAACAACTAATGTAGTCTACCATGAAATTTTCCAATATTTGGAATGGTATTAGACTATTTTCGTTAAGTCTGCAGTTATGTTTCTTCAATTTGATTGTAAACTCTTTTCAAATTTGACAATTATTTCCATTTTATAGCGATATTTATAGTGGTTGCTTTTTGTTATTTTCCATACATTGCATTTATTATATACTATATACTATGTTTCATGTCAAAACACCGAATTTGTGCGTTGATATCACATATTTAAAACATGTGCAAGTTTCAATCCCTAGCAAATTTAGCACTGTTTTACTCTATTATCAATAAAAAAGAAATAGAATATAAAATATTCATGTATATTACTTAACATTCTTTAAATATTATAGTGATATCAATGACTATAAATTCATACCCGTGCAAATTGCACCGGATGAAAACTATTATAAAATAAAATAAAAAACTTTATATTTTATTTTCAGAAGTTTGAGTCATATAATATTTTTATTTAATTGTTTTCAATCGCCATTTTTTTGTCCCATAATTATTGCTGCTACTGATTATTATTCATAAATAATTTGATAATAGTTGACTAAAAATTGACCCGAACGTGAAATGACCGGCTCGACCCGAAGTCTACCAACCCAAAATTGATACGACTCGATCTGACCCGACTTGAAGCCATCTCGATTAACCCGCTTACCAGTGGTTTTGATTTTGCAGGAAGACTTAGGGGTCGTTTGGTTCACTACTTAGGAATGAAATGGATTGGATTGAGAAACCATAGGAGTATGGGGTTCCAATTCCATACTTTCCAAAACATGTTTGGTTCATTAGAAAAATAAACATGAAGGAATGAAGTTTGAATCCATGGGGAGGAGGTGGGTATGGGATTTCAAGGGGTTGGGGTGGAATTCGAATCCATCGGGATTCTAACTCCATTCCAAAATACCCCAACCAAACACTAAATGACTAGAATTCATTCAATTCCATTCCAAACCTCCCAACCCAACACCTCTTTATATTCTCCTTCTTTCTTTTTCCTTTTTTTTGTAAGAAATACGTTGTTTAACCACATGTCCATAACTCCACTAGTAGGTTTCATTTTAGACGATCTATTTCGTCTGAGAGTTTTATATTACCATTTTTAAATGGTAAAATATGGTCATGGATGGGAGTACCCAAAAAAATGTTCAAAGATGACCATAAAAACGGTCACATAAAGGCTAAAGCTCATGTGAGGCCTTCAAACAAAATACACCATTTAAAATGAGAATTTGTGCAACTCTACCGTCCATACTACCGTTTGCTTTACTATTTTTTTCTTTTTTCTTTTTTATATTTTTGTTAAGAAATAATTTGTATGTCTTTTAAATTTTAGGAGACGATATGGAATTTTTCAAGACAAGCAAATCGCAGGAGGATAGCAAGGAGTACTTGGTGACGGTCGATCAAGCCAATCACCAGGGGCGTCCTAAAGTAAATGGGAGGCCCGTGACCACAAAAATATGAGGCCCTAAACATGAACATACAAGTGCATTATACGTCGAGGTTTGTATTGAATTTCATCAATAAAACTTATAAATTCGGTGGCCAAATCCAAGGCGTCTTGTTCGCCGCTTTGTGGTTGCCCGTGGCCTTTAGACACCTCTGCCAATCACACAACAGATAATGGAGTCAAACACGTCATCTTTCCTCCTATAACGAGTCCCTTTGCTTTGTCATGAATAAATTGCCGAGGACATATGTGAACTGCTGGTGATAAGAAGTCGAAGGTTCATCAGTTCTTATTAATATTCTGTTCATCACATCATGAAGACATTGGCACCGTGCCACCTTTGGCAAAATTGTTACAAGACTCTCCAGAATTATTGTTTTGCAATAAGAGTTATATAAGACGCTTTATACATTATTTCGGAAAAAAAAAAAAAAAAAAAAAAAAAAAAAAAGACGCTTTATACATGAATTTTTTTTTTTTTTAAGTGACAAAAAAAAGAGTCAGCATGGCAATTTAGTTAACTTTCATTGGTGGTTGACATCAAATCATTTTTACATAGTTTGATGACTTGGTGAGCTGGCTGGTGGCGTAAGAAAAAGCTGGTTAAAATTTGAGAGACAAACATACCAAAATTCATCTTCTCTTGCACCAAGTTATGTTAATGAGACAATCTACTCAATCTTCAAATCATCTCTTAATAAATGCTGTCCTTCGATCTAATCTTGTATTCAATCCACATTCATAAACCTTGTTTATCCCTTTTTCATCACAATTTCTTACAATTTGATAACCTAATTTTATTATTTTTACCATCAGTTTGAGCAAATTGGGTTCCAATCATTGTAATCATGTTATTATTTCTGCAATTGAGAACATGGGTTCTCATAATTTTCATGTTTTCAGCTACCCTTTTCAGGATTTCGTCTTATGAGACTGATTTCTTTGTTGCTAACAAAAAGTTGCTCATGAAAGAGAAAGTTCGACATATGTGAGTTTTTCTCAAAGTTGCAATTTTTTTTTTTTTGTATTTTTAGTTGAGTGGTTCGTAGAAATTGTTGTTACTCATTCCGTCTCATTTATTTGTTTACCTTTGATTAAAATACCGCTCACAAAGAAAAGGTAAACAATTGACTGGGACGGGGATGAAGGGGTATATTAAATTGAAATGTTTGCGCCCTTATGCTTAATTGTGGTAAATTAGAGCTTGGTATGTTTGTAACTTGTTGACATTTGATGATCAAATTTGAGCGTATAGAAATTGGCAATGGTTTGTCATTGTATGATCAATCATAGACTTCTACATTTAACTTTGTGGAGCCAATATGAATGCATTTCTAGTACTCCTTGTAGACTTGTAGTTGATATGCATTGCTTGAAAGACGTGCCTTTCTTTTGTTGCTATCGAAATTTGGTGTCAAACTGAGCTAATAATCTTGTAAGTCTGCCATATGCAAGCCTTCTTCAAGTTTTAAAATTGTTGTATTTCTGGATGAGTAGTGTTCGGGATTGCTCAATAACGGTTGAAGGATGTTTCCGCTTGTGCGCATTTGTTTTGATGGTATACCGTATATGCATTGGCCTATTTCATTCAGTCGAACTGTTTGAGCTTGCATGCTTTTATGTCGTGGGCTGAGCTTGGTTTTACTTTGAAGAGCGTTCTTCTTGTAGATTGCATGAATTGCTCAAAAGACTTGCCTTTCATTGTCACAGTTGGAATTTGGTGTCAATAGTCAAAATGAGCTATTAATCTTGTACTCTGTATTCTAAATGCCATTTTGGTAATAACTTCTTTGATTTTGTTTCAACATGCTTTAGGGACCACCTATGTTTAACTTCCACATGTTCTTGCCATTTCGAGCTTACGAGATGATTTCACATTTTATGTTCTTTTATCTTTCAGGTTCTATCACGCGTATGACAACTACATGAAATATGCATTTCCGGTTTGTGGAGTTCATTTAAGTTATTTCTGTAAATGTTACTTTGCTTAACAGAGTTGATTTTAGTTATGTGCTCTAATCTGAATTTCTTGCAGCATGATGAGCTGAAGCCTCTCACAAAAACTTTCACCGACTCCCTTAGTGAGTTGGGCAATCTTAGGGTAAGATTTCTGTAAAGATTGAAATTAGCTATCTGTTATTTCCTTGCACACGGTTGACTGTTGGTCTGCTTTTTCAGCTACAGAATTTGCCGCAAAACTACAATGGTTCTGCCCTTACACTTATCGAGTCATTATCCAGGTACATGCAGTTTATGCGTTTGTTTTTTCCGTAGTAAATTCTTTGTTTTTTACTTAGGTTCATGTTGTCTTTCAGTCTTGTCATTATGGGCAACAATACTGAGTTTGAAAAGGCAGTGGGATGGCTTTCTAAAAATCTAAACTTTGATGTGGATGCAAGGGTGAATTTGTTTGAGGTATGTTTCTCAGGCTATTGGGATTTGGGTGCTTTATAAACAGATGCGATTTTAGATACCCATGTTAAATAAAAGAATGGTTTCTCATACTCTGCGAGTGTAGTCATTAAACCCATTGCGCGTCAAAAATTGCTGCCCTTGGTTAATCACGCTTCTCTTTTTGCTCAATAAGGAAATGTGAAGGGTTGTACAATCGATACAAATGAATCAGGATAGTTTTTTGTTACCTACTTAATGGATTTAGTATCTTTGTTTTAACCTCTATTCTAACAAACATAGCAGCTCTAGTTCCTGTACTGTAAGTCTGTAAGAATGGATTAGTGGAGCAGATGTTGGGTCCTAAAAGGTAAAATCATGACTAGGGTTTGAAAACCACCATCATCGAAACTGCCGCTGTGGCTCTCCTTAGACCAAAATTAATGAGTAACGGAGTTTTCATGTGAGACATTCCATAAAATCACACATACTTCATCAACATGTCTACTAAGTTATTACTGTGGAGTTTTGGACGAAACTACTACTGCAGTCTTAGGCTATTTTGATCGGTGTGCATTGAAAGTTTATTGATTTTCTTCTCTTGATGACATTCTGTAGTGCAACATAAGAGTTCTTGGGGGACTTGTTTCTGCTCATATGCTTGCAACTGATTCTAGAAACAGGTTCACTCAAGGAAATTACAAGAATGAGTTGCTTAATCTCGCTGAAGACTTAGGGAGACGCTTTTTACCTGCATTCAGCACTCCAACAGGACTACCTTATGCATGGATCAATCTAAAGGTAATATGGCATTTTAAGTATAGGGTATCGCATTAGAAAGTTGTCTTTGTGAGTTTGGGTATTTGTCTGACTTGGAAGAGAGTATCTGTCTTTACCTTATCATCTCTATCACTACTTTATCGTGTTTGGTCCGCTGGATTTTCTATAGTTGACAAAGTACTTCGTTGAACTACTCAATGTTGATTTTTCTTTTGTAGACAATGTTTGGCTTTTTTGGATTTGCCTCTTCCTTCTATATTTCCGAATACTTTTTTGTTTGGCAAATCCCATGTTGTTTTTCCTGTGATGGATATGGGTATGGTTAGAGTTCTATCTAATGGGGCTACTGTCATGCTCCAAGTTCTTGTTAAATATGAAGGTTGATAGCTTTTGCTCCAATTTCTGTGACAGCACGGAGTAATGGAGAGCGAGACAACTGAAACAAGCACATCTTGTTGTGGTAAGGAGCTTATTTATACCTTGTAGTTCTGGGGAATTTCATGGAATCATTGATAATTTTTCCTTATTATAGTGCTCTCATCTCAGGATCCCTGATACTTGAAATGGGATCATTATCAAGATTGACTGGCGACCCACGTTATGAAGATGCTGCATTACGTGCACTGCGAAAGCTATGGAGCATGAGAAGCTCATTGAATTTGATGGGAACCACCCTGGATGTGGCAACTGGCGAATGGATAGAATATTCTGCTGGGATAGGCGCTGGTAGGTTCCCAATTTTACATCACACTCAGGATGGTATTCCGATTCTTCGTATAACCTTGTAACATTTGACGCTCCAACACGGGTTTGACTCTCGTATATTCTAACCATGTCTAGTTAATTTCACTGTTGGGATCTGAGGCAAATATCAATTGGTTTTCTCATTGCTAATTTCTGGTCTAGTGTAGGAGTTGATTCATTCTATGAATACTTAGCGAAAGCCTATATTCTTTTTGGAAAGGAAGAGTATTGGAGGATGTTTCACTCTGCATATGTTGCTGTTCAGAAATATTTCAGACACGGTGCATGGTAATACAGTCCGTATTCTTGTTAAAGTCATGGCATGTAGGAACAAAAACACAAAACAATCGTTGATGCATGAATTTCTCTGCTTGAGTAGGTATCATGAAGCTGATATGAGAACCGGACATGCAACTTACTGGCAACTTACAAGCCTCCAAGCATTTTGGCCTGGGCTTCAGGCAAGTTTCAAATGATGAATTGATGCTCATTTTTTGCACTGGCGGTTCCACCTATAAAAACTCGGTGTCCCCGACTCCCCGGACATCAAAAAAAAAATTTGTTTGCATTTTGTCCAATTTTCCTGATACAATTTTAATTTGTAATTTTTACTAAATAATAATCTCTAAATTTTTTTGTCTCCCCCACTAGTGTTTGGGACTACAGCTTTATTGACCTATCTCTTATTAGCTCTTCTACCATACATAGGTTCTTGTTGGAGATGTTGCAGCAGCAAACTCGTCTCATCGTGAGTTTTTTAAGGTTTGGGAGACATTTGGGGTTTTGCCAGAAAGGTATTGTGCCTTCAGGCTTCAGAGAACTCCACTTTACTTTGTTGTTGAGGTTAATGGCTATGACTAGGAGCTTCTGACATAATGTTCACTGATAACCGAGCAACTCAAATCGTTTTCAGGTATTTGCTTGACCTCCAAATGATGCATCCAACAGAAAAATATTATCCATTGCGCCCGGAATTGGCAGAATCTACATTCTACCTATATCAGGCAACCAAAGGTTGGCTAGAGATCTTAAGGCTTCAGTTTTACATGATAGTATTTATCTGGTCAGTTGAAGATGGGAGGGGATGGCATGCATTCGCTTTTCCCAGCTACATGTTTAGTTTTTCGATTGTGCAGCCTTGACTAAAATAAAACAGTCGTCAAAATGGGGTTATGGACATTTTGCCAAACTATTTACAAAAATTAGTCCATGTAGGCTTTTTTTTTCCCCAAGGTGTGGAGTGTCATGGCTTTCTAAAACGATTTCGCTGTATTCCTCGACAATCTATGCTCTTCACAAGTGATTCAGTGAAGTAACAGATTAAAAAAAAAATCTCAAACTTAATAGAATGAACATTATACATGATGTTCCTGATTTAATCACTCACGTTTGTTGTATGGAATGTGGGCTTTGTGTTCAGATCCATGGTACCTCCAAGTGGGTCAATCAATAGTGAACTCGCTGAATTTGTATACCAAAGTTGAAGGAGGTTTTGCAAGCGTTCGAGATGTAAAAACTATGGTATTGGAAGACCATCAGCACAGTTTTTTCCTCTCGGAAACGTACGTTTTTTCCCAGTCATGGTACAATTATGTGAATAATGATCTGTGGTACAAAATGTAATTTATCATGAGCTATCTGCAGATGCAAGTACCTGTATCTTCTTTTCGATGACTCCTTTTTACATGGTGAGAATTACATCTTCACAACTGAAGGTCACCCACTTCCTGTGCTTAATTCCTGGCACGATCGCCTTCCAGAAACGTATATGCTGTCTAACTATACTTTCATTCAGGTATATGACTTCACTTGTTTAACCTGTACTGCCCATTCAATGCTGGCCTCAAAGTGATTAAAGATAGACATCAAGTATTATCACCGAGCATTTTAACTCACCCTTCTTTACACAACAGGGAATAAATCAGGTGAGGCGTGCAAGTGCAATGTCACTCCAGATATGTCCTGCAACAACTTCAAACTCAGGCATACAAAACAATCAAGTGCATGAAAGCGTGTGCCACGTCCCCGATGCTCGGAGTGATCACAGATGCTCAAATGATGAAGATTGTGGAGTTGATGCAACATCATGCAGGTTGAGATCGTGCAGCATGGCTGGTTATTGTGGTGTATGGTTATATGTGTGAATAGTTATAGATCCAAGTTTTTGCTTGCTACAAATTTCAAGAGATGTAGTCAGGAATGTAGTTAAAGGGCGGCACTATACGATATAGTAGGTATCGTTATAGAGGTGAATATCTTTCAAATCATGTATAAACCATCAGTGTTAATTTGATCAAGTTACAAATTACTGTAATACAGGATACTTGTTTAAAAATAAAATCCTTTTTTTGGTGCCCAACTATTTCTACCACGCCCTGAGCCCTATGAATCTCTATGATCAATATTTGTTAATCTGTTACGTGATTGTGCTCGACTGCTTGTAAAGCGGTGGAGAAGAGATCTCGTTTGCAATGTGCGACATTATAACTTTGTACTCAGTATTAGTTTTATCAAAGTTGTTGGAGTACTTGGTATTTTTTTTTGGTGATAACATGCAAAATGCAAAAAGCAGTTAATTCTGCTGTAGGTGTTTAAAATAGAAGGAAAAAATGTCAGAAGTGGGATTTGAACCCACGCCCTCTCTCGAAGACCAGAACTTGAGTCTGGCGCCTTAGACCACTCGGCCATCCTGACTTGTTGTTTGTCAACCCAATGTTTTAGTTCATATCCAGTACACTTTTGCAATGACCTCAACTACAAGTCTCAAGTCTCAACCCAAAGTTTTTGTAGGTTGTCCTATTCATTGAATCCAACCAATCCAACATGCAAAATAAGTAGGAACAAATAAAGCATTTGAAATATGTATAAAATTCCATCTTATTAACCCACTTGCAAAACGTTAACCCGCTTATCCAAAAATTAATCATAACCTCAACTTATATTCAGTCAAATCCCGCATTTAATCACCTCTATTCCTCCCACAAATAAAAAATAAAAATAAAAACAATTATTCAAACAAATTAAGCTCGATTTAATACTCGAGCAATTTTCAAGCGAACTCAAGCTTCAATTTTTTTAAGATCAAGAGAGTTCAAGTTGAACCTAAACTCGAGCCCAAAATCCCGATTCACATCATATCGGCTCGGTCACACGACTCACGCTCACGCTCACGCTCACGCCCCTTCATCAGCATTACTCCCGCATCGTTTAATTTCTCCCATTTGTGATCTTTCTCTTCGAAAAGCTTTAGATTGAAGGTCGATAATGGCGTCCTTGCTCAACAAAACTCAATTTTTCTCTCACCTCCGATCTTCTACTCAGGTACTTCTTCTTTCTCACTTTCTCTCTTTAGTCTCCTTCATATCGTCTCCTGATTACTTTCTTTCTCTATTTT
Source organism: Silene latifolia (assembly GCF_048544455.1). Taxonomy (NCBI): domain Eukaryota; kingdom Viridiplantae; phylum Streptophyta; class Magnoliopsida; order Caryophyllales; family Caryophyllaceae; genus Silene; species Silene latifolia. Next base: position 16,831,190 of record NC_133529.1, read on the forward strand.
CATTACTAATTCCTTTTTTTTGTATACAATTGAAGAACCCTAATTTATTCGCGCAACAGAGTCGCGGATTTCACATCGACCTCGGCGATCGTGAGAAAGCGGTCAATTTCTCTCCTTTTATCTCGATTGTGTTTTTTTTTTTTTTTGTGTGTATTTTGTTGGGTGATTGTTAATTAGTGATTGTTTTTAGTATATATCCAATGAAATTTGTCGAGATTATATCTGATGTTTGTATATGAACACTAATTTTCTTAGGAGTTCATGAGATTAACCCTGATTTCATAAAAATTGGGGCTAATTTTTTGAGTTAGTAGATTAATGGGTGTATGGTTATGGTTTATGCTTAAACATGGTTGTCGCCGTTATTTTAACATGACATGGTTTTTCGTAGAAGGAGAATTCTCTTGTTTTTGCTACCGATGCTTCGTACTTCTTGCCACATGCTGAGTAGGTCTGGTTCTATGGAAGCACATTGGTTACTGGCAGCGGCATGTTTGTTTTAGTAGAGGTCTAATTAGCTCACTGTTTTGGCTGCGATTGTTTACCCTTTTTGGGATTTTGTGGTCAGTGAGAATAGGGGGAGGGGAGAAGGAATGGGAGAGACAGAAACTTTGAAGCGACTAGTTGTTGACTAAATTGTTATGGTTTCCATAGTTATTTCTTCCATCGACATTTGATTGTGGCAGAAGTGAGGTTTGAGAGTGAAGTGGTCTTTATAGTGGCCGTTTGAATATTTCAACTTGGTGAGACTTGAGTTCAAATGGGCTGAAAATGAGGCATTTGACTAACCCATGAGGCTCTTCTGAACTAGGGTGAAATTGCATATATCCGATCCCACCTTACATTACCTAGGGTGAAATATATGTACATCTAGCACCCCTTGGAGGATGTTATAGGAACTTCTGAACTAGAGAAGATAGTATGACCGAGTAGCCTAGTCATCTAGGCTGAAAATAAGGGCAGAAGAAGTTTAGAACACTTATCACTACCAACATTTTTTGTAAAGCTTATGCCACTCACACCCTGTTGCACAAAAGATTTCCACAACGCCCCTCGCCCCTTCCTTTTATTTTCTTTGTTTACCGTTTCTCTGTTAGGATGTTTTAACTATTTGGGAGTTGCAACTTGCAACATACAATATAAGTTTTTCCTCTAACGCCCGTGGTTGTTTCACTTGTTAGAACTTTATTTCCTGTTACAAAAACTCTTAAACCTGGAACTTGTAGTCAAAAGTCAAAATTTGATACTCCAATCTTGACCATTAAACTGAAAAATGGCCCTTGATCAAATGGGGGCCAATCAAATGAAACAGAGGGTGTAATGCTCTTCTCTAGGTATGCTCTATTCTTTCTAGTGACGATCTTTCTCTGCCATGAGGTTGCATCAATTTTGGTTAAGAGTACAGACTTAAAACATGTGCATATGGGACTCTACCGTTTTTTTGTGTCGAATGAAGATCCTTGGCATTAAGCTCACATTGATTAATTAGCCACATTACTCTGTTAGATATCCTTGCATCATCTGATTTGTTTGTATTGATCTCATTGCAGCTTTTGGAAAAGGATCCAGCACTGAGTAAGTTCAAGTCACACAAGCAGAGTGTTAAGCGGATTAAAAGATTTGGTGATGTTCTCACTATCATTGTTGTGGCTGGTATGCTTCTACTTATATGAGTTCCTTGAGATAGTCTATTATTTTCTTCCTTTTTCCCTTTAATATTTGTGGGCCGATGACTTTTGTTGAGAGCCTGGATATGGTGATGAATCTTATGATGCACATACGTTTTCAATTTGTCTAGCAAAAAGTTCTTAGGAAAAATTATGAAACTTGTATCATTCGATGGTAGCTCATGAGGTTAGACCTGGCAAAAGATCGGGTGATCGGGTTGTGTCGGGTTCGAGTTCGTATCACGTGTAAACGGGTCACAAACCCTCCAACCCAAACCCGACCCAATTAAATCTCGTGTCGTGTACGTGTTGACCCACTTACATAAATGGGTCATCAAGCCTCGACCCTGACATGTTAATTTCGTGTCGGGTATTCGTGTCATGTCTATATTTGGAAAGTTTAAGTATATATATGTTTGATGGAGGATCAAGAAAGTTAAGATTAATTTAGTAACGTATTTGCTAAATCCCGCGCATAATTTTGCTATTTCCCGCGCACTTTGACTCTATTATTCCACCACTACCCTTAACCTTTACAAAAAAAAAAAAAAAAAAAAAACTACAGAGTAACATTCACTAACCATCCCCGACCACCCATCCCCAACCTCCGACGACCACGACCACCCTGCCTCGTCGACAAAACGGCAAACACCCGCGTGTCATCGATCTCCATCGTCGTCGACGGGAAACTGACCATTCCCCGGCGCGACTAAATCCCCTCCCCCATTCTCCCTTCCTCAACAGCCACAAACGGCCGTCAACCTTCCGTCGCCGACATCCTCTTCGCATCTCTCTCTCGTTGGCCAATGGTTGAAATTTGGGTGGGGCGTTAGTGATCCATCGAGGATACTTAATTGGATTTCTTATTCTTAGGGTTTTTGATTTGTCTTTCGACTTCCGTTGCCATTGACCCTCCTCCGCCGATGTCCCCTTCCCCTATCCCTGTCATCGGCCAATAGTGAAAACCAAGGTGAGGCGCTAGTGGTCATCGGGATAGTTAATTGGGGTTTTTTATTTTTAGGGTTTTTGATTTTTCTTTTTCATTGTGGGTGAAAAATATATTGACCTCATAAAGGACATGTATGAGGGGGCTACTGCAAGTGTTCGCACTAATGTTGGGAGAACGGAAGAATTTCCCATTACTATCGGGGTGCATCAAGGTTCCGCACTTGGTCCTTTTCTCTTTGCTATAGTTATGGATGAGTTGACAAGGGATATTCAGGACGACATCCCTTGATGTATGATGTTTGTTGATGATATTCTGTTGATTGATGAGACGAAAGAGGGGGTGGAGAGAAAGTTGGAATTGTGGAGGCAGATTTTAGAGACTCGCGGGTTTAGGCTGAGCAGGAGTAAGACTGAGTATTTGAGATGTGAGTTCACTAAAGTGGCGGGGTGGGGTTGAGATCGACAGAGGCGGGGAGTATTATTTTCGATGGGAATGTTGTTGAGGGGTCGGATTTCTTCAGATATCTAGGATCTATTATTCTAAAAGATGGGGAGTTAGACGGAGATGTGGCTCACAGAATTAAAACGGGATGGTTGAAATAGAAGAGTGCTTCAGGGTTTCTTTGCGATAAAGATATGCCCCGAAGATTAAAGGGAAAATTTTATCGCACGGCAATTAGGCCTGCCTTACTTTACGGTTCCGAGTGTTGGGCCGTGAAACATTGTCACATTCACACGCATGTTGAGGTGGATGTGCGGACATACAAGGAAAGATCGGTTAAGGAATGAGGTGATTAGGGAAAAGGTAAAAGTGGCGCCAGTAGAGGACAAGATGATGGAAAACCGACTAAGATGGTTTGGCCATGTGAGAAGGAGACCTATGGATGCACCAGTTAGGAGGCTCGAGACTTGGAGAACAGAAAAGTTCCCTAGAGGTAGAGGAAGACCGAGACAGACATGGTTGAGAGTGATAGAGCACGATATGAGATTTCTGGGGCTTGAGGAGAGTATGGTGACGGAGAGGGCACAATGGAGGGAAAAGATACATGTGGATTTTTAGTATTTGATGTTTTTTTGACATATTTAGTGTTTTTATTTAATTTAAAGAAATTAAATTATTTATTCTTCTCTCCTTTATTACACTTTTTTACCAACCACTTTCTTATAGATTTTACTTGGTTTACTTTTAAGGCATTCCGGATCCTTAATTCTATTTCGGTTTTTAAAATCGTTTTAATCTTTTCTCTCAATTTAAATTTTAAGTTTTTATAAAAGAAATCCGGAATTCGATTTTAAAACCCCTAAGTTTACCTTGACTTTCCATTACATTTTCGTTCCTCCCTTTTGTTTTTCATTTTCCCTTTTTATTCGCATTTTGAGGCGTGCGTTCACCTATGGACGGTTCGAAAGAATGATTCATGTCAGCCGACCCCAAATCATTTTGGGATCAAGGCTCTGATGTTGTTGTTGTTGTATTGTGGGTGAAAAATGAAAGGGGTAAATTTGGAATAAAGTAGAAAAATGCGCCGGAAATAGTAAAATTGTGCGCGGGATTTAGCACGTCCCTTTAGTAAACAAGTCATTCGTATCGGGTTCCTGTTTAGAGAGCTCAACCCAAACTGAGCCCAATTAAATATTGTGTCGCGTTCGTGTCGACTCACTTACATAAATGGATCATTAAGCCTCAACCCAAACCCGTTAATTTCGTGTCGGGTTCGTGTCGTGTCATTTATTGCCAGCTCTACGTGATGTGTTATAACTCGAATATACCCTTTGACTCTTGTGCAGGCTGTTGCTATGAGATCTACGTTAAGGCAACAACGCGGGCAGAAGCTAGGAAACAAGAATAATCTACTCAGCTTATATACGTAATTGATCGAGCATGTGTTTTGTCGCATTTCTGCCATTTTTTACTGGAGCTATCTAGACATCTAGTTGGATGTTTGTTTTGTGCCACATTGATGAATAAGAAACCATGCTTGTAGAACACAACTCAATTTGCTTTGTGGTATTATTACATCTGTAGTTCTAATCTTTGATTGCTTTCAAGCGAAACTATAATATATTCTGGGTTGAAGATGTCTTATAAGTTCTTATTAATTCGTTATAAAACTGAGAGACAAGGATAATTCAATGATAAGGAGTTTACAACCCATGTTTCATTTTCTGATGACTTAATCGGCTAAGAGACAAGGATAATTCAAAGATTGGTAAACCTCAAACTGAACATAAACTCGAGCCCAAATTCTAAAGCGGTCAATTTCTCTCCTTTTATCTCGATTGTGGTTTTGTTTTTTGTATATTTTGTTGGGCGATTGTTAATTAGTGATTGTTTTTTTTAGATATCCAATAAAATTTGTCGAGATTATATCTGATGTTTGTGTATGAACACTAATTTTCTTTCATAAAAATTGGGGCTAATTTTTTGAGTTAGTAGATTAATGGGTGTATGGTTGTGGTTTATGCCGTTATTTTAACATGACACGATTTGTCGTCTTGTTTTTGGTACCGATGTTTTGTACTTGTTGCCATTTGCTGAGTTGGTCTGATTTTATGGAAGCACATTACGTTTGTTTTGGTACCGATGTCTAATTAGCTCACTACTTACTTTGGCTGCGGTCATTTCTCCTTTTTGAGATTTAGTAGTTACAATGAGAAAGGAGAGGGGGAAGCAGGAATGGCAAAGACAGAGACTTTCTAAGAGGAGTTCACGAGTTAATGTCTTAGATGTCATACTTATTTCTTCCACCAAATTTGATTGTACCAGAATTCATGATGCAGCATTCATGTTCGCGAGGCTGCAGCTCGTCTCGCCACAAACAGCCTCTACCTGCTTTCACGTCTTCTTGCCATTTAACTTTTTATAGTGCTTAGCTTTGAAAGTATCGTGCTACCTTAAGTATTAGCGTGGCTGACAATATTTAGAATGCTTTCGAAGCAAAGTAAAGGAGTAGTCGTATACCCTTGGAGGTGAATCTTAAAATCCTCCTTCAACCTACAAAAAAATCATCCCTGTTATGGGGGTAACATAGCAGCTAAATGTTACGGCTATGGGGTGAAATTTATTCTTCTTTGTCTTTTTAATAAAGAAATATGACTTACTAAATTATATGCACTTGTATTGTTGTGCAATGGTAACCGTTTGGTGCAAATTGGGACACAGTTGTTCATGGTGGGTAACTAAAAAAAATTTAAAAAATTACATTTGTAAAGTCAAGGGTGAAATTGCATATATCCACAAATTCTTATTTCAGACCGTCATATCCGTCTGAAATGGTCAGACGGATACCATTTCCTTTCACAAAAAACCCATTTAGGGTGTGAGTGGGAAAGCACATGGGGGTGTCCCACCACCCATGTCTTACTCACTCTGTGAGAGTGCCTTATTACTGCCGAAATAAGGCGATCAAGTAAAGACGGACTGGCATATATCCGATCTCGCCTTACATTACCTCGTCATAGGCCAGAGCCTTTAGGCTGAAATAAGGCAGAAGAAGGGTAGTAGGAGTAGTGAAGAACACTCACTCATCACTACCAATATTTTCAGTAAAGCACAAAAGATTTCCAATATAAGTTTTTCCTATAACGCTCGTGGTTGTTTCATTTGTTACAACTTTATTTCCTGATGAACAAACTCCTAATCCTGGAAGTAGTTGTCAAAAGCCAAAATTTGATACTCCAATCTTAACCATTAAACTGAAAAATGGCCCTTGATCAAACGGGGGCCAATCCAATCAAATGAATCAGGGGGTGTAACTGTGTAACGCTCTTCGATTTTGGTTAAGAGTGTAGACTTAAGACATGTGAGTATGGGACTCTACCGTTTTTTGTGTCGAATGAAGATCCTTGGCATTAAGCTCACATTGATTTATTAGCCATGTTACTTTGTTAGATATCCTTGCATTTGCTTATTTGTTTGTATTGAGATCTCATTGCAGCTTTTGAGTAAGTTCAAGTCACACAAGCAGAGTGTAAAGCGGATTAAAAGATTTGGTGATGTTCTCACTATCATTCTTGTGGCTGGTATGCTTCTACTTCTATGAGTTCCTTGAGATAGTCTATTATTTTCGAGCCTCGATATAGTGACGAATCTTATGATGCACATGACGTTTTCAGTTTGTTTAGCAAAAAGTTCTAGGAAAAATTATGAAACTTGTAGTCTTGTATCATTAGATGATAGCTCTTGAGGTGTTATAACTCAAATATACCCTTTCTCTTGTGCAGGCTGTTGCTATGAGAAGAAGCTAGGAAAGAAGCTAGGAAACAATAATGATCTACTCAGCTTATGTGCCTAGTTGATTGAGCATGTGTTTTGTCGCATTTCTGCCATTTTTGGCTGGAGCTATCTAGTTTATGTTGTTTTGTGCCACATTGATGAATAAGAAACCATGCTTGTACTATTCACTAGGTTTTCTCTTCTTCCCAAGAATGGAAGGTATTTCAAAGCGAGAGCCTCCCATTCGCCACTTCTTGAAAGCTAACATAGAGGATTGAGCTGCTTCACACACTGAAACAGGCCAAACAGCATTGAAAAATAAAAATTTGTAAGCAAGCAAATGATTTACATAACTTTAAATCAGTGTTAGATGAGATAATCTCATATGTAAGAGTAACCCAAATTTTTGTGTATTACCGAATTAAATACATGCTGAATGGGTTGGTCTTACATTTACGACCTCTATTATAAATTTGTGTTTAACTTGAAAGTGATCAGATTGTTCTTAGGGGATACAGGGAAAAACTCACAGTGAGTTTCTTCTTTAGTAAGCAGGGTCAGGGGCTTTGACGAGGCAGTGAAAGACGCAGTGTGGGCTTTGCTGAGTACTTCCTTATACCTGTTTGTAAATGCATACAAAAGGAAGGATCCAATCGTTCTGTCACCGATCCTAGGGAAGGTACAAATTAAATTAGTGACAAACCAATTTACCTGCTAACAGTTGCATATTACTCGTGACATATAATAAACAGAAACCAACCTGAAATACTAATACTAACTTGATGACAGAGTGATAGTACAATCAGCCTCAGAATCATATTGCGGCATGACATATAATGACATATAAATGTCATGTTATGTTACTCTGACAGGGTTACAAAATTACATTCTTACAGTCACAGATGTCGGTATGGGTACATATTCTAATCTCTGACTTACCATGAATCAAATTTCGTGAAGCGGGAACTCTGTACAGAATTGAGGCTAAAGGTGCAGGTAATTTTTCTAAAAACATACAATCAATTACTTCGTAATAGACAAAATTTTGTAAATCGACAGATCCAGGATCAACCTGGATTTCCCTGTGCCAATACAGATCCGGAAACAGGTATGGCCATAGCTAAATCACAGGTGTTTGTAAGGCCATAAGGGTCTGTATATATATAATGCGTCCCTGTCCCTTACATATTTTGGGAAGCCATTTGGTGTACTACCTATTAAAAAAGTAGGGCAGTGCAATCAAATGCTTACACATAGTCCTCAAAAGCATGAAACACCAATCAACATGATTCTCTACTTTAGTCACTTCAAGAGAAGGAGCTGCTTCACAAGGCAATTGAGTTACGGGACAAAAAAAAATAGAACCTTTATGGCCATAGCGAAATAAACAAGCCATATGCTCACGCAAGCCAAATTTAGAAGCTTACACAGGTGCTATCTTGCATCCTAATTCGTAAAAGTATTGGCACCGGTTTCGTAAATCGACAGATCCAGGATCAGCCTGGATTTCCTTCCTTGTCCTGGATTAAGAAACAGTCAACATAAGCATAACGAGCAATCTATCACACAAAGCCCACCACAACAACACAGCCTTATCCCAAAATGATTTTAGGCGGCTAACCACTGAAAATAAAAATATTAACAAGGAACCTTTTTATTATCAGGAAAAAAAGGGAAAGTTCATAAATATAAGGAGCAAAGTATTGATGGAGCCTAGAAGGACGTACGTTTGATTGAAGCAATGTGGAACACTCATAATTACAGTTTGTCTAGTATGTAATTCATGAGCGAGCCAAAAGGGCAGCTCTACTTTTGCTCCTTGTTCAACCTGAAAATTTAACCAGAAAAGAAGATCAGATATGAACATATCCATATCTTGGATCTAGCTTCTTCACGCCCATCTCCTCCAACCCCATGGTCTGGCCTTCAATTTTGTTTTCGTTCTAGTTTTAGCCTGGAAGAAAACTTACATTGTTTGTCTCTGAACTCGGATCAAGGGGTCCCACCCCAGTTGCTGCTTTCTGAAAGACTGCTGGAATGAGCTGTAAGCAGACCCAATGGAAAGAGAGAATTAGCATTCAGAATTGGAAGAAAATAACAGCATGAAGAAGAAAAAGAGCTGATTACTAACCTCCTCTTCCGCAAGGATATCATCTAAGTCATAGTAATTTGCCATAGAGAGGCTCTTTCTGATAGTTGCAACCTTTATTTTTAGAAAAAAAAGCGAAGCAAAAATCACACTATTTAACTGGGGTGGTGATTGCTCTCAAATATCACCTGTCTCCGCAAGCTAGAACTAACGAATCATTCACTGCAGAAAAATGAGCAATCCATAGTCAACATCTATGACACAGGAAACAACAGACATGTTTATCATCCTAAATTTTTTGTTCTTCAGCCCAAATGGAAGTTTTCAGCAAAGAGAAACTAAAAATCGAAAATAAGATATTCAAAACAACCAAATCAAATTAAAACCATTGTCAAGATATGACAAATAGCATGATCAGCAAGTTCAACACCACTTTTTATAAACATCGGACATATAAATATCTGATGTTCATACAATTCCCCAAACTGATTAAAATCACCCAACACGGCACCCAGCCAAGGCATTCCTTCATTTTTCATCAGCCAAACTCCTCATCCCCTTCCCAATTTTCGAGCGACTGCTCATCCTTATATACGGCCGCCACCATTTTTCGTCTTTAGCCACCACATAATCACAACCTCCTGCCATCAACACCGGAACTAAGGTAATACAAGGTTTTTTTCTACTCCAATTTTAGTTTACTGATTTGGGGTTTTTCCAATTTTGGTTTTGATTTTTATTATAATGATTTATGATTTATGGATATGAGTTTATGTTCTAATTGTAGTATCTTCTGGATCTCGACAAAATTGTAGTATCTTCTGGATTTGTCGTGCCCTTAGACTTGGATGCTGCCACCGAGGTCTGTCCTCAACTTCACAATAACCCAGATTCTTAAGAAATCTTCAATTAATTATGAAGCTGGTAGAAAATTCTTCATGTTAAATTGTTATGGAACGATTTTGTGACATCTGATTTGTGATTCGTTTGTTGTATTTGAATTATAGATCACGTAAATGTTTAGATCAAATGGTGTTTGTCATTTGTTCATTTTCTTCTACTGTTTTCTATCTGTCACAATGTCAACCCACATATGAAGCTGTTATAGTTATACTGCAGTTATTTTTTAATGCACCTCAACTATTTGTTGAAATGCCCCATTGAGTTATTTCAAGTGTTGCTGTTTCTGGTTGTTGTTCCTTTTTCCTAGTTATATGCCAGCCATAATATAGTTATGGCTCCGTCTCATTCATTTGTTTACCTCTTTTATTCTCTGTGAGGGGTACTTTAATCAAAGGTAAACAAATGCTTGGGATTTAAAAAAGAGTATAAAAGATTCAATGCTAGCTGGGAAAAGTACCAGGCAGCCTTGGATGCTACATGTTATTTCTTGCCGTATAAGACTAACTACTATAGTTTCTGATAGATATACTAGCAAGAGCCCTTGGGATTCGGAGGGGGAGGAAAGATTTATGGTGTTCTTTTGTAGAATTATTCCTATGCTATGATGTTTTTTATTACTCAGTAGATTATTTTTTGTTTCTTATAAGTTTCTGTTTTATACATGCTGGAACAACACAGTCGACAAATCCCTGTTTTATATGTGCATTTGCATTTCTGTCAGGGATGGAATTCATTTTCCAGCTTGTCTGAAACTAGTTATTTTTGTTATTCTAGAAGTAAAATCATATCCACTTTGCTATTCAGGCTCTCAGGTTTTTTCCCACTTTCTACTGGTGATGATAGCATGTCACGATATCGAGCAGACTTTCAAGAAATTGAGGTACTTGCAGTTCCAGAGCTTATAAATTTTATGTTTAAAAATCAACATACTTAATACTTGATTTCCTTCTTAGCAAATTGGAAATGGGAACTTCAGCAGTGCTGAAGAGAATTGATGGTTGTATGTATGCTTTAATACATAGCATCAAGCAATTGTATCAAGACACCAAAAGGTAACTCATTTTCTTGTCGCGGTCCACAGCTCAATAGCTCTCTTAATGTCTAACTGACGTTATTAGTTGGCAACTGATCCTGAAATGATAACGGCTGGAGGAAAGCTTTGATGGAAGTTCAAGCATTAGCTGCTCTCTTAATGTGAAAAACTCAGATTTTTTGTGAATAGTAGTTAATTATCCATGAATTAGGCATGGCTGTTACTTATCCATGAATTAGTCATGGCTGTTTTGAGTCAGGTAACAACTCGAGCTTCAATTCTTTGTTTTTTAAACCATTCTTCTCTTTATGACAACTATATAATAATGTTATAGCGGTGTGATTCTTTTTATTCTTTAGAATGTTAACTTCATTTTGGTTTATATTCTTTTTGATTCTGTGTTTTATTTTTCACATTTAGGTAAATCGATCATGTGCAATTGGAGATGAGCAAATTTGGGTCCGTCAAGAAATTGGTGGTGCCAAGTAGTATCTCATCTTTTGGACCTATTTCTTTGATATCCACTCATATTATACAAATGTTTTATGTTTTTGTTGATAGGTTAGTTGTCTATGTAAATTTGCACACAATGTATGTTAAATCTTCTGGTTAATTGACTTGAGTAATTGGTTGATTGTATTGTATAAAGGTAATTTGTCTCTTAACAATGTAATAGCGTAATATTTTATCTTTTTTTGTAAAAAGAAAAGTAATAGACATCAGATATTTATAAAAAACTGATGTCTATGTTTTTAGATAGACATCAAACATTAAAAAAACTCGGATGTCTATTCAACATATAGACATCAGATTTCTTAAAAGTCAGATGTCTATTAATCAAATGGGCATCAGATTTCCAAAAAGTCTGATGTCTATTTTTTAAATAGACATCAGACTTAAGTCTGATGTTCATTGGTCCTATAATGGATATCACTCAACTTAACATCGGGTGGTAGTCTGATGTCTATTAGTAAAAAAGTCCGATGTCAATCATATTTTCTGTAGTAGTGAGGGGAGGGGGAAGGAAGGAAGGGAAAGGGAAAGGGAAAGAAGAGAAGGGGAGGGGAGGAGGAATGGGGGTGTGAGTGTTTGGATACAATTTCCCTCCAAATTTTGCCTATTGTAGAGAGATTTTGATTAGGCTTGGAGGAGAGAAATTGAATCCCTTCAAATCTCTTTCCCTCCATTTCTCTCCACCCTCATTTGCTATCCAAACAAGAGATTTTAAACCTCCTACTCTCCCTCCCTTTCTTTTCCCTCCAAATACCCCAATCCAAACACACCCTTAAGGAGTGGTGCAAGAAATGGGCAGTTAATGTATTATACAACTGGTTGTATATATAACTTATTTAGTGTTCTGGAGCTTTATTACAAAGTTATTGAGCTATATTAACAAAATTATCGAGATATGGTACAAAATTGTGTGCTTAAAATAATTATTAAGGTCAATAATTACGTAAAATAGCTCAATAACTTGTAAATAACTCAACAACTTTGTGTGAGAGGTCAATAACTTTGACGCGGTTGTACAATGCTATTATACAACTGGTTGTAGGATAGTATTTGTGCGAAATGGGCCGTCTTAAATGAGAATTATATATTGAGTCTTTATTGTAATTATATGAATTTAAAATTGTGAGTTTTGAAACTAAAATCATAAGATATTAAAATATAAACATGGGGAAACTAAATAAATTTATTTACACAAAAACTTAAGAGAGACGGTATTTCAATAGCGTTATTGAGAGACCTCTCACATGATGGGATGAGGGACCCACTGCCCACAGATTTCTTTTTCCCCTATTATGTCTCCCACTAAATTGGTGGGAGACGGTACTGATTTATTTAAGCATAAATGACAACCATAATTTTCAAATTAAAACTGAAAAGTTTTCTAGTCTAAAATCTGGAAATTCGAAGATCGAGTAATAAACCTTGTTGTTGGTGGTTGGCGTCGGGGATGGAGATCTTAACCTTTGAGTTTTAATCGGTGGAAGATCGAGTAATAAACCGCGACGGTACTGAGGAAGCGACTTGATGTGGCATCACAGAAGGTAGTGTTGGTGGGGGCGTGGGCTGCAACGGAGATGGAGGAGTTGCCGTGATGAATCGTGGGTTTTCAAGGAGATGGATGACGTTGCTGGAAAGGGTAGTGGCCAGTGGGGGACTGGGGGTAGTGTTTTTATATATTTTTTTTCTATTTCATTTTGGTTTATCGTATCCTTCTTGGGCTAGCCAAGCCTTCTCTATTATAGGAGAGTTCATTCACAATTACTCAACGGATGAACAAACAATGAAACAAATTAATCTTATTAATCTTAACAGCACAAAACCAGCAGTGCAGTTTATTAAATCTTAACAGCACAAAACAATTAATCTACGGATGAACAATGAAACGAGATCGTGTCCATACCAGCAGATGGTGTATAGATTAAGATCGTGACATACCAGCACAAATTAGGATCGATCGTCTGTGGAGATCGTAGATGGAGATTAATCGTGTATTGAAGATGAAGATATTGAAGATAAAGAAGGAGATTAATCGTGTATTGAAGATATTGAAGATGAAGAAGGAGACGATTTGAAGATGATTGAAGGAGACAATTGAAGATATTGAAGATGGAGATTGTGTATTAATCGATTGAATGAAGAAGGAGATGATCCGCTGTGGAGACGGTTGAGGGATTGAGATTGAAGATGGAGATGATATAGATTGAAGATAGAGAGTGATATGAAGATGGAGATCGGCTGTTTCAATATGATTAAGTTGAGTGTTACTCGATTTTTATTAATTGGCTATTCGGAATTAGACAAGTAACCGTTAATTAGATAAAAAAAACACGGTTACTTGTATTAATTATAACCGTTACCCATTAATTAAATAAGAAACACGGTTTTAATAATTAGATGAGTTACTCGTTTTTAATTATATTTCAATATAATTCATGGCGAGATTCGTGATCACGACACTCATAACGCTTTGAAAAATGATCTTATTGACCATATTTGGGAAAACTTTCGTAACTAGAATTTGCTTTTAATGCATTTTATAATTTCGTAGTATTTAATATTTTTTAATTTAATATTTTTTTTTTAATTATGTATGCGGTATTTTATATGTGGAATCAATTTTTTCATTTTTTTTTAATTGTTAATGAAATCGTCTAATCACTTTTCAAAATTATAACGTTATTTCATATTTTTTTACGTAAAGTGTTAGGATAAATAATGTGGAAAATGATATTTACAATAATAGATAAATAATATATTTATAAATAATAGATAAATAATATATTTATAAAATGTTAGGATAAATAATTGTAAAAGTAAGAGAGAGAAAAGTGGGGTAGAGAATGTGGAAAATGATTGGGATTGTTGTAAAGTAGATAATTATTGGGTTGATGACCTAGGTTGCGACCTTCTGCTTTGGATGGTGAAAATGGGTCAAGGTTAATAAGGTGGAATTAAGAGTAAAATCGGGTCGTGACCTAATTAGCGTGACCTTTGCTTGGGGATGGTCTAAGACTAGCAATTTTGTCGTCGTCTTAATAACTAGTTTGAATGTTCATGCGTTACAACGGGGTAATTAACTTATTTATAATGCAGAAGAAAAAAACCATAAGGGTTTAATGTTTACATTCTATGTCTAATAATTTGTTTAAATATTATTAAAATATCTCTTTCCGAAAAAAATAAAAGATTAATATATACGTGGGTTAACTCTTATTTATGATCATATAACCACCCCATCTTATACTCATCTTTCGATTTGAGATAATATATTCTGGATTTGAAGATGTTTTATAGGTTCTTATCAATTCGTTGTAAACGAGTCACAAGGATAATTCAATGATCAGGAGTTTACAACCCATGTTATCATTTCTGATGACTTCATCGGCTAAGGTAATTGAATTTGTTATGAACTTGTCAAGTCGTCAATGCCAACTGATGTCGCCGTTCCTACACTGTTAGTTCCGCATCTGCTAAAGTTGATCAATTCAAGTATTCAACTGATCATTTTCCTTCGATTTTTTAGCCAAAGTGATAAACTTTCAGAAAAGTATTCATTGGATGCCGAGAGAAGGGGTGGAATATGAAATCAAATTCTGAAATGCAATCCAGAAAAAGCAGAAAGCATTCATGAGAGCATCCACATTGAAGAGGATGGTGCATCCTTTTAGGACTATCTCTCTTCTAAGAGGATGTCCTCTTCAATGTGGAACCAATTTGGACATCCTCTTTGGAAGAGGAAGACTTCCTCTATTTTTAGAGGAAGTTAATCCTAGGCCCTTGTGCCCATTCTCCCATAAAGTTAGACCATGTGGATTATAATTTATGTTTATAAATTTATCAACTATTATAAAAATAATTAAAATATAAAAGAGGAAGAAGAGAGGATCCTCTTTGATGTGGGGAAAAAATGGAAGAAAAGTTAGGAGGAGGATGGTGATAGTGGAAAATGAGGTATCAAAAAAATAGAGGAAATAAGAGGAAATAAGAGGAAGAGGAGATACTCTTCAATGTGCATGCTCTGAGGCTGGTAAAAATTTGTTTTGGACATGGGTAACTGAATACCTCGAATATAATACCTTAAATATAATATGACTTTAGAATAAGATACATTACACCAAGCCAGTATAAATACACAAAAGGGATATTGATTATAGAGTAGTAAATTATCAGCACACTCAAGCTTCTCAGCTTCTGTTCTGTTGGCTCCGGTTGATCTCCGTAAACAGGAAGGACTATCGTTTTGTAATGCAACATCATATTAACCAAAACATGGCAGCAGATACCTCTTCACGGCCCAATATCAGTTAAAAACCCGACCATCCAGCCGGTTGTGAGGCAGTCTTGCTTGTTAATTTATTCGAATCCCCAAACCGTTGGGATTGAGACTTGTTACCTTCACCAGATGACCTAGAGATACGAGCGGAAGCACTGGGAACTGCACTGAAACTCTCATTACCAAAACCCCATTCGTCATTGATTGAACCCGTTGACCCATCTTGTTTGCCGGGGTTACCATTCCGGGTCCTAACCGACTTCGGCGAGTCAAATACAGGTGCCTTTTTACTAGTATCATCGGTAAAGGGCTGCCATGATGTCCCCGTGTTTGGGGAATTCTTGTTAAATAAACCTTGTTGAAGCTCCCCGAGTTTGCCTTCATTACCTTGTCTCTGACATAACATGATCCATTGTGAAGGAGTTAAGAAAAGTTCAAACACTTGATTTTGCATGAGACCACCTCATCGGATAAGATGACTCCAAGTAACTCGCTCGAACCTCAAAAGTATTTCGATATAGAGCTACAATTGAAGTCTCAAGAAAATTGCAAGTCTCATACACGGTAATTTTTTAGTGTGTGAAGGGTGCCATAAGGGTAATTCCGACGTTGATGGGTTTGAAGTTTGGACCCAAGGCTTACGCCATGACTCATGTGTATTATTATTCAACGACATAACCTAATCTAGGTGACATATGCTTTCATACAAGAATTTGTGTAATTACAAAATTGACAAAAGAGTGATAATTAATACCTGGGATTTGCTAGGTTGAACGATAGCGGATGCCCTGTTGCTTACAGATTCCTTATTTGGCGACGGCGTTCTTGCAGCCAAAGCTTGCTTTAGCTCTTGTAACTCATGTCGCTGTGATCGGCAAATTGCAGAGAGCTTCTCATATTTTGAAGTAATCTCCGCCTTTTCTATGTTTGCTTGTTTCAATTGCCCTCTTAGTCTTTCTACCTCAGCCTCTAACGAATTATCCTTCACCGGTTTTGTACTATCAACACTAGGACTAAGTTTAGAAGTATCGAAATCAGCAATAAATGTATTAAAAGCCGCATCATCAAAATTGGCAAATCTTTCAGATTGGCTATTTCCTCTCCCGGAAGGGCTGACCTTTCTAGGCATAGTATGTTTTTCTCGATGGCTTTTATCTTCTGTTAAAAATGTGGAATCATCATCAAATTTTGGTGCACCTTTAACCTCTTTGATTTGGGTGTCCTTGGCATGCTCAGTTGACCAAAAAGCACCAGCTACAGCTCCGCCTTTAGAAGCATTTAGAGAAGATGTGTTTTTAATAGATTCATTTGATGAAGGGACTGGCGGTGGGTTTCTCCGAGGCATAGGATATGATGCTTTGGTTGCAGCCTTTGGGGTACCTGGTACATCAGCAAGGCAAACATGAGTAAATGCCTAAATGGATTTTTTTTTTTTTTTTTTTTTTGACAACAGGTGAATAACTTACATTATTGTACCAAATACAAAGTAAGCTACTCGACTAGGTAGCACCAGACACTTACCAAGATCTAGCACTACAAAGCCATACATAGAGATTACATAACCTTTATTCAAAAGTAAATCTACAACATTAAGGTAAGCAGGAAAAACGATGGTAAAAAGGCAGAAGACGGCAGCTTGGTTGTGAACGTTGATGTCAGCATCATTAACACGAACGACCTCCAAAAACAGTCTATTCATACAGCCGACGGAGTGACAATGACGAGGTGCACTTACGCTCTTGCGAAAAGAACGTAGAAAGAAAAGATGAGAGGCAAGACGGAGTCTGCCCTCGACGGAGATAAATCTCCTACACCTAAGACAACGCATCCATTGATCATAGAACAGACGGTCCGAGAATGCCACCGAACAATGAGCAACACGAACCCTCAAAGACACAAACACCGCAACACAAAAAACCATTAAGAGGACAAGGCTTACCACTGTTTATTAAAGGATAAAGAAAAGACAAGAAAAGCAAAATTAACACCATTTCAAGACGAGAAGACCACCGTCTCAGACCCAACCAACTCCATCCCCGGAAACCCAAAACCACCCTACCCAACACGCCTCAAACAGGAGAGCGAACCCCAACAAACTTGATCAAACCCCAACAAAGAAACAGCTGGACGCGACCAGCCAACCACGAAGACACGGTCCAACCAACAATACTGAGACTCCAAATTCTAAAACAAACCCCCCCAGGACCATTGGCACACGTGCAGCCCAACAAACCTAAAAACACAACAGGCCGAGAAGAACCACCAGGAACAAGGACCAATCTGGTGGGGGGAGGGGGCGAGGGGAAGGGGAAACCACCAGATCGACCCAAAAAACAACACCCTTAACAGAAGAGACCACCCAAATGAGCTATGCTCAACGACCAGACACAACGACGACCGACAACATCGCGACAACAGGACTTACCAGGGGTGGGGAAAGGGGCGAGGGAGAGGGGAAACACCCCTGGAGTGCACGCGATACTTCAATGACAGGACAGGGGAACGCCGAACGGAACGACCTCAGCAACAACCACAGCAAACCATTCAAAACCACCGGACGAGCAGGACTGAAACCACGAACCGACGAAAGAGGGGGGAGATCAATCCATAAAGGGCCGCCACAAAGAGGATTCATGATTAATCACCGGAGATGGGTCAAGGAGTGACCCCATCTCCGGCGATGGGTAGGGGGAGAAGGAGGGGAAGAGATTGGTAAGGGGGAGGCGGCGGGTCAGAAGGGGGAAATTAGGGTTTTCTTTTTTTTAGAGAGAAGGGGGAGGTTATAGAGAGAGAAGGGGATATATCTTATCAACTTTGTTCGCATGTCACCTAAATGGATTTGAAATAAGGTTCAGGGTAATTTGAAATCTCTACTTTATTCAGGAATCTCAATTAAGCTTGTCCGTAGAAAGACTTGTATACAGATTCGAACGAAGTGTCCAGATATTTTATACAGCAAGTACAGTTATGATTGTCCCGAATCTGAAGAATAGTCTACCACACAGATTCTAGAGTACAAAGCCAATTAGTCAAGTGAATAGTTTAAAACAACTTCGTAATTACTAAAGTGATTACCTTCAATGACTAGAGAAGCTGCTTCTCGCATTTGCGGCGGTTGATCAGGTAGTGACTTCTGTGACTCCATTGGTAATTGTTCATTGACACGAAACCAGACCTATCACCGTGAATGTACACAATGAGGGGAAAAAACAGTAAACTCTGGACACTAACAACGTCAATGTTTAAGATTATAAGAAAACAACCACTACTTCAACCGACTCCAATGATAACTAACCTAAGGTCAAGGACATGAATGGTGAATCAAGCAAAGTGCTTGCCTGTGTGATGTCAGGTCTGAGCTTTGGTGAAGAATTTAGCATGTCATGGATCAGATCAGTGGTAGATGCACTGAATTTCGGTAAATCTGGGATGCGATAGTTTCCATTCAGGACTTGCAGCTTTGACTCTCCATCAAATGCCGATTTGAGATAGCAAATTCGAAAGAGTAAACAACCAAGGGCCTAGAAAAAAAAATATCTCATGTTTAAATGCTTGTAAAGCTTATTAGTAATTACCAACACAAGTGCACAAAGAAGGTAGCCAGATTTAAGTCAGCTTGTGGAGCACCAACTTACCCAAATGTCGACTTTCTCATTTATAATATCTTTCCGGTAAAGATCCCACATCTACACCAATCAAAAGTAACTTGGTCTAGTGAGATTCATATTTTTGATAATTAAGCTTAATGAAAGTTTAATAGATAATGGACTGAGAAGCTTGTTTAACCTCAGGTGCTCTATAAGCAGGTGTTGTGTGCTTCCTGATGATATCTTCTTCGACGCCCATTTCTTCAGGTTTCTCAAAGCGCTTGTGATTAGTGGAAGTACTCCCAAAGTCACACAATTTCCACAATCCATCTGAACCGAGCAGAAGATTCTCCGCTTTCAAATCGCTGCATATCATAATGATGCAAGTGTAAGAAATTTACACAAGACTTCATTAAATCAGAACAATCTTTAACAAGCCAGCTCTAACTTAAGGTGAATTAATTTCTTCATGGCATGATATAAAAAACGAAACTATTCACACATGAACTTCCCT
Source organism: Silene latifolia (assembly GCF_048544455.1). Classification (NCBI taxonomy): domain Eukaryota; kingdom Viridiplantae; phylum Streptophyta; class Magnoliopsida; order Caryophyllales; family Caryophyllaceae; genus Silene; species Silene latifolia. The sequence goes on from NC_133529.1 coordinate 16,850,933, forward strand.
GGATGTAGACGACAGCAACAATTAATAGATTAGAGTATTAGACCAATCAAGCTAGCACTAAAGCAAAAAAAGAAAAAACTTTTTTGCAAAAAGAAAATTAAACAGACATTGCTGGATTAAAGGACAGTAAGATAGCTTGGCGAGGAAAATAATCTAATCAACCATGAGAAAAGCGCGGTTATTACCGGTGAGCAATTGGTGGAGAATGGCAGTGCATTGCGAAGACTGCATTACAGACATCCCTAAATATACTCAAGACTTGTTTCTCCTCAAAGTAACCAGCCCCTCGATTCTCTAGAACAGTTACAAGAGATTTATCACAATATTCCATCACAAGGAGCGCTTCCTTTGTCCTACCCATGTCCAAAATAGTACTTGCATATAGAGTTACAACATTCGGATGTCCTATGAGTGATTTCAACACCGAGATCTCCTTCATTGCAAGATCCAATGATTCCTGGTCATTGCATATGATATGCTTCAAAGCATACTGCTTCGATGGATTTGATGCATCTTTTGCCAAGTAGACAGATGAGAATCCTCCTTCAGCAATGACATTTTTTATATGAACTTTGATGTCGCCAATGTCAATAATTCGGCCCTCAAGGCCTGTTGGTTCTTTCTGCGCAAAAGCCTTGAACTTCCACATAATGGGTCCTTGACTCAGGTCAAAGAAATAGCACTGCCACGAGAAAATGTGATTGTTAGAGATAGTAAGCAAATATGTTAAAGAAGCTATCTTATTATGTATTTATGCATAGGTGCAAACCTACAGAAAAGTCCTCTTCTAGACTCGCCTTATATTAAGGCTAAAATAAGTAAAGCGGAAAAGCCAAATGCCTCCAACCGAATCAAGAAGAAATAAAATTTAGTAGATAAAGTGAGATCCAAGCATCAATAAAGAGATCCAGTCTTTCCTGTTCTATTCTTTGCAAAGGTAGGTCGGCCATAAACTTAAGCAAATTTCTAAGGCGAACATGAGACAGAAGGAAAAGGAAATAGAGGAGCCGACATCACAAGCAAAGGATGAAAGGATACTAAAAAGCCAAAAAAAATTAACTAAGCCCTAAACAGAACAAGCTAAACAAATCAAGCCAGTTCTACAGTATGCATGACGCTGTGACATATGCCTAAACGTGGTGAAACAGTTGCGTGCTTGACTCCCCGATGGAAAACTTGTCACCGTAGGAGAACGTGAACCAACAACCACGGTGCAAAACTATAATCATGGCGTCATTGGAAAGTCATATAGTAACAAAGCAAAAAAAAAATTCAAGGTTTGTTTTCTCATGACATAAGGTGCATTGCATTAAGCTTATAAGAATCCCTTAATTTCAGAAACTAAAACTGTATCCAAGTCCGCTATCGTCTATCAGTCCATACTGGTCGTGCACTGACACACATATACCCATTACCCAATACAGAAGTAGTTATAGTCTATCATCTTACAGAAATAATTAGCTTAAATAGAGGCGCTTTGAAGTATATGAATAATAAGTAAGAATGCTAATGAAACATGGTTAATTTTTTCAAGCAGGGTCTTATTAATCGCTATTTATGCAATTTTTCTCTCATTTTATTACCACTCATCCACAATTCTCAATTCTAGAGAAGTATCCCTTCATCACTTCCTCCTACAAGTACTAACTAAACGTTCCCCAATTCAAGGAGAATACAACCACCATTCCACAAATCCGTTAGCTGATACTCATTACATCACTAGAGTACTGCACTAAAAACTAAAAAGCATCTATCTTTAGCAAACAATATTGATTCCCCTTGTATTTAAGAACATTATGAACCTAAATAATGCTATATATTAACCAAAATGCAAAATTTCACTTTTCCTAAACCCAGTTGAGGGTTTCAGTAATCCAACTCAAAAGATCTGACATCATACATTGCTATTTGAATACAAAAGCAACTATCTTTATAAACTAATTTAGGTTCGATTGATACATAAACAACTTCCCAAACCGTTTCCAAACATTATCTTATCAAAGTAGCTACTTGATCATATGGGATTTCAGTTTTGCTTTAAACATTAAGCAACATCTACCAATTAAATCCAGAAACACAAAAACACACCCAACAAAAATCAAAATCAAACACACTACATCGCAAAAGCAACTAACTTTATAACTAAAATTAGGTTCAATTGATACATAAACATCATCCCTAACCATTTCCAAACATAATATTCTCAAAGTAGCTACTTGATCATATGCTAGCAGCATCTAGCAATTAAACCCATAAACATAAAAACACGCCCCACAAATCGAAATCAAACAAAGTACTACATTGCTTTTGCAATACAAAAACAACTATCTTTATACCTAAATTTAGGTTAATTGATACATAAACACCTTCCAAAACCATTTCCAATATAATCAAACTAGCTAGCTGATCACATTAGTTTTGTTACCAACATTAATCAAAATCTACCAAATAAACCCAAAAAATCAAAATCAAGCATACTACATTGCTTTTGCAATACAAAAGCAACTATCTTTAAACCTAAATTTAGGTTCAATTGATACATAAACATCGTCAACCATTTCCAAACATAATCTTATCAAGCTAGCTAATTGATCATATGGTTTTTGCAACAAACGTGACGGAGCCAGGGGGCGAAAAATTTCAGCCGGCGCGAACAAGTAATGCCATAAGCGAAACTGGATAAACCGGCAGCATTAATCAAAATCAAAAATCCACAAAGATCAAAAAAAAAAAAAAAAAAAAAAAACACAAACAAATAAAAAAAAAATTATACATTTCAATCAAAATGAGTTATAGAGAGAATCTAACTCACCCAATAAATGAAATTGAATTCTGATAGTGATGGGCAGAAAACTGATTCAAGATGAATTGACTTACAATCACAAGTAGTTCATCAATGGGTCCCTGTAATAAATTAATTAATTACAGTATAATGGAGGAGGAGGAGGGATGAGTGAAGAGATTAAAAAGGGCAAAAAAGTGAAATGGGTGGAGATAGATTTAGTTTAACTTAGATCTGAAATTATATGATGATGATAGTGCAATGATGATTGATTGCTTAGATCTGAATTTTCACCAAGTTATCTTGTGTTTTGATGTTATGGGAACATGGAGTTGAATGTTCACTTTACCTCGGTTGTTTTCTTTGGCAAGATTTTCAATTCATTGACTATAGCACTATTTGTATACCGTATAGTATAACACTAGTTTTAATCCCGTACAAATTGCACGGGGTGCAGTTTTAAGTGTTGTTATTTATGAATAATATTTAAAATAATGATTAGCCGTATTTAAGATTTTTGAATTGTAATATAATTTCGTGAAAATTGTTATTTACCACCTACTATTTACCGTATTTTACAAACTATCACCTTGTATTGTGTTTATTACAACTTACCACCTACATTACAGGATATATATCCAATCTACCACCGTGTTTCATTCCCAGTCATCAATTTACTTAAATCCCAACTCGTTAAGTTAATAAACTATAAAATGACTAAAATACCCTTACTTTACTTAAAAGTCAAAACCCTTGCTACCTTCTAATTAAAAGACAAACAAAATCGGGAAATTGAGTAGCTTATGAGATATTTATAAGGGATTCCACCCACCATTTAGTAACAAGGGTCTTGTGTTTTTGGGCTTAAGTGAGGACAAGTAATGGGTCTAAATGTACACATCTCATCTAATTGGGATTGTGTTACGACGGTGACGGGTTGAGTTATTATACTACACTAGTTTTAATTAATTCTTGTTAAGATCATGGGTAGGCCCACATTAGAAAATTACTTTTTTACCCCTAAAATCAGCGGCCAATCACAATTCTCCAAAAAACTTAACTTTTTTTTTTTTTTTTTTTTGAAGTAAACCAAAGCGGTTTAACATATATTAATTAAATCCTGTTCCGCAGCATTCACAAAAGATAATGGCAAAACATCCAACCAAAATCTCCTACCTATGAACCATGGCGAAGCATGAGCTACTAAGTGAGCTAGCTTATTATTCTCCCTACGAGTATAATTAAAAATAACAGAATCAAAAGACGGAACTAAACTTAGAATTTCTTTATAAATGAGAAAAATATCGCTACGGCCCTTCTTTCCTCCCTGTAGATCAGCAACCACATTAAGACAATCACTCTCGACGATAACATTCCGCATCCCTACACGCCGAGCCTCCTTCAATCCAAGTAGAACAGCCTCCGCCTCAGCCATTTGCACGGAACAAACACCCTCATCCTGAACCGACACTGCCCAAGCCACCCGTCCATCACCGTCTCTACAAACTGCTCCCAAGCCTACGCCCATACCCTCTTTGACGCCTGCATCGACATTAATCTTCCAAACTCCACCACTCGGCCTAGTCCAGCGTCCCTCCTCCAAAGATACATCCCGCCTCCGTTGCTCCTCAGACCTATCCTCCGACAAGCATTTCATTTCCCAAACCATATCCGTCACCTTCCTTACAATTCGCTCGCCCGTCCACACCCCATTGTCAAATAACAATTTATTTCTCTGTTCCCAAAGCACCCAACACGAAGTCATAAAAAGAATCCGTTCCTCCACCCCCATATCACGTAGCTCTTGCTCTACCCACTCCCTTATGCTCAATCTTCTATGACTCCTAAAAACCGCCAGCCCCACCGTCTCCCAGACCTCTTCATTCCAGCCACAATCCCGAACCATATAGATACAAGACTCCTCATCACCATGACACTTAGGACAAGAACAGTCGAAGTCCCGGACCCGGGCCGCAATATTACTTTTAACCGGTAACGCATCACGACACAGCTGCCACATGAATACTTTAATTCTTGGTAATACCGGTGTGCTCCAAATCGTCTTCCACAGCCAACTCCCCAACGAAGTATCGGACTGCTCCCCATCATCACCGCCCTCCGCATTTAACAAACGGTATCGATCCCTCCCGAACCGAGTACTCCCCGTCACGCGTTCCATCCCAGCACCAACTGTCCTCCTGGGCTAACGCACTCAGCCTTATACTCATAATCCTCCCCGCTTCAAAAGGTAAAAACATAGCCTCGATCTTATCCCTATCCCACCTCGCCTCCCCTGCGACCATCAACTCCTCAACCTTCATCTCTAAATCGAAAGCACCCCGCGGCGAGATCACACACCTGGAAGACGTCCCAGGTATCCACGGGTCCAGCCACACCCTCGTTCCTTTCCCGTCACCCACCCGCCTCCGAACACCCAATCCCATCACATGCTTTGCATCACAGATACTCCTCCAAGTATAACTAGAATTATTCCCTACTTCAGCATCCATAAAAGAACAATTCGGAAAATACTTACTCTTCAGTACTCGGACCATCAGACTCTCCTCATTACAAGTCAAGCGCCAGGCTTGCTTAGCTAAAAGAGCTAAATTAAACTTACCAAAATCTCGAAAACCCATTCCCCCCTTAGCCTTTTCGCGGCACATTGACTCCCACGCCACCCATGATATCTTCCTTCTCCCATTCTCCGAACCCCACCAAAATCTCGAGACAATAGAACGAAGCTCATCACAAAAATTAGCTGGTAACTTAAAAACACTCATCGCATAAGTAGGAATAGATTGGGCAACCGCCTTTATCAAAGTCTCCCTACCCGCTCGGCTAAATAACTTACCACGCCAACCCTGCATCTTACTATTCAACTTATCACGGACAACCTTATTAAGAACCTGTTTGGAGTGACCGATAACCGTTGGTAAGCCTAGATACTTCCCTTGTTCTTGCACAACCTGAACTCCCAAGACCGAAGCCACCTTAGCCCGCCTCCAAGCAGCTGTGCCCTTACTAAATGACACTGTAGTCTTCTCCTTACTAACCAACTGCCCAGAAGCACTCTCATATTGACCCAACAAGTCCATGACAACCCGGGCCTGAGTCTCGGAAGCCTTAACAAAGATCAAACTATCGTCTGCGAAGAAAAGATGTGAGACAACCGGCGAAAGCGGTGCCACCCGGATACCATGAAGCACCCCCTCCTCTACCTTACGCCTAATCATACTTGACAGCACTTCTGCACATAGAATAAACAGATAAGGAGATAACGGATCCCCTTGGCGCAGACCCCTCCCTGGTACAAACGCCGCAGACGGAGACCCATTAATTAGCACTTCATACGACACAGTTCGAACGCACCTCATTACATTACCAACCCAATGCCATCAAACCCCATAGCCAGCAGCACCCTCTCCAAAAAACTTAACTTTTATACTATGTAGATTAATTCTCATGTATTCTCAACATGGCCCACCATTACTGATTTTTTTGGAGAAATAAAAAAAAACAGCATATGATGACATGGATTAATGAGGATGCTTTAAATGTTCTTGTATTAATAAAAATAAGATTTGAACTTTATAATAAGAAAATAGTGATGGAATTGAAATGACTACTATAAGGTAGAAATTTGATAGCCCTATATTTTAACTAAGTTGGAATTGATAAGGAATTAAGTCAATTTCTAATTTCAAGTTCTAGGTCCAAAACGCTTGAAATTTATCATTTACGGAATTCAATTTTAATTCTAGATTTCTAAACATAGCATAAATATGATGTACAATACGAAGTAGTATTTAATAGGACATTGCGTTTAATGTGAAGAACAACGCATTTGGATTTGACAATTTTCTTGAATAACGAATTTATATTAGACTTACGATCTATAAGTTACTTATTCATGTTTTAATCGACTGCAAATTTTAAGGTACACCGATTGTACAAACCCTACAATGAAAGCCTTTACTTTTACTAACATTTTGCAAGAAAGTATGATTTGATTTAATATTTTTATTGGATAGGGTGTACGATGACATGGTACATTCAATGTGTTTAAGATTTTCCCCAACCAACTAAAATTAATCTATATGAAACCATTAAGGCCCTGTTCTTTTGGACTGAAACGAATCGATCGAATCGAATCGAATTTATAGGATCTGGGTGAATCGAATCGAACTTATAGGATCTCAATCGAACTTATAGGATCGAATCGATTCGAACTTATAGGATCTCGAATCGAACTTATAGGATCTCGAATCGAATCGAACTTATAAGATCTGAACTTTTCTGAACTGAACTTATAGGAGCCGAACTTAACTTTATTTTATTTTATTTTATTTAATTTAACTATTATTATTATTATTATTATTATTATTATTATTATTATTATTATTATTATTATTATTATTATTATTATTACTTGCCAAGAGAGAACATTGATAAAAAAAATTATAGTCTAAAACACAAGGTAAAATAATAACATTTTTCCGCTTTATATGCATTGGTTTGTTCATACATTATACTACGATTACATTACGATAACAAATAAATCACATATTATATCTTTTTTTCTAACCATTTATTTCCATATTATCATAATTCTCATCACTTTCATCTTCACTATCACTCTCAACAACGGATCCATTGCCTCGCCAAATGTTTTTGACTATGTTGTTTCGTACCTAATACATGGCCTTATTCCGCTTTTTATCAAACATGCTCAAATCTATTGTGACGCTAAAATTATTAATGAGAGGAGTGATTTTTTTTTAAAATAATAATGTATGTATCGAATAATTAATGTCAAATATTTTTGTATCGGTCTTTAAAAATAATACTCCGTATATAGCTTTTTTGAACTAAATTTATAGGATCTCGAATTTTTTCGAATCGAACTTATAGGATCTCGAATCGAATCGAACTTATAGGATCTGAACTGAACTTATTGGATCTAAACTGAACTGAACTTATAGGATCTGAACTGAACTGAACTTATTGGATCTGAACTGAACTTATAGGATCTGAACTGAACTGAACTTATAGGATCTGAACTGAACTGAAATTAAGTGACTTTAAGTCCAAAAAAACAGGGCCTAAGTTAATTTTGTTATAAAGTGATCTATATAATAAAGAACAAAAGAATGGAACAGATTCTAATCCTCAAGAGCACCTAGGTCCACTATAACTAGTATTCCCTCCTATTTACTATGATGTTCCACATTATTTTTTGGGTAGTTTTTAAGAGAATTGAGATTTATGGTGGAAAATGGAAAGTAAGAGAGAAAATGTGGGATCATAAGTCCTAAGAACCACAAATTATAGACTAATAAAAAAAGTGGGAGATCATAATGAATTTGTCGTTTTAGGAAATATGGAAAATGTTAGAAAATAAGAGAGAGTATTAAATTAGCCTTAAACCTCATCAATATAACAATACCTCCTTGAATATATATCAAGGGGAGCTATAAATACCTGGGTGGGAAGTACCAGTTAATGTATTATACAACTGGCTGTATATACAACTTATTTAATGTAGTTGAGCTTTGTTATAAAGTTATCGAGTTCTACTAACAAAATTATCGAGTTATGATAAAAAGTTATTGAGCTTAACAGAATAATTATTAAGCTTAATAACTTTGTAAAATAGTTCAATAACTTGTAAAATAGTTTAACAACTGTGTAAGAGCTAAACAATTTTGAGGCGGTTGTACAATACTACTATACAACTGGTTGTAGGATAATATTTGTGGGGAAGTACGGGACACGGAATTTGATCATGTGTTTACAAGGTTTGTCCTTTATGTGGCCCACCATATAAAAAAGTTGCATAGAGAAAAGGATATAATTGGTCTCTCTTGTGACGGGTTACCATTTGTGACGGGTTACCATTTTGTGAGGTAAAATGGTATCCGTCACTCAAGAGTGACGGATATGTGCCGTCACAAACAAGAATTTGTGAAAATGATATTAAAGGCATAATACATTTAACACAAATTATTATATAGGGCGGTCTCATACTATGAGACCAACCAATTAACTAAAAACCCAAAAAATTAAATAATTAAAAAGAAAAAACAAATAAAAAATCAACTATATGTGGTAACTAGTAAGTCATAAGTGGTAACTGGTAGTAGTTGCGGGTGTGGAGAGTACTGGAATAATTGGAGTTTTCAATTTCCGTAGTTTCAGTTTTATAAACAATATATTTTGTCAGGCTAGTATCTTCTATGGCCCGTCATATGCTATAGGACGTTCCTATAGGAGAGTTACTGTGTATTTAAATACAGTGGCCCAATACATTTTCTCAGTGTATATATGGCTCCCTATATCAATTCGTATGAGTAGTTTCAACTAGAGTTGGCATAAAGGGTCGCGGGCCGGTGGGCGGCACAGCCAGGCACGGCACGGCCCGACGAGAAAATCGAGGAAGCACGGGCACGGCACGAATGGGTTTCGACGCGATTTTCTTCAAAAATCCGTGCCTAGGCACGACACGGCGGAGCCCGTCACTCACCAGGCACGACGGGCTTGGCACGGCCCGGCACGAAAAATGACCCGTTTATCATTATTTATTAAATAAAAAGTACATTAACATTTAATAAAAAATATATATAAATCATTAATCATCATTTATTAAAACTAAAAGTACACTAATATTTAATAAAATATATATTTAAACCATTAGTCATCATTTATTCAACAAAAAGTACTAAAAATATATCAATTATATAACTTTTTTTTAAAATAAAAAAACATTAAAACACATTGGCCGGCCCACTGACAAGGCACGAAAAGCCCATGGGCCAGGACGAAAATGGTCGTGCCTTGAACGGGCCGCGGCGTAGTTTTGGATCAGTGGGCCTAGCACGGCACGGCCCGAGGAGCCCAATATCCGTGCCTGGGCCGGGCCAATTTTGGGGGAAGGCACGATGGGTCGGCCCAGCACGGCCCATTGCCTACTCTAGTTTCAACTCTTATATACTCCCTTGCACCCAAATCAAATATAACACTTGTTTTTTGGTACTATTTATGGTCGTAAAGAATATTTGATGTTATTTTTAATCTATAAGGGACAAAATATAGTCACGTGAGATCCTTGTTTGATTTATTGTCATGAATACTATAAGAATATCAAATTTTTATAATTTGTAATAATGCGTAACTAAAGATATTTATGCTGCCCGCAACTCCGCAAGGGTGGAGTCTTGTGGTTAAAACTTGGGTGAAATTCCCAGGAGACTCGGGTTCAAGCCTCTCAAAGAGCAAAATCTTGTGGAGCATTCTTGGCCTGAGTCCATGCCTAATAGACTTCGAGTCTGTCACCCTCGGGTGACTTAGGTTGGAACACATTCTGATTTCTCTCAGCAAAGAAATTGGAATATGGAGTACCTTGCTTGAATGATTGATAGGCATGAACTTGTTCCAAAGTACCCGAGGATTTACTCAGTGCACACTGAAAGTAGCGGATGTGGGTTCCCTCGTCACAAAAAAAAAAAAATATTCACGTTGTAAAATGTGCCTCGGCAAATGTAATAAAACAACTGTTACCTTTGGTTTGGATGAGAGAGAGTATTAGATACGTGGTTAGAGGTTTAGTTTTGAGTCTTGCAAACAAAATCAAATTCCAGAAAGTCTACTTAGTCAATTGTCTTCAATGCCCTGAGAGGAGATTGTCTCTTGTGTTGATTATGAGTATAGGATTTGATTTCTGACACTTGCGAATAAAAAAAACCAAATTTAAAAGGAGTATATTCATAGAATTGGTCTTAGTATTCAAAAAAATAGATTGTCTTAGCTGTTGTCTATTAGTTGAGGGATACTCGTATCCAAACACCACTTTGGCCATGACATGGGCTTAGTTCAAGACTTTAGTCTCTACCCCTCACAATCTCACATCACACAACCCAAATTGGCGCCACTTTTTGTAATAAAACCCAACTGTTTCAAATATCCACATTCTATCAGCTGCTCAGTATGCACTCTCTTCTCTCATAATTCAACAACATTCATCTCCATATTTAACCCAATGTATATGGTGGAATGGTCCTCTGGTTGCAAAATGCCTCTATGAAAAATGAGTTATGCACACAAGATGTTCGATGAAATGTCTGACTGGAATGTGTTCTCATGGACTAGGTTTCTTGGTACAAGAACAGGGATATTAATAAAACTGTTGGATTTTTGATTGAATGATGGCGCCTAAATCCAGAATGATGTATGCTATTGCTACGCAATTACGATTCGGGGTTTGGCTACTAATGGAATGTGCATTGAGACACTGTGTTGGCTGATGATATGGTGCATTTTTCGTAAGCTGGCATTGTTTGTGTAGTTTTGATTTATCAGATTGTGCTAATTTGAGGACTTTTGGGTCGCGGGAATTACATTCTTGGATGTATTGAGAGGAACGTCTCTTGTTGATATGTACGCTAAATGTCTAATTGTGACGTGCACAATTTTACACGTATGATATCCGGTTTGTAAATGTATGGTCTTGGTCAGAATGCTATGAGGGTTTTCTCGGAAATGTTAAAGAAGGGTGTTAAACCGAATGAGAGAACTCCTCTTGGAATTTTGAATGCTTGTAGCTTTTGAGGTTAAGTTAGACGAGCACCTTTATTTGGGTAACCGGGAGAAATTGTGGAGCATTGTTCCAATGATCGAAAACTATGGATGTTATTGATTTACTTATTCGGGCTGGCTATTTGGAGTGAGTGTTTCACGTTGTTAAGAGTTAAGACTGTGCTTATGGAACCTGATGCAGCTATCTAGAGGGCTTTGCTTAGTGATTTCGGGACTCATCTTGATGTCACTCTTGGAAAGTGAATCATGAATTATGTTCGACAACTGGAATCTATTGCTCAAATCCTGATTCTGAGCTTGTTTGATCTGGGTAATTGGGACAGTTCTTAGCTAATGAGGAAACAAATGAGTGTAAGAAGGAATACATCAGGATTCTGATGTAGATAGATTGAGGTAGAGGTAGAGGTAGAGGTAGACAGTGTTAACGATTTTTGCGTGGATGATCAACTAAACAACTCCCTCGAATTCTTGAGCTCGGTATAAACTCCAAGAAACCCTTAAAAGGCCAAGTTTGGAGGATATCGAAGTAATACAACTGCGGTCACATTTGAATCAAGTGAGGAGGACGAAGAGCAAGATGTATTATCCTCCAGTAAAAAATTTACCTTCGACTGAATCAGGACTGCCTTGCGACGACTGTCAGGTGACTCTAAGTTCTCGTGTTTTTGATCATGGAGTTATTGTAAGAGACTGTTCTCATTTCCGCAATATTAAACCAGGGACCTGCTCTTTGCGGTGACTACTGGTAGAGTAGTAGTACCAGTAAATATCTAATTTGCAGACATAAAAACAATGTAAGTCCATTGAGATAATTGATGTTCTTAGAGATGGAAACATGGCAAGTGCTACAATATTATTGCTTTGCTTATCTGAGAGTTCACATCTTTCAGAGTTTAGCGCATTCTAGATCGACATACTGATTACTAACAAAGTCTTATCACTTGTCAGCTCAACCTGGACCATTGGTGAAGGGTCCAAGATGTTCCTAGATGAGACGGTGAAAAGCTGTAGTTCTTAAATTGGAGTGAGACTTGACTGTCATTCTTCATCAGCAATATTTCTTGTGGCCATGTAAGTATTAAGTAAATCTGGCAGAACTGTCTCGACCAGAATTTTCTAGACTCAAAACACGACGAGAATCCGAAAACATACATCGAAGTACAAATCAAATCGATTTGACCAAATCATACTCAAGATAACTGAGAACTGTACTGACATGACTCAAACCCATTCTGATGATCAAATCCAATCTGAATGACCCATTTGTCACGTTCAACACTTCAAACATAATGGACTAATAGATGATTGTTCTAACTTTTTTCAGGGTCAACTCGAAACACTCGATGTCATTGCCGAGGAAAGGTTGCATATTGTGGAATTCTCGAATGGCTGGCATGAGCCCCCAATGAACCACGCTCATCAGGTAAAGGCAAATATTCCATCTATGATTACATGTGCATAATTATCAACTTCATTTCATGCATGCTATCAATGATTGTAAAGTAAGTAAGCTGTTTTAATAATCTTGTTATACATATTCCTAAAGTATAGGGACAATTTTATATGATATGAAGATATGTTTCGTAATGGAATATTATTGATGACCCACCATCTTGGCATTCTGTTAATCCCTGTGGGCTCTCTCAAAGCATCAATTGTAATGTACCTAATGTTCATGCTTACAAAATGTTCAAATGACCTGTTTATGATTGTCCTTTTTAAAACTTCTAAAAAGCGAAAAGTGATTTGTTTTTTGGTATATACACACCAGAAAGCGAAAGTTTTAGCATCTGCTTTTCTAGTTTTGATACCCCGGAAAACTGAAACCGGAGATGTAACAACTTCAACTTTAGGAATTAACTGCCTCAGCATAACTCAAATTTACTATGGTGACTGGCGAGGTAGATCGTATCACTCATATGTGTAGCCTCATCCATGTGCTAACGAAACATATAGACTGTTTTCGGGTGAGTCATAACAACTACGGAGTACTAACAAAAGTAAATAACATATCATGCAGAGTGATACTCTCATATAGAGTGAGGCAAATATGTTTGAATATTTATTTCTTACCTCTTTTATTGTAATTGGTTAGACACTTGATAGTTAGGTGATTCATGCTTTTGGTACCACACATTTCTACTTGGATTTTATTGTTTATTACAGTATTTTTTTTTTTTTTTTTTTTCTATTTTCTCTTCTCTGTAATGATAGAGCAAGGGCTAAGAAATGGGGCCATTTCTAACCAAAACTCCGCTGTTTTTATGTATTCATTTTATCATGTAGTAAATGATGAAGAAAAAGAACAAGAACATAATATGAGCTAATAAGAACAACTTGTCTCCCATCAACAACATTGTCCCAATGTCCTCGACTCCTCGAGGCTCTTGTTTATGATAATCTAAAGAGGGGTTAGATTTAAAATTACATGCATGTCCATGAACTTGGTGCTACACAACTGAACTTAGAATTGGACATGAACTAAATTTTACGGAGTCTGTCGCCTTTGTAGAAAAGATGAATAACTTGGTCCGCGTGGTTTGCAAACTATCACGTATGCCCTGAATTTTACTCTGTGCATACCTAAGGAAGCTGCAAGCAGGTTCCTTAATTATCCGAAAAACCAACCTATCTCCAATAAATCTTAAAATTGTCATTGGATAAAGCCTACCTTCTGATAAACAGAAATTATTTGATACAACAATGTCAATTGCATTTCCTGTCATATATGTTCAGTTTTTCTGCATGCCCTGATCTTCATTCGGAATATGAACTCTTTTAAATTTGGCAATCTGCTGAATTCAACGTCCTCGAGTCTAATACTTCAAATTCCATTGACGGATGAAGCCTTTTCTCTATTGCTTAATGTGAAATACTGGACCATTATCATCAGCTTGCAAACTCTGAAATGCTATTCAGTGAAGGTTGCCATGATTTTGGTCTTGTTCCTCCTTTAGAACTTGATGTTGTTCTAGCTCTATGCCCATTTCTACTAACCTGGAAAACCATATTCCAATTAAGGTCATTAAAAAACATATTTCAATTGTATAGGACTGTGGAATTGGCTCTTCAATTGAATGTAAAAAAATAAACCTTTCGCTTTGACATCTTATATATGAACAAGAAAAACTTTCTTATATTATCAATCCCTATTGGAAGCTCTGACGGTTTCAAATGATGATTCATGTCAGCCGACCTCAAATCATTTTTGGACTAATTCTCTATATCAACAAGAAAAGCCTAATAAATGTTTTATTAAATTGACATATCTTCTTGTAGCAGACAAATGAATTTTTCCTGCAATGAATTTAATTTTTACCTGGTGGGTCTTATCTTGCAGAGATTTTTTCACTAATTTCTCAGCTTCTTTGAGTCCTTCAGAATCTGCTAATTCTATACCATTCTTCTTCAGCTTAGCCTGCTTCTTTGCCACCAAACCCTTCATAACCTCTACAAAAACCCAAGCAAATAACATAAATTAACACAACTTCCTGTACAAAACTTGCTGAAATCACCATTCTGAAACAAAATTAACAAGAAACTACCCATAACCATAATCACATACCTTGGGAACTAATAAGTCTATAAACATGACCCAATGCCAAAGTATCTGTAGGTCTAAGCAGCTTAACCCGGGTTATCCGAACCGAGTTCCGACTTGTGATGTTGTTAGATTTTGCAGGAATGGTATTTTCAGTTTTGGAGGAAGTGGTAGAATGACAAATTGTAGTTGTTATAAGAAGAGCAACATAGTGACCAGGGTTCATCTTCATGACTTCTTTTGCAATAATAGGACAATACATGTTATCAACTTTACCATTTGGGTGTTGGATTACTAGTGAAGCTGCATCTATGGCTTGACAATTTCCCATTTTTTTTTTTTTTGCAGAATGATGTTACTATATGAAGAAAGGTGATGCACCAGAGAATTATGAAGAACAAAGCAACCAAGGTAAGGTGTTATAATTAGAACAGTTGGTGTATGAACTCATTTTCTATCTGTTTTATAGTCAGCATTCAGTGCCCCACCAAGTGAAGGTTTAATTAAGAGTTAATGCATGCCTAGTTGGTTTTTTGGTAATTACAGGCCTGCCCTTATGTTACTTTATTTTATTTTCTGGAATTATAATTTTATTTTATTTTATTTTATACCTTGATGTACTGCACAGTGTGGGCATGACAACACCATGTCATATTATCATATGGTTTTTTGGGTCCAGTGGATTGTGAAATGTGGGAGAAATTGGCAGGATTACCCTTCCTCAAGTATATTTTATTTGTGGAATTAGAAATCTTAGGTCATGGTCATTTTAAGGTTTGTGTTGGTATTTATTAGGAGATTTTATGGCATAAATCTTTCAGATTAAGCAAATTTAAAATTAGGGAATATATGTTTATAAACCCTTGGGGGGTTTTATAACTTTTGCATATGCATAATTTTAGGATATGCCTCACGCCACTCAGTTTTCTTATAAATCTAAGTTAATTTAATTTCGCATGCTCCCTCCATTCCATTCATTTATCTACTTTTTATGTTCTTTGTGAGTATTATATAATTAAAGGTAAACAAATGATTAAGACAGATGGACTCTGATGGAGTATATATCAAGTGGCATTAGCGTGGCAGTGGTGATTTTCGAGTGGTGTTATCACTACCCTAACTTTGATGGATTAAATTAAATACTATGAATTAGTATGATGGTAGTGAGTGTCACGTGAGCCATGCTGCCATGACTGGATGTGTAGGTGCATAACATGCACTCTTATCTGCCACACTGATTGTTGTTGGTTGTTAACTCATCCTTAATCTGATGCTTAACTCTTCACTGCAAATAAAACCATGTTCTGTTGGCAGATTAGTTTTTCTTAATCTCTGCTTGGTTACTAGCTAGTATGACCGTGTTAGAGTTGATTAAATGCGGACTTTGAATGCAGGTTGGACGTAACAAACATCTGACCCTAATACGACTTTCTTTTCAGATCCATAATCAAGTGAGCTAGCGGGTCATATCTATGTAAATGATTTGTTCCCGAGAAGCCAAAACTTTGAACCGGCTCTTAAGCAAAAGATGTTGATGCCGAAGAATCTGGTATAAAGGAAAGCTAGAAAGTCGAATACAAACAATGCAAGCAAGTGAAGAGGGAGTCGGAAAGATGTATTAGTTTTTATCGTGTAGGATCGACCTAATTTCATTTCCTTAAATCGCAGATCAAATCACACTGATGAAGCAATGGCTTTGTAAAAGTGGCAAACAAAATAACATAGGACAGTGTCGTTTAACGGTATAAGGGAAGACACAACATCTTTATTTGATGTTTTATTGTCTTGTAGAAATTGCTTTTTCACCACCCTATTTTAACATTTCTCATGCATCTTTCTTTTGATGATCTCCCACTAATAAAAAAGCCTGCTTCTTTGATTCTACCTTTTCATTTTTATGTTTTAACTTTTTGGAATTTTACCCTTGGATTTTATACTTTTACATTTATTTTCTTTGATTATGTTTCATAAAGGATACGCTTTATTATGTACTCGTATAGCTTTACGAATCTTCGTTTTTGGTGTAAAACGAGTCAAAATGATACGAATTCTAAGCTCTGGTTATTGATAGATGAACCAACTCAACCAAAATCTTGAGGCGATGGTTGAGGCCCAACTATTATAAATATTCCTATTACGCTCCCTCACTCAAATGCCCGCTGGGCTTGAAGAGTGGTTAGTTGTGCACCGGCTCCCCCGTACCGTGTGCTGGGTTTCCACTTCGAGTTTTTGAGGGGTTTTGAGGTTGCCAGGATTTGAACTCGGGCTCTGATACCATGATAGATGAACCAACTCAACCAAAATCTTAAGGCGATGGTTGAGGCCCAACTATTATAAATATTCCTATTAGTTATGAGTGTCATTTCTCAATAACTTAATTAAGGTTATATTGACTCCTCTGAAGCCCTGTTTTTTCCAGCTTAATTTCGAGCTTTTTTCAGTTCAGCTCGACTTTATTCAATTAAGTTCAATTCCGCTCCCTCCTGTTCAGTCTAGCTTCATCTCTTCACAAATTAACTCTTACTTCAGCTCTATATATTCAATTCAGTCAGCTTCATTCAGTTTAGTTTAGTTTAGCCCATTTCCATTCAATTTAGTTCAGTTTAGCTAAGTTTCATTCAATTTAGTTCAGCTCCTATCAATCGAAAAGAACATGACCTAAGTTGAGGAATTAAATACCAACAAGGTAGTTGTCTTTGAGATTACCAAAAACTGTAGAATTGCTCGCAAATTTACAAGTAAATAGATTTAATTCTTCATATAGCATTTAGTTTCACCATAAAATTGTCATATTATATATACGCTCAAACGCAACTTAAAATACAAACATTTTTTTGGTGTAAAGAGAGCTACAAGAATAATATACCGGTGATGAGATTTAAACCCTAATTAAAAGTACCACCTTTCGTGACTTTACCAGTTAGGCCCTGTTCTTTTGGACTTAAAGTCACTTAATTTAAGTTCACTTCAGATAAGTTGATTCGATTGGATCGATCCTATAAGTTGATTCGAGATCCTATAAGTTGATTTTAGTTGGATCCTATAAGTTTAGTTCGGATCCTATAAGTTCAATTCGATTCGATTCAGATTCTATAAGTTGATTCGATTCGAGATCCTATAAGTTCAGTTCCTATAAATTTAGTTTAGAAAAGTTATATACAAAGTATTATTTTTAAAACCGACGCAAAAACATTTGACATTATTAATTATTCGATACATATATACATTATTATTTTTAAACCAAAATTATAACTCTTCTCATTATTTTTATCGTTATGTAATCGTAGTATAATGTATGAACAAACCAATGTATATAAAACGGAAAAATGTTATTATTTCACCTTGTGTTTTAGACTATATTTTCTTATCAGTGTTCTCTCTTGGTTGCCCACTAATTTCTTGTAAAAAATTTGTTTAATCTCAATAAAAGTTTGCGTTTATTTTCCTAAGTGCCGTCTTGGGTTTGCTCGGGCTTTGAAAGGGGCCTTGGATGCGGTGTTTGATGCCCCTAGTGATCTCTCCCGCTGGGTTCGTTTGCTTGTTCTACCACTTTGTTTGCTCAGGACTTTCGCTCCTCGGATTAATCATGAGTGTCTGACCGCTATTTGGCGTCAAGATCGGGAGGAGAGTATTGCTAGGGCTATACTTGCTTGGGGGGGGGGGGGGGGGAAGGGGGTTTGCAGTTGTTACAGGAGTGCTTTGATGAGGGTCCTTCTTCATTTTCTGTGGATGAGGATCTGGATTTGAGTGAGCTTAACCTTCGCCAATGTCGGCGGAAGATTTCAGATGACCATTATACTGCTGCTGTACGGGTGCTTTCTTCCTCTGGGGTTGCCCCCTACTCCGATGCCACTCTCGTGGCCCTGCGTGAGAAGCATCCTGTTGCCCCACCTCCTTCTTTGCCTCCTCTATCTGGGGATCATCATCCTCTGGTCGCTTCTTCGGTTGTGATCTTGGATATGATTCGGAGCTTCCCTCGTGGTACATCCTGTAGGAGGGATGATTTTCGTGCCCAGCACCTTATGGACTGTTTGAGTGGCGCTGCTGTGGCTATCTCCGATGATTTGATCACTTCTATTACTAGGGTGGTTAATCTTTTTCTTGAGGGCTGGTGTCCTCTTCCTCTGGGTGAGTACATTGCCAGCGCTCCTCTCACACCACTCGTTAAACCGGGTGGTGGAGTTAAATCTATTCTTTGTTAGTACGGTCCGGAGACGGCTTGTCTCTAAGGTTGGTGCTTCTATGGTTGGCCCGTCTTTATCTTCTTATTTTGATGGGCTTCAGTTCGGGGTTGGTGTGTCCGGTGGAGGAGAGGCAATCTTGCATGCCTTGAACTGGCTCATTGAGGCTCGGGGGGCTCAAGTGGGGCTTTCTATCTTCGCTGGTTGATTTCTGAATGCGTTCAACCTTGTTGACCGTTCGACCATGATTCGGGAGGTCCGCCGTCGTTGTTCGACTCTCTCCCGTTGGGTGGAGTTTTGTTATTCCGGCCCGACCCGCCTTTTTATGGGAGCACGCTTGTGGTCTTATCGGGGTGTTCAAAGCAGGTGATCCGTTGGGGCCTTTGCTTTTTACCGGTTTTGCATCCCTTGGTTTGCAAGATCCAGGGACACTTGTGACCTCACTTTGCGAGGCTTGGTACTTAGATGATGGCACCATTGTGGGTGATACTTTGGAGGTGGGGAAGGTTTTGGACTTGATTAGGTTGGATGAGCCTCGTTTTGGTTTACACCTAAATGTTTCCAAGACGGGGGTATTTTGGCCTGTTGAGGACCCACGGAGCCGGCTTCCTGGGGTTTTCCCCACTTCTATTTCTCGGCCATTGCGCGGTGTTACTGAGATTGGGAGGACACAAGACTTGTCCTGGTTTTAGCGGTGAGATTGTGGCGACGAGAGTAACTAAGACCATTGAGCTAATGGACTTGGTTGCGAGGATTGAGGACCCGCAATGTGAGTTGCTTCTTCTTCGAGCTTGTCTTTGGTATTTCTAAGCTCTACTTCT
Source organism: Silene latifolia (assembly GCF_048544455.1). Lineage (NCBI taxonomy): Eukaryota > Viridiplantae > Streptophyta > Magnoliopsida > Caryophyllales > Caryophyllaceae > Silene > Silene latifolia. The sequence goes on from NC_133529.1 coordinate 16,870,853, forward strand.
CCCTTCGTACTTGCTCCCCTAGTGTTTTTGGGTCCGTCCATCTTCCTTTTGATGCCGCTCTGCGTTCTAGCTTGGAACGTATTGTCACCGCGTCGGGCGGGTTTTGGGATTAGCGGTGGCGCTTTGCTACATTCCCTTTTCATCTTGGTGGACTTGGTGTCTATGCGGCGGGAGATGTTTTATTTTATGCTTTTATTGCGTCCCGCTTGCAGTCCGGTTTACGTGAGCTAAGCTCCTCGCCCTTCCGGTGTTGTAGCTGCTTTGGCCCTGCTTTTTGATGATCTTTTTGCAGTGTTCTGCGACTACGGGTTACGATATTTTAGGTCACCCTAGTGAAATTGCTGCCCCCAAACTTATGAAGAAATTGGTAGACATTTATTTCACGACGGTTGCTGCTGCCTCAGAGTCTGTTTTCTCTTTGACATCGCGACATCTTGCTTTATGGCAGTCTCAGCAGGGTTCTCACTCCTCTGATTGGTTACGTGCGGTTCCTATCTCAGGGTTGGGGCAGACTATGAACGGGAGGACTTACCGTAGTGTCTTTGGGGTATCGTCACGGGTGTTCCGTTATTCACAGATCCGGGCCCCGTCCCGCTTGCTCTCGGGTTTTTTCTTTGGGGATGTTTTTGGGGACCATGTTGTTTCTTGTCTTGATCATTGTGGGCGTTAAACATCGGCATAACCTTGTCCAGGGACACTCTTTTCGACATCCGCTATAGATCTGGTATTACTGCGGGGAAGGAGGTTGATATCGGTTTGGTTGATGGGCATGGTGACTCTCTTCGTCCTGCGGATTTATTGCTTTATTCTTGGGACAGGGGGCGTGATGTGTGCGTCGACCTGACAGGTTCTTCACTTTTGACTCGGATCAAGGTTGTGATTTTGTGCGGGCCGGGTTGTTCCGATTCTCGCTCGGCGTAAGTGTGCTAAGTATGGGGATTTGTGCGCGGTATGGTTATGGTTTCCTACCTTTCTCTTTCTCTTCTTTGGGAGCTGGGTTCGGATCTTTGTTGCCTTGCTCAAGCGGATCAGAAATTCTCGGTATCTCGGGATGCGGGGCTCGGGTAGCCGCTTACATTTTTACTAGACTTAGCTTTGCTATTGCTAAGGGTGTGGGAGCCCAGATTGTCTCTCGGCTCCCCACCAATTTCATGTAAACCTTTTATTTTAATTTTAATGAAAGCTCCGCGCACCTTATTAAAAAAAAAAAAATAATAATAATAATAATAAAAGTTGCGATTTTATTAAAAAATAATAATAATAAATAATAATAAAAATAACAACAAGAACAAGAACAATGATAATAACAATAACAATAACAATAACAAATAATAATAATAATAATAATAATAATAATAATAATAATAATAATAATAATAATATTTAAGTTAAATTAATTTAAGTTAATTTAAATTCAGATCATGTAAGTTCATTTCAGATCTTATAAGTTAAGTTCAGATCCTATAAATTGATTCGATTCGATTCAGATCCTATAAGTTCGATTCGATTCGGACCAATACGTTGATTCGATTCGAGATCCTATAAGTTGATTCGAGATCCTATAAGTTGATTGATTCGATTCGAGATCCTATAAGTTGATTCAGATCAGATCCGTTTGATCCAAAAAGAAGAGGGGCGCTTTTAATTTAGCTGACATCTACATTCTAACACATACCTTATAGATACCATGGAGATGCTTGATGCAATCATGCGAAATGTTAAGAAAAGGGGTAAACCTGAATTAATTAAGAAACTTAATTGTGGTTAGCAGGCAAGAGTATCTGACAGCTAGTTGCATAATCACACTTTATGTAATCTGTTTTGTTTTTACCAGGCAAACACAAATACACATAACATGGTCATTCTTATACAATCTCAAGTGGTAAATCTGATTAATAATTGTGCAAATAAGTATGTCAACTGTACGAACACATTAATTAATTACAGATATTAAAAATAATGGGTTTAATAATTTGGAAAATTGACTCTTATTTGTACTAAGAGGACAGACTTGGCAGCTATATAGCACATTAAATAGAGTATTTTTATGGGTTATTTATAAATTAAATTGAGATTTATTTTGTTATTTTAATCTTCGGTCAGGTGTACTGCGTAATTTAAGTTTAAAATTACTTCCAGAACAGCACAACTAAACTTCATAGAATAAAATAGTGTTTAATACGGAGTAGTTTGTAATAATAAATGTATAATACGGTCCATACAAAGATTAAAGAAAAAAAATCATTCTCGGTTATATTTAAAATTTAAATTTGTAAATTGTAATATCGTGTTTTCTCTTTTTTTTTTTTTTGGCTCATCTTACTTGTATAGTTGTATGACATACTAATGATTTATATTAGCCACATTAATTAATTTGCACTATCATCTTACATTAGGGTTTAAAATATTCATAGAGTTTATCATTAAGGTAGCGAAAATTTGCATGAGCGACTGCTCTTACTAACCTTCTAAATAAAGAAATTTAACTTAGTAAATTTAACTTAGTGTATTTTTCATTGTTAAGGGAAGACGACTTCTATTAGCCTCCTAAATTCGCCACTATCTCATTTTATTGTTTGGCAAGCTAAGATCAGAATGCATATGTAAGACAGGACATGTAGAGGGTATGATGGCATTTTCCTTTGTAAATGTCATATTCAGCTGTTAAATCTTGAATCTTCATCAACAATATAATTATGTGCTTTGTCCTTGTAAGTAGTTGAGCCTGTACGTGTCGTTATTATTAATTTTCATTTCACCTTCTTTGATGATTAGTTATGCATAAATATTTGTATTAGACGATCTTGCACAAATATATTATAAAACGGGTTAGTTTTACTCGGTTTAACTAATTTTCAAATTAATACGAATATGAATTATGATATGATTGCTTTGTAGTGGGAGTACCCTAAAAATTAGTAGCCTTAATCATAGCTCATAAGTCCAAATACAATCATTACAAAGATCCTTCAGGTTGAAAGATCTACAGAGAGACGATTATTCTAGTTTTTTTTTTCTTACTTAATTACAATAATTATTCAGCTCTTAAATAAAATTAGTACTTCATTAATCCAGTAAAATGTCCATACTTTTAAATACGGGGTACATATCTAAATGACTAAATGAAAATAGTTTCATTGGTTGTATATCATCTGGTTTAGTCCATATTTGAATAGGGTAGAACCGTATAGTAAAACTATCTCTTGATTTTTAACGTTACTGTATTTTCAAAACTCGAAGTCGAAACCTCTGATTACAGCTAAAACAATCTTTGCTAGCTTGTTTAACTGCTAGTAAATAGAACGATCATATTCTAAATGTAAACTTAGTGCTCCATTTATATAAATGTATAAAGTAAATGTAATATCCATTTTTCTAAAATTGAACATCCTAATAGACGTCTCTGAATAAAAAACGGATTTTGAATTATTAACTTATGACACTAGTTTATTGTGATTAACCTAACAAGATAATTAAGAAAAGAATAAGCAAATCTGGTATGATATGAATCAGAACCACTCAATGAGTGGATAGTTCATACAATGTACTTGCAGTGGTCCTTATTATTATATGAATCAATCAAATGGTCCATAAATAAATAATGTACTCCAATTCTTTGTTCTATCTGTATCATTTCTGAATAATAATGGCATGCTTAGCCCACTCATTTCCTCCAAGATAATTGTTTTTCTAATAATATTATTATTATTATTATTATTATTATTATTATTATTATTATTATTATTATTATTATTATTATTATTATTATTATTATTATTAATGCTTATTAAATTTAAAACGAGTCAAATATGATAGATAGACAAACCCTAGAAATAATCGCAAAAATTGTCTCATCTATCTAAGCGGGGTGTGGTTTGACCAGTTTCAATCTTAAGATGAATATGTATGTTTTAAGCAAGACACAAAATTGTACAAATCCGAGTAAATCAAATTCTTTTTCTTATACGGAGTAGTTAAAAGTAGGGCTGAGCAAAAAATCCGATTATCCAAACTGATCAGATATCCGATCCGAATCCGATCCGAATTTTTGGATATCCGATCCGAAAGTTAAGTTTGGTTTGGATATCTGATCCGAAATCTTTGGTTTTGGTTTGGATATGGATATTAGAATTAAAACATTTGGATATCCGATCTGATCCGAAACTATAGTTTTCTAGTATAATTTCGAGAAAATAAAATTTTATTTGATACAACAACTTAATTAATGTTTAAAATATTTGAGAAAAGTCTAAGTGGTACTTAAATTTTATAGCGAGAACATTGGAATAAGAATACGAAAGAAAATATCTTGTAAAACTATGAATATAATCGTGTTTCAAACTTAATTTTAAAGTAAATTCAAAAGTATGGATATACGATGTATATCCGCATCCAATCCGATTATTTTGGATACCCGAACATTGGATATCCGAGACATTTGGTTTGGATATTGGATATCTAACTTCAGGATTTCTAATATGGATATCCGATTCGAACTAGCACTTTGGATCAAATACCCGATCCGTATTCTGCCCTAGTTAAAAGTAAAGGTTAGTGTCGTCTATCGAATACAAGGATTATGCATATGCTCTGCAATAACATTATTTTATTTTTTTGTACAGGCTTTTGCTATGAGTTATTTCGTTATGACATATTCATAATTCAAAAAGGTTTTAATAGCCTCATATGTCATTTAATGTCAAGGATATGAAAGGTTGTTGAATAATTGATAATATAAAATCCTAACTTGGAAATGTTCTACAACACAAAATCTCATTGAAGACGGACGATATCCGTCACAAACTTGTGACGGATACCGTTTCCTCTCACAAAATACCCATTGAGAGGTGAGTGGGAAGCACATGAGGGGTGCCCCACCTTGTCCCCTTTCCCTTTTTGTGAGAGGTCACAAACTTGTGACGGGATTAACCCGTCACAAGCAAGACTAGCTGGTTCTACAAATAATGTTTAATTATCGGGGTATATTATTTAACAAGTATATTAGTGACTAAAGCAATACTCCGTATTAACTGGTGATTGAAACGGAGATATTATTAGCGATATTATAAGCGGTCGCAGTTTCGAATCCCTTTTCTATTACACTTGTTTAGTAGGAACAAAAATGTAGCTCACTTTCAAAGCATATGGAGTATCACTTTTGATTTGATTTTCAGAGAATCATTGTAATTTTGTAAAGACAATGACCAGAAAACAAAGACATTGTGGAGCTTCTGAGTTCTGAGTTCTGAGCATTACCCAATTCTTATCACAATATCCACTCACCATTTCTCTTAAATTTTTAGATTTTTGGTTCATTTTTATTGAAATCAGAAATTCTAGGAATCCCATGTCCTTAAATCTTTTTGTTCTCATTTGTACAGTAAATATAAGACATTATAACAGCAACGAAATAAAACACCGGAGATGCGCCCTGACGACAAACCGAGTTTTTTGTATCCAATGCTGCAAAAGGGTTTTTTCTGTAAGAATTTTAAATCGAGTTTGTAAGAAGGCAAAATTAAAATAAATAGCTAAAAGTATGTCGTGACACGTGATAATCTTATCATAAAAGCGTCTCCTAAAAGAACTTGTGAAGGCTAGTACAAGCAGAGCTACCATTGTCAGTAAACCGATAAATGAAAAATAAGCGCCCTTGTTTACTTGGCTTGCTTCTCGATACAATTAACATAATTGATGTACAAACACAGGAACGAACAAAATAATTGTTCTAAAGGCACCCTACAAAGATTAAGAAACTAATCTATACTCGGAACTATATCGTGTCATAGGATACTTGATTGAATTATATGATTCCTATAGGCAAGAGCATGAGGTCTAGGTTCTCTTTCGGGACCAGCATGAGGTGTTGAAAATCAGACAGACGGAAAGTACTTGTTGAGGTTGAACGGAAAGTACTAGCACACTGATTTAAGTTCTAATGCCAGATGCTCAGTATTACTGCAACGCTAAATAGAAGAAATAGCACCATATCTCCACCAGGCAGAGAAGACCTGCACATTCAGGCAATCTAGCTCATTTTTTCATTAAAACTACAGCCCTCTCTACTTAGACTCGATCTAGCCTTAAGATGCCAGGAATAACTAGGAAAGAAATTATTTTAAGTATTTTATATCTCCTCAGAAAGTAAAGGTTTACATGCTTAATGATATATAATGTCTCGAGGTACCTGAGTTTCCCCCTCGATTTGAAAATGTAAGCCATGGCTGGAGGAAGAATACCGAACAAGAAACAGTTTGCATAAACCCCAGCAAAGTCAAGAGCCTTTGAGAATGTGGATGGATAAAAAGATGCTACTAGTACCGGAATAACAAGCACAGCTGCTGATATCAACCCACTCAAATTCCATCTACTTGCATCTTCTTCAATTACATTCTCCGCAAAAGAATCAATTATTTTTTGATTGTTAATTCGTAAAATCAACTCCAAAGTGTCAATCAATTGTTTTGGAAAACTCACAGCATACCCAATAAAGCTAGTTGCTAGAGCAGAAAATGCAAACCCTTGAACAGCAAACAAAGCAGAAGATTCAACAGACAATAAAAGTTTGATGGGATCGCATTGAACAGAAGACGGTTGAGGCGTTCCAACCCCAGAAAGTCCTAACACAATAAGATTCCAAGACAAAACCATTAGCAATGGGACAATACCACCTACAAGAATGGCCTTTCGAGCCTCATCAACAGTGTTTCCAGCAACTTTACAGATAAAAGGTGTAATAACATGAAATCCCAAGGTCAGCACAGTGACAGGAATAGCAGGAAGAATAGAAAATACATTCCAAGATGAAGCTAAAAGATTGGATCTTGCAAATGATAGACCAATACCCACCAAAGTTATAATCGAAACAAGCATCAAACAGCATAGAAATCGATTAGTCGAGTCAGTTGCTTGGAATGGGAAGAACCAAATGATAGTCCCAAGCAAGAGAGGAAACAAAGAATGAGATGCAAATGTGTTCATGTTAGGAAACCATTGAGAGACAATAGAGCCAATCCCAGAAACACAAGCAACAAGAAGAGAGAAACTAAGGCTAGCATAAACTAGTGAGACGAATGCACCAAAATGGGCACCAAATGCATTGGTTGCTAAACCTGTAAAGCTTACTTCTTTGACCCCATCTTCCTCCATTGTTGCAAAACTAAGCTCTGCTACTAATATTATAGAGGAAATGACATAAACCCATGATAGTAATATAGCTATAGTAGATGGCAAGGGTCCTGATTTCATGGTTGCAGCTGGTAGACCCAACATTCCTGGACCCACAGCGGTTCCGATAATGAGAGTAACTGCTCCCCAGAAGCTCTTATTTTCCTGTTTTTCATCTCCTTGCAGTTGTTCATTTGCATCATTGGCACAACATTTGGTTAAGAAACTAGATTCATGACGATGATATTGATATTTTGTTGTAGAGATGAAACAAAATGAGGGATTGATGATTTTTGAGGTGTTAAAGATAGAATTTGTTGGTTGACAATGGTGCAATTGCCGGTTGACTTTTAAGTTAAGTTGTGTGAGATGAGAACTAGCTAATGGATTATGATCAATAGAATGATGAGAAATCATTGTTGTTTACTGGTGTTCAAAAGAGAAATGCATGATTTTATACCAGCTTATTTTTGGGTGCTTAGGTCCCTTCAAAACGGAAAATTCATCCTAATAGACGTCTTGATTAACAAAACGGATTTTGAATTATTAACTTACTAGGTTTAAACCCGTGAAAATTCACGGGTCTGCTTTAAAATACTTAATATAAAAGATTGCTATTTCATTATTAATATTCATAAAAACTAATATTTTGAGATTGAAATTATTTTTTCAGCATGTTCGTGACCCTCACAATATGTTAGGCTTTAAATATTTTTTCATTGTTTTAATGTACTCGATCATCTTATACACATTTATTATGATTTCTTTTTTGTTCTTATTGATAGAAAAAAAAATTATCTGGTATAAGCGAAGTGATAATGGCATCAAGAAAGTTTGTCACTTATGTATATTCTCGATTTTTTACTCACAAAGTTTCTTATGTGTATAATACTAATAAATTGTAAAGGGTAATTATAATGCTACACTAATATTGTAATGCTCGTAACTAATAGTCTAATAGTATGAAGCAAGAACTACTCCAATAAGAAAAAAATAAAAGAACATAATTTTGTAGCAAATAAAAAACTTAAATTATTTATTTATAAGACGGACATATTCGTCTTAACTTTAAACGGGTCAAGAATCACACATAAGACAAAAACATAATACATTGAGTTAGCAAACTGTTTGTCTCATCCATGCAAGTAAAGTGTTATTTAACCCATTTTAATATTTAGACGGATATAAAAAACCTGTTGGCAAGCAAACGCTATCACTCACTAAACACAAATTGGTAAATAAAGATAGCAAAACGAAAATGGAGCTCTTCACAGAAATCACAGCCGTCCTCCAACTACCTCTAGTAATCTAAATAGTATAAAAGTTGAGTTCTTTAGAGCTCTCTTATTGGCCCCTTAAATTCAGGGGAAAAAAAGAATTTTAAAAAGTGGTCTCTATTGCAAGTAGTGGGTGGTGTTAAATTGATTTAATTTCTTTCCTCCCTTTCCTCCCTCAATACAAACATACAACCATTATCTAACACATAAATATACATTACAATATACAAAGCATATGTTAAAAAATAATTGTGAACATGAAAAAAAAAAACGAAAAATTTGGCCAATTGTTTACATTCTCTTAAATTAAAAATATGACTCACAGTCAAAATTTTCAAATATGTCATAATTTATTACCTAATCGTGGATTTTCTGACAATAAAATATATATTTAACAAATTTTTATCAATGCAGACCGTGCAATTTCTGCACGGGCGTAAAACTAGTGGACAATAAACTCACACCTCCATACCACTACTTCTATTCTCTTAACATTTTTATTTTCAAAATTTCTACTATTAGATTAGCCGAATGATTGTTGCTCGATTGAGCGCTCCTAGTAAGCAATGGTACCATGATTTTGAACTTGCTCTCCGCTATAGTTTGATAAAATTTGTGTGTGGGTTTTGTGAATCGTGAACAACTAAGGGTGATTGGGGTTATTTATATGGTTTCTACAGGGCATTATTTGAAAAAAAAATTGGACGAAAATCTCTCCTCTATCTCTATCTCTATCCCTAATCTCTAAAATATGGAAAATAATCAACAAAAATCACGTTTCTATAATAACACCAAATATTTAAGATTTTGTACCCATTTAATTGCTTATAGTTACCTTAAATTTAGGATTTCTCCATGATTTTGCAACTTCCTAATATGGAAAATGATGGGGCATATTCTGCACCCTCTGACCGAGTCAACATATTGAGCAAGGTCAAAGATATCCACAAGCAAGTCAACGACTTGGACATGACTTAACCGACGCAAAGTTTTGCCTGTCTCTTGTGACTCGGCCACGCAACAACTGGCCGTGGGGCACATATCCGCGAACTCATATCCAAGACCCCTCGGCGAGTCGAGTCGAGTGGTCCGCCGACCGCCATAGGTCCCTCGGCCGAGGGTAGCTCAGTCTTTTCACCTGCTAGCCACTTGGCCACTTGGCCACTACGTGACAAAAGGTGAAAGTCTATAAATACTCCTCAACCCTCATTGAGGAGGGGATCCACAATTTAACCTAAGAATCACTATTCATCTGGTAATATCTTCCTTATCTCTCTACAATATATACTTCGCCAAGTAACAACTACTTCTCTCTAAGTTTACTGACTTGAGCGTCGGAGTGAGTTCGCTCGGTCCAAAGCCGAGCCCTCAGTTTGTTCACTGTTTCAGGAGACCGAAAGGAGGATTCAATCAAAGACGTCATTCTACAAGCACGGGTGGTAATAAATAACTGCTCTGCAATTACACCCGGAACAATTGGCGCCGTCTATGGGGAAAGATACTAGAAGCTAGTCACATTCATTCCCAAACAAAAAAAAAAACACAAAAAAAAACCCACCCAAAAAGCTAAGAAGATGTCAAAACAACAAGAGGTATTCGTGACTGACGAAACCGAATTCTACCATGATGATACCGTCCACAATTCTGGAGTTGCGCAGCCCTCCACCGGCCGGGTAATTCAACCGGAGTACGGGATGCCAATAATACCAGATATGCCGCTGCCCGCCGACCAGGTCACCATCATGGGACACGTGGTTGATGCAGCAAAACTGAAGCAACTCCTGGACCTAATTAGTAGTACGCCGACTCACACGGTCACACCGACAAGAGCGGCGGAACCCGTCCAGGAGACCAGGGCCCAGAATGTGACTCCAAGAGACTTGAACGGAGCACTGGAAGAAGCTAGCCCTGTCAAGACGCCGGGGGAGCCCAGAGCGCTAGTGGCAGACCTGAGTCCTTCCCGCACTCACGGGAGGACGGCGTCGCCGCAGCACCGACGGGGCATTCCCCAGAGGAGTGGAAGAAGTCCGACTTGCAGTCGGAGAAGAAGTCCGACTCACCGAGTCGGGAAGAAGCCCGACTCACCAGAGTCGGAGAAGAAGCCCTTCCCACCACGGGGAGAGGAGCCGGACTAGGGGTGCGAGGAGTCGATCGCCGCGTGTCGTTCGACACGTGGTCGATGACCCCTCAGCACCTACGTCTTAAAGACCCGGTGTCGACTAAGCTAAAGTTGCCACCCATAGCATACAAAGGAGAAGGCGACCCAACCGACCACGTCGAGGCTTACGAGTCTCACATGTCGGTATGGGAGCAACCCGATGAGGTTTGGTGCCGAGTCTTCCCAACGACACTGCATGGGATGACACAAAGTTGGTACAAGGGGTTACCCGACGGGTCGGTATACTTTGTTATGCCGACCTAAAGGACACATTCCTAGCCCAAGTATTCTTGCAACAAGAGGAGGGCCGTGGAGACCTCGGACCTCCGACTATCGACGGGGAGGGAGGCGAGTCTCTCCGAGTTATGTGAAGAGGTTCGACGCCAAGGTTCGGCAGATTCGTGAGTGAAGCAGTGTGAGCGGCGACCTTGCGGCGATGAAAGGCCTCCCGAGAGGAGACCTAAAAATGAGCTCATCAAGTGCGGCGGCTGAACCTAGATTCCGCCGGGAAGATGGCCGATCGGAGCCATAAAGGTGGAAGACTACCACAAGACTGGGTTTAGCTCGGCGAGGCCGGGCACTCGAGAAAATAAGAGCGCCGGGAGGACAACCCGGATGAAAGACGCCGTGACGATAATAGGTCACGGTCGAAGTCCTGAAAATGAACTCGGCGGCGCGCGGGGAGTTCGAGAACGAACCGCGAAGCGGTACAATGATCACACCCCTGGTCGTGTCCGCGCCGAGGTCTTCGCCCGAGCAAGAACGAGGGTCGAAGTGGGAAAGGCCTCCCGGCCGAGGAGTGACGATGACACGAGCCGATCTGTGAGTACCATGGCCACACCGGCCACTTAATCGACAACGCCGGCATCGAAGAATGCCATCAAGAGCGATCCGGAAGGGGAGCCTCGAAAAATATGTCGCCAAAGGCCAAAAGGGCGATGCGGCGGCTCGAATAAGAAATCCGTCTTTGAACGGATAGGAGTAATCCATGTTGTCATCGGGGGCAACGAGAACGGTGGGTCCGCTCATGGGCACAAACGGCACCTGAACGAGCTGTATCAGGCCATCAACTTTGTGCCCAAAACGGCGATCCCCGCTTCCAACACCCCCGACGTGACTATTGGAAAGAAGGACTACGAGGGAGTCATCGCCCCCTCAAACGACCCGCTTGTAGTCCACTTGGACATATCCAACCACCTGGTCAAGAGGTGCCGATTGACACGGCGCCTACACGAACATCATGTTCGAGAGAGTGCTTTCTCAACCTCGGTTTGAAGGTTGAAGACTTGAGCCCCTGCACCAATCCGTTGTACAGTTTTTCCGGGGCCGGCCTGGTACCCCTGGGGTCAATCAGGCTGCCGGTGATGTTCGGCGAGGGGAATGCGGCTAAAAACGTCTGTCCGAGTTCGTGGTCATTGACGGCTCGTCCTCCTACAACGTTCTCATAGGCCGAGTCACTCCGAGCGAGGCCGACGCAGTGATGTCCATCGGGCCCCGACACGATGTATGTCTCGGACCGGGGAAGCGCATAAGCTCGTCTCCAAGGACGAGAAGGACGAGGTGGTCAACGTCCAGATATCCGCCAGAGGGTGCAACATGCAATCCCTCAAAAAGGCAAAGAAGACAGAGAAGGGGAATAGCCCATCCTTGCAACAGGATGCAACTGTCGGCATGGTCGAGGGAGCCGAGGCGAAGAGGTGGAAATTGACCCGGGCGCACCGTAACTATCGGTGTCAACTGGAACCAAAATTCGGGCTGCTCTCCTAGACCTGCCGAGGAAGAACAAAGACGTCTTCGCCTACTCAGCGGCCGAGATGCCGGGCGTAAGCCGGGAGGTAATTGTTCACAAGCTGAACGTACTCCCCACCGCTCGCCCTGTCAAGCAAAGGATGAGAAACTCCTCGGTAGAGAAGGATGAGGCCATCAAAGCCGAGGTAGATAAATTGCGGCGGCGGGCTTTATCATGCCTGTACTTATCCTGAGTGGTTAGCTAATGTTGTAATGGTGAAGAAGTCGTCGGGGGCGTGGAGGATGTGTGTAGATTTTACCAATCTCAATAAAGCGTGCCCCAAAGATTGCTATCCCTTGCCTCGGATAGATAGTCTAATCGACGCGACGGCGAGCTACACTATCGAGCCTGCTGGACGCCTTCTCGGGTATCATCGGTATTCATGGCCGAGGAAGACATGCCCAAATGCGCATTCATCACTGCTAACGGCACATACATGTATAAAATGATGCCGTTTGGTTTGAAGAACGCCGGCGCAACTTACACAAGACTAGTGGACAAAGTGTTCCAAAATCAAAACGGGCGAAACATTGAGGCTTACGTCGACGATGCTATTGTAAAAAGCAAGTCTGATAGCGAGCACTTGGCCGATTTACACGAGACATTTTGTTCACTAAGGAAATACAAGATGAAGCTCAACCCAATGAAATGCAACCGGTGTCGGGCGGGTAAGTTCCTCGGCGTGCTTGTCGGCGCCGGGGAATTGATGCCAATCCGGACAAAGTCCGAGCAATCTTTGGACTGCCGGGAGCCGAGGAACCGAAAAGAGGTTATGATCTCGATCGGGAGGATGGCGGCTCTTGCCCGTTTTATCTCTCGGTCAACCGACAAGAGCACCCCATTCTTCAAAGTGTTGAAGGGGAATAAAGACTTGGTGGGGGAGGAGCAGAGCACGGCTTTCAAGCAAGCGAAAGCTCACCTTCGAATCTCCCAACCCCTGTCAGGCCGATCTTTGGGGGAGACGCTATATCTGTACATAGCGATTACCTCGGCCACGGTCGATCTGTAATCGTCGTCGAGAAGAGAACAAGCAGCAGCACTAATCTACTTTGTCACCATACGTTGTTGCCCGCCGAGAGAAATTACCCGCCGATTGAAAAAGCAGCCTTTTTCGTTGTCGTCGCCGCAAGGAAAGCGAAACCCTACTTCGACGCACATCCCGTGACAGTCTTAACCGACCAGCCATTGGAGAAAGCATTGGAAAAATTTGAGCAATCCGGCAGCCTCATCAAATGGGCAGTAGAGCTATCCGGCTTCGGCATTCAATACAAGCCGAGGCCCTCGATAAAGGGACGAGCACTAGCAGATTTCTGGCCGAGTGCACATACCAAGAAGAGCAAAACCCGGAGTATGGGAGGTATACACCGACGGGTCCTCCACGACGAACAGCTCAGGAGCCGGCATACTTATCGTCAGCCCAAACGGGGACGAGTTTGAGTACGCCTTGAAATTCACCTTCTCGGCCTCAAACAACGACTCCGAATACGAGGCGGTGATAACCGGAGTCGAGCTAGCTAGGGCTGCCGGGGCGAAACACATCATTTTGAAAACAGATTCACTTTTAGTGGCTAATCAAATCAGAGGAGAGTACGAGACTCGAGACGAAGGAATGGTAAGATACCTGGAAAGGGTAAAAGCTGACACCTCAAAGTTGAAATCTTTTCTGATACAATGCATTCCAGTGCGAGAACAACCGAGCCGACGCTCTCTCAAAACTTGCCAGTTCAACCATCAAGAATGTCAGCCGAACCGTGCTGGTGGACATCAGGAATGCCAAGAGCATTACTGAGGCCGTCGGCATGGTGGGTAACATAGAAACCGAGACGACGTGGATGACCCCGATAATGAAATACAAATTGACAAATGAATTCTGGGAGGACCGCAGTCTCTCGCGAGAATATAAAGAGGATCGCAAGCGAGGTACTTGGTGTTTGAAGGAGAATTGTACGGGAGGTCCGTGACGAGGCCACTCTGAAGTGCGTCGGTCCACCCGACGCGGAGCTATCTTCGACAGAAATTCACGAAGGCATCTGCGGCCATCACATGGGGGCAAGAACACTAGCCCACAAAGCTCTACGAGCCGGCTACTTCTGGCCCACCATGCTTGCGGATTTCAGAGCCAAAACCAAAAAGTGCAACAACTGTCAAATGCATGCTCCGGTGATACATGCGCCATCCCGAGACTGCAGTAGGTACTTAGTCCCCTTCCTTTTGCACGCAGTGGGGGATGGATCTACTAGGGCCATTTCCAACGGCATCCGACGGAAGAAAGTTCTTGATTGTCGCCGTTGACTACTTCACCAAATGGGTTGAAGTTGTAGCGAGACTCGCGAAGACGACGGCGGCCGTAAGAAAGGTAATGGGAAAATGTCATAACTCGTTTTGGGTTACCCAGGTCATGGTATTCGACCACGGTCGAGATTTTGGAGTGACACAATAATGAGTGGTTGGAGGAACTTGGTATCAAATTTGCATACTCCTCCGTCTGTCACCCACAGAGAGCAATGGACAAAGCGGAGGCGACCAATAAAACAATCCTCAACGGTTTGAAGAAGACAGTTGAAGACCTAAAGGGAAGATGGGCCGATGAACTACCGGCGTCTGTGGTCCCCTGCGAACCCGAGAGAAAGAAGCAACGGGGTACGAGTCTATTCCACTTAGTCTATGGGTCCGGCGATCCCCGCTAATTGAAGCAACGGTGCCGACATACGGAACGACCACCTTTAACCCGGTTGAAAATGAGGAAGGTTTAAGAACCTCCCTAGACCTGGTCGAAGAAAGCCGAGATACAGCACGCCTCAACTTGGCAGTATACCAAAACCGAATGAAAAGAGCCTACAACCGAAGAGTCCACAAAAGGGACTTAAAAGTAGGAGACCTAGTCCTAAGAAAGTCAGCCGCCACCAACAAAGGGAACATTCATGGTAAACTGACGGCTAATCGGGAAGGTCCCTACAAAGTGGTTGAAGAAATGAGGCGGGTACATGCCGGTGACAGACATGGAGGGTGTGCCTTTGATGAGCCATTGGAACACTGACAATCTCAGGAAATACTTTGTATAGCGGCGGAGGTGCCCAAGACAACTGTGGGCACCCCGACGCATGTTTATATCTAATGAAGAACCATCCAAGTTTTCCATCAGTGTTCATTTCCCTCCCATAGTCACCATCAAGAAGTAGACGCCACGGAAGTCACCCCAGGAGGTACATACGCTGTCGCGTCGTAACCCCTAGTCGCCTCGGCCAACCGAAGGCCTGGCAGGGGACACAACGATCGGCACGCTAACATACGCTGTCGCGTCGTAACCCCTAGTCGCCTCGGCCAACCGAAGGCTTGGCAGGGGACACAACGATCGGGACGCTAACATACACTGTCGCGTCGTAACCCCTAGTCGCCTCGGCCAACCGAAGGCCTGGCAGGGGACACAACGATCGATACGCTAACATACGCTGTCGCGTCGTAACCCCTAGTCGCCTCGTCCAACCGAAGGCCTGGCAGGGGACACAACGATCGATACGCTAACATACGCTGTCGCGCCGTAACCCCTAGTCGCCTCGGTCCGCCGAAGGCCTGGCAGGGGACACAACGGTCGATACGCTAACGAACGCTGTCGCGCCGTAACCCCTAGTCGCCTCGGCCCACCGAAGGCCTGGCAGGGGACACAACGGTCGATACGCTAACATGTTCACCACGGCGGTTGGGAAGCGCAATTCCGACGCCTCGGCTAGACCGAGAGTGAAAGAGGAAGCGACCAACACGCTAACATGTTCAAGAAAAAGACGTTAAACGCAGTTGAGATTCGCATTCTAGCTACCTCGGCCAAGCCAAAGGTAAAGATGAGAAGCGCTCAATTAATAACGCAAGAAGACAAGAGAAGACCTCGGCCAAGCCAGAGGCAAAATAAGCAAACTCTTATTAAAAATGATAAGTTTACAAATGAGAAGGATACAGACGACGGCCGTCCCCATAGGGATACGCCAAAACACAACCTACCAAAGTATTACAAAAACAAGGAAAAGAAAAGCAAAAGGTTACAGACATGACATTTGAAGCGCCAAAAGATGGCAGGGAGGAAAGGCTCAGTAGTTGGCCCCCGAACAGCTAAAGCTATCCGAGACGCCGGGTGAGTCTGGTGACGACCGCCCGTCTCCCTACGCTTGTTCTTTGCCCACCATCGGCAGCAGCAGATCATCTTCGGTGGCCGCCCGAGGAAAGCTCGTCATTTCCACGTGCCTTCACCTTTCACCTCCTCTTTGGCCTCCTTCACCTTTGCATCGTAGGCCGCCTTGGCCTCGGATATCGAGCCGCCCGCCGCCTCCGCCTTTTCGCGGCCGCTTTTCCGCAAAGATCGGCCATCTCATCCAGAAGCTGTTCAAATTTCTCCCACGGGAAGGAGCCTTCAGGAATGAGCCTCTTGATTGCCTCCCTGGTCGCTTCCTCGGCCTGATCCCGGAATTGAGCGCACATGGTAGGGATGATCTCAGTTTGAAGCATCTCAATATCTTTCTCCCTTTGGGCAAGGACAGCCCTAGTGTCCCTGTGTGCCTCCGACTGAGCCAAATACATTTCCCTCCATTCTTCCCTCTTGGCAACAACGGCGTCGTAGCCGCCCTTATACCTGTCCCGCTCCTCCAGCAACTTGGCAGAGGTGGCATCAGCAGCCTCAACTTTGGCCCTCTCGGCCAATAGCAGTTTCTCAGCTTCCTCCACACGCTTTCGAGCAGCAAGGAGGTCAAGCTTAACCTTCCCGGCTTCCCCCTTTGCAGCGGAAAGATCAAGCTTAAGCCGTTCGATCAGTGGCGCAGCCTGGGCCATGACCTTTTCCTGCTCCATAATGTGGGAGCCGGCTAGTTGAGTCCACTTCGCCAACCTCTTGTATATTCTCGTCCCCTCTGCCACAAGCTCGGCGGGGGGAACCTTCTGGAGTGAGGAGTCAACGGTGACATTTCTGTCACCCGCCTTCTCAGTCGCTTCTCTAATCGCCGCTCGGTGAGAATGGCGGTGCCGACGGTGGATCTACAAAAAATTCACACAGCGCATCCATGTCAACATTCATTGACACATCGAGAGTCGTCATCGGAAATGCATAATGAACCAGCTAAGTCTGAACCACAGGTTAGGTGCGTACCAGTCCGGGCCTTCTTAGATGAGGGACCGGGTGAATCATTATTTTCCCCGGCAACGGTAGAAGCCGGCAGTGGCTCTCTTCTCTTCTTTGGAGGGGGAGGGCCCTTCGCAACGGTCACCACCTCCTCGGAGACATCGATGACCTCCACATGCTCCTTCTGGACCGTTGGGGTTGAAGAGGAGTTGGGATCGACGCCGCCGCCGACCGGACGCCTTTGGTTTTCTTTTCGGCACGCCTCCGAGAACCCGTGCTTGAGCCGCCGCCGGATCCAGTGCCTTCAGCTGTTTGTCCATGAGTTCGTTGGGAGCCAGTCTACGATCGCGCGCGTCGGCCTGAGGTTGCCGCTGAACGACCTTCCCGTCCTTATCAAGCCCTAACCTCTTCAAGGTCCCCCAGGCAGATCTGGCCAAACCGGTGTAAGAAACCGATAAGAGTTACATAAAAAAGTAAAACAAAGATCTAAAAACAGAGCATAAAGCAAAAATGGGCCTCACACCGACCCTACTCACCCTGGTTGAGGGCAGGTATGAGGCCGACGCGGCAAAGCAGCTCATCTGAAGAATAATCGAGTCGGGGCACCCATCCTGTCTCAAAGATCAAAAGTACCGTGACGCCCGCTCTTCATCCGCATTAAGAGGAACCTCATCGGCGTCCATCTTGAGCTTACTCGGAGACCCATTTTCACGCTCCCCCTTACTCTCTCACCGCAAGTTGACTTGATCTTTGGAAGGAAGGCGCGGATAGTCACCCGGCACCTTAACGTACACCCACCGCTCTTTCCAGTCCTTGCAGGAGGAAAGCTTGTCAACGGAAGCGTAGCCCGACTCCATCTGCACGTTGTACCACCCCACTTTACCGGGGGTCGATGGCCGAAGATGATGAAGCCGGCGGAATAAGTTAACTGTAGGGGCCTCCCCCTTAAAGAGACAGAGCCACACGAAGCCAACTATCGTCCTAAGGGCCAACGGATGCAGTTGAGCCACAGCGACGTTCATAGCTTTGATGATGGCCGTGACGTATTCATTCAAAGGAAACCGGAGCCCATACTCCGGTGCACGATATATACGCCGATGTGACCGGGGGAGGACAACAGATCGCCCTGACCCTCCTCGGGGATAACAATTTTGTACCCCTCACCGAAGGAGAAATGACCCTCGAAAAGAGTTTCACCGAACAATGGCGAATTCTTGGACCTGTGCACGGTCAAGACCGATCATCACGAGCCTCGCCGTGATCCAGGATATGCGGCCTCACATCACCAGAAGGAACCCTTTCCTCACCGTCATCATCAAAGTCTTCATCGGCCTCGTCATCATCCTCCCAACCCTCCAAAGCTTTCGGGTCAACCTCGGGAGAAGGAGACCTAGGACCCCCGGACCTTAGCGGGACGGCGGCCAGTGCCTCCTCTTCATCAAGACGCGACGGGGAACCCCCCGGCGCACGGTTACTAGGTCCGGCATCAGCAGAAGACATGGTAGCAACAATTAACAAAATAAGAGATTGAGAAAGATTTGTTTGTTTACCTTGAAGAAAAACACCAGCCGATGTAACGACACTGAAGATTAGAAGAGAGAGAAGCCCTTGAAAGTTTAGAGAGAAGAAAATTTTAGAGAAAATGAAATTGGTGGCCAATTTCAGGGACTAACGCCCTATTTATAAGGGAAAGCCCATGAAGAAGGACCAATCGGGGCACCCATAAAACGTCGACCAATCAACAGGACACGTGTCGGACATGCAACCACGGAATGTCAATCGTTGCAACGGTTGAACGTCAATCAATGCAATGATGACCAAGCGTCTTCAACACGCCCCTTCATATCTCTCTGCCTATTCATCTTCCTCAACAAATTCTTAAGTATCCGTTCTCCGCCGGTCACATGATCAACCAGGCTAGGTAGCACCGGCCGGGGGCAATCAAAAACAACCGGCGCTCTCAACCTGGTCTCGGCCGGCGTCACTTTCTTTTCCACATCGGATGCCCTTTACACATCCATGTGGAGGGGGATATGGTACGGCCTAAAGCGTAACCAAGCCGAGGTAGAAGAAGCGGGCGTAAAATTTTGTCTTACGCAGAATATACGCTCAACATACATCGGAGCCCATACTACACCAAGCATAGACTACGCGGGGGCAAATTGATGGGGCATATTCTCGCCCTCCGACCGAGTCAACATATTGAGCAAGGTCAAAGATATCCACAAGCAAGTCAACGACTTGGGCTACTTAACCGACGCACTGTCGGTCTGTCTCTTGGACTCGACCACAGCAACTAAGCGGCCGGGCACATATCCGCGAACTCATATCCAAGACCCCTCGGCGAGTCGACAGGTCCGCCCGGCTCGCCATAGGTCCCTCGGCGAGGGTAGCTCGGATCTTTTCACCGCTAGCCACTTGGCCACTTGGCCACTACGTGACAAAAGGTGAAAGTCTATAAATACTCCTCAACCCTCATTGAGGAGGGGATCCACAATTTAACCTAAGAATCACTATTCATCCAGTGAATATCTTCCTTATCTCTCTACAATATATACTTCGCCAAGAACAACTACTTCTCTCTAAGTTTCGACTTGAGCGTCGGAGTGAGTTCGCTCGGTCCAAAGCCGAGCCCTCGGTTTGTTTCATTTTTTGGAGATCGAAAGGAGGATTCAATCAAAGACGTCATTCTACAAGCACGGGTGGTAATAAATAACTGCTCTGCAATTACACCCGGAACAGAAAACAATATATCCCATATCCTATATTGTATGCTGTTGTTTTGTTATTCCGTTTATTATTTTTTTTTTTTAAAAAAAACAAAATTCTAGTGTCTTTAATTTACCGCCATGTCAGATTGTGGAAAAAAACTGAGATGCCATGTCAGCTCTATTGGCAATTGCATTAGAGAAGTATATGATGACACTAGTTTATTGTGATTAACCTAACAAGATAATAATTAAGAAAAGAATAAGCAAATCTGGTATGATATGAATCAGAACCACTCAATGAGTGGATACTTCATACTTCATACAATGTACTTGCAGTGGTCCTTATTATTATATGAATCAATCAAATGGTCCATAAATAAATAATGTACTCCAATTCTCTCTTCTATCTGTATCATTTCTGAATAATGGCATGCTTATTGCTTACAATTGGTCTCTCTTGTGACGGGTTATCATTTGTGGCGGATATTTTGTGAGTTAAAATGGTAACAAAATGGGTTAGTGGAGAAAGGGGACCACATGAATAGTGTTGCAGAGAGAGAAAAAGTGGGTACTTTGTGAGATAAAATGGTATCCGTCACTCAAGAGTGACGGATATATGCCGTCACAAACAAGAATTTGTGTATTGCTTAGCCCACTCATTTCCTCCAAGATAATTGTTTTTCTAATAATAATAATAATAATAATAATAATAATAATAATATTAATAATAATACTCCGTAATTATTATTATTATTTTTAACGCTTATTAAATTTAAAACGAGTCAAATATGATAGATAGACAAACGCCTAGAAATAATCGCAAAAATTGTCTCATCTATCTAAGCGGTGTGTGGTTTCACCAATTTCAATCTTAAAATGAATATGTCTGTTTTAAGCAAGACAAACTGGTTAGACACAAAATAGTACAAATCCGAGTAAAACAAATTCTTTTTCTTATACGGAGTAGTTAAAAGTAAAGGTTAGTATCGTTATTAGGATATTGGGCCTATACTAGGCCCGACTACCATTAGGGTTGGCCATTTTAGGGTTAGGGTTTCACTAAGTTGGGAGGTATTATAAATACCTCACCCTATCGATGTAAAACAACAACTCAATAATATAATCTCCCTTATTATCATCTCCCTTCAATAATCTTAACAATCGTCTACCGAATACAAGGATATGCACTGCAATAACATTATTTTTTTGTACAAGCTTTTGCTATGAGTTATTTCGTTATGACATACTCATAATTCAAAAAGGTTTTAATAGCCTCATATGTCATTTAATGTCAAGGATATGAAAGTTTGTTGAGTAATTGATAATGCAAAATTCCAACTTGGAAATGTTCTACAAATAATGTTTAATTATCGGGGTATATTATTTAACAAGTATATTAGTGACTAAAGCAATACTCCGTATTAACTGGTGATTGAAACGGAGATATTATAAGCGGTCGCAGTTTTGAATCCCTTTTCTATTACACTTGTTTAGTAGGAACAAAAATGTAGCTCACTTTCAAAGCATATTTATCAGTTTTGATGTGATTTTCAGAGAATCATTGTAATTTTGTAAAGACAATGACCAGAAAACAAAGACATTGTGGAGCTTCTGACTTCTCAGCATTACCCAATTCTTATCACAATATCCACTCACCATTTCTCTCAAATTTTTAGATTTTTGGTTTCTTTTTATTGAAATCAGAAATTCTAGGAATCCCATGTCCTTAAATCTTCTTGTTCTCATTTGTGCAGTAAATATAAGACATTATTGCAGCAACGAAATAAAATACCGGAGATGCGCCCTGATTACAAACCGAGTTTATTGTATCAATGCTGCAAAAGGGTTTTTTCTGTAAGAATTTTAAATCGAGTTTGTAAGAAGGCAAAATTAAAATAAATAGCTAAAAGTATGTCGTGACACGTGATAATCTTATCATAAAAGCGTCTCCTAAAAGAACTTGTGAAGGCTAGTACAAGCAGAGCTACCATTGTCAGTAAACCGATAAATGAAAAATAAGCGCCCTTGTTTACTTGGCTTGCTTCTCGATACAATTAACATAATTGATGTACAAACACAGGAACGAACAAAATAATTGTTCTAAAGGCACCCTACAAAGATTAAGAAACTAATCTATACTCGGAACTATATCGTGTCATAGGATACTTGATTGAATTATATGATTCCTATAGGCAAGAGCCTTATACTGCCCAAAAGAGGTCTAGGTTCTCTTTCGAGACCAGCATGAGGTGTTGAAAATCAAACAGACGGGAAGTACTTATTGAGGTTGAACGGAAGGGAGTAGAATTCCTCACTTCTTGTGTCACTCTTGAAGGTTCTGAACTTGTCCCACCAATGCTTACCCCTATCCTTCCTGATTGTACCATCTTTTCTGTGTAGCGTGTTGTCGAGGAAATATCCCACGATGGCAGCAACAAAGGCTTCGGAGGAGAATGGAACGTTAACCATGTCGTTGAACTGTTATTTACAAGGATGACAGGAAATAATTTCAGTCAAAAGTAGAGATTGCAATTGAGTTCAATACTGCATTACGACCCACTTGACCGACCAGTAGTAGAATCTTTTCCACAAACGTAATGTTTTCGAACCTACTCCAAAACGATTATTTTTAAAGCCAACCAGGCTCATTATTCGCTCCATTTCAGAACCAAAACTGACCCAATTTACATCATGGGTCAAGTCGAGTTTCGGATTGGGTTTGGAAAGAGTTTGGCATTGGAATTATTATAAAAAAATACATAGCTGAAACTCAGAGGAAAAAGTAGCGGCGAAGAAAACAAAACAGGCTGAAATTATTAAGCGTACCCATCTGGCGCTTGTATGAACGGGACCATATCCATTGATTGCTTCATACTCATTGAAGTATTGAGGGATGGATAATCCCAAGAAAATGGAAAACCCGAGAATAAACTTGGTGCGAAAGCTGTTGAGATTGCAGAATTGCAGGAAGCTTAAACCAACAGAACCTGCAAGAATGTAAAACTTCTGAGTAACATTTACCAAATGTGTAGGTTGTTTACTTCTTTTTCTTTGTGAATTTTGAGTCGATTTTCCATGTTCGTAGTCTATATTTCTCTTTTGGAGGTTGGCCTCTTTTTCACAAATACTGAAACACATACAACATTTGCAACTGCACCCGTTTACCAATGTGGATTAAGTCTCTGAAAAAGTTTTTAAGTATTGGTGTTTAAACTTTAAAGTGTCTGTTGTCACGGAATTACATACACGGTGTTTGATATTGATGGCTTCAACCACAGGTCATGAGTATCAATGACTTCGTGAACAATTTCATGTACCAACTATTTATCTAACCTCCTGCAATATTATCTTTTTTATAGGTCATTATATAGCGAGAAATCACATATCAGGAGCTTTTAACTTCGATATACAAAGGACAGATTTTGTGGCTTTATTATATCAGAGTTTCAGGCACCACACTTACCAACATACGCAAAGAAGAGGCAGTACAAAGCAGCAATAATTGGTGGCGGAATTGAAGCAAAGACTGCACCAAATTTCCCTACAATATTACGTAGTATGATTTTAGAATCAAGTATGCAGAGAGTTGTAGCAAGTCGTAACTAATTCATCTTAAGAGCTATTATTCAAAACACTTATTTAAGTACCCACCAAGAATGGAGAAGAATAACATGAACACGGCTGAGATTTGGACAACGCGTCTACTGCCAACACGGGTCAGCGTTAAGAGGCCTGCATTCTCACTGCAGTAAAAGCGAGTTAGAACATTCCATGCAAATGCAATTGAATTACACTATATCACAAAATTTAAGATACTTGAAATCCTTAAGAGGATAGAGTTGCGTCTTACATGGAAACGGAAGATCCAGCAGCAGTTCCAAACAAACCGGACAACAAAATGCCAACCCCCTATAAGAAAAAAAATACTGTATTTCAATCCTTAGTATTCTAGTTGCATCACATCAGAATTTAAAGCTGTTTGTGTTGGGTTTGAAATAGAGTCGTTAACGTAGTTTGGAAGTGAGGTTGATCCTATCAAACCACAAGCTTTAAGCCAATTAGCGAGGGCACCAACCGCACTTACATAAACCACACCCACTTCTAAATAGCAATTCCATGGGGATACTCACAACTCTCCCTGTGTGGTCCTCCAACTTTCCCTTAACTGAGCTACTTGTTCTAAATATCATGGCATCGTTAGTCGTCATGAGTCCATGACACGTCAAAGCCCCATAGGGTGAAATTGTATAGCTTATGAGTAGTGAGTCATGGCTCACAATCACTTTATTAGTGATCACAAGTACAATGCCACAACTGTAGACCCAAGACAGCAACCTTGTCAAGGAGTCCGATTGTTGGGCTTGAAATGGAATTGGATAAACTGGGTTCTGGGTGAGTGGGTACCGATTGTAAGGACAGATTAGTGCACACTAACCATCTCACTCCGACTTCAGATGCCGGATGTCTCAAATTAGATATAGAACATTATATTGTAGAACAAATCAACAGGAATTAAATTGACGGAGACTTCCGAGTTCGAAGTATGCAAATGGTTCTCAAAGTATGTATACCAACAAGAGTCACTGGCTAGTTATACCAATAAAAGTATACAGACTATCGAACCAAAATGGGAAGTAAAAGTAGGTGTTCAGAGCAACCCTTTTAACTGACCTGCCAACCAACACCGCGGCTGAGAACTGAAGGTGGCATCATTGTTGCACTCGCTGACCTGGAAACCGCGATGAAAGCCCCAGTGGACTGCATATTCAACAAGAGTAATGCTCAGTAATGAAGATTGTCGATGTTATATTATTGCCAAGCACTGTAAAATTATAAGGAAACAAGATACAAACCTCTACAAGAGCAACAAAGGAAGCAAACATCATGGCAAAGGCTTCACCAGCGTTAAATGTCGGGGCTCCCCATTGAAAGGGATAGGGGACTCTTATCCTGCAAAGAAACATTGTAATCTTACCAACATGTTTTAAGTAATTTGTTTTCTTAAAGCATTGTAATTTTTTTTCATTTCTGATGTCCAAGACAGTAATTCCCTGTTTTTAGAGGGAGCATTTCCACAAAGGTTAACAAATGGAGCAAAATGGATGTTTAAGTTCCGATATCGGAGACTAGATGCCAACACCTCTCTGGCAATTTAGAAATCTTACTGCTTACTCCTACAAAGATAGGGTCAAACATTTGGCTGTGGTTTTCAGATACAGAAATATATGGGGTTAAATGCTGCTTTACGAAAAGCATGTTTTATTTAGTTTATAGCCCGACAATTTGCTTGTGAGATTGAACGTCTCCGCTTGCACAAACTAGTGCTAATACGTCCTATGTACACTAACAAACTTTCTAGTTTGTCCACTGAACATAGTTAAGAAACTGAACATAGGTAAGAATACAATAAGGGATAGAGCACAAGCTACCATGGAGCTCCAGTTATGAGTCCAGAGCGGTCAGTTCGACATGAGACCTGTGTCTTTGGTGCAGCGTGATTATATGCTCCGCCAACCGTTAGAATATGTGCATATAGCCAAACTATAGCCACGGAGAATAGAACAGCAAACCGCTCAAACACATGCTTTCCGAATTTTGTTGCTTGAGATAGATACTGCAAAATATCATTGGTATATCAATAGGCAGGTCAAGACAGCATAGAGATTAATTCAGCAGTAAATAAAGTATTTTAATAATTTTACCACTGCAACGAAGATCAGAATCACAAGCTCAGGCAACCCAATCTCTACACACTTTGCCACCTATAACAGGTCAACACTTGCTATAAGTGATATGTAAAGCTGAAAGATGCTCAGCTAGAAATGGCCAATAGAAAAAATAATCAAGACAGACCGCACACTAATTAACAAAATATTTCCTTACCCCAGGAAAACCAAGCTCATACAGTCCGAAACCAACTAGAGATATCAGAGGAACCACTGACAATGGGCTAAGGAACCTATAAGACATGCAAATAACAATGGTAAGAGTTCCATCAACCTTTTAGGTAGTTAGATAAACAAAATCAGGTATTTTGTGTGTGCACTACTGCACTTTGCAAAGACGCTGTTTTTCTGCACATAACATACAATTTCATGCTTTCGGCTACCCTAACCAAGACAAGCTATTTTTGTTCAGAAAAAGAACTGAGATTAGAGTATTGAGCACCAAATAAGAAATTAGTGAATGTGTCTTTGTTAGGTTGATGCAAACAGTAATGTCAAGTAAGCGACGACGCATTGTCATTGAAGAATTGCACACGAATGCAAGAGATTAACTGCAGAATAATTACTCACACTCAAACATACAGAGCATTAACACGCTTTGAACCTATTTGTGAAAGAGTAGAGAAGGAAATGATCTATGGCCCACTAATTTTTTCGAAGCAATATAAGATTGAGAGTTTGAGACAGAACAAAAATTGCATTTATGCTAATTTAACGGCTTCACCAAGTGTATATTAAGCTTGACTTATAAGCACAAGTACATAGCTAAGGTGATGCTGCAAACGGAAATGAAATAAGAAGTTGTATTCAGAGATAAATTTGATCAATTGTAACCAACACTGACTCAAAAGATTACCAAATGTTATTTAGATTGTTTAGGTAGCCATGGTAAAGAAGTGATACAGTTTTGAGTTCCTAGACGGTAAGGGATAAAGGTGTGGACTTCAATATACAGAGAAATATATGTGCAGGATTTGTTTATCGGAAAAGAACATTATTTCACATAACAAGGGCTGTAATGAGCAATGCAGTGAATAGGCACCTACACATATCACGATGTAAAAAAAGACGATCACTAATGCTAACTACGGACTCACCTTGTGACATTGCGCCATAGTCCACTGAAGCCAAGGACGATTTGAAGGGTTGAAGCTACAATCATAGCACCCTGTATTCCTCGCATAATTGACCTGAATTTCTGAGTAGACAAAATTATTATTTCAGAATTAAACAAGAAGAGATTGTGCAGAAAATCAAGTAACTGATTTACCATATTGCTTTCTTGGTATCAGCTGATTCAGCTCTATAGCCTCTATTATGACATTCTTCTTAATGCAGAGAGCAAGTTCAACCATTGCAAAAAAAAAATCAGACCCTTTTTTTATTCTTAATATAGGATTGCAATGTGGAAATTTAGTGTGTATAAATGACATGGTGAGGGCGGAGGACAGAGACATAACATAGAGAATGCTTCAGTGCTAAAAAAAATGCTCTCTTGATGCCTTTCTTTGGGGAAGAAGGGGTCAAATTTAAGCACTATCGAAAGAGTTACATGCTAGAAAACTAAATTCAAACCTTACATCGTCATTCAATATATTTAATTTGCAAGAGACAGCTAAAACATTAACATAGACAGAAGATTAAAATTCATAGCACTAACCACTATTGGGTCTGGGATATTACTGTATCGACCAGCCAAGATGATGGAAATTGTGGGTGCAACGAAAGTATAAGATCCGCCTATTACAGCCGGCAAACGAGTTCCAAAAGTAGACTGCAGAAGTGTGTTCAAACCAGCAACGAAAAGTAGTGACTGTATAACTTCAGCTTTCTCGGTCTATCAAAAGGGAAAAAGGAGCAAAAAGACTAATCAGAAAAATGTGTACAAATCATAAACCACGTCAAAATGCCAAGTGATAGAAAAACATTCAGCTTCTTAACCATATTTAATGTTTGACTGACCTTTCCACCCCCCATCTGAGGAACGAGAGCACTAGGGATGAGAACAGTAGTGCCAAGCATCACAATATAGTGTTGAAAGCCCAGTAGAATAGCCTCGGCTGCAATGATTGATAGCTTCATCAGTGGACAGAAATATACAACTTTCAACTTGATATTAATGAGCAATTACGAAACTTAATTCTAAGATAGCCCTGAACCTTAAGGCCTAACTGAGCCGATGTGATCGTAGCCTCATATGCCACAGGTAGATAAATTAAACTACAGAAGAGGTGAGAATACTGCATGAACACTAAGTACGTTAACCCAGTCTGAAAGTCACCATTGTTTACTTCGTAGAAACTTGAAAGGAGCGCCTGAGCACATAGCCATCCACATCTACTGGCAAATATATGTGTAAGTACATGAAAATTCTTCTTGCATTTGGCTCAATTTTGGTGTTCTAAAAATTATTAAGCTTTATCTAAAAATCATATCGTAAATTTTCTATGGGACACCAGAGGCAAATTACTCTAGCCCTTATCCATACATGCTTAAAATGACATGGTTTAAACTGCGATTATCAGCATAGAGAGGAAATGAATTCCAACTAAAGTACAAGCAGAGAAACAATTGCTGCAAATTCATCTTTACCCAGTATAGCACCTACAGTTACATGCCTCAAACCAGAAACCATAAATTTGAAAAGCAGATCACAATTTATATTCCGTTTCCAACTACAAAATCTAAACAAAAAGAAGAACTCACCAAAAGAGAACAAAGTATCAAACATTTAAAGCAAGAAAAAATAAATGAACAGCACACATACTTTTAAGCAAAAGAAGAAAACAATTGTAAATATATCCATGACAAAGTTAGCAAAAAAGTCCATAATCAATCTTATAAATCGCCAACCAATCCACCAAGTGATCCCGCTTACTTCTCATACACTCTTAACTAACTAACTAATCAAAATAGCATGTAACCAGAATTAGTAAGTGTCAAACAACAAAGTAACACAAATTATAGAATAAGGCACTTCAATTGGTCAAACACTCGTTTATTACTATCAATAAACGACTAAATGAGCTATTTAACATACAAAAGAACCGTTGTACACCGTAATTCGAGAAAGAGAGCGACTCACGCCATGGAGGAGGACTAGTAATGCAGTAAGAAACATTTGGTAATTGATCTTTAGGTGGATGTGGTGCTGGTTCACTTGCCTTAGCTGGTGCTGCTCCTGACATCTTAACCTCTACTTAACTTCCTTAAACACCAAAAAAAATCATCAAAAATCAATTAATCAGCAAATTAAATCAAAACCCAGATCCAAGATTCTACCTTTTTCTTATAAACAGATGAACTACAACCTCATTAATTAAACCCACTTCAGAAATTTCATTAATTTCCCTGAAAACTCCACAAAAATAACCCAACAAGAACAAAAACTAGAGTACTACTATAGTGTAAGTGTGTGAACTACTTTAAGGAACAAACCCAACTGCACATGGACATCCACTACTAAAACACAAAATCTCATTTGAGACCGTCTTACTTTTTATGCTACGTGTTTCATTTAATGCTAGCTAGAATAACAACTAACTTTATCGTAAACTTAAGTTAAGACGGTCTTAAACAAGATTAATCGAAAAGCATCCAAACCTACCTAGAGATCAAACAAAACAAGATGTGACCTAGTAATAGTGAAAAGTAATCATGGAAAATGAATGTTGTAGTAGAATGAGAGTTAAAGGTTGAAACTTTATAGTAAAAATCAAAACTTTACATTATTAACAAAGCAATATCAAGTGGAAATGAAAAGCTGGACCAACAAAAAAGCTAAAAAAAAAGGGAAAAAAAGTCAATAAATTTATGAAAGTTTACCTTATTTTTGTTGTTGTTGTAGTACAGTACTAAATTTTGGTTGAAGAAGAATAACAAACAATGTCTGAGTGAAGGGTCCTTCCTCTTTACTCTTTAGCTCAGTAATGAGCTCAACTTATGACCATTTGTCCCTTTTTCTACTCTCTGCCTAACTTTATCTGGGATTTACTTTTAACTTTATTTTATTTTTATTCCAAGTTATTTTTACAAATTTTATCATACCCTTTTGGTTAGAAAAAAAAATTGATTGTTTTTTTATAAAAAAATTTGTTTGCTTATTTTGTTCAAATCCTTGTGTAAGATCCCTTTTAAACTCAAGACGGTATATAGTATTCTATCATATTCATTCATTTTGTCCTCCTTTTATTTTGCACAAGAATTAAAAAAAATGATTTTGACCACACAAAACACTATATTCCACTCTACCCCACGTGTAATTAAATTTGGACTACACAAAAGTTACCAAAAAAGGAAAGAAGGATAAAAATCCGACTAGCTTCGATAAGGAAAGAGGGACAAAATGAATGAATAGGAGGGAGTATTTGTTTTCATGAGTTTTTATTAAGCTAATATTAAATATAGTCCTTAGAGTTTGGCTGTATTTAAACATTTAATACCTTCTATATATGGTGTTAACTTAGGCATTAAAAATCAAATTACACATTACTCAATGCAATTAATACGAGTACAAATATTATTTATTTTCTTATAACTCCTTAAATACCAATGCAAATCTTTTGTCTCATTTTTTGTCATATCTTGTGTCCCATCACTTTTCCTATTAACACATAAACCATTTAATATATATTATTACTATTTTTATTATCTTATGTGTAATGTGTCAAGAACGTAAGGTATAGGACATAAAAATGGGACAGGTTATCTCAATTCCTTAAATACAGTCAAGGTTATATTTATCATTTCCTTTTTATTAAAAACGGTCTTAAATCTAAGACAACAATTGTCATGGTGTATGTTCCATTTAATGCTAACCATTTTAATTGACAACATTTTTTCCTTATTTCGTGATTTATTTAATGTTAATTATTGTGATGTAATTATAACACTTTTAAGTAGACTCTTTTATTTCGGTTTAATTTCAGCTCTTATTCAACTCAATTCATTTCAGTTATTTTCATCTTGGCAAATTTCATTTCACTTCAGTTCAATTCACCTCAATTCAGTTCTACTCCATTCAACCTAAAATAACAGGACTTACAAAAAAGAGCTAAAACCACTTATTTTCTCACTTCTCGACGAAAATTATAATCCGTCACCCCCTTAATTTAATAGTTAAACCTTTTCACTCACGAAATTTATAGTTTGAAGCTCGACCCCTTTACCGTTTTCTCCGACATCCAAACAATTTTTTTTATCAAAGGCCAATAAAGTGATGCTCTTACGAAAACGACGACATATGTGGTTTGATGGGGTTAAGACTTAAGAGTAGTTGTGAAATGACAGTCTTGTCCTTTGAGTTTTTTGACAGAAGGGTACTTGATAAATTCAATAATTGTACAACATATAATTAATGCACAAATTCTCATTATAGACGGACACTATCCGTCTATACGTATAGACGGATACCATTTCCCCTCACAAAATACCCATTTGCCATAAAGTGGGAAAGACATGGGTACGAAGTCCCACCTTGTCCTCTACCCATTTTATTAGAGGTCTTTACCCGTCTGTTCGCCCCACCCGTCTATACCAAGACCTACTGTAATTAATGTGGGGAGAAAATCTTGACTCTGTTTTTCTCAGAGAATATTTTGTAGGTACCCCTGGAATAAAAAATAATAATTACAAATTAAGAAAAACTAGCCAATTAATTAATGATGAATGTATGACAGTATGAGTAATATCAATAGATCTTGGTATAGACGGGTGGGGCGAATAAACGGGTAAAGACCTCTAATAAAATGGGTAGGGGGGGAAAAAAAGACTTCACGTGTCTTCCCACTTTATGGCAAATGGGTATTTTGTGAGGGAAAATGATATCCGTCTATACGTATAGACGGATAGTGTCCGTCTATAATGAGAATTTGTGGAGTAATATTATACTCTAATTCTCTCAATCAACTTAGAAAATTACAGTATTATTATACTCTAGTACTCAATCAATTTAGTACATTATACTCAATCAACTTACCTAACACAGTATTGTATTTAACAAGATATTTTTCCAATTCTTGTTGTTACATCCTGGTTGGTGCCTACTCGTATAACTCATCAACAAGTTTTGCGTGTGACGGTCACAAGTTTTTGACCTCTCATATCTCCCTTTATTTTAAACATTATTTAAATCGGTTGTGAGCTATCACAAGCTTATGACCGTCATAGATAAGAATTCGTTACGGCTCAATTACCAACTTGACCCACATCATGTTTTTCCTTCGTCTCAATCAATTATTTACATTCTCTTTATTGTTCCTCTATTAAATAAAAAAAAAATGTAAATTGTCAATTGAGATAAAAGGACTTGTACCTAGAAAAGTAAATGTCCATATTACTTTTTAAGAAATTGCAAGTTTTATTTTATAGTTGCTTATATTTGCTCATACATATTGTCCATTTGTTAGTTTGTTACTCTCTCTCTAAAGATGTTATAAGGACAATTAAATACAAGTATATCTCCAAGCAAATGAAGCTACTAGGAATAGAGACAGCACATTTCCTTTTTAGAAATTGAGAGAATTTTAATTAGTTACGTTTTGATGTTCTCAATAAATCAAATGAAAAATTCTTAAATATGTCTGTTACAATTTACATATGGTATTTATTACATCCTACATATATAAAAATAAGAGAGATTTTTTATCTCCTTCATTTTCTACTTTGTTATTTATGAATTTATCAAGTATCTCGGTTGTTAAAGCAAGTGATTACATGATACATTTAGTATACTTTTATACTCGTAAGTCGTAACTCTTATTGGCATAATAAAACGAAGAAGAATATTACGAGAAGGGACTAAGATTATGCTAAGTCGTCACTAATCTCTAGGAAATCAAAAGAATCAAAACTATTGTTATTCGGTCTAATATCGGATTTTAAATTTGTTAGCCTACCTTATGGAATATGAGAATATTATACCTTTTCCTAAATTCTATTGAAGAAAACTAAGTACATTAAAAAGAACAATTAGTCTTGCTGAAGACGGGTCGGAGCAAGTGACGGATAATGTCACTCACAAAACGGATAGGGGGGACAAGATGGGGACACCCCCATGTGCTTCCCTCTTTCCTCTATTTGGATCATTTGTGAGGGAAAATGGTATCCGTCACTTTAAAGTGACAGATATGTGCCGTCACAAATGAAATTTTGTGTAAAAAGAATCCAAACTCTTGTTTTATTGGTGTAATATAGAATTTTATGTCATTATCCGATTGTGTGGAATAATTGAACCTTTTTCAATTGAAAAAAAAATACAAATTGATGAATGAATACGTTATTCTGATGGATAGAGTGTAGATTGTAGAAGAAATGATGGGGTCCATAGTTTAATTAGTAGACACTCCATGATAAATGTAGGAATTATTTTTGGTTATTTGTCAATGTCAATTTCATGATGCATAGATTATCTTATTATTGAGATGGTATACATACATGATGTTACCGACATTATAATTATAATTAGGCCAATGTTTAATTTACTATTCGATGCTAAAAATATGATCATTATTAAACAATGATATAAGAACTCTAATTTGGTGTAAATGATTTTTTTAGTGCATGTGCGTTGTTGTGTGTTTTATTTATGATGAGAAACAATGAAATAGAAACAAACCATATTTTATGTACTCTTAATAAGAGTTGAATAGTGGGCCGAGTCAGGCTGAAAAGGGGTCGGGCTTAGTCAGCCCTAGCCCATGAGCGGTCCACATGAGGGGAACGGGCCGAGTCAGCCTGTGCTACATCCAGTTTGGTCCAGGACCGGGTCATAATGGGACGGGCCAGAGTGGGTTGGGTTAATTTTTTTTGTGTTTCACAGGCCAAGCAGGTCAGGCTCTCAAAACGAAAGCCCGAGCCCGGCACTAGTGATGAGGCTGACGGGCTGGGCAAAATTCAGCCCATGGGGGTCGGTCAAGCTGATCTCATAACTTTTTTTTAGAAAATAAATACGCAATTTATTTTTGCAGTACGATATTCACTCATTATAGTACTTTTTGCCCCAATCTTTCCATTTGTCTACCCTTGAATAAAAAAACATCAAACCTAATTTTCTCTAGTTTTCTCTATTGTTAAAACTTTAGCCTTCTTCAATCTCCTTAAAAAATTTCAATTACAAACGATTATTCAAATGAATACCATGTATTGAATTCATTAATCTCATATTAATTAATTTAATTTGCCTTTTCTTACAGTTTTATTGCTTTTTAATTAGGGTTCATGTTTAAATTAATTTAGGGCTAATTAGTGAGATATGATGGGTTTGTTGGCTGTTAGCGTAGTACATGGTTGGATTTTTCTTAATTTTTTTTTCAATTAACAATAGGTCTGTATGTAGTAGAGTACATGGTTTGATTTTTTTATTTAGTAATTGGTATGCTAAAGCTTTCTCAACCAAGACTGAATTCAGTACGTAATGCATCAAAGCTTTCTCAACCAAAGACTGAATTCAGTACGTAATGCATCAAAGCTTTCTCAATGTAGTGCATCAATATGATTTTAATATCGAAAAGTTGCAGATGAGCGAAGAACGAGTAAATATGTCAATATTTTTTTCAATGTAGTACGTAGAACACCCAACACTGTGGCCACTGCAACGGCACCATCCCACACAACCACCATGACCCACCAGTGCAACACCACTGCCGCTGCATCCCAGTGGTGGCCACAAAGTCAACGACAACCGCCTTAATAGTGGGTTTGTGAAATTAGAAGGCAATGGAGATATGAAATTAGGGAGAATATATTAGAGAGAAGTTAGAGAGTGAAAATGGGAGGAAAAATAAAACGGGTATAATTGTTAATAATATACTACGATGAGTAAGATGTGTACTGCGAAAATAAACAATATGCTGTAAGAGGATCTAAATTAAACATCAAAGCGTCTTTTTGTGGCTAATCTCGTCATAGTCAAGACTCTCACAAAAAGAGAGGGGATAAGGTGAGACTTCACGTGTCTTCCCCACTCACCTCTTATGGATCATTTGTGAGAGGAAACGGTATCCGTCATGTTTCATAAAGATATAGCGTTATTGAGAGACCTCTTACATGATGGGGTAAAAGGTCCACTAATTTTTTTTTCCCCTATTATATCTTTCACTAAATTAGTGGGAGACGGTCTCTCATGAGACCTACTGTTATTAAGAACAACCAAAACACGTCATCGATCCCACTAACTTTTTCTTAAAATCATGAAAAAATGTTACAGAAAGTAATTATTAACCAATCTTAATGTCATACATGAATAATTAAATATATCTTCCATGAATTTAGTTGCACTAATTGTGTAATTCCTTACAATTTAGCATCATTTCCAGGAGATTAACAATATATTATCCTTAATAAAGAGAATAATAATTTGAATGATTATCACATGAGAATAATTCTAAATGAGTAGGTAATGGTATTATCATTAGGCACATAATTGGGGTGATTTGTCATCACGTGAAATGGGTAAAACCGTAAAAGACACCTAAAAGATTCTCTCTGAAAAGGACAATTGGGTAAAAAGGGAAAAGGCATAATCTATACAACCCCACCTGCCACCTCTCTTTCTTATCCCCTCTCACTTTTTGTCCAGCTTTTTGTAATTTTTGTGAGTCTTAAGGTAAATTGACATTTTATACTGTTTTACTTTTCTCTTTTTTACGGTACTGTATTGGGTAGTTAAAATGTTAAAATGGATACAATATGCATGGTAACTTTGGTTGGTTATGACTTATGACTTATGAGACTTCCATTATCATCCAATCATCCATTAGTAACTTAGATAAGCTAATAAACGGTAATCCTAACTTATACCGAGATCTTGAATTCGAGCCTTGAGAATGCAAAAGTTAAACCTCACGATAGAATGCTTTACCAGCTTTATGATCCTACCCAACTCAAATGTTAACTAAACTTGGTGATTTATAGTTTATATCCAAAAAAGTTGATTTGTTATAGAGATAAAAACCGGAAAGAAATCTAGTATGAAATGCACAACTTTTGAACTCGTTTTAAATTATAATAGGTGTGTCGTGGGCTTCTGGCTCTGACTCTATGTATAGGAAGAGGATTCTCTCCATTTCTTTTGGGTCTATTTCTTCTCAAAAGGAATATTATAATCCCTCTTATTCAATATAAACTTTCTTATTTTCTTTTTTCGTCTATTCACAATAACTTCCCTATTTCTTTTTTTGGTTAGTGTCTGTGTGGTCCAAATTTAACTGTATGGTGGGGTAGTGTATTTGTGTGACCCAAATTTATTTATATGGTAGGGTATTGTATTTTCTTGATTTTTGTGTCAAAATGAAAGGGGGCGTTTATTGTGAATAAGGCCTTGTTCTTTTGGACTTAATTTCAGTTCTAATAAGTTGATTCGATTGATTCACTCCATTGATTCGATTGATTAATTTCAATTCGATTCGATTCGATTGATTGAGATCGATTGATTCAGTTCAAATCGATTGATTGATTGATTGATTTATATTAGTTTATTTCAACATTACTATTATTATTCTTATTGATATCATTATTATTTTTATATTAATGTATTTACTATTGTTGTTATTATTATATTATTTTTATTTTTATATTTATTATATTACTATTATATATTTTAATAATTAATTCGTATTTTTTATATTATTATATTTATATTTAATACATTTATATTATTATTATATTACATTTATTATTTTATTAATATATTTATTATTATTATTATTATTCATAACATATTTATTATTATTATATTAATAAGTTATTATTTAATATTTATTATTTTATTAATATACTCATTATTATTAATATTATTAATCACATATTTATTTGTTCCGGGTGTAATTCCGGAGCAGGATTATGACCACTTAAGCTTGTAGAATGACGTCGTTGCTTGTCTCTTCCTTTCGCTCTCTCCTGTAAAGATGAACAAACTGAGGGCTCGGCTTGGTACCGAGCGTACTCACTCCGACGCTCAAGTCAGTAAACTTAAAGAGATAAGTTGTGTGTTAACTTGGCAAAGTATATTGTAGAGAGATAAGGGAGTTTATACCAGATTATTAGATGTTTTTCGGATAGTTTTTGGATCCTTTTCTCAATGAGAGAAATGGAGTATTTATAGACTTTCACCTTTTGTCACGTAGTGGCCAAGTGGCTAGCAGGTGGAAAGACTGTCTTACCCTCGGCCGAGGGACCCATGGCGGTGGGCAGCTGGTTGACTCCATCGAGGGGAATGGATGTGAGTACGCGGATATGCCTCTCGGCGGCTAGTTCCGAGACCGAGACCAGTGACAGCCGAGGCTTTGCCGGCTAAGGTCATTAATATGTTGACTTGCTGTCATTTATCTTTGACCTTGCTCAATGTGTTGACTCGGTCAGCGGGTGCAGAATATGCCCCATCAATTTGCCCCCAGCGTAGTCTATGCCGTGGTATGGACCTTCGATGAGTGTTGAGCGTATTCTGCGCACGTCGATCTTCTTCCTCGGCTTGGTTCTGTTCAGGCCGTACCATATCCCCCCTCCACATGGTTGTGTAATGGACATCAAATGTGGAAAAGAAAATGGCGTTGGCCGAGACCAAGGTTGGGAGTGCCGTGTGCTTTTGATTGCCCCCCGGCCGGTGCTGCCAAGCTTGGTTGATCAGCTGGTCGTTAACAAGTAGATACCAAGGAGCGTGTTGAAGAAGATTTGTCAGTGTATGTCGATTGACATTTCGTGGCTGCATGCTTGACACGTGGCTTGGTGCTGATTGGTGGACGCTTCATGGGCTTTGCTCTGATTGGTCCACTGAATGAGCTTTGCTCTATAAATAGAGCAGTATGCCCCTCATTTTGACCTACAAACTTCATTTTCTCAAAAAATTTCCTCTTCCTAGTTTTTTTCCGAAGAAACTTCTCTCTAGTTTTCGAAGCGTTACTCGGCGTAACACTTTCTTCCAAGGTAAACAAACAAAAATTTCCCCAACTTTTTACTTGTTAATTAATTGTTGTCACCATGTCTGCTGCTGATGCTCTTCCTAGTACCTCTACTCCGGGGGGCGAACCGCCGCATCCTGATGAACAGGAGCCACTGGTTGTCACCCCGATAGGGTTCGGGGGGCGCTTGTCGCCTTCTCCTGAAGTTGATGAGAAATTTTTGGAGGGTTTTGATGATGATGATGAGGAAAAGACCCATTCTGATGTAGAGAGGCCGCAGTTCTTGTGGCACGGCGAAGCCTGCTCGATTAAGGCCGATCGCGTCTGGACGAACAAGTTCGCTAGTTGTTCCGGGCCTGAACTTTTTGAAGACCATTACTCCTTTGGC
The DNA here is from genome assembly GCF_048544455.1 of Silene latifolia. Classification (NCBI taxonomy): domain Eukaryota; kingdom Viridiplantae; phylum Streptophyta; class Magnoliopsida; order Caryophyllales; family Caryophyllaceae; genus Silene; species Silene latifolia. The sequence continues at coordinate 16,909,064 of NC_133529.1, forward strand.
AGGGGGTATAGAATTGTTATCCCTGAGGGTGATCAGGCGGTCTGTTGCCCTCCGAAGTCAGATCGGCGTGTACATCGACATCCGGAGTATGGGCTCCGATTTCCTCTTAATGAACACGTCGTGGCCATAATTAAAGCCATGAATGTCGTCGTGGCACAACTGCATCCGTTGGCCATTAGGACGATTATTGGCTTTGTATGGCTTTGTCTTTTTAAAGGGGAGGCCCCAACGGTGAACCTTTTCGCCGGCTTCACCATCTTGCGAGACTACCCTAGGCGGCTCGGGGTGGTACAAAGACATGCAAACCGAGCCGGGTTATGTCACCGTTTCCAAGCCGACATCTTGCAAAGACTGGAAGGGGCGGTGGGTATATGTCGAGGTTCCGAAGGACTATCCACCGCCCTGGGGATCCTTCGAGCGCGTCAATTTGCGGTGTGAGAGTCAGGGGGAGCATGATAGATATGTCTCCCGTAATAAGATTAAGATGGACGCCAAGAAGGTCTATCTTAAGGAGGACGAAATGCGGGCAATGAGCATATTTGAGGCTGAGAAGGATGGCACGCCGAAGGGATGGATGCCCTCGACGCAGATTGTCCTTCAAGACGAGCCGCTTTGCCACGTCGGCCTCATACCGGCCCTCAGCCAGGGTGAGTGAGGTCGGTATGAGGCCCACCTTTGCTTTTTATGCTTCTGTATTTGAGCCTTGGTTTATTTCATTTGCTTAACTGTTGACTTTGTTTCTTGCAGATCGATTTGGCCGGGATCTCTCCGTCTCTATTCTAAACAAGTTGGGACTTGACCAGGACGGGAGAGTTGTTGAGCTGCACCCTAAGGCCGCGCCACGTGATCGCAGACCGGCCCCGCACGAGCTTATGGAGCAAGCAATGAAGGCAATGGATGTGGCGGCGACTCAAGCGGAGATTGGCGGTAACGTGCCGCGCCGGAGACCAAAAACAACGTCTACGGCGGTTACGACGTCAACTCCCACTTAATCTCCAATCCCCGCAGTCCAAAATGATCAGGTGGTCGTCAATGTTGACGAGGACGTCACCGTTCTGGAGGGTCCTCCTACTTCAAATAAGAGGAAGGAAGCAACGCCTGCTGCTGCTGTTACCGAGGCAGGGAAACAAAAGGGGTCACCGTAGGCCCCCGCCCAAGAAGGCTAAGACGGTACGGATCTAACCCATGGCTCGGATTTAGTAGGTTCTTTAGGCGTTCCGATGACAAGCTTTCGATATGTCAATGAATGTTGACATGGATGCTTTGTCCGGGTTTTTATAGATCCCGTCGCGGGTACGTCGTTCTCACTGAACGACAATTGGAGAAGCAGCCAGTGCAGACGGGCGATCAAAATGTCACCGCCGACTCCTCATCCCAGAAGGTTTCCCCCGTTCAGCTCAGGGCGGATGGCATAAGGTTGGCCAAGAGGCCGGTGAAGTGGGCTGAACAAGCCGGCACTCATCTTGTCGAGCAAGAAAAGCTCATGGCTCAAGCTGCCCCTACGCTCGAACGGCTTAGGCTTGAGCTTGCCGCTGCTAAGAAGGAGGCCGAGAGGACGAAGAAGGACTTCCAGGCCGCCATGAAGGACTTCCTCGCTGAGCGAAAGCTTAAGGAGGAAGCTGAGAAGCTGGTCCTAGCCGAGAGGGCTAAGGTTGAGTCTGCGCTGGCTGATGCCGCTAAGCTGCGGGGGGAGAAAACCAAATTTGAAGGCGGCTATAAGACCATGGTTGAGCAGAGGGATAGATGGAAGTCTCTGCACTTGGCCGAGGCGAAGGAGTATAAGAACACAAAGGCTATCCTTTCTCAGAGGGAGAAGGATATTGAGATGCTTAAAACCGTCATCATCCCTGACATGTGTGCCCGTGCGGGACCAAGTCAAGATGCTACCGGGGATGCGATTAAAGAGCTCCTTCCTGAAGGCACCTTTCCGTGGCAAGACTTTGACCGGCTTCTGGATGAGAAGGCGGCTGCTGCGGAGGCTAAGGCCGCGGATGAGGCGAAGGCGGCGAAGGCTGCTCAGGAAGCTGCGGCCAAGGCGGCCCATGATGATAAGGTGAAGGAGGCTAGAGAGGAGGCTGAGAGGGCAAAGGCAAGTGAAGCTGCCAAGTCATCCTCTCCGCCCACCGTTGGCGATGCTGCTACTGCTGCCGGTGGCGAGCAAAGAACAGCATAGGGATATGGGCGGTCGTCACCAGATTCACCGGCCCTTCGAACGCCTTCACTGTTCGGGGCCAACTATTGAGCCTTTCCTCCCTGCCATCCTTTTGGCGCTTCAAGTCTTATGTTTGTAACCTTTTGTTGTTCCTTCTTTTTTGTTAAACTTTGGTAGGTTGTGTTTAGGCTATCCCTATGGGGACGGCCGTCGACTTTGTTTTGCCTTGTAAACATTTTTCAATAAAGTTTGTTTATTTGCCTTCGGCTTGGCCGAGGCTTTGATCTCATCCTTCATTCAGTTGTCTTCTTACGTTTTTAAACATATTGAGCGCTTTTTCGTTTTTACCTTCGGCCTGGCCGAGGCAGTTAGATTGCGTATCTCAACTGTACTTAAACGTTTTTAAACATGTTGGCATGTCGGTCGCTTCCTCCTCCACTCCCGGTCTTAGCCGAGGCGGTCGGATTTGCGCTTCCCAACCAAGCTTTGTTGTGAACATGTTAGCGTATCGGTCATTTCCCGTCACTCCCGGCTTTGGCCGAGGCAATCGAGGTTACGGCTCGACGGCGTTCGTATCTATAGACATATTGATCGCTTCCTCTGCCACTCCCGGATTGGCCGAGGCGATCGATTTGCGTTCTCAATCGTACTTATACGTTCTTAAGCATGTTGGTCGCTTTGCGAGTATCAATTGCATTTGTAGTGATTGCCGGTGGCGTCTACTAAGCATGTTGGTCGCTTTCGCGAGTATCAACTGCATTTGTAGTGACTGCCCGGCTTTGGCCGTGGCGTCTACTAGTGACTGCCCGGCTTTGGCCGTGGCGTCTACCTTGGTACGACTACGGAGGGGACTCTTCATTTTGATGGAAAACTTGGGTCACTCTTCATTAGATATAATCACGCGTTGGGGTGCCCACAACGGTCTCGGACACCTCCGCCGCTATATGAAATATTTTCTAAGGTTGTCTGTGTTCCAGTGGCTCATTAGAGGCACTCCCTCCATGTCTGTCAGTCGGTATGTCCCCGACCTCATTTCTTCAACCACCCTGTAGGGTCCTTCCCAGTTGGCCGTCATTTTACCATGGATGTTTCCTTTGTTTGTTGCGGCCGACTTTCTTAGGACTCCTACTTTTAAGTCCCTTTTGTGGACCCTACGGTTGTAGGCTCTTCTCATTCGGTTTTGATATACTGCCAAGTTGAGCCGTGCCGTATCTCGACTTTCTTCGACCAGGTCTAGGGAGGCTCTCAGGCCTTCCTCATTTTCGACTGGGTCAAAGGTTTGCGTTCGAATGTCGGCACGCACCGCCGCTTCAATCGCGGGGACGGCCTCGGACCCATAGACTAGGTGGAATGGATCACCACTGTTGCTTCTTTTTCGTTGTTCGAAGTGACCACAGACGCCGGGTAATTCATCGGCTCATCTTCCCTTTAGATCTTCAACCTTCTTTTTCAACCCGTTCAAAGTATTGTTTTATTAGCCGCCTCCTTTGCCCGTTGCTCTGAGGGTGGCAGACGGAGGAGTATGCGAATTTGATACCGAGCTCTTCCAGCCAATTCATCACCATGTCACTCCAAAACTCTCGGCCGTGGTCAAATACCATGACTTGGGGTAACCCAAAACGAGTTATGATGTTCTCCCAAATCACCTTTCTTACGGCCGCCGTGGTCTTGGCAGGTACCGCGACAGCCTCGACCCATTTGGTGAAGTAGTCAACGGCGACGATCAGGTACTTGCTTCCTCCGGAGGCCGTCGGAAATGGTCCTAGTAAATCCATCCCCCATTGTGCAAATGGTAGGGGACTAAGTACCGGTTTCAGGTCTCGGGAAGGTGCATGTATTACCGGAGCATGCATCTGACAATTCTTGCACTTCTTGGCCTTTGCTCTGGAATCTTTCAACATGGTAGGCCAGAAGTAGCCGGCTCGGAGAGCTTTGTGGGCTAGCATTCTTGCCCCCATGTGATGCCCGCAGATGCCTTCGTGAATTTCGTCGAGTATAAGCTCGCGTCGGTACCGGGCCGACACATTTCAAGAGTGGTCTTATCACGGACCTTCTGTATAATTCTCCTTCGAACACCAAGTACCTTGCGGCGATCCTTCTTATCTTCTTCGAGAGAGCTGCGGTCCTCCAGTAACTCTTTTGTAAGCTTGTATGTCATTATCGAGTCATCCACGTCGTCTCGGCCGATGTCGCCCACCATGCCGACGGTCTCGGTGATGCTTTTAGCATTCCGATATCCACCAAAGACGGTTCGACCGACATTCTTGATGCTTGAACGGCAAGTTTTGAGAGAGCGTCGGCTCGGTTGTTCTCGGACACTGGGATGCACTTTGTATTTGGAAGGATTTCAATTTTGAGGTGTCGGCTTTTACCCTTTCCGGTACCTTACCATCCCATCGTCTCGAGTCTCATACTCTCCTCGAATTTGATTAGTCACTAAGAGTGAGTCTGTTTTCAGCACAATATGTTCCGCCCCGGAAGCTCTAGCTAACTCGACTCCAGTTATCACCGCCTCATATTCGGATTCGTTATTTGAGGCCGAGAAGGTAAACTTCAAGGCGTACTCAAACTCGTCTCCGTTAGGGCTGGTGATAAGGATGCCGGCTCCTGAGCTGTTCGCCGTGGATGAACCGTCGGTATACACTTCCCACACACCGGGATGTGATTCTTCTTGATATGTGCACTCAGCCAGGAAGTCTGCAAGCGCTTGCCCCTTTATCGAAGGCCCGGCTTGCATCTTGAATGCCAAAGCCGGAGAGCTCCACTGCCCATTTGATAAGTCTGCCGGATTTTTTGAATTTTTCTAACGCTTTCTCCAATGGCTGGTCGGTTAAGACCGTCACGGGATGCGCGTCGAAGTAGGGTTTCAGTTTCCTTGCGGCAACGACGACGGCGAGGGCTGCCTTTTCGATTAGTGGGTAATTTCTTTCGGCGGCCAGCAGTGTATGGCTGATAAAGTAAATTGGGTGTTGCTGCTTATTTTCTTCCTTGACGATTATTAGGACCGACCGTGGCCGAGGTAATCGCTAAGTATAGATATAGCGTCTCCCCCCGTCGGCCGGACGGGCGGTAGTGTCAGAAGGTGAGCTTTCAGTTACCTGAAAGCCGTGCTCTGTTCCTCCCCCCAGCTAAAGTCTTTATTCCCTTTTAGCACTTTAAAGAACGGAGTGCTCTTGTCGGCCGACCGAGAGATGAAACGGGCGAGAGCCGCCATCCTTCCGGTCAGCATCATAACCTCTTTTCGATTTCTCGGCTCCGGTAGGTCTAGTATTGCTTGGACTTTCTCTGGATTGGCATCAATTCCCCTGGCGCTGACAAGCACGCCGAGGAACTTGCCGGCCCGGACACCGAAGTTGCATTTCATTGGGTTAAGCTTCATCTTATATTTCCTTAGTGAACAAAATGTCTCGCTCAAATCGGCCAAGTGCTCGCTGTCAGACTTGCTTTTTACAATAGCATCGTCGACGTAAGACTCGATGTTTCGCCCTTTTTGATCTTGGAAAACTTTGTCCACTAGCCTAGTGTAAGTTGCGCCAGCGTTGTTCAAACCGAACGGCATCATTTTATACATGTATGTGCCGTTACCGGTGATGAATTCGCACTTAGGCATGTCTTCTTCAGCCATGAATACCTGATGATACCCTGAGAAAGCGTCTAGCAGGCTTAGCATAGTGTAGCCTGCCGTGGCGTCAATTAAACTATCTATTCGAGGCAAGGGATATCAATCTTTAGGGCACGCTTTATTAAGATTGGTAAAATCAACACACATCCTCCACGCCCCTGACGACTTCCTCACCATTACAACATTTGCTAGCCACTCAGGGTAAGTACAAGGCATGATAAAGCCCGCCGCTAATAATTTGTCTACTTCGGCTTTGATGGCCTCATCCTTCTCGGCCGAGGAGTTCCTCATCTTCTGCTTGACAGGGCGAGCGGTGGAGAGTACGTTCAGCTTGTGAACGATCACCTCCCGGCTCACGCCTGGCATCTCGGCGGCTGAGTATGCGAAGATATCTTTGTTCTTCCTCAGTAGGTCTAGGAGATCGGCTCTGAATTTTGGCTCCAGGCCGACACCGACAGTTACGGTGCGCCCTGGGTCAATTTCCACTTCCTTGGTCTCGGCTCCTTCAACCATGCCGACGTTAGTGTTCATCGGATCACCCTCCTGCTGCAAGGATGGGCTCTTCCCCTTCTCCGACTTCTTCGCCACTTTGAGGGATTGCATATTGCACCCCCTGGCAGACACTTGGACATTGACTATTTCGTCTCTTTCGTCCTTTGAGACGAGCTTTTGTGCTTCCCTCCGGTCCGAGACGTACATCAATGTCAGGGCCCGGATGGACATCACAGCATCGGCCTCGCTCAAAGTGACCCGGCCTATGAGAACATTGTAGGCAGACGAACCATCAATAACCACGAACTCAGATAAAATATTCTTAGCCGCGTCCGCTTGGCCGAACATCATCGGCAGTCCGATTGACCCGGGGGTAACAGTAGGCCCCCAGAGAAGTCAGTATAGCGGGTTAGCGCGAGGGCTCGGGTCTCCAATCTTGAGGACCGAGATTAAGAAAGCACTCCCTGAACATGATGTTCGTGTAGGCGCCTGTGTCAATCAGGCACCTTTTGACCAAGTGGTTGGCTATATCTAGGTGGACCACAAGCGGGTCGCTGTGCGGGGCGACGACTCCCTCGTAGTCCTTCTTCCCAATGGTTATATCGGGGATGGTGGAAGCGGGGATCGCTGTTTTGGGCACAAAGTTGATGGCTTGGTACAACTCATTTAGGTGCCGTTTGTGCCCATTAGCTGACCCACCGTTCTCGTTTTCCCCGATGACAACCTGGATCACTCCCATCCTTTGGAATACTGATTTTCTATTCGCCCCGTCGGAGCTTGTTTCTGGGCCTCCAACTACATACTTGCTGAGGGCCCCCTTTCGGATCAGCTCTTCGATGGCGTTCCTCAGATGCCGACAGTTGTCGGTCTTATGGCCGGTCTAGCCGTGAAACTCGCAAAACTGGCTTGTGTCGCCGTCCCCCCTCGCCTTGGGGGGCCTTGCCCACTTCTGCCCTTCATTCTTGCTTAGGGTAAAGACCTCGGCGGGAGATTTGACCAGGGGGTGACACTCACGTGCACCGCTTTCGGGTGTATGGTCCCGAACTCCCCCCGGCACCCGCCGAGTGCTGTTTCCTATTAAATCTCTCAGGCCGTGACCTATTCCCGTCACGGCGACCTTCATCTATGTTGTCACGGCGGCTCTTCCTCTCTGGGTGCCCAGCTTCACTGTGGCCTACCCAGGTTTTGTGATAGTCCTCCACCTTTACGGCTCGGTCGGCCATCTTTCTGGCGGTGTCCAGGTTGAGGTCTTCACACTTGATCAGCTCGTTTTTGAACTCGCCTTTCGGGAGGCCTTTCATCAGTGCGAAGGCCGGCAGTTCGGTGTTCAGCTCACGGATCTGCTGAACTTTTGCGTCGAATCTCTTCACGTAGCTTCGGAGAGACTCGTCCTCCCCCTGTCGGATAGTGAGGAGATCTGATGTTTCCATGGCCCTTCTCTTGTTGCAAGCATACTGGGCTATGAAATTGTCCCTCAGGTCGGCATAACAGTATACCGAGCCATTAGGTAGCCCCTTTTACCAACTCTGGGCCATCCCATGCAGGGTCGTTGGGAAGACTCGGCACCACACCTCATCAAGTTGCTCCCATACCGACATGTACGACTCGAAAGCCTCGGCATGGTCGGTTGGGTCGCTATCCCCTTTGTATGATAGGGGCGGCAACTTCAGTTTAGTCGGCACAGGGACTTCGAGGACATAGGCACTGAGGGTTTGTCTGACCACGTGTCGAATGACACGCGGCGATCGGCTCCTCGCAACCTTAGTCCGGCTTCTCTCCCTCTGGCGGGAAGGGCTTCTTGTTGTCCGACTTTGGAGAGTCGGACTTCTTTCATTCCTTCAGGGGTAACCTCGTTGTTGCCGCGGCGACGCTGTCCTCCCGCGGGTGGGGGAAGGACTTAGGTCGCCATCGGCACCACGGGCTCTGCCGGCGTCCTAGCATGGCCAGCTCCTTGTATCGCTCCGGTCAAGTTGTTCGGAGTCACTTTATGGGCCCTGGTCACCTGTGGGTGCGCTGCCGTCACCGTCGTCGTGACGGGGGTGACCGGCGTACTACCCATCAGTCCGGGGAATAGTTTCGATTTGTTTCGCATCGACCATATGTCCCATGTGGTGACTTGGCGGTAAGAGGCGCGGCGTTCGGCTCTTTTGGCATCCCGTACGCCGGCTCAGTGACTTGGCCGGTGGGGGACTGCCCGATCTCAGAATTATGGAACATGTCATCCTGGTAGAATGCCATTCCTTCACCCATAGTTTCTTGTTGTTTTGACATCTTCTTAGCTCTTTGAATGGTTTTGTTTTGGTTTTTTTTTTTGTAAGGGAGGTGACTAGCTTTTAGTATCTTTCCCACAGACGGCGCCAATTGTTCCGGGTGTAATTCCGGAGCAGGATTATGACCACTTAAGCTTGTAGAATGACGTCGTTGCTTGTCTCTTCCTTTCGCTCTCTCCTGTAAAGATGAACAAACTGAGGGCTCGGCTTGGTACCGAGCGTACTCACTCCGACGCTCAAGTCAGTAAACTTAAAGAGATAAGTTGTGTGTTAACTTGGCAAAGTATATTGTAGAGAGATAAGGGAGTTTATACCAGATTATAGGATGTTTTTCGGATAGTTTTTGGATCCTTTTTATCAATGAGAGAAGTGGAGTATTTATAGACTTTCACCTTTTGTCACGTAGTGGCCAAGTGGCTAGCAGGTGGAAAGACTGTCTTACCCTCGGCCGAGGGACCCATGGCAAGCCGGCAGGCCTGGTTGACTCCATCCGAGAATTTGGATGTGAGTACGCGGATATGCCTCTCGGCCGGCTAGTTGCCGAGACCGAGACCCAAGTGACAGGCCGACAGGCTTTGTCGGCTAGGCTGTTAATATGTTGACTTGCTGTCATTTATCTTTGACCTTGCTCAATGTGTTGACTCGGTCAGCGGGTGCAGAATATGCCCCATCATTATTATTATTGTTATTATTATTATTATTATTATTATTATTATTATTATTATTATTATTATTATTATTATTATTATTATTATTATTATTATTATTATTATTATTATTATTATATTTAATATTATTATGTTAATAAGTTATTATATTAGACCTATTATTATTATTATTATATTATTATTATTTATTTTTTAGTTATTATTATTAATATATTATATTATTATTAATAATGTTATCATTTATATTACTAATATATTATTATTTTTATTACTATATTTATTATTACATTAATATTTTATTTTTTATATATCTTATTAGATTATTATTATTAGATTATATTAATATATTATTATTATTAATGGATAATATTATATTAATATTTATTATTGTTATTGGTATTATTTTTATTATAATTTTTATTATAATATTTAATAATAATAATAATAATAATAATAATAATAATAATAATAATAATAATAATAATAATAATAATATTAGTATAATCTTTTTATTATTATTTCAGTTCAGTTCAGTTCAGTTCAGCTCCATTAAGTTCAGTTTAGTTCAGTTCAGCTCCATTAAGTTCAGTTCAGACAATTTCAGCCCAAAAGAACAGGGTTTAAGAGGGAGTATCATATATCTCCATTCAACTCATTAATCCTTTTCTTTTCTTATGAAATTACGACCGTACGAAATGGTTCAGAATCAAATCTCGACCAAAAAAGAAGTAGTTGACCTCCATACAACACTTTTTTGAACGTTCACCACTTCGTGTAAAGTTGTTTAAGAAAATTGAACCCTTAAAGCTTTCACAATCATGCGGATAACACTCCTTGAAAAATTGAGGAAGAGCAAAATTAGAACAAATTAGAACTCCAACCATGAGTATACATCAGCGATTATATAAGGAAGAAAACGTTGCGTGAGAAACCACGGAAGAAGACGAGGAGAACAAAGTGGGTTGCAGTAGAAAAAGTACACTATTTAATTGAATTTGACACAAAACGACAAAGATTAATACGGAGTATGTAATTGAATTTGGCACATTGTTTGGGATGTAGTACTTGGTTGTACCAAATAATTATTTACCCCTCAATTTTTAATTTTACCAAAAATTAATATGTAATTGTTTTTTTTTTTTCAAAAAAATAACTATACCATAATTCCTATTTTTTTCCTCTACAAATAGGTAATAATATTTGATATATATTGACATACTTTTCCTTCTCTTCTTTCTATGATTTTCTTTACTCTATTAGATATCGTTTTTCTAATGGACGTTTAAGATTCGTAATTTTTGGATAATTGAATAACATTCATAAAAACGATTACATTGATAACTGACAACTGATAACACATAAATAAAACTGACTAAAAATAAAGCTAACACGTAAATAAAGCTGGCGGAAATAAAGCTAACACATAAATAAAGGCGACAACGACATATATTTGACTTGAAATACTACCGTTAACATAACCACGCCACTAATTAATTCCTTAGTCAGTGAAATAACATTCTGATGAAGAATCCTTTGATTTCCATAACTCCTCCTCAATGTAACCGCAATAAATCTCGTATAATTCGATTTTTTGAAGCGGCCTGCGAATATCTCACCGGTGGCCATGCATAGGTGATATATAGTCATGTGAGGGATGATCGTTTCACACCTCTTGAATAACTCAATAACCTCAGCCTCCAGATTGCTTAATTCATCCCTCTTCAATATGACAATTTCTAAATAAGAACATAAAGGTATAAAATTAACAAAAGCAAAAGCGGAAATGTATATTATAACGAGTTAATTATAACACATATGTGTACCTCTGGTTATGTTTTCATGAGGAACATGTGGATTATTGTGCCTGTAACGCGGTCCCATCATTAGTGCTAGTGAATATATTGGTGTGTTTTCTTAAAATATGAACTCCCAGTTGTTTGCTCATGGTTGGTTCTATCTAGATTACGGATAAGATTGGATAATATCGATTTGATAAATGAAATCTCAGTTGTTTGATCATGGTTGGTCCTATCTAGATTACGGATAAGAATGGATAATATCGATTGGATAAATGAAATCCCAGTTGTTTGATCATGGTTGGTTCTATCTAGATTACGAATAAGATTGGATAATATCGATTGGATAAATGAAATCCCAGTTGTTTGATCATGATTGGTTCTATCTAGATTACAGATAAGATTGGATAATATCTCTTGTCTATATATAGATATATACTTATTCTCTTAGTTATATTATTCATCACACTCATCTTCCTTCTTTTTCACCTCAAATGGATTTTTTATTTGAATTCTCATCATCTTCATCCTCTAGCGATGACAATAATGAAAATGAAATAATAGAAGAAGCTATTGTTCCTGTTATATCTCAAGTATCTCGAATAATCAATCGTATTCGTCAAAGACGTTGTAATACTACGTATTTATGAGTCTCTGGGTACTCTATCGAGTAGGCCTTACTCTGTCGAGTAAGGGCGAGTTGCAGATTAAAATAGTTTCTGACCTGTTGGGTACTCGATCGAGTAACGTGGATACTCGATCGAGTAAGGGGGCACTCGATCGAGTACCTTAGCTACTCGATCGAGTAAGCGCTATTCGACGGGGATGATTTCTCGGGTTTTGTTAATAATGAGATTAAGTATATAATAATTTCCGTCATTGTTCTTAAACACTTTTTAAAACCTAAATTACTGTCAAGAGAGAAAACAAAGTACGTCATTCGCTTTAATCGCATTATTGGCAAATCCCGGAGCTTGGAAGGTCGGATTTTGCCTTTCTTTATACCGTTGTGATCTTTGCGTCGAGGGTAAGACCTATATACCGTTTTTATAGCATTTCTTTAAAGTTGGTTAAACTCTAATTTGGGATTTGGGGGTTTTGTTGTTTTGTATGATTGGTAGTGATTATATGTTTGTATGTTAGGAGGAGGATTCGTAGAGGAAGCGTTTTGATATCAGCTGTGAGATCGTCTGATTGTTGTGCTTTCCAGGTAGGATTTCCCTACTCAGTATTAGTTACATAATGTGTGGTGATTGTGTTGTAGTTAGAGATTGTTGATTGATTCAGACGGTTGTTGATGTTGTATTGTGATTGCTGATTGTTTGTCTCTGATTCTCGAGATGCGTTCTCGGCTGAGTGGAGTCACTTGTGGGAGTGGCTTCACGCCCTAGTTTCGCCCTTCGTGGAACCCGCCACGGAAGGGGATGTGCACATTAATGGGACAGGGTTATCGCTCAGTATGATGAGCGGGGATTTGGTGGGTACGGTGCGGTCCCCCATCTGGCGGTGGTCCGGTGGACGATCGGTGACGATGATTGATTGGAGTGGGTGATTGTGTGTGACCGCTTGAGTGTCTCGATTCATTTATCGTTGTTTATATCAATTGTGTGAATAAATCGACCGGTTTATTGTTTTAAAACTGCGGTGATCCATTCGGGGATGGTGAGCAGATATTGAGCGGTATGAGTTGAGTCTTCGGGATAGCTGGGATGTGCCACGATCCGATGATAGAAGTCTTCATTTGTAGCTTAGTAGTTTTCATAAACATTTCAGTTCGATCAGTAGACAGTTGGTTTGAGAACATGTATACGTATTTTGGTTTGGTTTTTGGATTGTAACCTTTCACTAAAGTATTTCTATTTAAACGTTGTTTCATTATTGTTTATTTGATTATCATTGCCTCGGGTAACCGAGATGGTAACATCCTTATACCTGGGTGGTCCTGGTAAGGCACTTGGAGTATGGGGGTGTTACAAAATGGTATCAGAGCGACGATCCTGAAACCTGTAACCATTGAATCCAATGAATGTAGGGAGTCAATTAAAATGAACCCGGGGTAAAGGTTGTAGGAGCTAATGCAAATGCTTGGGAGACGTCCTAAAGTCGCGAAATCGCCCTACAATTTTGAACCGGTCACATGGGGGGGGGGGTATATGTCAAGGTCGTATGTGATGTTTGTAAGTTTGTATGTGAATGTGATGAAGCATGTTGTAATTGTTGGATGTTTGGAGTAGAAGGTTGAGTTTGTGAATGAAAGATTGATGAGATATATAGAACTGTGTTGGAATAAGAAGCATGTTGGATGTTTATTATGTGGCGTTTGATAACATGATATAGTTGTTTCGTTAATCATATGAAGAGTTTAATAGCATAGTATGCTTAACTATGATATAATGTTGTGTTTATAAAGTTTTTTTATATGTTGGGATATGATATAGCATGCGGGTAGCATTTTCGAGTTAGCATGACTCGATCGAATGGGTCTGACTCGATCGAGTGGGTATATGACGTTTTTGCAACTAGAATCGAGTTTTTGGGCACTCGATCGAGTACCTCGGGCACTCGATCGAGTAGGGGGTCACTCGATCGAGTAGCCTGGCTACTCGGTCGAGTATGTTAGAGATCAGAAGGTCTGTTTGGGGTCTGATGTCGAGGCACTCGATCGAGTATGGTGGGCACTCGATCGAGTAGCCTCTTACTCGATCGAGTAGGTTTAGGCACTCGATCGAGTGTGTGCTGGGCAGTCCGCTTTCGTGTTTTGAGGTTTTAGTGCGTATGTTTATATCTACCCTTTCTTATATAGTTTCAAGATGCCGTCCAAGAAAAACGCTTACTATGCGAGAGCTGAGACCATGAACATAGATGATGTTGTTAAGATGTTGGAGCACCAAGATGCTCTCACTGAGGCTTTAAAGAAAGTGAATAAGGATAAGGATAAGGAGGTTGATCACTCTAAGATCAGTCTCTATATAGCGAGGTTTAACCCAAAAGAGTACACGGGAAGTGGGGAACTAAACCTTCTTCACAACTGGCATCGTGAGATGGAGAATATATTAGACCTGGTTCACTGTCCTGATGAGATGAGAGTAGAACAAGCTGCGTTCTACCTGAGGGAAGCAGCTGGCAAGTGGTGGGATACGGTAAAGGTGAGTGCTAGGGAGATGTATGCGAACCAGGGCTTACCTGCTATACCTTGGGAAGAGTTTCAGAGGGATATGAGGAAAAAGTTTGTACCGGAGCATGTGAGGAGTAAGTTGAGGGAGGAGTTTGATGGGTTTAAGATGACATCTGATATGTTAGTTGCCGAGTACTACAAACAGTTTAATGAGAAGTCTAGGTATGCTGAGGATATAGGTTTGAGTGAGGAGAACCTGGCATTGAGGTTTGAGAGGGGGTTGACCCCTAAGATTATGGATAAGCTACCTGTAGGAGTCCTTACCGATGTTAAGGAAGCTTATGAGAGGGCTGGGAGAGCTGAGAGGTTGGTGGAGATGGCTCAGGAGAGAGTGAGTGAGAAAAGAAAGGCTGATAGTGAGGGTGGTGGCCAATCTAGTCATAAGAAAGGCAACCACACCCAAGATAGAGGGTTTTCTTCTGGGTCAGGATTCAGTGCTGGGGCTTCCTTTGGGCATGGCCGTGTGCGTGGTAGTGGTAGTGGTAGTTGGGGGATGACCTGCTATGGCTGTGGTGGTGTGGGCCACAAGAGACATGAGTGCATGAGTGCACCGAGAGCTTTTCAGAGATCAGCTCAGGGGAGCTATTCTCAAGGACCTGCACAGAGTTATGCGAGTAACAGACCAGGTGGGTCATGGTCTAACCGGGGAAGTCAGAGCTATCAGGGTGGAGGTAACCCCAATGGCGGTAATTCCTATCAGAAACCAGCTACGAACAACAACACCAACCAGGGGTCGGGTGCTAAGCCGACCACATCAGCCAGTAATGTCCAGGGAGGTGGACAAAAGACCAGTGGAAAGCTGTTTATGATGGACAAGAAAGCAGCTGATGAGGATGCACATGTTATCACTGGTACTTTTCTTGTTAACGGTATTCATACCTTTGTTTTGTTTTATTCGGGGGCGTCTCAGTCGTTTGTATCTTCGAGTCATGTTAAACGGTTGGGTTTGAGGGTATATGAGTTTGTAAGTGAGAAAGTTTTTATACCTTCGGGTGAGTTTGTATCATGTGGGAGGTTGTTTAGAGATGTATCTATGATAGTTAGGCAAGTTGATCTACCTGTAGACTTGCTAGAGTTTCCTTTTGACGGTTTTGAGATGATAGTCGGGATGGACTGGTTAGGAAAGTATAAGGCTAAGATAGACTGTCATTAAAAGAAAGTGTCTTTGAGAGGGCCTAAGGGTGTTAGTGTGTCTTATCGTGGGTTTCTAGTCAAACCCAAAGTTAAGTTGATTGCAGCTGTCACCTTGAAGTCTTATCTGAGGAACGGATGTCCTTTAATCTTGTGCCATGTGAGAGATGACCGGATAGAGAGTCCGACAGTTGATCAGATACCAGTGGTGGGAGAGTTTGCAGATGTTTTTCCAGAGGAGATTCCGTGGTTGCCACCGAAGAGGGATATAGATTTCACCGTTGAGTTGAAACCGGGGACGGGGCCAATCTCTAAGGCACCGTACTGGATGGGTCCTAAAGAGATGGAGGAGCTCAGGAAACAGTTAGATGATCTGATAGAGAAGGGATACATTAGACCTAGTGTATTGTCGTGGGGAGCACCAGTTCTATTCGTGAAGAAGAAAGATGGGAGTTTGAGGTTGTGCATAGATTACAGAGAGCTTAACCGAGTGACGGTGAAGAACAAGTATCCTTTGCCAAGGGTAGATGACCTGTTTGATCATTTGAGTGGTGCATCAGTCTTTTCTAAGATTTATTTGAGGTCGGGATACCATCAGGTGAAGATTAGAGAGGTGGACATACCAAAGACAGCTTTCACGTCGAGGTATGGCCATTATGAGTATGTGGTGATGCCGTTTGGGTTATCTAATGCACCGGGTGTGTTTATGGATTTGACGAACAGAATCTTCAGACAGTTTTTAGACAAGTTTGTGGTGGTGTTTATCGATGACATCTTAGTCTACTCTAAGACTAAGGAGGAGCATGAGGAGCATCTGAGGATTGTATTGCAGACTCTGAGGGAGCATGAGTTGTATGCTAAGCTATCCAAGTGTGAGTTCTGGTTGGAGAAAGTTGCTTTTATGGGGCATGTGATCTCTAAGGAGGGAGTAGCTATGGATCCGGCAAAGATTGAGGCAGTGACAAAGTGGGAAGTACCAAAGAATGTTGCTGAGATCAGGAGTTTCTTGGGTTTAGCCGGATACTATAGACGGTTCGTGAAAGATTTCTCCAAGATAGCTAGACCTATGACAGCTTTGATGAGGAAAGAGAACAGGTTTCGTTGGGATGAGAGTTGTGAGAAGGCGTTCCAAACATTAAAGGAGCGTTTGACCACAGCTCCTATCTTAGCATTGCCTGAAGGGATCGAGAACTTTGAGGTTTATACAGATGCCTCAAAGAATGGGTTGGGATGTGTGTTGATGCAGAACGGTAAGGTGATTGTCTATGCTTCCAGGCAATTGAAACCGTATGAGGAGAACTACCCTACACATTGTAGATACCTTATTTCTGCACCTCTCGCAAACCACTCGGTGATGATTGGGCCGCATGTTTGGTACGCGGAACGATTTGTGACAATTCGTAAGATTATCGTCAAGTGATTGCTTAAATATTAATGTATACCTCTTAGTTGTCATTTACGTCCCGATACGGTCGTTTTGACAATAATTAGAGGATATTTGGAGTCCGGGCCTAAAACCGTCTTTATTTTCTAATAACCGTTAAATCCCGAGTCAGAATGTTCTGGAATGTTCCGGATATTTCTATTCCATATTTCACAATCTTTATCTTTTGGTAAACAATTCCCCGTAATATTCACATAAGATATTAAGGAAAACCGAATTATTCCGTCCTACCATAACTTAAACACGGAAATCTCTCTTCCGCAGGAGGAAACCACTTGGGAACAGACGCAGCAGGTGCTGCGCCTCTTCCAAGAGACGCAGTGGCTGCTGCGCCTCTTACCAAGTCCTTTTCTGCGTAATTTTCATATCTTTTTCATATCTTTCCGAGATTCACTTCCAAAGAGTCTCTGAAACCCTAATTCCTTCACGTGATTAGTATAAATAGGATCCTTCGCTCCTCATATTTCTCACGCGAGTGTCCGCCCTTCTCTTCTCCCTTTGCATTCTTGACCTTTGTTCTTACTTTTTGGCGTCTACGTGCTTGAACATTCGACCACGTAAGCTCGGATCCTTCTGAGTACCAGCCTCGTTTGCATGACCGACCAATTTGACCAACTCCACATCAATCAACTTAATTAATCTAATCGTTTTCCTCTTACGAGGGCACTTTCTTTACATTCGCGTCGAGCATCACTAATCGATATCTTAGTCCTTCTCGTTTCATCAACATGTAAGTCTGAGGGTGTATAATCTCTCTTTTATTTATTGTATTTTAATTATTGTATCACAATTGTAAGGTTTATGTCGAAAATACCTCATTAAAACCGATTTCTAAAACCACGTTCAAAACCTTTTTTACGGATTTTCAGTAGACAAACGTCGAGAAAGGACGCAAGCTCGCTGCGCCTCTTGAAAAGAGCTGTTCTGCCTACGCTTCTTCGTGAGGCTGCCGCAGTTCATGCTTCCTTTCTTCTTCCTTCGTCCTCTGTAATTCGTCTTGTTTTATTCGTCTTTGTTTCGTTTGTTTGTCAATTCTTCGTCATAATAGCCTGATAATCTCATATGTATATTGTTCATCATTCATTAGCATATAATTCGTCATAAATCCGACATAAATCCCTTATAATCTCATATTTGCGGGTTTTCGTCATTAAATTCAATCCGGGTTGTAGAAATTCGATTTGTTCATATCGAGTTTCTGGAATTCATCGTTGGTATATTTGTATCTGTTTGTTATCATATGTTATTCATTAATTCATCATGTTTAGTTTAGTCCAATTAATTTGTTTAGTTTGTTAATATCGTTCACTCCTGTAATTAATCCATCTTAATTTCGTCTCACCCATGTTTTACTGTTTTCATGACCCATTCATATGTTAAATAACCTATTAATCACTTTCATCCGAGTAAATAATTTAAATCCATCGTTAAATTAACCAACGAATATTAACAACTTGCAATTCCGGCTTCACAGCCAGAACTGAGCCAAGGAACAGACGCGGCAACTGCTGCGCCTCTTCCAAGGGACGCAGCTCTGCTGCGCCTGTTCCTGGTTGATTTTTGCCTCTGAACTCCGTTGTTGCTTTGACTTAGTTATTTAGCTTACGTATAATTAACTATTATTCGTATTATCACCTTCTGTTTTGTCGTAATTCATTCTTTTATTCTTTTTCTCAAATTATCCGTTTTAAAGGTATTTTCGACATAAATCGCCTATTCCATTGTAATTATTGTAATTTTCATTATTGCAATTTTCTTTATTATGTTTATCATATTTCTTGTATCATTTGTATGTTTCCACATGTAATTGAGCATGAAATCCCAACTTCGACCCAATTGTATGATTAAATTAATTGTTCATCGACTTAGTTAATTTTCACATGTTAGGATTAATTTAATGGATGTTGCATTGCATGCATATAATCGACGATATATCAAGTACGAATAACTTCCCTAATCATTAGTAGAGGCCGCTATCGAGGCGGGCGGGATTAGGTGTTCGATCAAAAGAGCTTCCTAATACGTACCCTCACCCCTTACTCCAGATATCTGTGAACACCCGTGTTCATTGGCATCCACGAGAGTCATTCTAGACATAGAATGCTAAGGGTAACGATTGCTTAGTGTTCATGTCACTACTTTGTGTCTTGACATGACATGAGGTATTCGAACGGTTCCAATTTCCCATAAAAATTGGTGGCGACTCCATACAAAAATGCAAACGCTTGTTTCTCTTCTCTCCCAAGCGCCCCCGTGGGCCCCCGCTGTGCACAGTTTGGCGACTCCGCTGGGGATAATACACTTACGTGTAGCAAGGGTGAAACTTGAACAAGGTTAGGGAATAGTTTGTACAAGACAATAGACAATTGTCGGTTTTCATAACTCGGTCTTCCTAGACCGTTTTATTCGGCCTTCCTAGGCCCAACCCAACCCATTCGACCAATCGTCCCGTCTAAACCGTCCTAATTCTTATTTGGGCCTAAGGATGGATAGCGATTGACGTCATCCATACCATGATGCTTACTCTTGTTTGTATCAAGGGCCTTCACTACTTGAGGAAATGGACTAGGAATCGGCCTTACTCTTGTTTGGTACGAGCCTCTCCACAGACTTCGGGTTTGATGGTTCGGTATGGCAACCCACCCTTTAAACCAAAACCTTTTTAAATGCACTCAGCATCCCATTATAATGCTTGTATAAATGTTTGTACCTTACGTGATCACCATTTCTAAACAAAACCATGACGATTTTTTCAAAAATCAAAATCCTTTTCTTAACTAAAATTTCGA
This sequence comes from Silene latifolia, assembly GCF_048544455.1. Lineage (NCBI taxonomy): Eukaryota > Viridiplantae > Streptophyta > Magnoliopsida > Caryophyllales > Caryophyllaceae > Silene > Silene latifolia. The sequence goes on from NC_133529.1 coordinate 16,928,603, forward strand.
AATAGGCCTTCAATTAGCGCAAAATCCGGTCAAAACTCTGTCCGTTTGTCGTGTCAAAATTCGGGCCACAAGCCCATTTCAAAACCTCACTTTGAGTCCACTCCTACAACTACACTATAGTTGACTAGGACACACATTTTCAAAAACCTTGTCTTTCTTCAAAGCTCACTCAACACAAGTGGCACACACCCACTTCACGAGTCAAAACATTTCTTCTTTTAGCAAGTGTGTTAGAATGGTCGATCGTGTTTTGATTCGTCGCCGATCTCTTATCCAGTTTTCAAGATGCCCGGATCCAGCGAAACAAACCTCCACCAACTTCAACATGGTAATGATCGAATCCTAGCCGCGCTAGCCCAAATGCAAGTTACCCAAGACCAAGTCTATGACCGCCTTGAGCTCATCGAAGACCGTATCTATGCCGTAGAGGGAAGGTTGCCTCCTCATGAAAATGAAGTACTAGGTGACTCTGATAATGAATCCAAGGATGAAAATCCTCTCATGGGGATGACTGTAGCTGAGAAAAGACTCCAATACTTAGAGGAGCAATTGATGTACCTTAAGAGGGATGACATTTATAGGGAGAACAATCGCAAGTATGAGGCCGTCAATTCCAAATTGCCAACTAACTTCAATATGACGGATATCCCTAAATTTAAGGGACACGAGAACCCTTTGAACCACATCCGTGCCTTCAAAGATTATATGTCTATCAAAGGCATCAAACCCGAGATGTTCTTAACACTAGTACAAAAATGACATACGGCCACGGTTAAAATGGACATAAGGCTACGGTTGTACAACCGTAGCAAATCAGGGGGTAGCCTTAAGTGGAGAAGAAAAGGCTACGGTTGTGAACCGTAGCCATAAGTGACTTATGGCAACGGTTATTAATAGGAACCGTAGCCTAAAGTGACTTATGGCTACGGTTATTAATAGGAACCGTAGCCTAAAGTGACTTATGGCTACGGTTATTTAGATAACAACCGTAGCCATTTCTCAATTAAATTTTAAAAAAAAAAATATTTCCATTAATATTTTTGTTAAATGTAAAGTTTTTATTAAGATAATAATTAATTGCAAGACCAATCTTAAACATAGAATTGTCATTACAAATCAACATTAAGTCTCAAAGCTAAACAAAATAAGTAACACATCTAATACAAAAACGATATCAAATAAAAGTTGAGAAATCAGTTACTACCAACACATGTTTGCATGAAAATCAAAGCACCTGGTGCTATAGGGGCTTGGGTACGACATCTGCAAAACACCCGTGTTGAGGAGTCAAGTGATCATTACCACATTGTCCGACATCTGCCTCAGCTTCTGGAACAGGTGCACTACTGTAGGGGCCACTTCCGGCTTGACTTGATGGGTCCAACTGAGTCTGGATTGATATCACCACATGAGCCTGGTGTCCATACCCACTTGGCAGTGTCACCGTCTTTTCATATGAGGAACGAGTTGGGACTGGGCATGCATACTTGGTTGTGCATAGGTAGGAATAATCTGAGTCTAGGCACCCGCCTGTCCATTAGGTTGGTCCCGTATTCCTGGCCACAAGAGCACGCATCATATTGATTAACTCTAAATCTAAAATGCTCCATGTATACAAACTTGCTATGATATCAAACATATGGAGTATTGAAGTTTATTAATAGAAAGTCATTCAAATAAAATATTGAAACAAGCAAATCAATATACTCACATTTGCAGCACATAAAAAAGATCTCATTTTCTCTGCTCTTAAAGCAAGTAAGCTGCCATCATCCTGACCGACTAGCATAACCAAAAACAACTGCATTTCTGCGCAAAAGTAGAGTAGTAGATCCACCTGCAATAAAACCAACAATACTATATTAAACCTTTATAGAAACAATATAATCATATATGTTTTAGATTAATTTTTCATTGCATAAGACAAGCAATCGAACAAGTAAGACAACCACATTTGGTTGAGCATATATGACAATGCTAATAGATATAAGATCAGTCCATAGTTATTTGAAATCCATCATATATAACAGATATAACTCCAGTTATGAAATTGTCTTCATCACATCACTAAATAAATTCACACAGCCAGAGATATTACGTTCTACCAAAGCAATTCCTGATTTTAATTCATGATGCAACTAATATTATTAAAAAAAGTTATTTGAAATCATTTGGCAGTTTGCTAGTTTGCTACTATATCCTAAAGTGATTAAAAATCCATCCATGGTCAATTAACTTATGATTAGAAATTGATGATTCCATTACAAAGGATATACACATTAGTAGTTAGTCTCCTTCAGTGGAGAAGCACATGACACTTGATGTCATAAACAAAGTTAAGGCAAAATAACTAAGGCTATATGACTACAATACTTTTCAAGCAGTTACTTAACACTGATGACATTGTTATCTGCGTGCTTATCTCCATTATAAATTTCATTAGAATGCTGAACTGAACAAAAAAAAACGAATTAATAAAGCCTAAATAAAAAATGTACAGAGGTGTTACTCTTTACTTATTAAACAATTTATATAACTTTCTCATTAACACAAACATAAAACAATGGTATTCAAACTCTGTGATGAACATGTAACACTACATATACCCAAGTCAGATGCCTAATTTATTTATCAAAAATAAACACTGTGCTTAACCTCGCAGGCCAGCCTTAACATTTGTCCGCCTCTCAAATTTTATCAATTCAATTTCACTATAACAAGGAAATCTATAGAATTCCCTTCTCCAAGGATTGCTAGAATACATCCCACAAATAAATCGATTAAAACGATCCATATCCCAATTGAACTGAAGTTTAATTGAAAGGCCTAACCCTAATACTTAATTGTACCCTAATAAAAAAAATAATTCAATCCATAAACACTAGATGACAAAAAAAAAACTAAATTCGGTTATTAATTGAAAACAAATGAGGAAAAGCAAAGAATTTAAGAAACAGATTGATAAAATACCAACATGATAGAGAATTGCATGTGAACTAGCTGACGAAGTGCTGCCGGAAGTAACAAGGTGGGTCACCAGGTCAGTGTCGGAAATGACGATATGTTGTGGGTGACGATATGGCTACCGGCGTTCTGCGTCGAGGTGAGTAAAAATGAGGTAGTTTGGTGTTGAGGGATGAGGCAGATGGAATCATCAGAATTAAAAAGGCAGTAAGAGGGTTTAGGTGGTAACTGGGTAAGGTATATTTTGAGGAGTGGGTATTAATGGCATCGGTTTAGAATTAAGTTAATTAACCGTTGCCTTTTCTTGTCATCTGGCTACGGTTTAATGCTGGAACCGTAGTCTTTTTTTTCTAATCTGCGTTTATGGCTACGGTTGTTGGAACATAACCGTAGCCATTTATAAACGGCTACGGTTATTTTCAACGACCGTAGCCTTATATGCTTGCCTAATGTCATTTTTCTACTAGTGTAAGGATCTTTCCTTCATCTCTTGACACTATCCCAAAACAATGGTTCTACTCCTTAGATCATAAGAAGGTCGCTGCTTGGGAAGATGCCGCAATCGAGTTTTCTAAACAATATGCGGATAACGCCGAGATCCAAGTAAACATGAGTACTCTAGAGGTTCTTACCCAAAATGACAAAGAAGGATTCACCGACTTCCTAAGTAGGTGGAGGAAGACTAGTACCCAACTGGTTGAACGCCCGGATGAGGCTACCCTTGTGGAGAAGTTTGTGGATAATCTCAAACCCATCTATGTCAATCATTTGAGGTACCAAAACATCAAAACTTTTAAGGACTTGACCGTACTAGGGACAAGGATCGAAGATGACATCCGTAAAGGACTCTTGTCCAAAACGGTAGGTCGAGGATATCAAGGTTCAACAAGTCGTTCATACGGCTCTACTAGCAAGACCGATGAAGTTAACCTTCTCGAGCCATCCAAGAAAAGTACCCCACCAAGGAAATTCACAAATCTTGGGGACACTTACTCCAACGCTCTAAAAAGGTTAATGAAGCAAGGTAAACTTCAACCCATTGGGCCTACTCCCGAACCCGAAAGGAAATCCAAATTCTGGGACGAGAACTCGTACTGTGAATACCATAGGGGCAAGGGACATGACACAGAAAAGTGCTACAAGTTGAAAAACGTGCTTCAAGACATGATTGAAGATGGTCGATTGCCAATACCACCATGAGGTAAACCCAACAACACTCAGAATCCTCTTGGAGTGCTAGTGATCACAAGTGATGAATCTACCTTAGATTGCTCACACCTCATTTCTCCAATCGAAAATGAAGTCTACGCAATCGAGAATGAAAGGTTCTACTCTACTATCTCCCCTACCATTTCCGACTTCATCATACGGGTAAGGAGTGTAGATGGGCAAGTTTGGGAATTAGAAAATATGGTGACAACTTTACGCGATCCCAACGCAACACCCAAAGAACATGTGCCACTAATCTTCTCTCAAAATGCTACTATGCAAGAAGTAGTCACCGTGGTTGATAAACTAGTTGACCAAATCATACGACTGGAAGATGAAATCATGAGAATGAGAGAGCTAACTGCAATCAACGGAGTTTGGGCCGACGATGATGAGGACGAGTATCTCATTGAAAACTCCCTAGTCAAAGAAATAGTCCAAAATGGTGAAGACCAAGATGTGGACCACCTAACTCGTTCGGGTCGCCCATATCAAAGCACTACTCAAAACGGTCCAACCAACGTTGTCACACCAAATGATAACGAAGAGGACTCCACTGACCATTTGCTCAAGCAATTACAGAAGACAAAGGTCGATCTTTCGGTCAGCGGCAATTAGTAGCAAGCTCATTCCCACATCGCCAAGCTTTACTGCAAGCTTTGGCCAAACTAAATGTAGCACATAACTCGACACTCGAAGATGTAGTCAACTTGGTCTTCCAAGAATCACCGAAGCTAAGTAATCCTATTACTTTCTCAGACGAAGATTTGCCACCTTTTGGCGCCAGTCATAATTTAGCTCTTTACATCACTGTCATTTGTCTAAAGAAGAATGTGCCAATTACCTTGGTAGATGATGGCTCCGCGGTCAACGTCATACCCCTCAAAACGGCATACAAGCTAGGTATGAAAGAGTCGGATTGGACCCCTACCAATCAAGGTGTGCGTGCATATGACGGTACACGACGAAAGGTGGTAGGACTTGTTAACCTAACCATAGCCACAGGGCCAATTGAACGAAAGGTTAACTTCCAAATAGTGGACATTGAAGCTTCATTCAACATACTTCTGGGAAGGCCGTGGATTCACGCTTCCAAAGCGGTAACATCCACCCTTCATCAGAAGATCAAAATCCCACTAAATGGCAAAGTAGTGACGATCACTTCGTCACCCATCAAGGCAATAATCGAAAAACAGTCGAACAATCAAGTCCTTGCAGATCCCGTATACGAACTTGGGGGCTTCCAAAGTGTAAGTGTCATAGAAAGTGAGTTGGCACCCTTATACTATGATCCCTACTCTAACTTGGTGGTCAACCACATGCTCAAAACCCAGGGATACTTCCCTGGAATGCCTTTAAACCCTACTCGAAGAAACACCTTCGCACCATACAAGGAAGGCAACTCGAAGAGGATACCACTTGGACTAGGGTACAAACCCACTAAAGAAGAAGTTCTCGAAATGCTCGCTCAAGTCCAAAACCACAAGCATGTAGGAGTCCAAATGAGACCCTATCTCCCTACTTTAAACGGGTATTTTGTTCAAGAAGGAAGTCTAGAACTCTTTCACGGATTTCCCGAGCCTTGGCATTATCTCGAGAGGAAGCTAGCCGGAATCGAGATCTTTCACGATTGCTACTTTATCCCTCCAGAAACGGTTCCTACCGTCAAAACCCGTCAAGCACCTTGCTTAGACGAACAAGCCGTTAGCCTATTGTTTGGAGAAGATCGATTTCTCAGGGCCGCGCAGGATGAGATCATTACCATGATACTTCAAGACGATCGCTTCAACCCCACCGCGTTAATCACATAAACCAACGCAAGACAGCAGAAAGGATGGAGAAAATCAATCAAGTGGACCAACAATCAAGGAAGACTCTTCAAGCTCACCACTGGAGAAGGAGAGATGTTCAATGGAGAACCAGAAGACGATGAGTTCGAGTCGGAGTCGGAGTCAGAGTCGGAGTCTAGAGAAGTCATTAGAGAGTCTCCTCCTGTCGTCATCCCCACTCCCTTTGTTTCTCCTAGCTTAGCCTCGAGTAGTCACAGTAGTTCGGGAAATGCCCCAACCACTGTCCCTTTGCCGCCACTGACCATGGATCAGTTGGCTTCTTTGTTTCAACTCTACTCAAATTTTAATATGAATAAATCCAGTTCTCGCTTACTCTTTGTGTTATCTTGAGTGCAATTCTGCATTTACGATGATACCGAGGATGACCAAGACCGGACTCGATCGAAATACCTCCCTATGTAGCCAAAGAAATCGCGGGAAGGGAAGGGGGACCAGTAATAGAAGATACCGAACCCATCAATGTAGGAACCGAACTACAACCCTAAGAACTTAGGATAGAGACTACCTTGAGCTCTACCGAAAGGGCCGACTTCATAGACCTCCTAAATGAATTCAAAGACGTTTTCGCTTGGTCCTACAAAGACAGGCCAGGGATCGACAGGGATATCGCTGAACATAGAATTCCGATTAAGCGGATTTCAAACTCAGTAGAAAAATGAAGCTTCGACGAATGAGAACAGAATGGGCTCTCAAGATAAAAGAAGAAGTTGACAAACAATTCAAAGCCGGGTTCATCAAAATTTCCGAGTATTCTAACTGGGTAGCCAACATAGTACCTGTACCCAAAAAGGATGGGAGAATCCGTGTTTGTGTCAACTTTAGGGACTTAAACAAAGCAAGTCCAAAAGATGACTTCCCTCTACCTCACATCGACATATTGGTGGACAATACTGCTGACCACGCATTACTATCCTTCATGGATGGGTATGCGGGTTATAATCAAATCAAAATGGTCATGGAAGATATGCATAAGACCGCCTTTGTCACCCAATGGGGAACCTATTGTTATACGGTCATGTCGTTTGGATTGATCAACGCCGGAGCTACATATCAACGCACCGCAACTACACTCTTGCATGACATGATGCACAAAGAAGTTGAGGTATACGTAGATGACATGATTGTCAAGTCCAAGGAAAGAGAGGGGCATATTGCGAACCTTCGCAAGTTCTTCGCAAGGCTACGAAAGTACAACATGAGGCTCAATCCTCAGAAGTGCACATTCGGGGTAACATCTGGCAAACTCCTGGGATACGTCGTTAGGTATAGAAATAGATCCTTCCAAAATCAAAGCTCTGATCGAAATGCCACAACCTCAAACAGAAAAAGAAGTCAGAGGATTCCTGGGAAAAGTGCAGTATATAAGTCGATTCATATCGAAACTCACGATGATTTGCGAGCCTATCTTCAAGAAACTCAAGAAAACAGACCACACCATATGGGATGATGATTGTCAGAAGGCGTTTGACCGAATCAAAGAGATATTGGCTAAACCACCAGTGCTCATGCCACCACAACGAGATCAACCTCTTGATTTATATCTCACAGTAACCGAAACGGCCATGGGTGCCAAGCTGGCTCAAACTGTAGGAAGTGAAGAAAGGGTTATCTACTACCTTATTAAGAAGTTCTTGGAGTACGAGTGCAAATATTCACAACTCGAAAAGATATGCCTCGCTCTTGTGTGGGCAACGAAAAAGCTACGCCATTACATACTTAGCTATTCCGTCAAAATATACTCCAAAATGGATCCAGTCAAATATCTCTTCGAGAAACCCGTCCTCAACGGACGCCTAGCAAGATGGACCCTAATGCTCTCAGAATTCGACCTCAAATACGTGCCACTGAAAGTTATAAAAGGTCGCGCCGTCGCCGAGTTTTTCGCAGAAAATCCCATCAATGACGCACAAACAATAGATACTTGGTCATTTCCAGACGAGGATATACTCCAAACTGATGTAGACTCCTGGGACCTTTACTTTGATGGAGCATCAAACTTAAGAGGATTTGGAATAGGAGTGTTGCTCATTTCTCCTGAAGGCGAGCATACACCAATTGCTGTCAAACTCGACTTCGAGGTGACAAACAACGCTGCAGAATACGAAGCTTGTCTCATGGGACTACAAGCGGCAGTGAGCTTAGGCATTAAAAACCTCCGAGTACATGGGGATTCATCACTGATCATCAACCAAGTTACAGGATCTTGGAAAATTCGAAGCGAAAGCCTCGCACCTTATCAGGCTAGAATAGACCAAGTCGCTCAATTCTTTGATCACGTAACCTACCTACACCTACCTCGGGAAGAAAATAAATTTGCAGACGCTCTTGCGAAACTTGCATATTTGATTAATATGCCGGATCACGTGGTAGAAATGCCTTTGTGCATCGAACGACGGTCAGAGCCGGCTTATGTCCACCAAATCACCGATGAAGAGGAAATCGCGCAGGAACCCTGGTTCCAAGCAATCCTGAATTTTAAGCTTAATGGTACCTATCCACCGGATATGGACAAGAGGGGACAACGTGCTATACGCCTACTAGCTTCCCAATACAGTCTCATGCAAGGAGAGTTATACAAAAGAACACCTCTTGGTGTAGTCCTACGTTGCCTTGATCATTCACAGACACGAAAGGTGATGGAAGAAGTCCACGATGGAGAATGCGGTCCTCACATGAGTGGGCCCATGATGGCGAAGAAAATCACACGTTTGGGGTATTATTGGACCACAATGGAATCCGATTGCATCAAATATGTAAGACATTGCCACAATTGCCAAATCTTCGGGAATGTACAACATGTCCCTCCTTCATTGCTCTACACGATGACGTCTCCCTGGCCATTTTCTGCCTGGGGAATTGACATAATCGGGAAGATAACCCGGCCGGAACAGGAGGTCACTGTTTCATCCTAGTAGCAATTGACTATTTCACCAAATGGGTAGAAGCGACTTCCTACACTAGTCTTACAGATAAAAATGTGGCAAAGTTCATACAAAACAACATCATCTGTCGATATGGTTGCCCACATGAGATCATTAGCGATAACGGATCACATTTCCAAGCTGAGACCGAGCAATTGCTAGCCAAATACAAGATTAAGCATCACCACTCTTCGCCCTATAGACCACAGACTAACGGCGCGGTAGAGGCGGCAAACAAGAATGTTGTCACGATTCTCAAGAAAATGATTGACAACTATAGAGATTGGCCAAGCAAGATACCCTTTGCTTTGTGGGGGTATCGTACATCTGTTAGGATGCCCACTGGGGCTACTCCTTTCTATTTGACCTATGGCATGGAAGCTGTACAACCAGTCGAGCTAGAAATACCATCCTTGTGTATTTTACTCGAAAGTCAAATCCCGGAAGCCGATTGGAAGAGGGATAGATATGAAGAACTCATCCTCCTGGATGAACGTAGGCTACGCGCCTTACATAATGTCCAAATATATCAAGCACGTATCAAACGAGCTTTCAACAAAAGGGCTAGGCCAAGAAACATCAAAGAGGGAGACTTAGTGCTCAAATCGGTTAGAGCTCTTCTACCTGTTGACCCACGGGGAAAATTCAAACCTAATTGGGCCGGACCATTTCTAGTCAAATCCATACTCCCAAGGGGGGCGGTTAGAATCACAGACCTAGATGGGAATGAGTTTTCGAACCCAACAAACCTTGACCAACTAAAACGGTACTATGCCTAGAATAGGAACGAAAACGCGCCTCGCGTAACCCCACGTGTCGCTCTTGTGGCACTAAATAAATGGCCCATGGCCAAGCTGAAATAAGCCAATGTCACTGTGCTCTTGCATTTTGACAAATTTGTCATCCTCGTATCATCAAATAAACTAAATTTGCACCTTCGGAGTAAGCAAAAAGCTCATGCTTATTTTCTAAGTTCATTACAAGCTCTTGCTTAGAACAATTATTCTTTTACATTTACTCAAACTACGCGCAAGGGTTTGATTTCATTTTTTTAAGTGAATACGTAGGCAATCCTTCACAGGATTCAACCCATTATATCTAAAATGTAAATAGAAGGACATTTGCATTGTATTTGGAATTCGACAAGAATAATAAATACAAAATCACAACGGTTTCATAACCATTTAACCTTTTTTATTTTATCCATTTTCTAATAATAATAGTACGCTACATAATAAAAATAGAATAGGCTAGGATTCTAAAAACCCCACCTTTTTATTACAATAATAAATAATAATAATAATCAAATAATAAATAAGGACTCGGGCTATTCCTCCATCTTCCCCTTGCCCTTGTCATTCTTGTCATATTTCTTGTCACGACCTCGAGCCGGACGCTCTTGCGCCACTTCAGATCTAATCACCAACGGTCTTTCTCGAGGCCTAGACTTTCCATTCTTGCCAATCACCATTTCCGCGACAGAAGTAGTCTTTGGTTTCTTCGAAGGATGAACAACTTGAAACCCGACTTCTTCTTCTCCCTCTGTCAGATGCTTCTCTTTCTCTTTCTCTACCTCGCGTACCTTGTAGTCAACGGGCTCGCGCTTCCTCAATCTCTCGCGCTCTTCCGGAGTAGTAGCCTTTCTCCATCGCAGATAAGAATCCGACACCCAGAAGGCATTAGCGAAGAAATTCAAGAACCACATGTTTCTTTGGGCCCATTTAATGGCCCACTCTCTTCGGCTCTCCGTAGTAAGTGCCATAGCAGTCTGCGGGACGGTATCAAGCTTCGGGATCGTTTGTTTCAGCCCAACTTGTCTCATCAGCCTTTCCGGGAAGATGCACACCATAAACTCCAATCCAGGAATGCGCACGGACCTAGTAGGATCCAAAGAAGACACTCCAAAGGTGTGCAGATTTGAGGTGCCACCACGGTACAACCCACCTAATCAAGGGACCATCGTCGCTCTTGACTTGTTCTTCCAAAGTAATCACGGATCTGAGTGAAGTCCACCATGTACAACCTCGTCCTCATCGCAATCGAGCGGGCATGATAGGAAAGCACATGAACTGGGGGCTCGATCAATCGGAGCCGTTCCATAAGCCAAACCTACCAAAAGCAGGTATTAGACACCAACCAAAAAAAAAACGAAAATAAAAAAAAACAAAAATAAAAAAAAACAAAAAAAAAACATGTCTTTTACCTGCAGAATGACGGGACTTCCCAAATACGGTAGATCACGGTTGGATTTCCTATTATCCAAGCCCAAAAGCATCTCTCCTAAGCATAAGCAAGCTGGGCTCCTGCGCAGCTCCATTTGCTCAACAAGGCCCAGAAGGCGGGGATCACCTCTCAAGTCTTCATCAACATGCCCTTGAAAGACATGCACATGCAACAAGCAAAAGCCAAATGCCCTCCGCCTAGCAACATGAGAAACGGTGGGGTCGGCCCTGTTGATGAATCGATCTATGAAGTCCAACATCCTCACGCCCTTCGAGGTCACTAGACGGTCCACCTCAAGTCTAGTCAATCCAAGCAAGTCTCTAAATTTGCTCTTGTACCCTTGCGAAGTAGAAGGGATGGCAGGCAAGTGTTCGGGATCCCACCCACCAATAGCAGCAATTACTTCAGGAAATGGGCAAATATCACCTCCAGGGAACGCAAAAACATGGTAATTCGGGTCCCAATAGTCAAGACAAGCATCCAGGAACGGTTTAACAACCTTTATGAGTTTTAAACTCAACAAAGACCCAAAATTATAAGCACCCATATCATGTTTCTCCATATTCGAAAATTCGTTGGTCCATTCCTTCAAGCGGATCTCCAAAGTATTCATGATGAGAAAATTATTTTGATAATTTTATTAAATTAGACGAAGAAGAGACGGAAGATTTGTGTGAATAAAAACTCCATCGACGTTTCTATTTATACTAATTCCTGTTTCCAAAAATCCGTCAGAGCAGAACACCTTGGGAACAGCAAAGACTGCTGCGCCTTTTCAAAGGGACGCACTCATCTTTGCGCCTCTTCCTCGCCTTCACTTCTGCGATTTTCCGCGTTGGATCTTTCCTAATTCCATGACGAATGATTTCCTATTCCTACGGGTTATTATTTTGGTAAATACGAGAAGATTACCATGTTTCAGGTTTCCTAATTTCGCGGGCACGCATTTCGAGGCGACATCGACATTTTCGCCATTTTATCACACTTGTATATTTTCATTTTAGGAAGTAATTTTCATTTTAATTCATCACTTTAGGGAATATTTTCGCTTTCATTCATTTTTTAGTTTTACATTTCTCATTTAATTCATTTATTTTAGAAAATAATTCGCAATTTACCGAATTTCAGCATGTATATATTAATTTCAGTTTCTTAATTTCATTTCTACATTTCTAACTTATAGATTTCTATTTTTTCTTTTTTTAGGGGGTAACCCTCCCTACCGTCCGGTCATTTCCGGCAAATTTTTTGCATTTTTTGCATTCTTTTGAGTCACTTCGTTTTGCGCTAATTAAGGCCATATGTATATATAAATGTATGTTTTGCGTGATTTCTATGTAAATTTCGGCAGCATGACGGCGTAAACCGTCATCTACCAAACCTGTTCAGAGCTAACCTGCAGATACAAGCAACGCAACCCAAAGAAAGAAAGGCTCTCAAGCCATCTTATATACAACCAACAAAGGAAATGTACAACAAACTGGGGGCTCTCGCCCCAAACAAAGTCCAAAAATGTCCAAATCAATGTCCAAATGTGCAAGTCTACAAAAGCTACACAAAACTACTGCTGGTCGCCCTCCAACTCTGCAACTCTTACCGCAAGAACGGCGATCTCGGCATCCCGAACCTCGAGCTCCCTCAACAAATGAGCTGTCTCCTCTCGAGACTGGGTCAACTCTCGCTCCAGCTCGCGGTCACCCTGTAAACAACAAAATTGGCTCATGTCAATCGTTTCAAGCAAAATCGGAAAATCAGAAATCAAAAATGGAATAGGCATAAGGTTCATACCTGACGACCTCGACCGCCGACAAGTGCCTCGACGGCAGTAGCTCGCAGCCGGTTGGCCACCCTCCACAACACCACAAACCGAGACGGCGCGACCTGCATTTTCAAAAAGAAATTCTCAACAATTGAACAAGCTCAATCAAATGTGTTCCTACACAAAAGTTACGCAAAGATTAGAGGGTTTACCCTCCGAATCAGATGCTGCCAGTCGTCCAGGCCAGCATCCGTCACAGCTACGTCAAAGTCACGCAGCTCGGAGATCGTCGTCCTCCCGGTTGCGTCAGTGTACTCGAGGGTCTCGGGGTACTCTGGGGGCTCGATGCCCGCCGCCTCGACCTCCTGCAAAAACAAATGGTTCTCATTAATCGATGATCTTTTATCATAATCCTCAAAATCAAGTCAAGAGGAAAAGTAAAAGATGCTCACCACTACCGGCCAGTACGCCAACCTCCCGTAGAGGAACACCGAGTAGTACTCGCCAGGAAGAAGGAGGGCGTCACCACTGGCACCAGCCAAGTCCGCCTCCCTCTCAGCCTCAGAAGGCTCCCTGAACATCGTCCTGGGAGGATCAATGGGAACCGTCAACACGTCCCGAGAGCACTGATGAGCCAAACGCTCGCCCAAGTACCACACAGGACCCATCGACGTCCTCAACAGCAGTCGGCCCGAGCTCCTAGGTCGAAGGACCTCAGCCACGAAAGGAGGCGCTCCAGCGTACTCCGCCCAAGGTCTGGGCACCCACCGTGACAAGATAAACAAGGATCATTCCTATGATCAATTTAAAAGCAATGAAGAAACAAATTAATGTGAGATACTTACGCTGTCCAGCTGAAGAGCGTTCACGTCCCGCCGGTAGACACTGTGAGAAGAACGCTTGCTCTTCGTCCTGCACATCACCCAATCCCTCACCACGGGATAGGCCTTCTCCAGCGGCTCCGTCCTCTTGAGCGCGAGGCCCGGAAAGTAGCAGTACACCCACGCCTGTAAAGCAAGATAATCAATAAAGATCTTTCATGATTTGATAAAGAAAGGAATTTACTTTGGTATAAAGGAAGGTTCATACCTCCAGCAGTAGTCCAGGTCCGACAGCGCCAGGAGAAGTCCCCTTCTCCATCAACTCCGGACGAACCATGACCCTCATGAAGCGGATGAGGACCGCAAAGGCCAGGTGACCAGTCCCAACGCCCTAGGGAACTCGGTCGGAAAGGAAGGGAAGAAGCTTCGTCGTGACCTCTCGCCCTTGTCTCGAGATAAATCGAAGACGTAAAAACCACGAGCCACAACGAGCCCTGCTGCTCGTTGTACATGCGAGGAGGAGGAGTCGTCTCCCTCCCGTCAATCGTCACCAAGACAGGATCTTTCCCGCAAAGTACTCTCGAACGTAGGAGGCGGGTATCAAACCCAAAGATCGTGACAGACCTTCGGCGACAAGTTCCAGCCGATCAATCTCCTCGCCTCGGCCGAGTCCACCCTCATGGCAGTCTCTGGCCACTCCACCTCCTCGGTCCCGCACGGCAGACCAGAAATCATGCCGTAGTCCTCCAGAGTGACTCCCACCTCACCGAAAGGCATGTGAAACGTGGAAGTCGTATCCCAGAATTGGTCCAAGAAAGCGCGGACCAGGCTAAGGTTAGCCCGCAGCTTCCTCTTCGCGATATCCCTCCAGGCTTGCACCAAAGAACCGAACGCTCCGCGCTCGATCATGGCACGCTCCTCCGCCGAGCCCGCTCGTAGTGCTCCATCGCCGTCGTGTAGCCCGAGAATGACCTGATGTTCCCGGCCTCCTATTGTGATTTGAAACAAAAGCTATCTTTAGTTTTGAATAAAATTTGAAAGAAATTTGAACAAATGAATGAAAGAGGGGGAGTAATGAGTAGTGAATTCCTATTTACTAAGCTCTTCACCGTCTGTGAGGACGGGTGACCCTCTGCGACCCACGGCGGTGCCTGCTCTCCCAAGTCTCAGCCCATGCAGGAGCTCCTCTCAGCTGACGACCTCCTCGCCCAACGTTGGCCCGTCTCGGGGCCTCCTCCTCCTCGACAGCCTCCTCCTCGTGGACCTCGTCCCCAGCAGCCATCACCGCAGTGGTGAAGGCCTGCTCCAAAGCCTCCTCGACAGTAGCAACATCTATCTCCATGGGAGCTCTCCCAGAAGTAGAAGCCTCATCACCTGCAACATTAAAGCAAATTTAGGCCGCGTCACGTGACGACAAGCCTTGGTTAAGGGATTTTCGAGCCTTCGGAAGCCCTGAAATCGCTCTTTTCTTGCCATCTTTGGCCATATTCCCACCAACCCGATCACTCATGTGGTAACTTGGGTCAAGTCAAGCCTAATGTGAAGCCTAGTTCCGGGTTCAAGCCAAAATTTCGGCAGCATTTCGTTATAACAACGATTGTGCCTTAGAAAAGTGTCCTGAAAAAGCCATCACAAAACAAAATTCCGAGATGGTATAAAGTTTACCCATCGTTCAAGGATCCCAAATATCAAGTTTCATCGCAAATGGGCAATCCTAAGGCAATTTTCAAAGCAATTTACGGTTTAGCTGTAAAACCGTCTCAAATTTCATTCAAAGGCTCAAAACTCAACGAAAATTCGAGACAAATACATGGTTATGTTCCTAATATTACCTATTATCCATTTCTAATGTCAATTTGACAAGGCAAATGCATTTGGGGGAAAAGCCCCAAATTTTCGATCAAATGGGTCATAAACCCTAATTTTTTCGGCTCAAAATTGGACAAATATAGACGATTAATGCAAGAATGAGACACATACCTCGATTAGTCATAATTAATGCAAGATTTTGGATCAAACCTTGGCGGAAATAGTGAAGATTTGAGAGAGAAATTGTGTAATTTGTGTTTCGAAATAATGAACATAAGCCTCTGATTATCGCGTTTTTATGCAGAAATAACACTTTGGGGAATAGACGCAGCAGGCGTTGCGCCTCTTCCAAGAGACGCAGCTCTTGCTGCGCCTCTTCCTTGTGTTCCCTCCATACGGATTTTCAAAAATTCGTTATGAATTCGTTATTTGTGGGCCCATCTTTGGTGCGCCTCTTCCCCGATGCTATTTTATCCTTTTGGTCCGTTTGACAATTTTCTTTCATTCCGGCCCGCATTTCCATCCAGCAGCAGACTGTTGCATAGTATTTATTTCTTCCAAGACCTTTTGCTTGTCACAACATGCATTTATTCCTTCACAGAATTCGACACGCCTTCATTATGTTTCCCGACGAGAGTAAGCAGATACACTTTCCCTCTCATGACATGAAGAATAATTCCCAATCATGTCTCCAGCGAGAGTAAGCGGACGTACTGTCCCTCTCAAGACATGAGGATTAACATCTACCTAAGCAGACTTCCCCTCAGCAGTTCCCGCCTGTGTCCTGCTACTCACAATATTTCGTGTTTCCCCGCGGAGTTCGACAAAGGTGTCGTTCTCCAGAAATTCCCAAACCAATAGAGTTCCTATACTCAAGCTTTAGTTACCCTTAAGTTGAACTTATTTTTGGCCTCCTTCCCGTCGATGCTTTCCTTTAGGGCCCCACACCCTAGCACAATCCTTATATATCCTTTAGGTCTTAACCTTTGCTCCTATGCTTAACCCTAGTTCCTACGCGCCTCCGGAAGCATCTCGAGAAGAAGTCTCAGGTATGGTCTCTTCTTATGGCTGGCGAGCCTCCTTACGTAGCCTAATGGACTTTAAACGACCTTCCCCGATAGTCGACAGACTCTAAAATATTCCTGACGACAGGTCCTTGGCTCAGACCCCTTGAGCCGCCACGCGTCGCCATAGTCGTCAGGTTGTAATCTTCGATTGACCTGATGGCTATACTTTGACTTTCGCCTTGTCCAAGCCTCAGTCAAAGTGGGGGCTCTGTAGATACCTCATTTCTGCACCTCTCGCAAACCACCCGGTGATGATTGGGCCGCATGTTTGGTACGCGGAACGATTTGTGACAATTCGTAAGATTATCGTCAAGTGATTGCTAAAATATTAATGTCTACCTCTTAGTTGTCATCTACGTCCCGATACGGTCGTTTTGACAGTAATTAGAGTATATTTGGAGCCCGGGCCTAAAACCGTCTTCATTTTCTAATAACCGTTAAATCCCGAGTCAGAATGTTCTGGAATGTTCCGGATATTTCTATTCCATATTTCACAATCTTTATCTTTTGGTAAACAATTCCCCGTAATATTCACATAAGATATTAAGGAAAACCGAATTATTCCGTCCTACCATAACTTAAACACGGAAATCTCTCTTCCGCAAGAGGAAACCACTTGGGAACAGACGCAGCAGGTGCTGCGCCTCTTCCAAGAGACGCAGTGGCTGTTGCGCCTCTTCCCAAGTCCTTTTCTGCGTAATTTTCATATCTTTTTCATATCTTTCCGAGATTCACTTCCAAAGAGTCTCTGAAACCCTAATTCCTTCACGTGATTAGTATAAATAGGATCCTTCGCTCCTCATATTTCTCACGCGAGTGTCCGCCCTTCTCTTCTCCCTTTGCATTCTTGACCTTTGTTCTTACTTTTTGGCGTCTACGTGCTTGAACATTCGACCAAGTAAGCTCGGATCCTTCTGAGTACCAGCCTCGTTTGCATGACCGACCAATTTGACCAACTCCACATCAATCAACTTAATTAATCTAATCGTTTTCCTCTTACGAGGGCACTTTCTTTACATTCGCGTCGAGCATCACTAATCGATATCTTAGTCCTTCTCGTTTCGTCAACATGTAAGTCTGAGGGTGTATAATCTCTCTTTTATTTATTGTATTTTAATTATTGTATCACAATTGTAAGGTTTATGTCGAAAATACCTCATTAAAACCGATTTCTAAAACCACGTTCAAAACCTTTTTACGGATTTTGGTAGACAAACGTCGAGAAAGGACGCAAAGAATCGCCTGCGCCTCTTCGAAGGAGCGCAGTTCCTGCTGCGCCTCTTCGTGAGGCTGCCGCAGTTCCTGCTTCCTTTTTTCTTCCTTCGTCCTCTGTAATTCATCTTGTTTTATTCGTCTTTGTTTCGTTTGTTTGTCAATTCTTCGTCATAATAGCCTGATAATCTCATATGTATATTGTTCATCATTCATTAGCATATAATTCGTCATAAATCCAACTTAAATCCCTTATAATCTCATATTTGCGGGTTTTCGTCATTAAATTCAATCCGGGTTGTAGAAATTCGATTTGTTCATATCGAGTTTCTGGAATTCATCGTTGGTATATTTGTATCTGTTTGTCATCATATGTTATTCATTAATTCATCATGTTTAGTTTAGTCCAATTAATTTGTTTAGTTTGTTAATATCGTTCACTCCTGTAATTAATCCATCTTAATTCCGTCTCACCCATGTTTTACTGTTTTCATGACCCATTCATATGTTAAATAACCTATTAATCACTTTCATCCGAGTAAATAATTTAAATCCATCGTTAAATTAACCAACAAATATTAACAACTTGCAATTCCGGCTTCACGGCGGGGCGAGCCAAGGAACAGGACGCAAGAAAGCTGCTGCGCCTCTTCAAGGGACGAGCTCTGCTTTTTGTTCTGGTTGATTTCTGCCTCTGAACTCCGTTGTTGCTTTGACTTAGTTATTTAGCTTACGTATAATTAACTATTATTCGTATTATCACCTTCTGTTTTGTCGTAATTCATTCTTTTATTCTTTTTCTCAAATTATCCGTTTTAAAGGTATTTTCGACATAAATCGCCTATTCCATTGTAATTATTGTAATTTTCATTATTGCAATTTTCTTTATTATGTTTATCATATTTCTTGTATCATTTGTATGTTTCCACATGTAATTGAGCATGAAATCCCAACTTCGACCCAATTGTATGATTAAATTAATTGTTCACCGACTTAGTTAATTTTCACATGTTAGGATTAATTTAATGGATGTTGCATTGCATGCATATAATCGACGATATATCAAGTACGAATAACTTCCCTAATCATTAGTAGAGGCCGCTATCGAGGCGGGCGGGATTAGGTGTTCGATCAAAAGAGCTTCCTAATACGTACCCTCACCCCTTACTCCAGATATCTGTGAACACTCGTGTTCATTGGCATCCACGAGAGTCATTCTAGACATAGAATACTAAGGGTAACGATTGCTTAGTGTTCATGTCACTACTTTGTGTCTTGACATGACATGAGGTATTCGAACGGTTCCAATTTCCCATAAAAATTGGTGGCGACTCCATACAAAAATGCAAACGCTTGTTTCTCTTCTCTCCCAAGCGCCCCCGTGGGTCCCCCGTTGTCCACACACATGATCTAAAGTTGGGTGCAGTGGTGTTTGCTCTCAAGATTTGGAGACATTACCTTTATGGGGCGACCTTTAAGGTATTTTCGGATCACAAGAGTCTCAAGTACATCTTCACTCAAAAGGAGTTGAACATGAGACAGAGGAGGTAGATGGAGCTGATTGGCGATTATGACATGGATATTATCTACCATGAAGGAAAAGTCAATGTTGTTGCAGATGCTTTGAGTAGGAAGAGTGTACACTCTCTGTGTACAGCTCTATCTTTGATGAGGTTGAGAGATGAGGTGGAGAAGTTTGGGATACATATGATGCAGAGAGGGGATGCTGTGGGAGATTCGACAGTGCAGCCTGATCTTTATGATGATATTCGAGGTAAACAGGCTTTGGATCCTAAGATGGTTGAGTGGAGAGCTGGAGTAGAGAAAGGGACAGTGTCCCGATTCTCTATTCATACTGATGGTAGTTTGAGGTTCGATGGTAGGTGGTGTGTCCCTAATGATGAGGAGCTGAAAAAGACAATCATGATAGAGGCACATTGTACACCGTATTCAGTACATCCAGGTGGTGACAAGCTATACAAGGATTTGAAGAACACGTTTTGGTGGCTGGGATGAAGAAAAAACAGTGAGTTTATGGCCCGTTGTTTGACATGCCAGAGAGTTAAAGGGGAACAGCGACGACCACAAGGTAAGATTCAGTCTTTAGAGGTACCTGAGTGGAAGTGGGAATCCATTTCTATGGATGTTATCGTGGGTTTGCCAAAGAGTCAACATGGTAATAATATGATATGGGTAATAGTGGATCGACTGACCAAGTCAGCTCACTTTGTGCCAATGAAATATACATGAACTAAAGCACAATTGGCTATGGCTTATCGAAAGAATGTGCTTAAGTTACATGGAGTCCCTAAGGACATAGTATCTGACAGAGATGCGAGATTTATCTCAAGGTTTTGGAAAGAGTTGCAGGAATCTTTGGGAACAACTTTGAAGATGAGTATAGCTTTTCATCCCGACGAGGACGGTCGGGATCGAGAGAACGATCAAGACTCTTGAGGATATGTTGCGAGCTTGTGTGATGGACTTTGGTGGTAGCTGGGAACAGAGGTTGGATTTGATAGAGTTTTCTTACAACAACGACTATCACACTAGTATTGGCATGGCACCGTTTGAGACTTTATATGGGAGGAGATGCGGGGAGTCCGATTTGTTGGGACGGCAGTGTTGAGGCGAGTGGTTCTAGGACCAGAGATGGTACATGAGATGGTTGAACAGGATAAAGATGATCGGGGAACGGATGAGCGGCTCGGGATAGGAAAAGAGTTATGCGAGATCTACATCGCCGGGATATAGAGTTTCAGGTTGGGGACAAGGTTCTTCTGAAAGTGTCTCCTATGCGTGGGGTTATAAGATTTGGGAAGAAAGGCAAGCTGAGTCAGAAGTTCATCGGTCCTTATGAGATCTTAGAGCGAGTCGGGGAAGTTGCATATCGTGCGGCTTTAAATTTGCGTTAGAGAGAGTGCATAATGTGTTTCATGTATCGCACTGCGAGTATGTGAGTGACCGTCACATGTGTTAGAGCGAGAGAGAGCTTAGAGCTAGATGAGTCCTTATCATATCTTGAGGTACCTAAGCGATTCTTGACCAGGAAGGTTAGGAAGACTAGGAGTGGTGAGACAGTTTTGCTTAAGATCCTTTGGTCTAACCACGAGACTGAGGAAGCTACATGGGAGGCAGAGGATGCCATGAGAGAGCGTTACCTTTTCCTTTTTGATCAGGTATGTATGGTTACGGGGACGTAACCTTGTTTCTTTTAGGGGGGTAGGAGATGATCGCAAAGAGTTTTTAAGAGTTTTTATACCTCTTTTTATGTTATGTCGGTATGATTGTTGTCGTTGAGTCGGGTTGAGTTTGGGTTAGTAACATGTTTTATGTTGAGTCGGGAGTGCGTAGTGTGTGTCTTTATTTTGTTGTGGTTTGAACTTCGGGGACGAAGTTCTTTTTAAGGAGGGAAGACTGTAATACTACGTATTTATGAGTCTCTGGGTACTCTATCGAGTAGGCCTTACTCTGTCGAGTAAGGGCGAGTTGCAAATTAAAATAGTTTCTGACCTGTTGGGTACTCGATCGAGTAACGTGGATACTCGATCGAGTAAGGGGGCACTCGATCGAGTACCTTAGCTACTCGATCGAGTAGCCGGTTTACGGGGGATGATTTCTCGGGTTTTGTTAATAATGCGATTAAGTATATAATAATTTCCGCCATTGTTCTTAAACACTTTTTAAAACCTAAATTAATGTCAAGAGAGAAAACAAAGTACGTCATTCGCTTTAATCGCATTATTGGAAAATCCCGGAGCTTGAAAGGTCGGATTTTACCTTTCTTTATACCATTGTGATCCTTGCGTCGAGGGTAAGACCTATATACCGTTTTTATAGCATTTATTTAAAGTTGGTTAAACCCTAATTTGGGATTTGGGGGTTTTGTTGTTTTGTATGATTGGTAGTGATTATATGTTTGTATGTTAGGAGGAGGATTCGTAGAGGAAGCGTTTTGATATCAGCTGTGAGATCGTCTGATTGTTGTGCTTTCGGGTAGGGTTTCCTACTCGATTAGTTACATAATGTGTGGTGATTGTCTTTGTAGTTAGAGATTGTTGATTGATTGATTGACGGTTGTTGATGTTGTATTGTGATTCTTTGATTGTTTGTCTCGGTTCTCGAGATGCGTTCTCGGTGAGGTGGAGTCACTTGCGGGAGTGGCTTCACGCCCTAGTTCGCCCTTCGTGGAACCCGCCACGGAAGGGGATGTGCACATTAATGGGACGGGGTTATCGCTCGGTATGATGAGCGGGGATTTGGTGGGTGCATTTTGCGGTCCCCCAGCGGCGGTTGGTCCGGTGGACAATCGATGACGGTGATTGATTGGAGTGGGTGATTGTGTGTATTTGCCAGTGTCTCGATTCTTGTACTTTTTTATATCAATTGTGTGAATAGTCGACCCGGTTTATTGTTTTAAAACTGCGGTGATCCATTCGGGGATGGTGAGCGGATATTGAGCAGGTATGAGTTGAGTCTTGGGATAGCTGGGATGTGCCACGATCGATGATAGAAGTCTTCCGCTGTAGCTTAGTAGTTTTCATAAACATTTCAGTTAGATCAGTAGACAGTTGGTTTGAGAACATGTATACGTATTTTGGTTTTGTTTTTGGATTGTAACCTTTCACTAAAGTATTTCTATTTAAATGTTGTTTCATTATTGTTTATTTGATTATCATTGCCTCGGGTAACCGAGATGGTAACATCCTTATACCTGGGTGGTCCTGGTAAGACACTTGGAGTATGGGGGTGTTACAGACTGTAGATACCTCATTTCTGCACCTCCCGCAAACCACCCGGTGATGATTGGGCCGCATGTTTGGTACGCGGAACGATTTGTGACAGTTCGTAAGATTATCGTCAAGTGATTGCTCAAATATTAATGTCTACCTCTTAGTTGTCATCTACGTCCCGATACGGTCGTTTTGGTAGTAATTAGAGTACATTGAGTCCAAGGCCTAAAACCGTCTCCATTTTATGATAACCGTTAAAACCCGAAAGTCGAGAATGTTCTAGAATGTTAGGATATTTCTATTCCATATTTCACAAATTTTATCTTTTGGTAAGTAAATTCCCGTAATATTCATATAAGATATTAAGGAAATCGAATTATTTCCGTCCTACCATAACTCAAACACGGAAATCTTTCTTCCGCAGGAGGAAACCACTTGGGAACAGACGCAGCAAGTGCTGCGCCTCTTCCAAGAGACGCAGTGGCTGCTGCGCCTCTTCCCAGGCCCTTTTCTGCATGTTTCTCGTATCTTTTTCATATTTTTCCGAGATTCACTTCCAAAGAGTCTCCGAAACCCTAATTCCTTCGTGTGATTAGTATAAATAGGAGCCTTCGTTCCTCATATTTCTCACGCGAGTGTCCGCCCTTCTCTTCTCCCTTTGCATTCTAGACTTTGTTCTTACTTTTCGGCGTCTACGTGCTTGAACTTTCGACCACGTAAGCTCGGATCTTTCTGAGTACCAGCCTCCCCGTTGCATGACCGACCAATTTGACCAACTACACATCAATCAACTTAATTAATTAATCGTTTTCCTCTTACGAGGGCACTTTCTTTGCATTCGCGTCGAGCATCACTAATCGATATCTTAGTCCTTCTCGTTTCGTCAACATGTAAGTCTGAGGGTGTAATCTCTCTTTTATTTATTGTATTTTAATTATTGTATAATCAATTGTAAGGTTTATGTCGAAAACACCATTAAAACCGATTTCTAAAACCGTGCTTTAAAACTCTTTTTTACGGATTTCCAGTAGACAGACGTCGAGAAAAGACGCATCAACCGCTGCGCCTATTCGAAGGAGCGCAGTACCTGCTGCGCCTCTTCGTGAGGCTGCCGCAGTTCCTGCTTCTTTTCTTCTTCCTCCGTCCTCTGTAAATTCGTTTGTTATTTGATTCTTGTTTTCTTTTGCTTATTTCGTTGATTCTTCATCATAGTATATAATTCACACGTATATCATTAATCATCATCATTAAATATGTTTTAATCATCACAAATTCGACTTAAATCCCGAGTAATCCAATATTTGCGGGTTTTCGTCATTAAATTCAATTCCGGGTTGTAGAGATTCAATTTGTTCATATTGAGTTTCTGGGATTCGTCTTTGATATAGTTTTCATCTGTTTATTCGCATGTTCGTCGCATATTCATCGTTAATCCATCATATCTAACGTAGTTAATTGATTTAATTCGTAGGACTCATTAATATTTTTCACTTCTATCATTATTCCATCATGTAATAATCCATTTGCATCCGTCTCATTCATATTTTACTGTTTTTATGACCTATTCATGTGTTAAATAACATGTTAATCACTTTCATCCGAGTAAATATTATTGATCAATCATTAAAATCACCAATTGACATTAACGGCTTGCAATTACGGCTTCACGGCCGGGACCGAGGCAAGGGAAAGGACGCGGCGTCGCGCGCCTATTCCAAAGGACGCGCTCATTGCTGCGCTTTGTTCTGGCCGAGTTTCGTCACGAACTCCGTTTCTGCCTTGACTTAGTTTGATTAGTTTACATATTAACCAACTATTATCCGTATTATCACGTTAATTCCCGTTCGTTATTTTATTTGATTCTTTCTTTTATTCTTTTATTCCTTTTCCTCAAATTATCCGTTTTAAAGGTATTTTCGACATAATTCGCCTATTCCAATGTAATTATTGTAATTTTCATTATTGTAATTTATAATTATTGTATTTCTTTTATTGTTTGTATGTTTTTACATGTAAATGAGCATTAAATCCCAATTTCGACCCAATTGTATGCTAATTAACTGTCAACCGACTTAGTCTAATTCTCACATGCTAGGATTAAAACTTGGATGTTGCATTGCATGCATATAGCCGACGATATATCAAGTACGAATAACTTCCCTAATCATTAGTAGAGGCCGCTATCGAGGCGGGCGGGATTAGGTGTTCGATCAAAAGAGCTTCCTAATACGTACCCTCACCCCTTACTCCGGATATCCGTGAACACCGTGTTCATTGGCATCCACGAGTCATTCTAGACATAGAATGCTAAGGGTAACGATTGCTTAGTGTTCATGTCTTTACTTTGTGTCTTGACATGACACGAGGTATTTGAACGGTTCCAATTTCCCATAAAAATTGGTGGCGACTCCATACAAAATGCAAACGCTTGTTTCCCAAGCGCCCCGTGGCCCCCTGTCCACGATTTGGCGACTCATTGGGATAATACACTTACGTGT
The DNA here is from genome assembly GCF_048544455.1 of Silene latifolia. Classification (NCBI taxonomy): domain Eukaryota; kingdom Viridiplantae; phylum Streptophyta; class Magnoliopsida; order Caryophyllales; family Caryophyllaceae; genus Silene; species Silene latifolia. The sequence goes on from NC_133529.1 coordinate 16,953,669, forward strand.
AGCCAAGGGTGAAACTTGAACAAGGTTAGGGAATAATCTGTACAAGACAATTGTCGGTTTTCATAACTCGGTCTTCCTAGACCGTTTTATTCGGCCTTCCTAGGCCCAACCCAACCCATTCGACCAATCGTCCCGTCTAAACGGTCCTAATTCTTATTTGGGCCTAAGGATGGATAGCGATTGACGTCATCCATACCATGATGCTTACTCTTGTTTGTATCAAGGGCCTTCACTACTTGACGAAATGGACTAGGAATCGGCCTTACTCTTGTTTGGCACGAGCCTCTCCACAGACTTCGGGTTTGATGGTTCGGTATGGCAACCCACCTTTTAAACCAAATCCCTTTTAAATGCACTCAGCATCCCGTTATAATGCTTGTATAAATATGTATACCTTACGTGATCACCACTTCTAAACAAAACCACGACGATTTTTCAAAAAGATCAAAACCCCTTTTCAAACAAGAATTTCGAAATAGGCTCTTAATTAGCGCAAAACCCGGTCAAAACTCTGTCCGTTTGTCACGTCAAAATTCGGGCCACAAGCCCATTTCAAAACCTCACTTCGAGTCCACTCCTACAACTACACTATAGTTGACTAGGACACACATTTTCAAAGACCTTGTCTTTCTTCAAAACTCACTCAACACAAGTGGCACACACCCACTTCACGAGTCAAAACTTTTCCTCTTTTAGCAAGTGTGATAGAATGGTCGATCGTGTTTTGATTCGTCGCCGATCTCTTATCCAGTTTCCAAGATGCCCGGATCAAGTGATGAAGCAAACTTCAACCAACTCCAGAATAGTAATGATCGAATCCTAGCCGCGCTAGCCCAAATGCAATCTACTCAAGAACAAACCTATGACCGCCTTGAGCTCATCGAAGGCCGTATCTATGCCGTAGAGGGAAGGTTGCCTCCTCTTGAAAGTGAAGTACTACGTAACTCCGATGATGAATCTAGGGATGAGAATCCTCTCATGGGGACGATCGGTGAGAAAAGACTCCAATACCTAGAGGAGAAATTGATGTACCTTAAGGGGGATGACATTTATAGGGAGAACAATCGCAAGTATGAAGCCGTCAATTCCAAATTGCCAACTAACTTTAACATGACGGATATCCCTAAGTTCAAGGGACACGAGAACCCGTTAAACCACATCCGTGCCTTCAAGGATTACATGTTTATCAAAGGCATCAAACCCGAGATGTTCTTAAGGATCTTTCCTTCATCTCTTGACACCATCCCGAAGCAATGGTTCTACACTTTAGATCACAAGAAGGTCGCCACTTGGGAAGACGCTGCAATCGAGTTCTCTAAACAATATGCGGATAATGCCGAGATCCAAGTCAACATGCGTACTCTAGAGGTTCTTACCCAAAATGACAAAGAAGGATTCACCGACTTCCTAAGTAGGTGGAGGAAGACTAGCACTCAACTAGTTGAACACCCGGATGAGGCTACTCTTGTGGAGAAGTTTGTGGATAATCTCAAGCCCATATATGCCAACCATTTGAGATACCAAAACATCAAAACCTTCAAAGACTTGACCGTACTAGGAACAAGGATCGAAGACGACATCCGTAAAGGACTCTTGTCCAAAACGGTAGGCCGAGGATATCAAGGGTCCACAAGTCGTTCATACGGCTCTACTAGCAAGACCGATTAAGTTAACCTTCTCGAGCCATCCAAGAAAACTACCCCACCAAGGAAATTCACAAACCTTGGGGACACTTACTCCAACGCTCTAAAAAGGCTAATGAAGCAAGGTAAATTCCAACCCATTGGACCTACTCCCGAACCCGAGAGGAAGTCCAAGTTTTGGGATGAAAATTAAATCTTGTGAATACCATAGGGGCAAGGGGCACGACACAGAAAAATGCTACAAGTTGAAAAACGTGCTTCAAGACATGATTGAAGATGGTCGACTCCCAATACCACCGGGAGGTAAGCCCAACAACACTCGGAATACTCTTGGAGTTCTAGTGATCACAAGTGATGAATCTACCTTAGATTGCTCACACCTCATTTCTCCCACCGAAAATGAAATTCATGCAATCGAGAATGAAGGGCTCTACTCTACTATCTCCCCTACCATTTCCGACTTCATCACATGGGCAAGGAGTGTAGATAGACAAGTTTGGGAACTAGAAAACATGGTAACAACCTTACGCAATCCCAACGCAATACCCAAAGAACGTGTACCATTGATCTTCTCTCAAAATGCCACTATGCAAGAAATAATCACCGTGGTTGATAAACTAGTCGATCAAATCATACGACTAGAAGGTGATATCATGAGAATGAGGGAGCTAGCTGCAGTCAATGGGGTTTGGGCCGATGATGATGAGGACGAATATCTCATTGAAAACTCTTTAGTCAAGGAAATAGTCCAAAATGGTGAAGACCAAGATGTGGATCACCTAACTCGTTCGGGTCGCCCATATCAAAGCACTACTCAAAACGGTCCAACCAACGTCATCACACCAAATGACAACGAAGATGACCCACTTGATCATTTGCTCAAGCAATTACAGAAAACAAAGGCTGATCTTTCGATCGGCAACTAAGCAAGCTCATTCCCACATCGCTAAGCTTTCTTTACCGCAAGCTTTGGCCAAGCTAAATGTAGCACATAACTCCACTCTTGAAGATGTAGTCAACTTGGTCTTCCAAGAATCACCTAAGCTAAGTAATCCTATTACTTTCTCGAACGAAGACTTGCCACCTTTTGGCGCTAGTCACAACCTTGCTCTATACATCTCTGTCATTTGTCTAAAGAAGAATGTGCCAATGACCTTGGTGGATGATGGCTCATGATCAACGTCATACCCCTCAAAACATACAAGCATACAAGCTAGGCATGAAAGAGTCGGATTGGACCCCTACCAATCAAGGTGTGCGTGCATATGACGGTACACGACGAAAAGTAGTAGGACTTGCTAATTTAACCATAGCCACGGGGCCAATTGAACGAAAGGTTAACTTCCAAATAATGGACATTGAAGCTTCATTCAGCATACTTCTGGAAAGGCCTTGGATTCACGCTTCCAAAGCGGTAACATCCACCCTTCACCAAAAGATCAAGATCCCACTAAACGGCAAAGTAGTGACGATCACTTCGTCACCCATCAAGGCGATAATCGAAAAACAATCGAACAATCAAGTCCTTGCGGATCCTGTATACGAAATTGGGGGCTTCCAAAGTGTAAGTGTCATAGAAAGCGAATTGGCACCCTTATAATATAATCCCTACTCTAACTTGGTGGTCAACCACATACTCAAATCCCAGGGATACTTCCCTGGAATGCCTTTGAACCCTATTCGGAAGAATACCTTCGCACCATACAAGGAAGGCAACTCAACGAGGATACCACTGGGACTAGGGTATAAACCCACAAAAGAAGAGGTTCTCGAGATGCTCGCCCAAGTCCAAAACCGCAAGCACGTAGGAGTCCAAATGAGGCCCTATCTCCCCACTTTAAATGGGTACTTTGTTCAAGAAGGAAGTCTAGAACTCTTCCACGGATTTCCCAAACCTTGGCATTATCTCGAGAGGAAGTTAGCCGGAATCGAGATCTTTCACGTTTGCTACTTCATTCCTCCAGAAACGGTTCCTACCGTCAAAACCCGTCAAGTACCTTGCTTAGACGAACAAGTGTCGACCCTCTTTGTTTGGAGAAGATCGATTCGTTAGGGCCGCGCAGGATGAGATCATTACTATGATACTTCAAGACGATCGCTTCAACCCCACCGCGTTGATCACAGAAACCGACGCAAGACAGTAGAAAGGATGGAGAAAATCAATCAAATGGACCAACAATCAAGGAAGACTCTTCAAGCTCACAACTGGAGAAGGAGAGATGTTCATAGGAGAACCAGAAGACGATGAGTTCGAGTCGGAGTCGGAGTCAGAGTCGGAGTCTAGAGAAGTCATTAGAGAGTCTACTCCTGTTGTCATCCTCACTCCCTTCGTTTCTCCTAGCTTAGCCTCGAGTAGTCACTGATGCGTGTCTAAAATATGATGTTTCACACTTTATTCTACACGCATTTCAGAGCTTAAATGTGCAATATATGCCATTATTTCCCTATTTTCCTCTACTTTCGTGTTTTTGTCTATTATTGCAGAAATATGAAGAATTGAGCGGAAATCGAGCCGAATCCGTCCCTAAGTAATTGACATTGCATTTGACATGAAGTATTGACTCGAGGAATGAGCTTGGTGCGCGTTTTAAGGCCTAAAGATAGCAAAAGCACGGGTGCGTACGAGTTTAAAATGCAAAGAAGCACTTCACAATATTGCAGCCTGATTCAGATGGCAATATCTCGAGTTCTAGAGCTGATAATCGAGTGATTCTAATTGGAGGTGAAAGCTTATCCTCTTAGCTTTCCAACTCCATGTAGAACGCCTGATTTGACCAAGGAACGAAGAAATGGCAGCTGTTTTAAGATCGTGTGCGCTGCGAGAATTCGTCGAGAATGCACTCTTGTCGACAGCAACCTTGGTCGATCGATCGATGCTTATGGTCGATCGACCAGAGCACGAGATCAGAAGCTACTGTTCAGTATAGGTTGGTCGATCGACTGAGCAACATGGTCGATCGACCAAGTTACGAGCTGATACGCGGATTAAACATAAAGATCGAGAAATACAAAGCCCAAAGCTATATTAGGTTTAGGGATTTAGTTACGTTAGTTGGCTATATAACGTAACCTGACTAAGAACTTTAATCATTCAGTTTTTTATTAGGTTCTTTATCAGTTTAGTTTATCAAATAATTAGGGTTTGGGAAACTATTTCGCATCGGACTTTCGTTGTGCTTTCAATCATTTGAAGGAAATGTAGATTCATATAACTAACATATTCATATATGTTTATAAATTAATTTGTCATAAAATTAATAAAGGTCTTATGCATGCAAACATTAAATAAAGAGATGGAAAAATCTATATCTCACCATGTGATATTCGGATTTATGGGCACAAGTGAGTTCACCTACTCACTTGTTCTTGAGCTTTCCAAATGGAAGAACAAGGATTCAAGTGTAGAATCCCTCCCAAAAGCATATACCCAAGGAATACATCTTAAAGACTAAAAATAATGTGATCTAGTATTATTATTAGTCTTACTTAAAAATATGACACAAAATTTTTTTGTTCTCTCATAAATTTCGGTTGAGAGAGAAGAGGATTTTGTGATTTTATTTCTCTAGAAATCTCATAAGATGTAGAGAGCATTTTTAATTTTCTTACACTAGAAAATTATTGTATTCTATGAATGAATGAATTAGAAAAAGAAAAACTCCTTTTCTTTCCTTAGGGTGGCCGAAAATATGGCCTTGGGTAGCATGCCCAATACCTTTAGATATTGCTCTTCTCAAAAGCTTAGGTTGGCATGCCTACTAGCTAGCTTTCATCATTGTGTTTATATTTAAACAATTAACACAATTTCCACTAACTCCCTCTTAATATTTTGGCACTTATAAAATGGAGAGTCCATTTTATATTTTGTCATTTGTCAATTTTGTCACATGTTACATGTTACATGACATGTTACAATGCAATGTATTTTTATCATATTAAAAATCAACGTATTAATAAAAATACGTCATACACAAAAATCGACTTAGTAATTCATAATTACTTGTACCAAAATATTTTACCAATTTATAAATCACAATAAATTGTATTTATAATAATTCATTCAATTCAATTGTTTCCTTAAACAATAATTTCATCTGAGCAATGATACAATTCGATTACTCGAATAGTATCTCATTTAATCATATTTACAATAAGTTACGTAAATTATACTCACAAAATCATCCGTCAATTTTAAGCAATTTAATTAACTCGTATCGGTATACGATTAATTAAATAATCAATTAAGCGTATTTCCCTATAGGTATGACCTAAGGGGAGCAATCGATCACCACCGTCGCACGACGTAATGTCAAACTCTAGTCGACCCAATCATTACCGATATGTGTGGACAGTTGATTTGTAAAATATTACATCCACATGTATTCTTAAAATGAGATTTAATAATGATATTTAAATCATGTGATCGCACTATTGTTGAGGACACATTTCCCAACAATCTCCCACTTGTCCTCGACAAGTGTGCGTCACCAATTCTCTTGTCCTATTACTATCTCCTCGATCAATGCAAGGTGTCTTTGGTCGTACTTGCAAGTGATCATATCAAGAATGGTTTCCTCGATCCGGAGAATAAGCGATTGACCGGATTTATCCACTCGGATACCTTCCGAGCGTGGTACGCATTTCGATTCATTACTCCTCGAGTGGCCCTGAGATATTGTTTTAACCCGACAAGGGGATGGACAATTCTATCGCACTCATTCCTTCGACTAGCCACAGCCATCATAACCCAAAATATGCCCATTTGACCCCATTTACGAAGGTCGTAGTAACACAAATCAAAGTTAATCAAATCTTGTGCCATCTTAGGCGAATAGTCTTTAGTCAAAAGAATCGACTCATTTGAATACTATAGCGGCTCTCGCCACGACCAGGCTATATAAATTTGCCAGAACTCTATAAGCGGTCATAAGGCCGACAAAGTGTTCCTAACAATCGCCTATGTGATCGACTAGTCATCTCACATGACTGTATGGCATTTGAACTTGCCATCAATCGCATCACACTCTAGTCACTTCGAGACGTCACCTCATATAAGTGACTATGGGCGAATACAATGCTAATCCGTGTTCACTTTAACGGGGTTCAATTGTCTCCACAACCCGTTTGGATGTAACAAAGTATAATAAAAGAGTTTTAAAGTAAAACTCGAACGACAAATGTGATTATCACATATGAATAGTCAATGCCTGATTACTATTTCATATTCTATAATCTAATTTGATCTTGTACGTAGTTGTTCATTTCAATTCAATTGAAATGACATGACTCATCATGTTTAGCCTTTGAGAAGGCTTTGGTTAGTAGGTTTTATCAACTTCTTGTACCTTACTCAACCTTACTACATACTCGTTTTCCTTTGTAATGTATACATTTGCATCACAAAACTTTCTGAGTACGTGTCGAGATCCAATCAAGACATAGGTCCTCTAGCCTAAGAATAGCTCCCACTGTTTTCACGGTGTGTGGGACTCATCCTCTTGCACATCTCATGATTGCAAGTGTACTCAATTTCCGTTATAAATATCTCTTATTGTTCTTTATTGTCCAGAACGATTCTAGAAAATCTACTTCTTAATTAACTTAGCCACAATGGTATCTTAACCATCCTAATGTGTTTTGATTATGGTTTTGTCGGAAACCATGCGCAACCTCAATTGTCAATTGTCACTTGTGTAACACCCTTACACAAAATTGCATCATAAACACTTTGCTTTACTTCCTTAATGCTTCTGCATGCTCTTAAGGGTAATCTTTATGGCTTACTTGGCAAGGATTACTTAAATTCGATTTTGAAAACAATTCATCATACTCAAAGCATATGAAGTGTTATACATCATTACTCATTTAATTAATCCAGCAGCGGAAGCAAATGGAATCAATCAAATATGTTCAATTTAATTGAACTAGTCATGAATCTTATCAACATAAGACTTCTTACTGATGCTAATATCATGTGGATTTATCTTCATAAATCCGGATATTCAAGATGTATTATAATACTCCAAAAGTCTTAAATCATTCTCAATGATCAATATGTCATCCACATATCGGACTAATTAAAATTTCCGTAACTCCCACTAAACTCCATGTATAAACACAACTTCTCGACTTATCGAGAAATGTTTTATCACATGATCAAAATGTTGATTCTAACTCATTGATGTCCTACTTAAGACCCTCTCTTAAGTCTCACATTATCTTAGGATTGCAAGAATCTACTAAACTCAAGACATGTATTGAATACATTCCTTCTATTGAAGAAGTGGGTTTTAGATTCACTCGCTATGTATTTCATAACCTCATAATGAAACACAATCCCTAAGAAGATCCAAATAGACTTAAGCATTTCAATTAGTGCAAAACCCTTTGTCACTAATCAACCAATCTTGCTTTGAAATATCTCTTTATTAGTGCAAAACCCTTTGTCACTAATCAAGCCTTTTTATTTCGGATTTTCATGGCTCTAAGCCTTGTATTGAGTTGTGACTTGAACACTCTTATGTAAGTCATATGTTCATTACTTTCTACAAGTAATCAACTTGAATCAACCAATTTCTTTTGTAAGTTATAAGCTCTTTACTTTCTTAAAAGTAGCATGAATTCATCATTTTTAACAAGTGACGAATTTAACCTCCTAGGTTTTGAAGAAACAACGTCTTGCACAAAACGTCTCATGTAGCCAAGAAAGACCAGTTTCTTGCTACATAACATTCTTTGTGGCTCTTGAATAATTTCTCCCACTCTGTCTTCAAAAATAAACTTGTATTTTAGAAAGACTGACTTCACGAGCCACAAACCCGTCGTACTCGTGATAATTGAAAAGGAAAAATGAGCATTTGTTTCTTGTGAAAACTTACAAATATGGTACCCTTACCATTTCATATCTCATATGATTCGATTTAGTGGAAAAATAATTTAGACAAAAATGATAAAATCCCCAAAATGATCAAGTAACTCAAAGTAACTTGATTGAAATCCAAATCATATCGAATAGCGTTTGATTTCTTATCTAATCACACATTATTCCATGATGCGTGCTAAGAGAGATTAACTTGTGATACTATATCACATTACTTTGGCTTATATCAAAGTCTTCACTTTGATAATCCCATCACGACTAAATCGTGATTTCTTTAACTCTTTAAACTTCTTTAAAGATTTTTTTATTTACCTTATTAAGTTAACATATTAGTGTCAACTTAAATCGTTGGTAAAAGATAATGATCAACCTATATTGGATCGATGATATACAACCTCGATCTCCTTTTCAACCAAAAGGCACGAGACATCTTGCTTTGAATACAAGATACGCATATACCATTAACATTCTAATGGTTTCAAGAGTACTCGTTAACTCTTTGCGTTCATCATTCCAAAATATTAAGGTTTAATCTTGGGTTACCAATTTGAGTCTTTACATCATCTACATGATATATCATTCTAGTTTGGTTTAGAATATAATCACCTTGATGATGGGCTAGCCATACATCAAATCATGGTGTATATGGTCACAAAAGTGAAACCTCTTTTGTATCTTTAACAAATTGTATTCTTATTTAGAGTTTATGTACTTAATAGTCACAATTAAGTACAACTCCAAACACAAAACTAGATTGATTACACAATGACTCTATCTCTCAATATGATTGTTGCTAGTCGTCATATTCTAATCATCCTATGTATCAAGTACAATGATGAAAACCTCCATTGGTTTCTAATATTGACGAAGTGGTACTAGCAAAAATTATGTTTAATCAAATAAACATTTAAAGAAGAAGGTCCCATTAGATGTCCCACAACTAACTTGTTGATTCTTCAATAATTTGGGGTAGTTTCCTTTCTCGTGTCCAACATTTGAGACAATGGAAACTTTATCGGTCGGGATTGATAGGTTTAGTATCGTCATTCTCAACAACTTTACTTTTAACATTACCTTGTATCAATTCCATTATAATCTTTTACTTCTTGAACCTCGTCCTCATCTTAACGGTTTAAGAGAATGCTCCCACTCATTTCAATGAGTCTTTGCTTTGAGAAGCAAAAATTGAATTCATGAAGATTACTCTCCATTTGTTCGTTTTAGTCTTAAAACTTTCATTGAAGTGGTTGCGTTATTTTGGTCAATTACGAATTCTGAAAATCTAATCACCAAAACAATTTATCGCTTCAAGGTACTTAATTCAATTAAGCACATGAAAAATAATCCATTGTAAGTAGATGTGTTAGTCAAAAATCAAAAACCTGTTTGATAATGAATAACTTTATTCTATACTCTTTACAAGAGATCCTTAGCAATGGTTCATTTGAGGTTTTTAGAAGCAAAATTCAAATTTGTCTCTAGTTACGATGTTTTAATGGAGATTTTTGAAAAAATCGAAATGATATCGTATATGAATTGTGGTAAAGAAATAGAACAATATAATAACGGAATAGTGGAAAACTTAACATTTATCGTTATATTAATACTTGGAAAAACAAGTATAGCATTTACATAGTGACCTCTACCCAACTATGATAAATGATTCCAAGATCCAAATTCATATTAACTTGGGCACGGTGGGGCCGATACATCCCTTATCAATATAACTCGGTGGATTAACTCTTTAATCGATTCTACTTTTAGAACTCTTGGTCGATAATATTACATTAACAATTATCTTTAGCCCAAAACACATCGACAAGGGCACGGTGGGGCCGATACATCCCTTATCAAATACTTTTGTTGAGTTCAATCCAAATTTCGAATAAATGTGTCCATGATCCAAACCCACATTAACTTGGGCACGGTGTGGCCGATACATCCCTTATCAACATGAATTTGGTGGATTAACATTCATCACCCACTTCCCCTACGTAACAAGGTTTGTACCGGTGTGGCGAGCGCACTCCCTCGCGAAATAGGTTTTCATGGTTTCTACTATTTGGTAAGGCTATGTCTCAATTGATTGTTTTAGCGAGAGGTCATGTCAATTTATTATCTATCACGTTTTAAGTGAACTAAAGCGGTGAACTACGATAATTTTAATTGACACGGTCGATAAACTCGATAAAATAAGGATGCATGTTTTAGTTATGGCGATTTAGCGATGCATGCGACATAAAATAAAATGCAAGCATAAAGATAAATAAATCCTAGTATGGCCTTTCCTAAAATAGAAAAACTATTAATCTATTACACATTCGGAAACCAACTCCATTGGTCCCTTGAACTTCGGTTGTGGCACGCATCTCGAGGTAACACCGTCTTTATGTATCGCCATTCTTGAAGTAATCCGTCTTTGGGAACTCCGGAATGAATAAAATTACATAATAAATTACATAATTTCCTATTATACATTTGTAACTAAAATAAAATAAATCTATTAAATTACAAAACGGTGATACGAGATCACAATAAAAATTACAACCGAATCGATATTCCCATACATTTCGGGAAATACCAATTAAAAACTAAGGCCATACTAAGTAAAATTACATAATTCAAAATTACATAAATGAAAATTATGACAATCATAAAGAAAATGCAGCATTATAATATGTATGAACATGCTCAATTTTTATGCTAAATCGCCTTTAAATAGCCAATATCATATATTACTCGGTTTTTACGGTTTGCGTGATTTCAACATTTTATAATCACAAAAATACATAAACTCATATTTATGCATAAGTTAATTACCCTAACCTCTTAGGACTCAAAATATAGTCTTCACTAATAATTTTGACCATAATTAACTTTTATTTACAAAATTGTTCATAAATGGACCAAAAATACAAAAATAAGCCATTAAACTTCAAATAAATCACAAAAATTCCAAATAAATTCAAAATTTGAAATTTAAATTCATGAACATTCTGGAAAAATCCATGACACTCATAATGTTCAAAATCTTTAGGTTAAAAATTTCGAAATTTTTCCGGAAAAACAATGTTGCGGTTTATCGATTTATAATAAAATAATCATAAAAACATGGAAAAAATATTTTCATTAACTTTTCAATTTTAGATCTGAAAAATATGATGAAATGCAACATTAGACGTTTTTCCTAAGTCATAGATTATGTTTTATTAATTTTCCACTAATAATGTCACTATTTATGCTATTTTTCTTCAAAAATTCATAAATCATGCAAAAAGACTTCTTTATAGCCAATAATTTTACACACATCTTGTAAAATTGCATGTGACAACATATTAATTTTCTATGACCAGATTCGAAATTTAACTCATATTAACCTATTTTTCACTTAAATCCGAATTTAATTATAAAAAAATCATTTTTCGAGCATAACAAGTCCAAAAATTATGAAAATTTACAGGTTATCTCAAAATAATATATGTGACAACATATCCAAAAACCAAGTGAAAATTCGAAGTATAGCTATTTTTAGACCAAAAATGACATTTTTACTCATAAAATCACATTTAAATGCCATTATTGTAAATTATGAACAATAAAAATCCGAAAAATTAACCAAAATATCCTAAAACACTTTAGGACCAGAAATATTAACATGCATGTAATAATTTCGTGATATATCATAATAACACAAATTTTACAAGTTTTATTTGTTATTCATATAACTCGGAAAAACTTTTAACCAATTTGCATGCAAACAACCGTGGCTCTTGATACCGATTGAAGGAAATGTAGATTCATATAACTAACATATTCATATATGTTTATAAATTAATTTGTCATAAAATTAATAAAGGTCTTATGCATGCAAACATTAAATAAAGAGATGGAAAAATCTATATCTCACCATGTGATATTCGGATTTATGGGCACAAGTCAGTTCACCTACTCACTTGTTCTTGAGCTTTCCAAATGGAAGAACAAGGATTCAAGTGTAGAATCCCTCCCAAAAGCATATACCCAAGGAATACATCTTAAAGACTAAAAATAATGTGATCTAGTATTATTATTAGTCTTACTTAAAAATATGACACAAAATGTTTTTGTTCTCTCATAAATTTCGGTTGAGAGAGAAGAGGATTTTGTGATTTTATTTCTCTAGAAATCTCATAAGATGTAGAGAGCATTTTTAATTTTCTTACACTAGAAAATTATTGTATTCTATGAATGAATGAATTAGAAAAAGAAAAACTCCTTTTCTTTCCTTAGGGTGGCCGAAAATATGGCCTTGGGTAGCATGCCCAATACCTTTAGATATTGCTCTTCTCAAAAGCTTAGGTTGGCATGCCTACTAGCTAGCTTTCATCATTGTGTTTATATTTAAACAATTAACACAATTTCCACTAACTCCCTCTTAATATTTTGGCACTTATAAAATGGAGAGTCCATTTTATATTTTGTCATTTGTCAATTTTGTCACATGTTACATGTTACATGACATGTTACAATGCAATGTATTTTTATCATATTAAAAATCAACGTATTAATAAAAATACGTCATACACAAAAATCGACTTAGTAATTCATAATTACTTGTACCAAAATATTTTACCAATTTATAAATCACAATAAATTGTATTTATAATAATTCATTCAATTCAATTGTTTCCTTAAACAATAATTTCATCTGAGCAATGATACAATTCGATTACTCAGACCGTATCTCATTTAATCATATTTACAATAAGTTACGTAAATTATACTCACAAAATCATCCGTCAATTTTAAGCAATTTAATTAACTCGTATCGGTATACGATTAATTAAATAATCAATTAAGAGTATTTCCCTATAGGTATGACCTAAGGGGATCAACTGATCACCACCGTCGCACGACAGTAATGTCAAACTCTAGTCAGCCAATCATTACCGATATGTGTGGACCAGTTGACTGTAAAATATTACATCCCACATGTATTCTTAAAATGAGATTTAATAATGATATTTAAATCATGTGATCGCACTATTGTTGAGGACACATTTCCCAACATCATTCCGTTACAATTCTTCTGCGATCTTGGTATTCTTCTTATTCTAGTTTATTATTTTATTTGCATTCATAGATTTAGAATTGTTAGTTAGTTTCCTGAAACCATAGTTATCATTTAATGTTAGCTTTTTATTCCGTTGTTTTAAGCAAATCAATTAAACCCCCACTTTCGTTCCCTTAGACTAAATTAGACAGCTATTAATTACATTCGCCTCCTTGTGGTTCGACCCTGTTACCACTAGCCTAGGTTATTTTTAATAGGAAATTATAAATCTTATTTTTGGTACTCACAACGACGGGTATCAAATTTTGGCGCCGTTGCCGGGGAGGCAATTGTTCTAATTTTTAGTTGTTTTATTTTAGTACATTTTCGCCTCAAGGGAAGACCGAGTACCTTGAGGCGGTTCTCATCTCCTTCTTTAGTATTGTCTCTTTGCAAGTACCTCGGAGAGTCCACTCATGTTCCATTTTGGGAGAGCGCGGTGGAGATTTGTGGGAGATGTGGCGCTGAGGGGCATGATTCTGCTATATGCCGAGCAGATATGGACCAAGTCTATGTTTACTGGCATTATAAACAAGGTCATTATGTGCCACCGCATCCGTACTACCAACAAGGCTTCCAAGAGCCTTCATATTCCTTTGCACCGCCTCGGCAAGACCCTAATCCTTCTGAAGAGAGTGCGGAAATGAAGTCTATGATGGAGATGCTTAAACTCCAAATGCAAGAAATCGCTGAACAGAGAGAAGCTTCTTTCAAAAGACTTGAGCTTCTCTTGGCTCAAGTAGCTGCCGAGCAAAACGATGATGTGTATGACTCGGAGGATGATGATTTGGAGGAAGATGAAGCGTCAATTGAAGACTTCAATGCTGTGCCGCATGAAGAATTCGATCAAGCAGATTTGTGTGGTCGAACGAATGACATTGCAAGAGGGAGAGCGGTCGATCGACTAGAACCAGTGGTCGATCGACCAGTTATGCTGGAGGAGGAAAATACTCGATCGAGTAGTGACGCTGTTCGATCAACCCCTGCAGCCTTGGGAGTTGTTAAATCGTCACCAACGCCTATTCCGGATGACGATGAGAAGGTAAATGAAGACCACTCCTATCCGATTAGAGGTAATTCCACTCCTTTAGTCGATTATGTACACCTTCCTACCCCTTCTGTTGAACCAATTGCTGCTGTAGGATTGACGCCTCCGTCCCAGTTTGGGAACAAATTGGAGGAACATCGCCTTGTTTCTCTTTCTACAGGTCTTGGCAAGTTCAAAGACCCCGGAGGTGAGTTGGGTATTCCTAGCTTGAAGTCTGCAGCCTTTGCCGGATATATGATCCGGAGGAGGTCCGGATGAGGATATGCCGTCTAAGAAGAAGTTGTGCGCTAAGGTGAAAGATTGGGATCCGAGGATCTTTGCGAGACGTTGTTGTTCTTCCGTTGCCATGTTGTGGAGGCGGGAGTAGATTTTGATTGCCGAAGCCACTGCGTTCAGTCAGAAGCCTAGTAGTGGGCCATACCGTGGCCGTTCTTGATCAACTACTAGTTGATCACATGCTTTATCAAAAAAACCTTCATTTTATTTGCTTTTGTTAGACACTTTTTATCGCTTTTGTGTGCGCGAAACTTCGCATTTATTTTGCTTGCTTAGGATTTTATACGCTTTAGACTTTATTTTGGGTTTTGCGCAATTTTTAGGCGCGTATTATTGTGCACTTGCAGGTTTTTAGACCTCATTAGCTCAAGTAATTGAGCAAATACGAAGAAATCAGAAAGTTACAGCAGTATTTCCAGTCGATCGACTGGTCTGATTGGTCGATCGACTGATCTGCGGTTTCCAGGAGCTTCTGTTCCTGTTCACTTGGTCGATCGACTGAGTGGTGTGGTCGATCGACCACCCTGCACTGCTGTACCTGTTCACAGCCTCTCTCCTGCTACGTTTGGTCGATTTGCGGACTTAAAGGAGTTTTCTACTCCACTTTATCTTCCGTCGTTTTATTTATTTCTTCTATTTTTCCCAATTGTGCACAATTTTACCGCTTCATTATTGTCTTTCTCGATTTTATGCGTGGTATTTGTTTGTCTTTTCAGGTACTTATTGGTAGCACTGCTAGCTACTGAAACCTCCTAGCTTATTTGGTTTGGGAGGTTTTTCCTTGCGCTTTAAAATCTTGTGAGTTCCCGATTTCCACTTCACGTCATTTTATCTATTTCATTTTACGCAAATTCCCATTTCTTCTTTCTTCATTACATGATTTTGCACAATGGGGACATTGTGCGATTTGGTTTGGGGAAGGGTTTTGCGTCGCATATCATTTGCTTGCATTCACGTTTACACTTTGTTTTGCATTATTTATTTCATTTTTCTTATATATACAGAAAAATTCAAAAAAATTGATAAAATTTCAAAAAAAATTCCATAAAATGCACGTTTATTTTAGCATATAGGTCGAGTCGGAACGGTAGTATTTCTAGGATGACATTGCATTTGCACCTGTTTGGCCTAAGCCTTGCTTGATTAACATGTTATTAGTAGAATCGTTTATGCATACCTACGAGTTTTCGTTAATTTATTTGCTGAGCTTGATACCTGACTTTGAAAATTGGCAAGCTACATCATATTTCTGAGTTTTAGAGCCTATAACTGGTGACATCTATGACCGGTTTATTTAGGAATGTGAGTAGTACTCCTTATGAGACATGTTTCCTTAATATGCATAAATATGAACTTGATCTACTTAATACCTGTATGCATTCGGTTTGTGGTTTGTCGACACATGTGGTAGAGGTTTCCCTTTATTCATTTTACCCATAACTCCACACTGCCAAAAATATCCTTTTTGTCCCGATTACTACATCCTACACATAGCCTGCCTTTGTCAAGCTAGTAGCCTAGTTTTTGGGATTGTGACTCGTTTTTAGTAGCATATGCTCATGTTTGAGATTTTGATGGAAAGATGAAAAGGAGGAAAGAAAGAAACGAAGAGAAAGAAAAAAAAATGATGAAAAGAAATGATTCGAAAAAGAAAGAAAAGAAAAAAAAAGTGTCCTGTACTGTTCAAAGCAGTCGATCGACTGCCCCTTTTGGTCGATCGACTGAAGATTCGAGGAAGAAATCAATTCGCATAATTCAATCCTTATCTTTTGGCGATTTTTGCTCCCATGTTTTATTCATATTTTATGGGGAGTTTATTGATTTGTTAGTTTGGAGATTTGTGAGATTTGTGCTTGCTATAGCACCGTTTAGTTTGATTATGAGCAAGAAGTTGGATGTTGCCATATGGTTCCGTTTTGGTACTAGCTTGATCACCTGTACCTCCACTTTTCCATAAATATTTTGCCTCTTCTTACCCATACCTCACATATCTCATATATACCTCGGCATGTGTCATGGTCATTTGTTGGTTGGAATGCATATGTACGGTTATAGAGATCATTTTCATATTTTATTGCTGGCATGTCTTCATAGGTCGTAGTTAGGTGAGAGTCTTTACAAATTTAATTCTTTCTATCTTTCACATATTCACCTGTTCTTATGAGAGATTTGAGCGACCCGCGAGAGTCCAATTTTATAAGTCTCTCTGATTGACGGTTTGTGATTTTTAACGACTTTATAACTCGTTTGCATGATTCACATTACTTATTGATTGTTAGTTGTTGCATTAAATTGGTTTAGGCTATTCGGTTTGCATTTCGCTCTGAGATTAAACTCGTTCCATTAGGTTTTAGGATCGAGTCTAGTTCTTGCTTGGGGACAAGCAAGGTTTGGTTTGGGGAGATTTGATGCGTGTCTAAAATATGATGTTTCACACTTTATTCTACACGCATTTCAGAGCTCAAATGTGCAATATATGCCATTATTTCCCTATTTTCCTCTACTTTCGTGTTTTTGTCTATTATTGCAGAAATATGAAGAATTGAGCGGAAATCGAGCCGAATCCGTCCCTAAGTAATTGACATTGCATTTGACATGAAGTATTGACTCGAGGAATGAGTTTGGTGCGCGTTTTAAGGCCTAAAGATAGCAAAAGCACGGGTGCGTACGAGTTTAAAATGCAAAGAAGCACTTCACAATATTGCAGCCTGATTCAGATGGCAATATCTCCAGTTCTAGAGCTGATAATCGAGTGATTCCAATTGTAGGTGAAAGCTTATCCTCTTAGCTTTCCAACGCCATGTAGAACGCCTGATTTGACCAAGGAACGAAGAAATGGCAGCTGTTTTAAGATCGGCAGCGCTGCAGAATTCGTCGAATGCACTCAGACACAGCAACCTTGGTCGATCGACCGATGCTTATGGTCGATCGACCAGAGCACGAGATCAGAAGCTACTGTTCAGTATAGGTTGGTCGATCGATTGAGCAACATGGTCGATCGACCAAATTCTGAGCGATCGCGGATTAAACATAAAGATCGAGAAATACAAAGCCCAAAGCTATATTAGGTTTAGGGATTTAGTTACGTTAGTTGGCTATATAACGTAACCTGACTAAGAACTTTAATCATTCAGTTTTTCATTAGGTTCTTTATCAGTTTAGTTTATCAAATAGTTAGGGTTTGGGAAACTATTTCGCATCGGACTTTCGTTGTGCTTTCAATCATTCCGTTACAATTCTTCTGCGATCTTGGTATTCTTCTTATTCTAGTTTATTATTTTATTTGCATTCATAGATTTAGAATTGTTAGTTAGTTTCCCGAAACCATAGTTATCATTTAATGTTAGCTTTTTATTCCGTTGTTTTAAGCATGAATTCTTCCGTCTATTTCGTTAATTACATTGTTGTTATCATCGTTAGTATGAGTAGCTAATTTATTCGTGCTAGGATGTAGGGGAATTATAGTGTAGGCGGCAAAATAATGAACACAGATGATTCGCATGTCGGTCGATCGACCGCCATGCCTGGTCGATCGACTGACCACGTGAGGTTTTTATTTTCGTTTTAATTGTTTTAATTCTTAATTCGACGAATCGAGTGCACACGACTAGTTGAATGTTTAGGATATGACTGACCCATTAGATCGAGAGATAGGGACAGTTGTTAGATCACCAATTAAAATGACTAAACTATGCTGAGATCGAAAGATAGGTAAAGTTTAGATTATAAGTCACTTTTCAGGACGAAAGTTAGTATTAGTGATATTAGGGACTTATAGCGAGATCGAAAGATGCTATTTGTTAAGAGTGGACCGAGAGGACCTCTTTATTTCCGCCTCATGTGTTTTGATTTAGACTGTTTAGTATCTTTTGCCAGAAACTATAACGAACCGACCATCCTTGCACCCCTTTTATTATTTATTTTTATCCGTATTTTGTTTATTGTCTTTATTTGTCTGCTAGTGTAGACCAAATCAATTAAACCCCCACTTTCGTTCCTTAGACTAAATTAGACACTATTAATTACATTCGCCTCCTTGTGGTTCGACCACTGTTACCACTAGCCTAGGTTAGTTTTAATAGGAAATTATAAATCTTATTTTTGGTACTCACAACGACGGGTATCGATCCACATGAGTTCGGGAAATGCCCTAACCCTTTGTCCTTTGCCACCGACTATGGATCAGTTGGCTTCTTTGTTTCAACTTTACTCAAATTTTAATATGAATAAATCAGGTTCTACTTACTCTTTGTGTTATCTTGAGTGCAATTCTGTTTATGATGATACTGAGGATGACCAAGACCCATACTCAATCGAAATACCTCCCTACATAGCCAAAGAAATACTACGGGAAGGGGAAGGGGGACCAGTAATAGAGGACACCGAACCCATCAACGTAGGAACCGAACTAGAACCCCAAGAACTTAGGATAGGGACTACCTTGAACTCTACCGAAAGGGCCGATTTCATAGACCTCCTAAATGAATTCAAAGACGTTTTCGCTTGGTCCTACAAAGACATGCCAGGGATCGACGGGGATATCGGAACATAGGATTCGATTAAGCCAGGTTTCAAAACCTGTGAAACAGAAGCTTCGACGAATGAGAACAGAATGGGCTCTAAAGATTAAGGAAGAAGTTGACAAGCAATTCAAAGCCGGGTTCATCAAAGTTTCCGAGTATTCTGACTGGGTAGCTAACATAGTACCCGTGCCTAAAAAGGATGGGAGAATCCGTGTTTGTGTTGATTTTAGGGACTTAAACAAAGCAAGTCCAAAAGACGACTTCCCTCTACCTCACATCGACATATTGGTGGACAATACTGCAGATCACGCGTTACTATCCTTCATGGATGGGTATGCGGGTTATAACCAAATCAAGATGGCCATGGAAGATATGCATAAAACCGCATTCGTCACTCAATGGGGAACCTACTGCTATACGGTAATGCCGTTCGGATTGATCAACGCCGGAGCTACATATCAACGCACCGCAACTACACTCTTACATGACATGATGCACAAAGAAGTTGAGGTATATGTAGACGACATGATTGTCAAATCCAAGGAAAGAGAAGGGCATATTGCGAACCTTCGCAAGTTCTTCGCAAGGCTATGAAAGTACAACATGAGGCTCAATCCTCAGAAATGCACATTCGGGGTAACATCTGGTAAGCTCTTGGGATACGTCGTTAGTCAAAGAGGTATAGAAATAGATCCTTCCAAAATCAAAGCTCTGATCGAAATGCCACAACCTCAAACAGAAAAAGAAGTCAGAGGATTCCTAGGAAAGGTGCAATATATAAGTCGATTCATATCGAAACTTACAATGATTTGCGAGCCTATCTTCAAGAAACTCAAGAAAACAGACCACACCATGTGGGATGACGATTGTCAAAAGGCATTCGATCGAATCAAGGAGATATTGGCTAAACCACCAGTGCTCATGCCACCACAACGAGATCAACCTCTTAGTTTATATCTCACAAGAATGGCAAAAACGACCATGGGTGCCATGTTGGCTCAAACTGTAGGAAGTGAAGAAAGAGCTATCTACTACCTTAGTAAGAAGTTCTTGGAATATGAGTGCAAATACTCACAACTCGAAAAGACATGCCTCGCTCTTGTGTGGGCAACAAAGAAGCTACGCCATTACATGCTTAGCTACTCCGTCAAAATATACTCCAAAATGGATCTGTCAAATATCTCTTGAGAAACCCGTCCTCGGACGTCTAGCAAGATGGACCTTGATGCTCTCGAATTCGACCTCAAATACGTGCCCTGAAAGTTATAAAAGGTCGCGCGTGCCGCCGAATTCTTCGCAGAAAATCCTATCAATGACGCACAAACAATAGATACTCGGTCATTTCCAGACGAGGATATACTCCAAACTGATGTAGACTCCTGGGACCTGTATTTTGATGGAGCATCAAACCTAAGAGGATTCGGAATAGGAGTGTTGCTCATTTCTCCTGAAGGTGAGCATACACCAATTCTTTGTCAAACTCGACTTCGAGGTGACAAACAATGCCGCGAGAATATGAAGCCTGTCTCATTGGGCTACAAGCGGCAGTAAGCTTAGGCATCAAAAACCTCCGAGTACATGGGGATTCATCACTGATAATTAACCAAGTTACAGGATCTTGGAAAATCCGAAGCGAAAGCCTCGCACCTTATCAGGCTATGATAGACCAAGTCGCTCAATTCTTCGATCACGTAACCTACCTAAACCTACCTCGGGAGGAAAATCAATTTGCAGACGCTCTTGCGAAACTTGCATCGTTGATTAATATGCCATATCACATGGTGGAAATGCCTTTGTGCATCGAACGACGGTCAGAGCCGGCTTATGTCCACCAAATCACCGACGAAGAGGAAATCGCGCAGGAACCCTGGTTCCAAGCGATCCTAAATTTCAAGCTTAATGGCACCTATCCACCAGATATGGACAAGAGGGGACAACGTGCTATACGCCTACTAGCTTCCCAATACATTCTCATGCAAGGAGAATTATACAAAAGAACACCTCTTGGTGTAGTCCTACGTTGCCTTGATCATTCACAGACACGAAAGGTGATGGAAGAAGTCCACGATGGAGAATGCGGTCCTCACATGAGTGGGCCCATGATGGCGAAGAAAATCACACGTTTGGGGTATTATTGGACCACAATGGAATCCGATTGCATCAAATATGTAAGACATTGCCACAATTGCCAAATCTTCGGGAATGTACAACATGTCCCTCCTTCATTGCTCTACACGATGACGTCTCCCTGGCCATTTTCTGCCTGGGGAATTGACATAATCGGGAAGATAACCCCGCCGGAACAGGAGGTCACTGTTTCATCCTAGTAGCAATTGACTATTTCACCAAATGGGTAGAAGCGACTTCCTACACTAGTCTTACAGATAAAAATGTGGCAAAGTTCATACAAAACAACATCATCTGTCGATATGGTTGCCCACATGAGATCATTAGCGATAACGGATCACATTTCCAAGCTGAGACCGAGCAATTGCTAGCCAAATACAAGATTAAGCATCACCACTCTTCGCCCTATAGACCACAGACTAACGGCGCGGTAGAGGCGGCAAACAAGAATGTTGTCACGATTCTCAAGAAAATGATTGACAACTATAGAGATTGGCCAAGCAAGATACCCTTTGCTTTGTGGGGGTATCGTACATCTGTTAGGATGCCTTTGGGGCTACTCCTTTCTATTTGACCTATGGCATGGAAGCTGTACAACCAGTCGAGCTAGAAATACCATCCTTGTGTATTTTACTCGAAAGTCAAATCCCGGAAGCCGATTGGAAGAGGGATAGATATGAAGAACTCATCCTCCTGGATGAACGTAGGCTACGCGCCTTACATAATGTCCAAATATATCAAGCACGTATCAAACGAGCTTTCAACAAAAGGGCTAGGCCAAGAAACATCAAAGAGGGAGACTTAGTGCTCAAATCGGTTAGAGCTCTTCTACCTGTTGACCCACGGGGAAAATTCAAACCTAATTGGGCCGGGCCATTTCTAGAAAAATCCATACTCCCAAGGGGGGCGGTTAGAATCACAGACCTAGATGGGAATGAGTTTTCGAACCCAACAAACCTTGACCAACTAAAACGGTACTATGCCTAGAATAGGAACGAAAACGCGCCTCGCGTAACCCCACGTGTCGCTCTTGTGGCACTAAATAAACGGCCCCTGGCCAAGCTGAAATAAGCTAAATGTCACTATGCTCTTGCATTTTGGCAAACTTGTCATCCTCATATCATCAAATAAACTAAGTTCGCACCTTCTGAGTAAGCAAAAGCTCATGCTTCTTTTCTAAGTTCATTACAAGCTCTTTCTTAGAACAATTATTCTTTTACATTTACTCGAACTACGCGCAAGGGTTTGATTTCGCTTTTTAAGTGAATACGTAGGCAATCCTTCACGGGATTCAACCCATCATATCTAAAATGTAAATAGAAGGACATTTGCATTGCATTTGAAATTCGACAAGGATAATAAATAGAAAATCACAACGGTTTCATAACCACTTAACCTTTTTATTCATTTTCTAATAATAATAGTACGCTACATAATAAAAAATAGAATAGGCTAGGATTCTAAAAAACCCCACCTTTTATTACAACAATAATAATTATAATCAAATAATAATAAAGAGACTCGGGCTATTCCTCCATCTTCCTCTTGCCCTTGTCATTCCTATCATATTTCTTATCACGACCTCGAGCCGGACGCTCTTGCGCCAATTCAGACCTAATCACCAACGGTCTTTCTCGAGGTCGAGCTTTTCCATTCTTGCCAATCACAATCTCTGCGACAGGAGTAGTCTTGGATTTCTTCGAAGGATGAGTGACTTGAAACCCGGCTTCTGCTTCTCCCTCTGTCAGATGCTTCTCTTTCTCTTTCTCTCCCTCGCGCACCTTGTAGTCAATGGGCTCGCGCTTCCTCAATTTCTCGCGCTCTTCCGGAGTTGCAGCTTTTCTCCACCTCAGATAAGAATCCGACACCCATAAAGCATTGGCGGAGAAATTCAAGAACCACATGTTCCTTTGGGCCCATTTGATAGCCCACTCTCTTCGGCTCTCTGTAGTAAGTGCCATAGCGATCTGCAAGGGACGGTATCAAGCCTAGGGATCGTCCGCAAATTTGGCCCAACTTGTCTCATCGGCCTTTCGGGAAGATACACACCATAAACTCCAATCCAGGAATGCGCACCGACCTAGTGGGATCCAAAGAAGACACTCCGGTGACGGACTTGAGGTGCCACCACTAACGACCCACCGATCAACGGGCCATCATCGCTCTTGACTTATTCTTCCAATAATCACGGACCGAGTGAAGTCCACCATGTACAACCTCGTCCTCATCGCAATTGAGCGGGCATGATAGGAAAGCGCATGAACTGGGGGCTCGATCAATCGGAGCCGCTCCATAAGCCAAACCTACCAAAAGCAGGTATTAGACATCAAAAAAAAAAAAAAAAAAAAAAAAAAAAAAAAAAAAGTGTCTTTTACCTGCAAAATGACGGGACTCCCAAGAAGAATGAGATCACGGTTGGATTTCCTATTATCCAAACCCAATATAATCTCTCCTAAGCATAAGCAAGTGGGCTCTGCGCGGCTCCATCGCTCAACAAGACCCAAAAGCGGGGATCACCTCTCAAGTCTTCATCAACATGCCCTTGGAAGACATACACATGCAACAAGCAAAAGCCAAATGCCCTCCGCCTAGCAACATGAGAAACGATGGGGTCGGCCCTATTGATAAATCGATCTATGAAGTCCAACATTCTCACACCTTTTGAGGTAACTAGACGGTCCACCTCAAACCTAGTCAATCCGAGCAAGTCCCTAAAATTGCTTTTGTACCCTTGAGAAGTAGAAGGAATGGCAGACAAATGTTCGGGGTCCCATCCACCAATGGCAGCAATTTCTTCGGGAAAAGGGCAAATATCACCCCCAGGAAACGCAAAAACATGGTAGTTCGGGTCCCAATAGTCAAGGCAAGCATCCAAGAACGGTTTCACAACCTTGATGAGTTTCAAACTCAGCAACGATCCAAAGTTATAAGAGCCCATATCATGCTTCTCGATATTTGAAAATTCATTGGTCCATTCCTTCAAGCGGATCTCTGAAGTATTCATGATGAGAAAATTTATTTTGAAGAATTTTGTGTAATCAGACGAAGAATAGACGGAAGATTTGTGTGAATAAAAGCTCCATCGACGCTTCTCTTTATACTAATTCTTTGTTTCAAAAATCCGTCGAACGGAACAACAACAGGGGAACAGCGCAAAGACTGCGCCTCTTCAAAGGGACGCACTCATGCTGCGCCTCTTCCCGAGCTTCACTTCGTGATTTTCGCGTTGAATCTTTCCTAATTCCATAACAAATAATTTCCTATTCCTACGGGTTATTATTTTGGTAAATAATGGAAATTACCATGTTTTGAGTTTCCTAAATTCGCGGGCACGCATTTCGGCGACATCGACATTTCGCCATTATATTACGCTTATGTATTTTCATTTTAGGAAATAATTTTCATTTTAATTTCAACTTATAAATATTAATTTCTTTAATTTCATTTCTAAACTTATAGATTTCTATTTCTTTCTTTTTTAGGGGTAACCCTCCTACCGTCCGGTCATTTAAAGAAAATTTTTGCATTTTTGCATTTTTTTCGCGTTCTTTTGAGTCTCTCATTTTGCGCTAATTAAGGCCATATGTATATAAAAATGTATGCTTTGCGTGTTTTTCTATGTAAATTTCGGCGGCATGACGGCGTAAACCGTCATCTACCAAACCCGTTCGAAACTAACTCGCAGATACAAGCAACACAACCCAAAGAAACAAAGGCACTCAGGCCATCGTATATATACCAAACGGATGAAATGTACAAACTGGGGGCTCGAGCCCCAAACAAAGTCCAAAAAAATGTTCAAAATGATAGTCCCAATGAACAAATGTACAAGACACGGACCAACATACGATGAAAAAGCTACTGCTGGCGCCCTCCAACTCGCAACTCTTGCCACAAGAGCGGCGATCTCGGCATCCCGAACCTCGAGCTCCCTCAACACGCGAGCTGTCTCCTCCCGAGATCAACTCTCGCTCCGGCTCGCGGTCACCACCGTAAACAAGAAAATTGGCTCATGTCAATCAATTCAAGCAAAATTAGAAAGTCAAAAATCAAAAAAATGGAAATAGGCGTAAGGTTCATACCGACGACCTCGGCATCAATGAGTGCCTCAACGGCAAGAGCTCGCAGCCGGTTGGCCACCCTCCACAACGCCACAAACCGAGAGGCGCAACTCGCATTCTCAAAAAGACATTCTCAACAATTGAATAAACCCAATCAAATGTGTTCTTACACAAAGGTTATACAAGTTAGAGGCTCACCCTCCGAATCGAGTCTTGCCCGGTCGTCCGAGGCCAGATCCGTCACGGCTACATCGAAGTCACGCGGCTCGGAGATCGTCGTCCTCCCGGTCGCGTCAGTGTACTCGAGGGTCTCGGGGTACTCTGGGGGCTCGATGCCCGCCGCCTCAACCTCCTGCAAAGACAAATGATTCTCATCAATCAATGATCTTTCATCATTCTCAAAAATATCAAAATCAAAATGAAGATACTCACCACTACTGGCCAGTACGCCAACCTCCCGTAAAGGAACGCCGAGTAGTCCTCGCCGAGAAAGAAGAAGGTCGTCACCATGGCACCGGCCAAGTCCGCCTCCTCTCGGCCTCGAAGGCTCCCTAAACATCGTCTGGGATGATCGGAACCGTCAACACGCCCATGCAGCACCGACGAGCCAAGCGCTCGCCCAGTACCACACAGACCCATCGACGTCCTCACAGCGGTCGGCTCGAGCTCCTAGGTCGAAGGACCTCGACCACGAAAGGAGGCGCTCCGGCGTACTCCGCCCCTGGTCGGGCACCCACCGAGACAAGATAAAAGGATCATTCCTACGATCAATTAAAAGCAAATATAAGAAGCACGAGCAAATATAAGTGAGATACTCACACTGCTCAGCTGAAGAGCGTTCACGTCCCGCCGGTAGACGTTGTGAGAAGAACGCTTGCTCTTCGTCCGGCACATCACCCAATCCCTCGTGATTTGATAAAGAAAGGAATTTACTTTAATCTAAAGGCAGGTTCATACCTCCAGCAGTAGTCCAGTCTGACGACCGGGGAGAAGTCCCTTCTCCATCAACTCCGGACGAACCATGGCCCTCATGAAACGGATGAGGACCGCAAAACCAGCAGTGACCCAGTCCCAACGTCCTAGGGAACTCAGGTCATAAAGGAAGGGAAGAAGCTTCGTCGATAGCCTCTCGCCCTTGTCTCCGAGGTAAATCGAAGACAGGAACCACCAAAGCCACGAGGCAGAGCCCTCCGTCTCAGGTTGTACGGGGAGGAGGAGCCGTCTCCCTCCCATCGATCGTCACCCGGCGCACGGGTCTTCCCGCAAAGTAGTCTCGAACGTAAGAGGCGGGTATCAAACCCAAGATCAGAATGTGACCTTCGGCGACAAGTTCCAGCCGATCAATCTCCTCGCCTCGGCCGAGTCCGCCCTCATGGCGGTCTCGCCATACCACCTCCTCGGTCCCACACGGCAGACCAGAAATCATGCCGTAATCCTCCAAAGTGACTCCCACCTCGCCAAAAGGCATGTGAAACGTGGAAGTCGTGTCCCAGAATCGGTCCAAGAAAGCACGGACCAGGCTAAGGTTAGCCCGCAACTTCCTCTTCGCGATATCCCTCCAAACCTGAACCAAAGGACCAAACGCTCCGCGCTCGATCATGGCCCTCTCCTCCGCCGACGGCCGCTCGTAGTGCTCCATCGCCGTCGTAACCGGAGAACGACCTGATGTTCCGGCCTCCTATTATGATTTGAAACAAAGCTATCTTTAGTTTTGAACGAAGTTTGAAAGAAATTTGAATAAAAGAATGAAAGGAGATGAGTAATGAGTAGTGAATTCCTATTTACCAAACTCTTCACCTGTCCGTAGGACAAGTGACCCTCTGCAGCCCACACCGGTGTGCTGCTCTCCCAAGTCTCGGCCCACACGGGAGCCCCTCTCGGTGGCGACCTCCTCGTCCGACGTTGGCCCGTCTCGGGGCCTCCTCCTCCTCAACGGCCTCCTCCTCGTGAGCCTCGTCCCCAGCAGCCATCACCGCAGCGGTGAAGGCCTGCTCTAAAGCCTCCTCGACAGTAGCAGCGTCAATCTCCATGGGAGCTCTCCCGGAAGTAGAAGCCTCATCACCTGCAACATTAAAGCAAATTTAGGCCGCGTCACATGACGACAAGCCTTGGTTAAGGGATTTTCGAGCCTTCAAAGCCCTGAAACCGCTCCTTTTTCGCCATCTTTGGCCATATTCCCACCAACCCGACCACTCATGTGGCAATTTTGGGTCAAGTCAAGCCTAATCCCGGGTTCGAGTCGAAATTTCGGCAGCATTTCGCTATAATGGTGATTATGCCCCAAAAAGTGTCCTGGAAAAGCTGTCACAAACCAAAATTCCGAGATGGTAGAAAGTTTACCCATCATTCGAAGGTCCCAAATATCAAGTTTCATTACAAATGAGCAATCCTAAGGCTATTTTCAAAGCAATTTAGGGTTTAGCTGTAAAACCGTCTCAAAATTCACTCAAAGGCTCAAAACTTGATGAAAATTCGAAACAAATACATGGTTATGTTCCTAATGCTACCTACAATCCATTTCTAATGTCAATTTGACAAGGCAAATGTGTTTGGGGGAAAAGCCCCAAATCTTCGATCAAAAGGGTCATAAACCCTAATTTTTCGGCTCAAAATTGGACAAATGTAGAAGATTAATGCAAGATTGAGACACATACCTCGATTAGTCATCTTTAATGCAAGCTTTTGAATCAAACCTTGGCGGAAATGGTGAAGATTTGAGAGAGAAATGAGAGATTTGTGTTTCGAATAAGAATGAACATAAACCTCCCCGATTTTCGCGTTTTTACGCGGGAAAACCAAATTGGGGAATAGACGCAGCGGGGCCTGCGCCTCTTCCAAGAGACGCACTCTTCTTGCTGCGCCTCTTCCTTTTGTTCCCTCCATACGGATTTTCAAAAATTTGTTATGAGTTCGTTATTTGTGGGCCCATCTTTGGTGCGCCTCTTCCCCGATGCTATTTCATTCCTTTGGTCCGTTTGGCGATTTTTTCTTTCGTTCCGGCCCGCATTTCCAAGCCCGCAGCAGACTGTTGCGTACTATTTATTCCTTCCAAGACCTTCTACTTGTCGCAACGAGCATTGGTTCCTTCACAAACTTCGACACACCTTCATTATGTCTTCAGCGAGAGTAAGCGGATATACTTTCCCTCTCATGACGAGAAGAATAATTCCCAATCGTGTCTCTAGCGAGAGTAAGCGGACGTACTGTCTCTCTCAAGACGTAAGGATTGACGATCTACCTAAGCGATTTCCTCCCCCAGTTCCCGATCGTGTCCTCGCTATTCGCAATTATTTCCGAAGACTACCAAAGCGGTTTTCTCTCGGCAGTTCCACTTTGTGTCCTGCTACTCTCAATATTTCTCGTCTCCCGCGGAGTTCGACAGTGTCGTTCTCGAAGTTCCCAAACCCAAAGCCTTCTTTCTTAGGTTCGTAAACCCGAAATTAGGACTTTTTAACTATAGGATCCCAATCCTTTTAGGTTCATAAGCCTTCAAGTTCCCCAAACCAATAGAGTTCACATACCCAACCTTCGGTTTACCCCTTAAGTTGAACTTACTTTAGACCTCCTTCCCGTCAATGCTTTCCTTTAGGGTCCCACACCCTAGCACAATCCTTATATATCCTTTAGGTCTTAACCTTAGCTCTTACGCTTACCCTTAGCTCCTATGCACCTCCGGAAGCATCTCGAGAAGAAGTCTCAGGTATGGTCTCTTCTTATGGCTGGCGAGCCTTCTTACGTAGTCTAATGGACTTTAAATGACCCTCCCGATAGTCGACATGACTCTAAAATGTTCGACGACAGGTCCTTGGCTCGGACCCCTTGAGCCGCCTCGCGTCGCCATAGTCGTCAAGTTGTAATCTTCGATTGACTTGATGGCTATACTTTGACTTTCGCCTTGTCCAAGCCTCGGTCAAAGTGGGGGCTCGATGAGATACCTCATTTTCGCACCTCCCGCAAACCACCCGGTGATGATTGGGCCGCATGTTTGGTACGCGGAACGATTTGTGACAGTTCGTAAGATTATCGTCAAGTGATTGCTCAAATATTAATGTCTACCTCTTAGTTGTCATCTACGTCCCGATACGGTCGTTTTGGCAGTAATTAGAGTACATTCGGAGTCCGGGCCTAAAACCGTCTCCATTTTCTGATAACCGTTAAAACCCGAGTCAGAATGTTCTGGAATGTTCCGGATATTTCTATTCCATATTTCACAAATTTTATCTTTTGGTAAGTAAATTCCCGTAATATTCATATAAGATATTAAGGAAATCGAATTATTTCCGTCCTACCATAACTCAAACACGGAAATCTTTCTTCCGCAGGAGGAAACCACTTGGGAACAGACGCAGCAAGTGCTGCGCCTCTTCCAAGAGACGCAGTGGCTGCTGCGCCTCTTCCCAGGCCCTTTTCTGCATGTTTCTCGTATCTTTTTCATATTTTTCCGAGATTCACTTCCAAAGAGTCTCTGAAACCCTAATTCCTTCGTGTGATTAGTATAAATAGGAGCCTTCGTTCCTCATATTTCTCACGCGAGTGTCCGCCCTTCTCTTCTCCCTTTGCATTCTAGACTTTGTTCTTACTTTTCGGCGTCTACGTGCTTGAACTTTCGACCACGTAAGCTCGGATCTTTCTGAGTACCAGCCTCCCCGTTGCATGACCGACCAATTTGACCAACTACACATCAATCAACTTAATTAATTAATCGTTTTCCTCTTACGAGGGCACTTTCTTTGCATTCGCGTCGAGCATCACTAATCGATATCTTAGTCCTTCTCGTTTCGTCAACATGTAAGTCTGAGGGTGTAATCTCTCTTTTATTTATTGTATTTTAATTATTGTATAATCAATTGTAAGGTTTATGTCGAAAACACCATTAAAACCGATTTCTAAAACCGTGCTTTAAAACTCTTTTTTACGGATTTCCAGTAGACAGACGTCGAGAAAAGACGCATCAACCGCTGCGCCTATTCGAAGGAGCGCAGTACCTGCTGCGCCTCTTCGTGAATTTGCCGCAGATTCTCGCTTCTTTTCTTCTTCCTCCGTCCTCTGTAAATTCGTTTGTTATTTGATTCTTGTTTTCTTTTGCTTATTTCGTTGATTCTTCATCATAGTATATAATTCACACGTATATCATTAATTATCATCATTAAATATGTTTTAATCATCACAAATTCGACTTAAATCCCGAGTAATCCAATATTTGCGGGTTTTCGTCATTAAATTCAATTCCGGGTTGTAGAGATTCAATTTGTTCATATT
Organism: Silene latifolia; assembly: GCF_048544455.1. NCBI lineage: Eukaryota > Viridiplantae > Streptophyta > Magnoliopsida > Caryophyllales > Caryophyllaceae > Silene > Silene latifolia. The sequence continues at coordinate 16,984,578 of NC_133529.1, forward strand.
GAGTTTCTGGGATTCGTCTTTGATATAGTTTTCATCTGTTTATTCGCATGTTCATCGCATATTCATCGTTAATCCATCATATCTAACGTAGTTAATTGATTTAATTCGTAGGACTCATTAATATTTTTCACTTCTATCATTATTCCATCATGTAATAATCCGTTTGCATCCGTCTCATTCATATTTTACTGTTTTTATGACCTATTCATGTGTTAAATAACATGTTAATCACTTTCATCCGAGTAAATATCATTGATCAATCATTAAAATCACCAATTGACATTAACGGCTTGCAATTACGGCTTCACACTAAAATCGAAGCCAAGGGCAGACGCGCGTCTGCGCTTTATTCAAAGGACGCGACTCTGCTGCGCTTTGTTCTGGCCGAGTTAATCCACGAACTCCGTTTCTGCCTTGACTTAGTTTGATTAGTTTACATATTAACCAACTATTATCCTTATTATCACGTTAATTCCCGTTCGTTATTTTATTTGATTCTTTCTTTTATTCTTTTATTCCTTTTCCTCAAATTATCCGTTTTAAAGGTATTTTCGACATAAATCGCCTATTCCAATGTAATTATTGTAATTTTCATTATTGTAATTTATAATTATTGTATTTATTTTATTGTTTGTATGTTTTTACATGTAAATGAGCATTAAATCCCAATTTCGACCCAATTGTATGCTAATTAACTGTCAACCGACTTAGTCTAATTCTCACATGCTACGATTAAAACTTGGATGTTGCATTGCATGCATATAGCCGACGATATATCAAGTACGAATAACTTTCCTAATCATTAGTAGAGGCCGCTATCGAGGCGGGCGGGATTAGGTGTTCGATCAAAAGAGCTTCCTAATACGTACCCTCACCCCTTACTCCAGATATCTGTGAACACCCGTGTTCATTGGCATCCACGAGAGTCATTCTAGACATAGAATGCTAAGGGTAACGATTGCTTAGTGTTCATGTCTTTACTTTGTGTCTTGACATGACACGAGGTATTCGAACGGTTCCAATTTCCCATAAAAATTGGTGGCGACTCCATACAAAATGCAAACGCTTGTTTCCCAAGCGCCCCCGTGGCCCCCGCTGTCCACACAGACGTCTTTATCAAAGAAGGTACACTGAGAGGAATCGTGAAACTGGTCACGAGAACCTCTACAATGACTACTTCTCTCCTAATCCTACCTATCCTCCAAATTTGTTCCGGCGTAGATTTCGAATGCATCGACACGTATTCCTCCGCCTAGTGCAAGCAACGGAAGCCTATGATACATTTTTTGCTCCAGGTCCTGACAAAAGTGGTATAATGTCAATATCATCTTTGCAGAAGTGCACTGCAGCCTTACGCATGTTAGCGTATGGAGAAGGAGCACATAGAATAGATGAGTACTGCCGGCTTGGTGAATCAACAACATTTGTTGCATTAGAAAAATTTACTGAAGCTGTTATCAATGCATTTCGAGCAGAGTACTTACGATCACCTAATGCAAAATGACCTCCAAAGGCTCCTACAAATCGGTGCTCACCGAGGGTTCCGTGGAATGATGGGAAGTATTGATTGCATGCATTGGCAATGGAAGAATTGCCCGGTTGGTTGGAGGGGGATGTATCAAGGCCGAAGTGGTAGAGCTACTGTCATTCTTAAAGCAGTTGCCTCACAAGATCTTTGGATATGGCATTCTTTTTTTGGGATTCCAGGGTCTTGTAATGACTTGACGGTATTCCATCGCTCTCCTATTTTTGATGATATGATGAATGGGCGAGCACCTCATGTTAACTATATGGTTAATGGAAAGCATTATAACACGGGGTATTATCTAACCGATGGGATCTATCCACAGTGGACGACCTTCATACAATCAATTCCACTCCCACAAACACCCAAGGATAGATTATTTGCAGAGCGTCAAGAAGCGGCTCGTAAAGATGTTGAGCGGGCGTTCTGAGTACTACAAGCTAGATTTGCAGTCATTCGTAAACCAGCACTTACTTGGAGCGAGCAACTGATGCGCAAAATTTTAAAATGTTGCGTCATAATACATAACATGGTAGTGGAAGATGAAAGGGATACGTATGCTAACTACTCCGACCCTACTGAGTTCGACAATAACGGGAATGAGGAAGGTCATCTTAATGTTGAAGATCCCGAGTATGAAGTTGGATATACAGCTCCTATAACTGCGTACATTCAAAAACAGAAATCGTATAAGAAATGTAAGGGCACATCAAATCCTAAGAGCGGATCTAATTGAAAATATTTGGCAAAAATTTGGTGACCTCAACTAATATTGTGTTATTTTGTTTTTCAACAGTCTTTTAATTTATTGTATTTTCTTTATCGTTTTAATTTATCTATGTAATATTTGGTGTGTTTTTTTAAATATTGTATTAATGTAACCTTGTAAAATATTGTTTTAAATGTTATCTCTTTTATGTTGTAGAAATTGTCTTGGAAAATATTTTTTTTTAAAGAAAAAAAATGTCTTACCTTTTTTCTAAAATAAAACCGAAGTTGGTAATTATCGAGTTGTAAATCCGAACAAATTACGAAAATATATTTTTAATGTAAAAAATGTGTGGAGTATTTTAAAGTAAGAGAGATAAATGATGAAAGAGAGTGATGAGGAATAAGTGTAAATTATTGTTGGAAGAGTGTTTTGTTTGTAAATTGAAAAGTTGAGGAATAATGAGGTGGATGAGTAAAAAGTGATAAAAGAGAGTGGGGGTGAGGAAGAGTATTGAGTATGGTTAGAGATGGTCTTATAGTTTTCTCCATTAGATACATCTTGGCCGGTCAAGAAACTTGTTTTGTTCTCATGGACAAGGATCATACTCCACGTAAAGTTGTACTCCCTCCTATTTACTATATTCTTCTCCTTTCCTTTTTACATAAGAAATAAGAAAGTGACTTTGGACCACACAAAACACACTACCCCACATGCAATTTAATTTGGACCACACAAATCAACCCAAAAAAAAACATAGGGAAGAAAACCCGAATAATCCGAATAAGAAAATAAGGAAGAATATATATATATATATATATATATATATATATATATATATATATATATATATATATATATATATATATATATAAAAGAGAGTTTTTTCGAGCGATTCTAGAGCGTCCACATCATCAAAAATTTATTTAGGAAAGTTTTATAAATAATATTTTCCACATAAAAAATAAAGTGGAGAATCTTTTAATTATTATAATATCTATATTTCATATTTTATATTCATGAGAAGTTTCTAATTTTTATATAAAAACTTTGACATTTCATTTGGCAAAAAAATGTTGTTATAAAAATTATGAAGATAACATAATTAGATTCGTGGTAAAAAAATGCTTTCATTAGAGTATAGATTTCATATGATTTGCACATACGAGTATTAAAGATGGTGTACTTTTTTTAATATGTTATATGTCCCACATTGAAAAACAATGTTAGTGTGGTGATTATAATACGTATAAATTATAGAATTATCCCACATCGAAAGATTAACATAAGGTGGGTGATCCTATAATTATAAATAGGAGTCATTATTGGAATCTATATACCAACCAAAAACCTATTGAGTCTCTTAAGTATTGTTTTGGAGAACTCTTATAAGAGTTTATATCATTATCTTCAGAGCATGATATATACATATTTTTTCTATATTATGTATTATATTCAAGTGATGTTTATAATCTTTATATAAAAACTTATACATCTCATATGCCAAAAAAGTATTAGAAAAAAAAAACGTACGAATATTAATAAATAGTACTCCCTCCATTCAAGACCAAATACAACATTGTCATTTATACACTTGCCAAGACACAAATTACAACGTAAATATCTTTAAGTTTACATTATAAAAAAATTTAAAATTTTGATATTTTCATTGTACTTTATAGATGAATCAAATAAGATCCCACATGACCATATTTTTGTCCTACGTATTGCATGGAATCATAAAGATTCTATTTGTTCATAAATAGTGTAAAAAAAGGAATGTTGTATTAGGTCTTGAATCGAGGGAGTATAGTATTTGCTCATTATTATTAACCCGGGTTAGATGTCGAATTATGTGCGAAAAAGATGGTGTATTTCTAAGTATGTTATTTGTCCCACATTGAAAAATATGTTAGTGTGGTGAATATATTACATATAAATAATAGAATTGTCCCACATCGAAAGTTTAGCATAAGATGGGTGATCATATGATTATAAATGAAAGACATCCTTATAACCTAAAAACAAACCCATAACCTTCTGAGTATCTTAAGCATTGTCTTGGAGAACTCTTAAGAGTTTATATCATTATCTCCACGATATGATATATATATATTTTTTTATATTATGTCCAAGTGATGTTTATAATTTTTATATAAAAACTTATACATCTCATTTAGCAAATTAAAGTAACATATATTTTTTTTTTTTTGAAAAATTATATAATTAGATTCGTGGTAAATAAATGCTAGGATTAGAATATAGTATCATATTATTTGCACGTATTTTAATTACGATAAGAAGTTAAAAAAATGTACTATACGAATATTAATAAATAGTATAGTATTTGCTTATTAAACTGGGTTAGATGTCGAATTAGGTACGAAAAAGATGGTGTATTTCAAAGTATATTGTTTATCCCACATTGAAAAATAATGTAGGTGTGGTAAATATATTATATATAAATAGTTGAATTATCCCACATTCGAAGATTATCATGAGGTGAGGTATCACATGATTATAAATATGAGTTATATTTGAAACTTAGGGGTATCAACCCAAAATATTTTGAATCGCTTAAAAATTATCTTAGAGAGTTCTTATAAGAGTTTGTATTAGCGGCAAATTAAACCTTAGTTACAACAATACTATACAAATATTAACCACGTAGATATTTATAAAAGCGATTATATATTACTATATTAGTGATATTATAATGATTATTTTAAGACAATCGATAGTATAATCACTTTATTTAAGACAAAATCATAATTAAAAAATAAAATGGTGCTAAATATACATAAATTGATTATTAATGTGTCATATAATGATAATCTCGGCAATAAAATAGAAAATTTATGAATTATAATACAATCAAGTGTTGCATAAAAAAATCTTGAATCCAGAAACAAATCAATAATAAGCTTTTTTACTTTGATAAATAGTAGAATTAAATCTTTTTAACTTTCAAATATAGGTAATTATTATGCCTCATTACATTTGAGTAACTAAACACATCATAATTTTTAACTATTAATCAAAATCACACCAGAAAAAGAAAATATTTTGCATTTGTTTATACATTTGATTGCTCCCTCAATTACATCTTAAAAGTCGTGTTAGAAAAAAAATGTAATTTAAATCATATCATTTGTACATATTTTAATTATGACAAAAAATGGAAAAAAACATACGAATATAAATAGATAGTATAATATTTCTCATTATTAAATAGGGTTGGATATCGAAATAGGTGCAAAAAAGATGGTGTACTTTTTCGTGTGTTATTTGTCCCACATTGAAAAATAATGGAGGTGTGGTAAATATACTACATATAAATAGTTGAATTGTCCCACATCAGAAAATTATCATAAGATGGGTGATCTTAAAAATTAATTTAGGAAAGTATCATAAATAATATTTTTTGATGTAAAAACTAAAGTGGAGAATCTTTTAATTATTATAATATTTATTTTCTATATTATATTCAAGTGATGTTTCTAATTTTTATATAAAAAAATTTACATTTCATTTGGCAAAAAAATATCGTTAAGAAAATTATGAAAATAACATAATTTGATTCGTGGTAAAAATGATATCACTAGCGTATAGATTTCATATAATTTGTACATATATAAAATTGTGTATTTCTTAGTAAGTTATATGTCCCACATTGAAAAATAATGTAGGATTATATAAAAATAATAGAATTGTCTCACATCGAAAGATTAACATAAGATGTAACAGTCTTATGATTATAAATATGAGGCATCCTTGGAACTTAGGTATCAACCTAACATCTTTTACGTCTCTTAAATAAGATGTTTTGACTTTTGATCATATCTAAATAAATAATTAGACATAAAATGTAAATATTAAGACCTTATAACCAATTTTTTTTGCTAAGTTAATTACCTTGTTGCAACGCACGGGCATCCAAACTAGTATAGTGAATAGGAGGGAGTATAAAAATCGATATAGTAGACGGTATTTTTCAAATACCGACATTGTTTATACAATTATACAAACACAAAATCTCATTGAATACGACACGTATCCGTCATTTTGGAGTGACGGATACCATTTCCTCTCACAAATTACCCAAATAGAGGAGAGAGAGAAGCACATGGGGGTGCCCCCACCTTGTCCCCCTTATCCATTTTGTGAGTGACATTACCCGTCACTTGCTCCGACCCGTCTTCAGCAAGACTAACTGTTATACAAATTAGATTACCACTTTACCAGTAAAGCAGAAACTCAGTCTTTCCTACAGTTACTTTAATTGATAATTGATCTGCACGACACTCTAGTATGGAGCATTTGGAAGTTTTGAAACCTTTTTGCGTCGGTGATTGTTATTCGCCTAATGCATACATATATTGTCGAGCTCAGATCCAACAATATTGGATATACAAACCATGGAAGAGTATGCTTTCGTTTGAAGTAAAAAAGCCATTACCTTTTGAGATTTAGAAGAACATAGATAATAGTCCGCTCGACCCGTATAACTAGAGCGAGATGAGTCAATTCAGCGATCAAGGGATGGGCAGAGGATTTTAAGCAAGTGATGGATAATAGAGCCCAACCGAACCAAATCCGACCTATTGTATGAATTAAATCCCCAAACATGTGACTCTGCGAGTACTCCGTATATTTTACCCCTAAATGCAGCATTTAGGGTTAAACACTTCACTGAATGAAGATAATCTTTCTGAACAACGAGAAAAATAGAATAGCATTCTAAGCATTGAAAAATGGAACTTTATTCAAGAAGCTTGTAGCAAACATGATCGAATTGAGACCAATAACGGGAGAAACAAATATAATGAAACGAAAAAACCGACACACTGGGGCAAGTAGTGGATCAAAATCATCCATGAAGAAAACTGAAAAATCTATGATGTCAAAAGGAAAGCTTATTTTCTTCAGCTTAACCAAAATATATGACCTCTCAAAGCCCACATAAGTCAGATATGTGGAGGTCAAAATAATATCTGGAGATAATTATTTTCCGATTGCACAATCTCGAAATTTACTACACCGAGAAGAACGTCATCTCTAGTTGATGACGTCAAGGACAATCTTCCGAGACTTTATGACGGACCACTTCAAACGTCGGTAGTATGCTGCTTGAAGTAAAGCCAATGATAGAACAAATATCCATTTGAATCCCATCTGCATCAATAAAGAGTTGATTCAGAAAATCAAGGTCATCAAACAAAACCAAGAACTCGGGAAACTTAGTATAAGCTTCACTCACCAGTTTCCTTTCTTCCATCTCGGGCTCTGCCGCCCATGATAAGAATGACACAACATCTTTGCCCATCTGAGACAATAGAAACAAAACCAAGTCATTGACTCATTGTACGTTACGTGTAACCACAATTCTATCATAAATTTAACCAACCCAGTGAATTGTTTTAGAAATGGAAAATAATTACACCTGGAGTTATTATTTTCCACTATTGCCATACTTTACCAAATTTATGTCTCGTGGTAACCACCTAGAGAAAATGTATTGAAGGTTTTTGGAAAGAAGCAAATCAGACCTGAGCCTCTGTGGCAGCAGTACCATCCTCATACTCCACAGCGCCATCATTAAGCATTTTAGGCATGGCAATTGCACCCCCTGGGAAGTAAGGATTGTAGTGTAGTCCTTCTCGAATCTATAATGAACATGAATAAATCCCGTATTCAATGATTGGAAAGAAAATCAGAACATTAAAGACAAATATGATATTCCTGTTATGCTCAACCAAAGGTGGGCAGCCTGGCAAATAGTCCGAAAGTGGTATTTAAAGGAAGAAGATAAACTGTCTCCAGAAGATAGCATATCCCTTACACATATATGCTGATAAAGAATGAGAATCTCGGGTGTTAATAACAAAAACTGACTGCTGTTGGGAAGTATGGAAACAGAATCTAAACATCACAACTTATCAGAGATTCAGAGAGTACTCCCCATAAAATAAAAGAAAAAAAAAAAAAAAAATCCATCCTAACACTCCAGGGTTTCAACTGAATCCCCTCACAAACTCATGGTAGTAAGCACCGGCAGTTAGGAACCAAAGTTTAAATGTGTTTGGACTTGTATAAGCAAGTATAACAGTATGAGTACAACATTTGCACGATTGTACCTAACACGGTTGTCCTGTAGCAACTACGCCATAGACAAACTAATCCATTTTTTCCTCTCTACATGCCTCTTTAGATAACATATGTTTATCTCTCATAAGGTCGTATCCGCGGTTAATTTGTATAACAGTATGAGTACAACATTTGTACGATTGTACCTAACACGGTTGTCCTGTAGCAACTACACCATGGACAAACTAATCCATTTTTTCCTCTCTACATGCCTCTTTAGATAAAATATGTTTCTCTCTCAAAAGGTCGTATCTGCGGTTAATTTGCTTCTAAGGTTGTATCCTAGCTAGTTAATTAAAGAGGCTTGCTTATTAAATAATACGATCAGATACTAGTAAGTAGACATTAAGAAAAATGTAACCTATGAAATTTACACAGTTTTTCAATTTCTAGATTATACCCATTTGAATTTGAATACTAGTAAAGTAGACTCCTTATGTTTCAGTATAGTAACAAATAATATTATTAAAACGGGTCCATATAAACAATTCATGCACACTTTATGACAAGTCTAACTTACTATTGTTCCTAGCAATAATCAGCTATCACCACCACATGGATAAATATGTCTAGAATCCTGTAATATCCACCCTCAGTTGCAAATTTTTCAAATGACAGCAACGGAGAGAAACTATTGTCCTTAAACTGAGATGTCATAAATCATTCCGCCAACTAATAATGACATAAAGAACCTCATGAAACTCGTCAAGAGAGAATTAAGAGTTCACTGTCCTTAGCGTGACTGGTTCTCCAATACTGCCAATAATCGCATCAGATCCATTGTTCCTAATTTACTACACTGAATAATTCTTTGTTTTAAGCCACCATTTCATCTCACTGACTTAAAGAACCACCTTAACATCTTGTTGATCTGAGGCGGTCAAGCGGGGAGCATGAAATCCTGAATTACTGAATATGAGGAAAATACAGATGCAGCCAACAAAAAGAAGGATTTCCCAACCACAACACTTCGACCAAATGAAACAAGCACCACTAGTTCAAGCATATTTCTAACGTAATTACTTTTTCACATACGGACTTTACTTTTTCACACACACTTTTTCATTAACTTGCCATCTAATACCCTTCTTACCTAAACCTAAGCAAACTAACTCTTATATCAACCTTTTCCTAAAACCTAATCTAATTGTTCCAAGGACTTGAACAATGAATCATAATCCACCAATAAAAACTACAAATAGTATTACTCAACAATTTCCAATAAAAACTACAAATCTGATGAATATTGTTATCACAAATACCAGAAAGTATAGGTTCTAAATCCACAGATTTTAGCAGTGGATAACTACTATAATTCATACAAAATCCAACACACACGAAGCAGTAATGTAATGATTTTTATATGAAATATGAATATTCAACTTTGTGCCCAACTTTATGTACAACATTAAGAACCTTTGCAGACCATCTTGTGCATCGCCTATCAACTATGAGTTATGCGCTTGCCGGAGCAGGGAGGGTAGGCCGAAGAGTGGGGTACACCGGAGGGTGGGGTACATCGGAGGGCCGGTAAGCCAGTAGTTGGGTAGGGAAGGAGAGGGTAATTGGTTTTGAGTGAGGGTCATCACAAAAAATGACAAGGGTAAAATCGTAAAAAGCGCATGTGAAAGAGTAAATTGTGTATGTGAAAAAGCACAATCCATTTAACACTAGGAGCATTTTCAGAATACTTCTGATACATAAACCTGACCTGATATTAACTATGGTATAAGTTGCATTACAGCAATATGCATATGCTTTAAAAATAGAAAAAAGATGAGAGGGAAACTGGGAATACATACCGAAACACCGGCAGGTGGATCACGGTAACCGGTCAACAAAGCAAATACATAGTTCTGGCCATTGTGTCTAGCCTGCAAGAGAAGGAAGATAATTTGAATCATTCTAATGAACAAGCATCAAGCACAGACCCAATATGGTAGACATATAAAGCCGGACTAATATACCTTCGTAATAAGACTTAAATCAGGAGGATATGCCCCACCATTAGCAAACCTGGCAGCGGATTCATTGGGATATGGCTCAGGGAATCGGTCGCTTAGCTTACCAGGACGAGTGTACATTTCACCTTCATCATTAGGTCCATCAGTCACCTCAATCTCAGCAGCCATAGCTTTTACCTCATCCTCAGTGTATGCTACACCCACTAGATCACGGTATGAAACCAGAGACATTGAGTGGCATGAAGCACAAACTTGTTGGTAAACTTGATGTCCACGACGTATCCTGAAATTCGGACGTAAGTTAGCCACATCATAAAAAAAATATATACTCCGTATATATACAAGATACAACAACACTAGAGCCCTAATAACAAAAAATACATTTCAGAAAATCACTAGGTAACTTACCCTGCATGATCATATGAGCTCAAAATGCCATTGTGAGGCCAGGGGTACTGGGGAGCCTCAAGGCCATGCTCAGCTTCATCTGCTGATGCTACTGTGGCAAAACCTAAAACACCAGCAGCACCTGCGCCAAGGAGGGCAATTGCTCTAATGGCTTTCACACTGGAAGATCCAATTGTGTCTTGATCTTTAGAGATACCAGATGATATCGCTGGAAGTGCCTGCACAGCCATCGGGGTAAAAAAGTAAATTTTGACAATCCAGTGAAGTGTTGATAAGGAATAAAGATCAGTGTGTTAATAGAAAGTGGTTTTAATTAGCTACTTTAATAGAACACTACAGAAAACAAATATTTTCCACAAGTTTCAAGCGTGATAACACATACCAATAGATCAACAAAGGGGCAGAAAAACAGAAAGATGACTGACTACCTATTACCAGATAACAATTACAGTTCATTATTATTGGTTAGTCTATGCCTCACGTTAGAAAATTGATAATGGCTTGGTGCTGGCAAGAAAACTTCAAAATGACCGCCCATATGGAAACGAAATAGATATTCTCAAAGAGAGCCACTCAAACATCAGCCTCAGTATCATAAATCATACAGCGATCGTTTCATAGATGAAAAGGCCAGAGAAGATGAGAATTGAAGGTCAAACGGCACAAGGTAAATATTTAGAAGCAGAACTTATTAGGTGAGATGGTAGATTTCAATGACAGCTCCAAAACCCAAAACGTACTACAACATTACCATGTTGCCCTAAAAAATCTTGCTTGTGGCGGGGTAAGGGTTGAACACTCGGATGTAATGAACTCTTCAAGATTTTGCAAGTACAAGAATTCTTCAACTTCATATAACCAATAAAATAAATGGAAGTCCGTGAGTAGTTCAAGATTTTGCAAGTACAAGAACTCTTCAACTTAATATAACCAATAAAAGAAATGGAAGTCCGTGAGTAACTAGCTGTGTAAGGAAAGCAGTGATGTGAAATTTTGAACATGCAAATTGCTACTCAAAGTTTGGAGAAAGATGATGTGCTCACGGCCAAGAGAAAGGTTTGTGTCCAGGACGCTAGGATTCACTAATTGTGCACTTGGTAGACGACAATGTGGAACCCACGTCAAATACAGATATCATGAAGGCAAATACATTCAGCAACACAGCTTGTAAGTACATAGCCCACGACAGACAGAAGGGCTATAAACCCGCCAAAGGTGTTGATCAATGAGTAACTAGAGGGTCAATCAAACGGCCTGGTTGGACAACCAAACTCCAAAAGTAACATAAACTAAAATAGATGTCATGTGCAGAACATAAGATGACTACTAATACCTAATACAAATAACAGTCTAGAAGCCCCGCACTAAGACCTTGTTTGGATACCAAAAATGAATGAAAAGGGAGGGAGGGGAGGGAAGGGAAAGGGAAGGAGGAGAAAGGGAGGGGAATGGTGAGTGAGAGCTTTCCCTCCAAATCTTTCCTTTGTTGGACGAAAAACACTTTGCCTAAGAGGAGGGATCCATTTCCCCCCAAATCCCTTCAACCTCATTTTGCGATCCAAATAGTGGAAATTGCCTCCCTCAAAAAGCCTTCCTTCACTTCCCTTCCGAATCCCCCTATCCAAACAAGGCCTAACACGGTACTTAAATCAGTTAAGCTGCTGTGGGGAAAGTCATTAGCAAAGTATGGAAAGCAACATATCAGACCTCATGCTCAATAACAACTTTGAACCCACAGATAACTATAAATCCTAAACTTTCAGTTCAAACGAAATGAACCGTAATACCAGAAGTAGATAACACGATTTATCTGACATATTCAGTTTTCCATCGACAAACGTCTACCTAAACAGGACTGCTGCAGATAACAGCAATCGCTCATCGATCATTTTTCATTCAACAATCAAAAACTACCCAACTCATCTCCTTACCATGGAATTTTTTTCACACCTTCAAATCATCTTCAACAACAAATTTATCAACTTTCTCCCATCTTTCGATTCCACGCTAATAAATTTACTAACTCCCCTACTAAACGTCCTATTTTCGTCGAAACGATAACCTAAACACCTTAATGTTTTAATCCAACAAAAACCATCAACAATCCACACCAAAAATCAATCTTTCAACTAATTTCGCACAAATCAACCCAACAAAAAGACAAAAAAAAAATGATTACATTGGATTGACTCTGCAGATTCCTCTTCAATAACAGCTGAATTAATCTACCTCCAGCCATTTCCCAGCTGCACAAAAACACATATTTAAACAACAAACATACAAATCATAACACATTTTGTAGATCGATAAAAGCGTATTAAAAGCGCGAAAGTTAAAACAATTGATAGATCGAAATAGGGAACATTTAGATCGGCGAAAGTAACGAACTTGAGAGTGATTAAAAGAGTGATTAATTACCGGAGAAAGGTGGTGATCGGAGATTTGGGGGAAAATTGGGGGAAAATAGAAGACGAGTGTTGATTTAGTTTGTTGTGTGGTTAACTGGTTATATTCTAGGGTTCGTTGATGATGATGCAACCACGTAGCTAAGAAAAGAAAACAAAATGGAGGAGGATAAATGGGAATTATTTATAATTAATAATTAATTCTAAAGTTAATGACGGATATTGTAAAAAAAAAAAAAAAAAAAAAAATGTGTGGGTGGAAAATGAATACCCGATTTGCCCTTTTACTTGCATTTTGTGAGAGGGTCATTATCCGTCTTCGGCTTTAGACAGATAGTGACCATATACAATGAGATGGACTGTAAATATAATTATGTGCAGTATTATCTATGTTGTTTATTTTCACATTACCCTTTTTTCAGTATCTTATATCTTGTTTATAAATAAAATTCACGAGAAAAAGGATTGTACATCAGATGTACTACATCATATTTAATGACTTTTTGTGTATTTTTTTTTTAGTACTATAAGGTTTATAAATTACATCTTAGTTTTTTGATGTCAAAAATCAAATTTTTTTTGAGTTTATATGTAATTTTTTTGAGTTATAATGTAACTTTTTGAGATTAAAGTTTAAGTAAATAAACTCAAAAACTTTATAATAAAACTCACAAAATTTATATTAAAACTCAAAAAGTATACAATCTGATGTACTACATCAGATGTATAATCCACTTACTGAAAATTCACCAACCGTTTGGTTCAAAAGGTCGGAATGGATTGGAATGGAATGAGATACCATGAGGGATGAATTTAGAAATTGTATGGATGGGGAATGGAGTTAGAAACTTGATTGGGAAGGTGTGTATGTAGAGGTGGCAATCGGGTCACCCGGGTCGGTTACGGATCGGGTCAAAGCGGGTCAGGTCATGTCGGGTTCGGGTTATATCGAATTCGATGTGGGTTCGGGTCGGTTCGGTTCATGTCGGGTCGTCTTGGTCGGGTCATCAACGGGTGGCAAGTCGGGTCGGGTCATTAGCGAGTCGATTGTCGGTCAAAAGTTATCAAGATATATTTTATCTTATAAATTTCGTTTTGGATGGTAATTTTATGTTTAAATAATAGGTAGGTGTACTAATTGTAGTTTTAAGTGAAAATAATTAAGATTAATGTCAATTTGGTGTTATTTAAACCATTATTAAGCTAGTTCATTATTGGGTTGAGAAAATATCGGGTCACGGGTCGGGTCGGATCGGTTCAGGACGGATTCGGGTTGGAGAAAATAAGTCTGTTATCGGCTCGGTTTGGGTCGGTTCGGTTCGGTTTCAGTTCACCCAATTTTCGGGTTGTATCGGGTCGGGTTTCGGACGGGTCGGGTCGGGTCAACTTTTGCCAACTCTATGTGTATGGATTACAAGGGGTTGGGGTGGAATTAGAATCCATCAGGATTCTAACTCAATTCCTAAATACCCCAGCCAAACTCTAGAATCAATCAAATCCATTCCATTCTATTTTACACTCCCAACCAAACACCATACAATTTTCTCAATCTCTAACCATATAACCGGTCAAATTAATCAAAATTCATCATTTATGAATCTTAATTTGAATGTGTAATAAGTAGTGCTACGTATTTAATAAGTTAATTGCTAACTATTAAGCAAATAAATACTCTCCAAAAAATTAAGTAATTTCTTTATTTCATCATGAGTTATGGAGTTTACTCTGGTTTGATGGTGATTGGGTGATAGGTGTCAGTGGGGGTAGAGTAAAAAGGTGGATGGATGAGTGGACGGCTAAAGGAGCGGCACATGGCTAGTCGACGGAGTTAAGGGCGGCTATGTTGCTTGTTAAAATCGGAGGTTGACTTTTATATAGTTAGTGTAAGGGGACTTTTGGTGGTGGTAAGGTCGGTTTATGGTCGTTGGTAGCGACTCTGAGGAGTTTGGTAGTAGTGCAATACGTGATGTATGGTGGTTCTTCATTAAATTCTTTTATTTTTTTGGTTGTACACTCACTATAATGTACAATACACATTGTTTCATTTGATTTGCTATGTGGAGTATTGTGGTTGTGGTGGTGGTGGTTTTTGACCGGCGGCTATTAATGGGTGGTAGTGATAGTAAGAAGGGAAGGAGATGAAAAGAGAAATGGAAAATTTGTAGGAAATGAAATTAATGAGGGAACATGAGATGGAAAACATGTGAAAAGATCGATGGTGGTAAGCAAGGTGATTTATTGAGTAAAACAAATGGTGAAAATGAACTCCCATTATTTTTATGATATTTTTCAAATACAACGTAGTCATTGACTTAGTGTTGTTATTGTTGGTCTCTACAAAATACGGTTTCCTCTTTAATTGGTCATAATTTATAAATGAGATTATTTTCATTTTGGAACATTAAAAATACTTTTTCACTTTCATTATAATATTCATGTTTGACTTATTATCATCCTCCTTTTTTTAGGAAATATTATCATCATATTTAAATCGTTAACCCCGTATTTAGCACTTATATGCCACCTTCTTGGTTGAAAATTATATTTTTCTGAAAGTTTCGGTTATTACTTATCAACTTATTTATATATGCGCATATAAATATTTTAATATCATTCCCGAAGTATTGTTTTTATACTTTTCAAAATATTTCTAATCAATGTTTTGAAAACCTGACTTCAAAATAATAAACAGAAACACGAGGGGAAAGTTTTCTAGGGGCGGATAAATGTCTACAAAACGATCTATTTGAGAAAAGTATTAGATTACAAAAATCACAATTTATGGAGCATGTTGATTTTATTTTTTCTAAAGTTGATTATATACATTTATTTGTATTGAAATTATTAGTACTTTTTTTAACTAGTACAATTATCTATAGATGTTTTTAATTAGCCAATACATTATCTTTTCTTATTTTCTGATTTTACAAAACTGAAAGAAAACTATGAACAGTACAATATATAGTTTTGTCATGTTTTTTTAAAACAAAACAGTAATTATGAAATTTATGAACACTTCTTATCTACGAAGAACGCTCGACAAATCTCCAACACACCAAAAATTCCACCAAATGGTTGAAAACAAGCTACCATTATTGTCAAGAATTGTCTTTATTGAATAAGTTGAAATTTAGTGTAGGAAAGTGAAAGATGTTGATATCAATTAAACAACCCAACCCCTATATAGTGACTTATGCATTATTTGTGTACTTTATTGAGGTGGGTGTTTATTATCAAAAACCATTTGTTATAAGTTGTGGGATTACGAAATAAGATCACAAAATCAAACATCCCATCGAAAATGACATTACATAAATGCATATACTTTGTTCTTTTGAGTTCTTTTGAGTTCTTTGAGTGGACGATTTGAATAGAGCTTCAATGTTATGAGCTTCAATGTGTTGCGTGGGATCCGTATTGCTAATTCGGCCCCTACTATTTCTCATTTACTCTTCGCGGATGATAGTATATTTTTTACTCGAGCTACGGTGGAGGATGCTTCGGCAGTTAACGACATTTTGCGTAAGTATGAGAGAGCTTCGGGTCAACTTGTGAGTCTTGACAAGACCACGGTGTCTTTTAGCCGTGGGGTTGACAGGGGTAGGCGTGACCTTATAGCGACGAAGCTGGGTGTGGTACAAGTGGAGGAGCAAGCGCGGTATTTGGGCTTACCTACGGTGATTGGTCGATCTAAAAAAGTTATAACGGATATTATCCGGGACAAACTTTGTAAACGTCTACAAGGGTGGCGCGGGAAGATGATGTCTAGGGCTGGTAAGGAGATTCTCATAAAGGCTGTGGCCAATTCGCTCCCTACCTATGTGATGAGTGTGTTCAAAATTCCCGTAAACTTTTGTGATGAACTGCGATCGATTATTGCCCGTTTCTGGTGGGGACACGATGAGAATAAACGGGGTATCCATTGGGTTGCTTGGAGAAAATTAGCGCGACCTAAGTGTGTTGGTGGTATGGGATTCCGAGACTTTCAGCTGTTTAACCTCGCTTTACTTGGTAAACAGGCTTGGCGGCTCATAACTAACCCGGATAGCCTTTGGACCCGTCTGATGAAGGCTAAGTATTTCCCGACTGGGGAGTTTATGACAGCTGAGCTGGGGCACAATCCTAGCTACACGTGGCGTGGTATTCTCGAATCACGAGTAGTCATGGAACAGGGACTTCGACGGCGTATTGGTGATGGGATGGACACGAATGTTTGGGGTCACGCGTGGATTCCAAGCTCACATACTGGTCGTGTTATTTCGCCGTGTGGTCCGGGGAATGAGGTGATGAAGGTCGCGGATTTACTGATGCCGAATGGGTACGAGTGGGATGAGGGGAAGCTGACCCACTTCTTTTTGAGCTTTGAGCGAGAGCGTATACGGGATATTCGGATTAGCCCCAATAGACCGCGTGATATCTGGTATTGGGGGCTGGAACGAGACGGGATGTATACGGTGCGAAGTGCATATAAGATGTTGGCTGGTGAAGTAGGGGACTTGACAGATGGTTCGGATGGGAATAGATTAAAGCGGCTCTGGAATAGGCTTTGGAGCTTTTCGATTTGGCCTCGCGTGAAACTCTTCTTTTGGCAACTGTGTAGCGAAGCATTAGCTACGAGGGCAAACATTGTGGCGCGAATCGGAGGTGAGTCTTCTTTCTGTCCTTTTTGTCAGTTTTCTATTGAATCAAGTTTACATCTATTCCGGGATTGTGGGGTGGCTCGATGGGTATGGGATGGGTTGGGAATAGAGGTGGTCACGGAGAAACAAGGGGGCGATGTTAAGGAGTGGGTGGAAGCTTGTTGGCAAGAATTGTGTGTGACGGAGAGTGTGAAACTAATGGTTGGATGTTGGGCTATTTGGGAACACCGAAACAAAGTCATCTTTGACAATGTTGAGGTGGTACCGGAGCTGGTGATTAGGAGGGCTAGGGACGTCTTACTGGAGGGCGTGGGGGATAGCGAGGGAGTGGGAGTGAGGGCTGTAGTGGGGAGGCCGAGAGAGAGGGAGGAGGAGTATGGTGGGTGGAAGGTACCAAGACACGGCTTTGTCAAGCTTAATGTCGATGCTGGAGTGAAGGAAGGTGAAGGGGTGCACACAGGAGTGGTGTGTCGGGATGGCAATGGGGACGTGATGTGGGGCGTGGCTGTGGGCAGAGAACAACAATGGGAGGTTCCCATGGCGGAAGCGTGTGCGGTGTTGGATGGAATGGAGGAGGCCGTGAGGCGAGGGAGACAACACGTTGAAGTAGAGAGTGATAGCTTACAAGTCATCGAAGCTCTTAAGGAACGAAAGACAGGACGAAGTGGATTCGCTTTGATCATCGAAGACATTCTCGAATGTAGTTCTAAGTTTCAGTCGGTCATTTGGCTACATGTCTCTCGTACTAGTAATTGTGTAGCTCATGCTTTAGCTCACTGTTTCCCTCGTGTTATGGGTAAAGTTGTATGGGATGATGGCTTACCATCGTCTGCAAACTCTGCTGTTCGTTTTGATAAATTAGTAATTGAGTAAGGCCCTTGGGCTGTTGATTTCAAAAAAAAAAAAAATCCAAATCGTTTAAGCCTTGTACTATGTATACTTTATTACATAGATTTTTTTATTACAAATGTAATGTAATATCCGTTTTAAATTTAAGTATATGATAGATTGGACAAAAAAAGATTGTATACTAACAAAATACTTGTTATGTATATGTAAGTGAGAGCATTTAAATCGTTTCATTGAGAGACTTACCGATTTCACTAATCCATATTACTAATTTATACTCTTCAAAATGGTTTTTGATTAGAAAACTAGTTTTGAAGCCCGTGACAATCACGGGATCGTTAATAATTGACTGTGTTTAAGTGTTTAATTGTGAATAACTTATATGGAGTAGTCCCCTTCTCTCAATCATTTATTTAATTTTAATTAAAAAAACCATTCACAAATAATTAAAAAAAAAGGTAAATAAATGAACACGACGGAGGAGCGGTATACGATTTATGCATATACGATTCTAAACATAACTTAGCTTCTCCATATTCGATCATTCATAAAAAATTATAATCAAAACAATACTATTATAATTCATACGAAATATTAGCCTTTCCTAATTCAGGAGAAAATAAAATATAAACAAATCATTCAAAAAAAATATTTATCCAGAAAATATTGTGAGTTACAGAATATTATATTTGATGGAAAACAAAAAATAATGATTTAAAGGCTTGAAAGCATTGAAATTGGAACAACGAATTGGAGAATAAGAATCGATTTCTAACTAACTACTATTTATGCATATTATAATACTATGATAAGATCAAATTGACATATGTGCATCGTACTTTAACAATTTGGTTAAGCAATTTGATTTGTAACCTGTTTGATAAAATAAAAACAGAACATAAGTGTTACAAAGGAGACTAAAGTGTAGGGAAGAGTGAAGGACAATAATGTAACAACATGTCAAAAACTTATTGAAGATTTTTGCTACCATTCGATACTTCAAATACACCATTGTAGAAAAAAGAAAAATTGACAAAAATGTAAGAGTCATCCAAACCAAGAAAAAAAATATGTAAAGAAGATCCATAGCCATTATTTCGAATCTCGTGCATTGTTATTGATATGTGGGTATGTCATCCTCCTATAATATTAATACAAACACACACAATAAAATAACTAATAAAATTTTAATTAATTCAAAACATACTAAAGAAAAAAAGTGAAACAATTAATTTAGTTCTCATAGTATAGTTTACCTAAAAATTTTTTGAATAAAGTTGAAAATTCATTTTCCAGCAATATTAATATAAACACACAAAAAAAAAAACTAATAAGATTCTAATTAATTCAAAACATAATAAAAATAAAAGGCGAAATAATTAATTTAGTTCTTTAGCTATACCTTACCTACCAATTTTTTGAATAAAGTTGGAAATTCATTCTCCTGCAATATTAATACAAACACAAAAAATAATAACAAATTAATATAAAACATAGGAAAAATAAAAAACGAAACAATTAATTTACTTTTCTATGTATATTTTAGGTGCTATTTTTTTGAATAAAATTGAAAATTAGGGTGAATATAATAGTTATATATATATGAAAAATTCTCTCAAAATTTTATGAATGAAAGAAAAATAAAAAATATGGTACATAAATACGAAGTATATATAGTAATGATGAAGGGAAAGTTAAAAGGTCATTTTATTAAATAAAGGAAATAATGGTTAAATAAATAAGGTAAATAAATAACAAAAATTATGAGAGGAGATCAATGGTTTACAATTTTTTTTTCTTTCTTTTTTGTGTTTATACCTTATATTTTTTTAAATTTTTTTACTTTATATTTTTTAATTTTCTTAATTTGGTAATCCATATCACTTTTTTTTTACCATGTCACATTAAAAGTTGCCACGTCACAATTAAACTTGTAATGTCACATTTTTTAGGTTAGCCTTTTAATAAAATTTTATAGATAGAAACTATTATAAGTATTATAGGTTTTGTAGCCATTATACAACCATAAATTCCAATATTTTAATTTTATTTTTAATTTATTTTGTGGTATTATTTAATTAGATAATTGATTGTCGAGAAACTCAAGAGGAGAATTAAATAGGAAATAATGTTAATGAAAATTATGGGTGTTAGCTGTTAGGTAATATAAAGAGTTTTAATCAATTTATTAACATATTATATTATAAAAATTAATTAAATAGGAAAAACTTTTAATTAATTTGGTGGGTGTTAAGTATTATGAAGAGTCTTAATCAATTTATTACCATGTTTAATTTAAAAAATGAATTAAATAGGGAAAAATGTTAATAAAAATGGTGGGTGGTAAGTAATATGAAGAGTTTTAATTAATTTATTAACATGTTTTATTACAAAATTTTAATTAAAATTTCAATTTCAATTATAAATTATAAATTTTATTAACATGTTTTTATCACAAAAATTTCAATATTAATTATAAATTATGAAATTTTGATGTAAATTTCTAAGGCTTACATAAATTTTGGAAAACAATATATTTAATATACAAAAATCATTTAAGAATATAGATAATATCTTTTAATATTATAGATAAATGAATTAAATTAATTTATAGATAAATTAATTAAATTAATGCCATGTAATAATAAATTAATGTCGGTTGACGAAATGAGCGGAAAAAGGGGGATTGTCGTTGTCGGTAGGAAAAGTGATGATAAGAGACGGGGTAATTGGGTATGAATGTGTGTGTGGTATATGGGTTATGCGGCTGACGTAAGCTTCAAATGTCTGCGTGACTTTTTTTATCCTACGTGGCATTGTCTACGTGGACCTAATTGGTCATTTTAGGATAGTCTTTTAATAATATTTATAGACAATAATTGAGAAAAACAACTTGTTGCTCTTCTCTTGGAGAGGTTTACAAGGACGATTTGCTTAGCCGGTGATGAATGAAGTTATGTAAGACTTACCTTATAAGTGTATTATGAGGAAGAGTGAAAGCACAACAACACGATATAACACGCGGTGTAATAAAGCCCTATCTGAGATCGATCGAGTTTGGATGGACCCAAGAACAACTCAATTAAAGTTTAATTTCAAGCTCGTTAAGCTTTAAAAGTTGAAAGGTAAAATCGATTTGATAAAACGCCTGACTAGGCTCGATCATTGTTTCTTTATGTAGTTCTTTTCAAGCTCTAATGAACAATAAATACAATTACTACAAACGTAAAGGATACAAAATTACAATTAGATTAAAAAAAACACATACAAAGAAGTACGCGCTCCAAGCCTTATGCCCCAATCTCCTACTAATGTCCATATAGCAGAGTTTAAGTTAAACCTTCACCCGTTTAATTTTAAAATCTCATGAAACAGACTATTTATATTACAATCCTAATTACTCATTTACTCACACCGTCATATAACTAATAAATTTATTTTTGTGTTAGGAGTTAACTTATTAGATTCATGATTGATGGCGGCTATATTCATTCAATTATCTTGATTGATATCATATGCTAAACTTCAAAACGTATCATACAATCATACATGATACACTTCTCTCTATTTTACTTAACATTTATTTTTAATTTTATTATTATTATATTTAAGACTACACCTACTAAAGTTAGAAAGTTAGATTTGTTGTGAACCTTCCTCACTTGACTTGTCTATCTAAAATCCAAAAGTGATTCAAAAACCACAACTACTACTCCCACTTTATATTACTCTCAACTCTCAAGTCTCAAACCCTTATAGGAGTAATATTTAAATTGTTCGGATATAAGATGACACGTAAACACTTCATTTTAAACAAAAAAGAAGAAAGTTTCACATAAAATAAAACCGATTTAACCCTCGAACTACATATCATTTTCGACGCTTTACACTTGTAGTGATTATCGAGTGAAAACAACTCCAGCACTTGAAATTTGATATAAAATTACACATAAAAACACCATTTTAGACCAAAAAAACATAAAAAGCTCGCATAAAGTAGTCGACTTTAACAATCTGAGTATAGTTTCCGACGGTTTATCCGAATGAAAACAATATCATCTCAAACAACAAAGTTAGAAGGTAATACGTAAATCTTTTGTAAAACCGTTTCACGATAGTACCATGTACATACAATGCCACGTAGGCAAACCCCTTTACCTTTTGCCGTGTGGCGCAGTCTCACTTCTCACTCTTTTATTTCACTCCACTTTCTCTCTCTTCGCACTTCAATTAATTCTTCCTCAAAATCTACTTTCTTTATGTCAGATCCTCGATTTCTACTAAATTAATTCCTAATTTAACCTCGATTATTTCAATCGATCTATGTTTATCAACTTACAGATTTAGTTTCGCTACAATTCGACCCCAGATTTATATGATTTGAGGATAATTACGAAATCTAGGGTTTGCGTGAAAGAGGAAATTACTTCAATTAGCTCGATCAAGGTTTGTATATTGGTGAATTTCGCGACGATAATTGAAATTCCGGTGTCGTGAGACCTTGGATTTGTGTGATTTAGAGATAAAGACGAAATCTAGGGTTTGTGGTAAGCTGTGAAAGGGGGAATTAGTGATTTAGTTCGCTTAATTGTGTTGTTGAGGTTGTTGGAGTGTTGAATTTGGGGGAAAATAAGTGAAATTAGGGTTTTTTGTAGTGGGGTGAATTTGGGGGAAAATGCAAGGCTATGCTGGT
Source organism: Silene latifolia (assembly GCF_048544455.1). Taxonomy (NCBI): domain Eukaryota; kingdom Viridiplantae; phylum Streptophyta; class Magnoliopsida; order Caryophyllales; family Caryophyllaceae; genus Silene; species Silene latifolia. The sequence continues at coordinate 17,007,918 of NC_133529.1, forward strand.
GCATGGGAGGGAAGGTGGCGAGATTAGAAAACGAAGTCGGCACATGTTGTCGGTGTCTTCCGATTCGCCGACAGCTGTTGTTGTTCCCCGTGATTCTCCCCGTACTTGTTTCGTTAAGGTATTAATTTTATTGTCGTAATCAATCCCTTCTTGTTGATGTTGTATTTTGTTTGTTTATTTGCGCGTTTTTAAGTTGTTGAGTAGATGGTTAGTTATGATAGGCGAATGCGGATTGCTTTTTGTGAGAGCAGGTTAAGTTTTTCATGAGTTGGTTATGATTTCTGGGGAAGGTTGCGTAATTCGTTAGGAATATGCAACATCCTATGAGAGGTACGTTCTTATAGAGTGCCTGGTAATCTGGTATATTTTAAGTGAGCGCCAGGATAGGGTAGGCTCAAACCGGGTTGTTCGTGAAGTCTAGGGAATTGAGTAGTTAAGTTACGGAGTATTCAATTTGTTAGTATGGTGCGTACAATCTTAGTAGCTTACTTAGCTAGAAACTACGTGGGTGATAGCTACTCCATATTGTCGAAGGAGGTGAATAGAACTATAGGGCTAAACCAGTCTCTAATACAACCAATCCAAGCAGCGTAGGACCTTAGTTATGACGGAGGGGCCGGCCCTAGTTGAGTTTCCGTATTTTAGTGTAAATTTATTATTCGGCTCTCCACATTAGTGAGTGAGTCTTAAATATTTACACGGGAAATTAATATTTAAATCTCAGCCCCCTTTATTGTTTACTTCAAGATCCTCCACCACAACAACAATAACATTACCCCAGTGCCTCAATGGCTCCCGCAAATCGCGAGGAAGGAGAGGGAGGGCGGGGGGGTGTTGTCCTCTTTTAAAAGAGGTGAATAGGGATAACTAACGGTTGTATCAAGTATGGAGGGACCAATTGTGATATGAAAACACAGTGCAATTCTAAGAGGTATGGTTGCTCACATCTGAACCCCCACCCCCCACCCACCCCCCCCCCCCCCCCCCGCTAGTTTTATTATTGCTGGTGCTTTAAAAAGGAAATTGGTAAATGGCACAGGTTAATAAGATGAAAGGATAACGATTTCTTTTGTGTAATTCTATTTTGAAATGTCCGTTGTGAATGCTCACGGTGATGAGATTCTGCCACCAAGCACGTAGAGTGCTCTTTTATAACCCCCTTTATTTAGAGTGTGTTTGGATAGCAAAAATGGAGGGAAAGAGAGGGAAGGGGAAAGGAGGGAAGAGAAAGGGAGGGGGGAGGGGAGGGGAGGTGAAATGGGGAGTGGACAATTTCCCTCCAAATATTTCCTATTGTGGAGAGATTTTGGTTTGCCTTGGAGGAAGGAAAATGGATTCCTCCAAATCCCTCCCCCTCTATTTCCCTCCACCCTTATTTGTTATCCAAACAAGGGATTTTTTAAATCCCTCTACTGTCCCTCCCTTTGCTTTCCCTCCAAATCTCTCAATCTAAACACACCCTTAATTTCTTCCACTTCCAAAATGACACATTGGTTGAGAAATATAATGAACAATACCAAAATAGAGAGGAAAAGTAGGTGGCGATATGTATGTGAGAGAAGTGGAAGGTCTAAAGAAAAAATCAGGGGAAACTAAGAAATTGACCAAAAAATGACAAGTAGAAGAGATCAAAGAAAAGGAGGGAGTATACATCATCATTCTCATAGTTGACATTAGTCTGTAACGAAAATGAAGAAGAGAGAATATTGGATGAAAATGGGGAGAACATAATAATAATAATGTACCATGGAAATATTTATCGACGGTTTATATTTTTGGATCGATTGAGCTTAACTCTCATCCTTTCCTTCAACCTCATACGAAACTGATCAGCATAGGAAACTTTTATGTAACTGATGTAGAATGATTTTCGGTGATCATTAATTTTCAGATTAAAATATTATGGTACTTGGAAGAGAACTTTTTGTTGAGATCGTTGTTCTCAGATTGGGAAACTGCACTTTTTTTTTATTCTGTTTGGTGAATGTGGTACCGTGATTATGTTCCTGCTCTATGTTAGGAGCTGGCAGTGATTACGATGGTCTCAAAGGGAGGGCAGACTCCTTATTTCCATTGAATTTTGTACTACCCTTATATGTTTCTTACATATATATTTTAGATTCCCCTGAACTCTTTCAACGCTAGTTACATGATCTATAGATATTTTATCATTACTTTGAAATTACTACTGGGAAGTGATATTTGATATTTCCTTTTCTCAATTTATCGGTAAAGGATTACGAACTTAAGCGTAGTTTTTTCAGACTGTACCCGTATATTTTCTTCTTTATCTCATATGGTGATTAACCGATTAAGAAGTAAGAATCTTTTTTGAGACTTTCCTTATGGATGTGATTGCCTGGCAGTCCATGTTTCTCCCTGCCTAAGATTGTTTGTGTATGGCAAATTAGTTCCTGGTAGCTTATATATTATGAAATCTAAGATCTCTTGTTTTGGCCTTTGGGTCTTTTCTTGTTTCTGGGATTCTTGTAAGCTTCTCATCTTATCCTTTAACCTATCGTTTGGTAGTCTATAAATGTATATTCCACACATTATTGCATATTCTGATTAAATAAAATTTGTTGAGTTGCGGACAGGGTCCTCATTGTTCTACAGTGTAATTCTTTGGTTGTATTGTTTTTTGTCTCCTTATAAAATGGCTCTACTTTCTTGATTTGATTTATGAGACTGACTGCTTCGATATTCTTAGTCATTACATGTTATATAAGTTGTTTTTCTCTTCTAGGATGGTCGGAAGATTAGTGTTGGTGATTGTGCTCTCTTCAAGCCTGCACAAGACTCTCCTACTTCTGTAGGTATAATTTATTCCTTCACTCCAAAGAAAGAAAGTAATTTGACACTTGGTGTTAAGTGGCTATATCGACCTGCTAAAGTAAAACTCCTGAAAGGTGTTGCACTTGAAGCTCTACCAAACGAAGTTTTCTATTCGTTCCTCTTGGATGAGATACCTGCTGCATCACTACTTCATCCGTGTAAAGTCGCTTTTCTACCCAAAGGTGCTGAACTTCCACCGGGGGCTGCATCATTTGTGTGTCGTCGTGTTTATGACATCACAAACAAGTGTTTATGGTGGCTTTCAGATCAGGATTTTATTGATGTATGTGAGTCAATGCATTGCCCATTGGCTATTATTTGTTTTCTTCTCTTTTCAATCTGATATTGGAAACTGTTAAATCTTGTTCATGGCTATTAATTTTTTTTGGAATTCTTCTCCAGGAACGGCAAGAAGAAGTAGATAAACTATTACGTAAAACACATTTAGAAATGCACGCATCGTTAGATAAGCAACAAGGCCCTCATTCTTCAAATGGCTTAGCAGCTACTTCTACACAAAAACACAGTCCAGATGGTGTGCAGAATAGTAGCTCTTACTTATATTCTAAACCGAAAGGAAAAAAGAGAGATCGAGGTGACCAGTCTTCCGAGATCATCAAGCGTGAACGAAATGCTCGCGGGGATGAGGGGGACTCTTGTCAGTTGAGATCTGAAAGATTCCTGAACTTGGAAATTGCTAAGGTCGCCGAAAGAGGTGGACTTGCAGATTCTGAAGCTGTAGCAAAACTGGTGCATCTTATGCAACCTGAAAGATCTCAGAGAAAGATTGATTTGGCAGGGCGATCTATGCTCGCTGGTATTATAGCTGCCACAGATAAGCCTGATTACCTCAGTCAGTTCATTCAGCTTAGAGGTTTAGTTGTATTGGATGAATGGCTTCAGGAGGTTCACAAGGGTAAAATAGGGAATGTAAAAGATAGTGATAAATCTGTAGAGAATTTCATATTGGTTTTACTATGTGCACTTGTTAAGCTTCCTGTGAATCTTAATGCTTTACAGATGTGTAACATTGGTAAATCTGTTAATTATTTGCGTTCTCACAAAAATTCTGAGATTCAGCAGAAAGCAAGGAGTTTGGTTGACACCTGGAAGAAACGCGTCGAGGCTGAAATGACCCTCAGTGATGCAAAACCTGGTTCTACTCATCCTGTTCCATCGCCAGGCAGGTCAAGAGATGGTTTTCATGGTATTGGTGGCTATAAGAATCCTTCTTCCATGAAACCTAGCTCAGTGAAGCTTGCCCAGGGGGAGGCTAAATTAAAATCAGGATCTGCATATCAAAGTAATGCTAGGCCAGCATTGGCACACGTGCCAACTATAAATAACTGCAACGATGAGCAATCGAGAATTTTTGATTATGGTGGAAGCTCCGAGGCATCTCCGATAGTGGGAAGGGAGGAAAAAAACAGTGTTTCAAGCCATTTGCACACTGATAGCCAGTGCTCGAGTGACCATGATAAATATTTGCTTCCATGTGGAAAAGACGACTCGAAGAGATCCACAACCGGTTCCAAGAGTGTGGATAAAGCCATCGGAAGTGACTCCAGACTGTGCAGACATGGGAAAATAACAAATAGAAGTTCAGTTGAAAAAAATGATCGTTCGGTTCCTGAGGGGAACTATCAGAAACTCATTGTTAAAATTCCGACCAGAGTCCACGGAGCTGCTCAGAGTATTGTTCGAGCATCTGCTGAAGATCCCTCTAGTAGAAACAGTAGAGCATCTTCTTCTCCATCGGAGACGTGTGACAAGTCAGATGCTACTTTGCGGGGAAAACACAACCCTCACAAATCTGATGAGGCAAATGGTTTATCAGCTGCTGAACACCAAAGAACTAGTGACACCAAGAGATCACCAGATGTTTCAAAAGCTGCGTGTTCTCCTGCTATGAATGAAGTGAAATCAAGTACAGCGCATGATTCTGCTTTCGGTCCCTTGAATGCGTTAATTGAAAGCTGTATCATGCTCGCAGAAGCTGATGTGTCAATGTCAGCTGGCGATGATATCGGAATAAAGTTGCTTGCCAGTGTAGCTGTAGGCGAAATCTCTGATTTTGGTATTGTTTCTCCAGCTGTTTCTCCACATAGACCATCCAATTCTGATATCATTTTGCCAGCTGGCGATGATTGTATTATCTCTTCAGTTTCAAATATCAATGATGGAGAATCTACTCAGCACTTGGGTATTCCTCAGGAGGATTTACATCAAAAGAAGGAAGACTGTTTGCGAGACAATGGGATATCAGTCGAACACGTCACCATTCCTTTCACAAGAGGGAGTGTAGCTGATGCGAAGGCTGAGGTTTTTAATGAAAAGGAAAAGGAAGGAAGTGTGAAAGATGAATGTTGTCATCAGCTTCCTGTTTCTAGCGAGTCGGTTGCTAATGACGTGGAAGCCAAAGATAGAGTGAATGATGTTTCATTTTATGAGAAGTTTGACAATACAGCTCACAGAGATACCACATATCCTTCAGTTAATAATGGTGTTGACTTAAAAAATAATGTTCGTGTGGAGCCTGAACGCCTCAGCCTTATGGAGCAAAATTCACGTTCAGTATCTTTGTACTCTGAATCTAGATTTGCGGATGAGATGCCAGTGATTTCTTCCAGAACAAGTCGACATTTTATTGCTGCAAGAGCGACTATTAATGTTGTAAAACCCACATCTGTTGATCTCTGTGATCACGCGATCGAGGAAGGTAAGAAAAAAATAGTCCAAGAAAATGTTCCTCCTCAAATTCATGAGAATCAAGAGGATTGCGGAATGCGTTGTGCTGATGTGTCTATGGATACTGGCAGCAAGGATGAAAATTTGGATAAAAGGGAGGCGTTTCTGCAGCAATCCTGTCATTCAAGTCCTCAATTGTGTTCTTCTTCAGTTGTTTTGACAGAACATCTTCATTCGAGTACAAAAGAGGCCAACTTTCAAGGACAAAGAAACGAGGATAGTGGTTCATTTTCTGCTACAGGAGGTTCAGTTGGAAAAACAAAGCACATATTTGACTTAAATGAAGGTCTAAATGCCGATGATGGAAATCTCGTGGAGCCTGTAAGTGGGGCTATTGATCCTTGCAATGCTGTTGTTTGCCCAGTTAGCCTCTCGCAAGTCCCTATTGCATCTGCTTCAGGCAGCCTCCTGACATCAGCTATCACTAAGAAGCCCTTTGTCCCAACTCATGACTTGTTAAGGAGCAAAACAGAACTTGGATGGAAAGGGCCAGCGTCGACGAGTGCATTTCGTCCAGCCGAGCCAAGAAAAGTGCCGGAGTTACTTCCTTGTGTAAGTGGCGCTTCTCGTTCTGTTGGTAGTGCTTGCAAACAAGCACGTCCACCTTTGGATTTTGACCTTAATGTGGCAGATGAAAGTTTTGATCAGGACTCTGAATTTAAACTCAATTCTGTTTGTAAGTTGGAGACTACAGCGTCTTTGCATAGCCGTGGAGGTCTTGATCTTGATCTGAATAAAATTGAAGGTTCAGATATGGTACAACAGTCAGCTAGTGAAAGTCTTAGAAATGAAATATCGATTCCCCCTGTCAAGGTAATGTCATCCAGTATATTCTCAAATGGAGAAGCCAGTGGGAAAATGGACTTTGATTTGAACGATGGGCCTGCGATAGAGAAACTGCCGGTTGAACAAATGTCATATAGTCAACTTGGTTGTAACAATAATCCTCTGCAATCGTCATTTGGACCTAGATTTTACAACTCTAATGCAGGGAACTTAATTGCCTGGAACCCTCCTGGAACGAGCTATTCAGTTAGTGTATCACCATCTGGATTGCCTGATAGAAAGACGTTTTCAGTAGGTGGTATAGGGGGTGGTCCCAATCGTGTTATGGGTGGTTCTACCTCAGGCTTGTCATTTTATCCTGATACCTACAGGGGATCTGTGTTAGCATCCTCCCCTGCTTTGCCTTTTCAGCACGCCTCATTTCAGTATCCTGTATTTGGATTTAGGCCTGGCTTTCCTCCACTTACATCTTCCTTGGCGAGTGGACCATCAGGATACGTGGATCCGATCACTAATGGGCGTATTTCTGCTATCCCTTCTCAATTGGTTGGAAATGCAGCAGCAGTTTCTTTTCAGTATCCATATGGTTTTCCGCATTCTGTTCCGGACGTTGGCAATAATGGAGTATTTGATAACAATCAAAAATGGGGAAATCAGGGCCTGGATCTCAATTCAGGCCCTGGAGTTATTGACGTGGAAGGGATAGATCGGTCAATGCCAACTGGATCTAGACAGGTCTCTGCCATCAGTTCACAGCCGCTTGTGGAGGAGCAAGCAATGATGTATAGCATGGGAGGCGGCGTTCTTAAAAGGAAAGAACCTGATGGAGGGTCTAGCATGGATAAACTCAATTTCAAGCAGCCTTCTTGGTGGAGATAGATATATTAGTTGATGCCGTAAAGTGACCCTTCAAAACTGGAACTCCTGTTGCCTATGTAAGCTTCTTTTATAGTTCATTTGTTTTCATCTTTTATGCTTGATCAGCATAGGGTCTTAATTGTTTTCATATCTCCATTGAGGTATATTGTTCATCCTACTGAGTCTGAGTTTACTTGCGTCAGTGTTAGGGTAGATTTTTGTATGTTTGTTTTTCCTATCTCAATCAAATGTAGAAGTGTCGTTTTGAGCTGCAGTACCTTTACATTGTGCTAAAACTTCAGGCAGGCACCACAGTGCTTCCATGAAATTTTTTAAACCTGCATTAGGATGCTAGTCAGCATGATGAAATTGCAATGGTGCACATGATGCGAAAGCCAGAGCTTTTTACACTTGGGTTCTTATAAACACAACACTGATATAAGATACATTCCTTGTCTACGTGAAATCTTTTGCTCTTTTGAAAGTTGAACTTCCTTTCAATACCCATGTTTTGTAGTAGGCTTAAGGCTTAAGTCTTGCAGTGGTGGTGTCATAACTCATAAAGGTTTAGTCGTGACTGTGCTTGTGTGCACAAAGACCATGTACGCATGTAGTCATTGCGACTGCAAGGAGAACACCATTAATCATGACTGATTACGCATGTCCATCAAGTTTCATTGTCCACAAACATTGTGTAATACTCCCCCCCATTCTCTAATAATGTTCCCATTTGTAAATGGCTCAACAACCAAGGAGAAAAGGATTAAACCATGTGGGCCAGTTTTTAGGAAATAATAGGACTAATCAAGTGGGAGTTGAGTGATTAATTTTTCCACTAAATGTCTTAGGAAAGTTAAAACCATGTGCCATCGACATCTCCCACCACCGAACGTCACCATCACCGCCATCGTCAGCCGCCACCATCAACCGCCAACCCCACCCCACACCTCCAACAACCCCCAAAAAACGAGATCTGAAAACATACAGACCTGAAAATAAATACAACAATAGATCCGATAAAAACGAGTGGGTGGTGGTGTTGGTGGTAGTTGGAGGATAGGGAGGGAGTTTGTGCAGGTGTCGAGGAGAAGAAAGACAAGCGCGTGCAGGTGCAGGTGTCGAGCAGAAGAAAGACGAGCGGGTGAGAAATTAGGAGTGTTTAGTTGGTGCTTGTCGGAATCAGGGTCGGTTGGAATCTGAGATATAAGAAGGATTATATGGGTTAAATGAGGGTAAAATGTGTAAATATCAAAGTGGCATTAGGATAGAATGGTCATTTTAGATACCCATAAAAGGAAATAAAGCAAATGGGAACATTATTAGAGAATGGAGGGAGTAGTAATTATCTATGGGCTATTCCTTACACCCAGAGAAAGATATACATATTAATATATTAGTGTGAAAAGAGACAGTGGTCATTCATTTTAGGAGATTACGGGAAGTGAACTATCTTTCTCTTTGTTATTGTTCCTCTCCTTGTATTTCATGAGAGGGTACATCTCTTGTTGCTAGCTTGATTTTATTTTCTTTTCGAATTTTGTTATGAGTCTGGATTAATTGTTATAAGCTGCCGGCAATTGCTCCATACGGTGTTGCTATATTACTTGCAAATATATTCACTTTCAAGACTAAAAGTATGCCCATGTTACTTGCCTGACAACTACATAATCTAACTCTTGTTTCTCTTTTATGCCATTTGTGTTCCAGTTTATAGAAGACGGACCCAAACTAACTGCCAAGAAGTCATCCACCTAACTCTTGTCAGAAGGATTGGTGGTAAGTGAGTAAACTGACGTGTTTGTAAGTCTCCGACCCCCATACCCTGCTGTACTGATTCTGCTGTACGTAAAAAGAATATATTGGAGGTTCTGCGCTTTTCATAGCGTGGTTTTCCCTAAAGATGGCTGTTGCTCGGTATTCCATCTGTAGATAGTTGAAATGACTGAGAAATGAGCCTTTATGTCCATTCGTTTTCTCAATCTTCCAGCAATGGATGTTGAGTTTGTTTGTATGTGTTTTTCTTTTTAAGGAAAAATTAGTCTATTCTTTCTCATCCTAGCTAAACATTTGTTGCCTCACTATATTTTCTCTTTACTAAATTCACACTGTTCAACATTGTCTGCTGTTCTTCATAAGCATGGTGCTAAATCTCAGTTTGAGAAGTCATTAAGCATAAATATTGGGAATACTGCCTCTTAATGTGGTTGCACTAACCTTCAAAACCCTGATAACTTGGTCACGATGTAGTTTTGCTGCCAAAATCTAACCAACTCCATAAGCATCTGCTTTTGGTGGACTGTTGAGCGAAGTTATTCTGGGAATTGGTGAGGTAAGTATGCTATGCTCAATTCTCATCGGTGATCTTTTCCTCTTTCGTGGTGGGGTTCAGACAGGGTATTCATTTTGCCATTTGCTCTGTCATTGAGCTTCATAAGCTCGTGTTCCTGAAACTGCAGTTTCTTCATTTCACAAACAAATGATGTGCATGTTGTTCATAGATATGCCGCTGTTTGTAGAACATTATTGTTTGTTTACCAGCAAATGTCTGGTCGGTAGCAATTTGTTGGTGTTGGTCCCTTTTTTTAAGGGGCAACGGGAAAATATGTAATTTGTTGTATTGGCCTTGAAGCTGTCAACTTTTTCATGTTTTTGATTGTTAATTTACAGCTTCACCTTCTCTGAGTTAAGTGGTTTTAGCTTAGCCTAAGGCCTAATACTACTTTTTTGAATAGATGACAGTCGCAAGTATCTAACAATTTTCTTCCATATAACACAATAAGGAGCTGAAGTTTAATTGTAATGGATGTCGACTCAGATTGTGTTCTTGGTTAGTTCTATACAGCCACACATGTACTAGTTGTATGTTATTTGAGTGTAACATTATTTACTGGTGCTTTTATATGGTTGTGAGTTGTGACTCATGATGGTTGAAGTCTTGAAGATAATTGATTGTGTCATTACTCATTAGCTTCAGTGGGTAAGCACTAAGCAGTAAGCAAGGGAAATTGGCGCGTTCTTTAGATCTCTCTGAACTGGGTCCGTGAGCTGCGTTATTTGGTTTATTTATATTTATTTATAATAATTAGATGGAGATATGAAATGCATTAGTCTGGAAAAAAATAGTACTTATTAATGATGATATCTTTCTGATGAAGCTAATGACTTACCTAACATCTTTGTATTTGGAAGGCAATTTGCTACAAACAAGTGGACATCTTTTATCTTAATGTAGCAGTCATCCAAATCGATGTAATTGGACCATTAATAAACAACCGTAACTAATAGCACGATCAGTCTGACAACTTTGCTTTTGACAATTGCAATGTACATGATCCTCTTCCCCCCGATATGAATGATGTTTTTAATGTAACTTGTTTACCAGGGAGTGGTTGTGGCTATACGTTGTTTTTTACTATAGAAGTAGCGAATTGGATGATCCGGCCGCCTCTTCCCTTCCCAATATGAACCTTGAGTCATCAAATCCTTGCGGATTGGGCTGCCCAGTCCCCCCTACGTGACTGGCGTTTCAAAAGGCGAAACCGCAGGTTTGGCAATCTAAGTGGCCTTTAGTCAGCATTATTAGAGTACATATTAGGGGCGAGTGAAGGACAGGAGTCGAGTAGGAAAACAAGAGAAGCAACACCGCCTTATTTCTCAACATAGAGGCAGAGATCTATAGCATAATAGCGAGCCGTGAGTGTTTATTAATGTTCTATGACAGAAGATCTATAGCATAATAGCGAGCTGTGAATGATTTGAATTTTCACAGTTGTGGTAGCTCGGTTATTGGAGCCTTGGAGGAGAGTTTGAAAAATGATCTATGGAATACAATACAATTCCATTTCACGGATGGGTCGATATATACTTGTCGAACAATTTCATATCAAAATTTGTCGTAATGATTCTACTTAGCTAACTCATGAAGGTTGGATGGAACACTCAACAGCATGTAAGCCTTGTGCTGTTATATCAACCCTGACGTATGAGTAGGTTCACTCGTCAAAGGCGAGTCTTCGAAGCACCGAGTCAAGTGTGCAAAGTCAAATAGTTTTCAACAAAAGACCACATAATCATATCCTTGAAACAAAAAACTACTTGAAAAACTTAAAACAAAGTTTTCTACATCCAATCAAAGTAAAGCTATTCCCCTATGAACCGAGAAACTGAATCAGGCCTAGTTAAACTGTCAAAAACAATAAACACCCTTAATCGAGAGAGTATAAACCCGTTTACCACCTGTAATGCGACAATGTGATGATCATGAAAAGACCAATTAATAATTTGGAAAAGAATGCCACCAACTAAATATACAGAAAACTAATATGCTGCAATTCTACTATTGACAGCATCTATATATGATGAGGTCCTTGCTCATTGAGTTCAGTTGAGACATGCAAGCCTTTTACAACACATCTTCCTGCACAAACACACGTATCAGTTTGACCCTCAGACGTATCAGTACTTCAGTAGGTCTCGTCTCTAGATTAATCATCGAATTTCATCTACTTAAAGCTTAATCAACAGTCATGGTATTTATCTCGATTCGAGACTTGATCTCAAAATTGATTTTTCGGTGTTGTGCAATACATGGGACGATGTTGCCTTATTATGTGTGTGTCACGGCCCAAATTCAATAACACGAGTATAATAGGTGTGTAACAAAAGTTGGCTTACATTGAGGTTAGTTGACTGAGCCACAACAACCTATAGGTGGTGCCAATTGCCATTGTGGTAGGAGGGGAGAGACGTGGATGGGTAGACCAATTGCTTTCATTTAATATTATTCATCGAGTCATCTCACTCGCATTAAGCAACCCTTGGTTGCTAAATACATCAAATGACACATCATAATGATAATCGAACTAGGTTGTGTTATTGTTAGCCTAGTATTTAATCTCACTAAAGAGAATCATGATCAACCACATCATTTGATTATCATCTTAACGCAGCTGCAGCGCCATTTAACTATTAAATCATTTCCTGGCCTCAACTTCCAAGATCGGGTTCCCAAAAGTGATCAATTAGTCCTATCATAATACGCAATGAAACCTACAGCCTTGAAGAAGATACTGATATTAGTAAAACAAGGCACTCACATTGAAAATCCTCGCTTAGGCTTCTTTTTCTTCTCTTTTTGTTTCTGAGAAGGCTTGATGACAACTTTGATTGCAGCATCAAAAACCGCTTTCACATTCTGAAAAGCCACGCACGAATACAGAATAGGTTAAGATTAAACCTTAACAGTGCAGAACAATGTTCTTGAAGGAATGATATAATTCAACAAGAGGTTTAACACACGTAATGCCTACGCCATGAGCCCATGACACTAGCTTAGCTGGTAAGACTCGCGGGTCATGACCTAGTTCATATACGTGGATATGCAGTGAAGCATCAATGCTACAAGTTCATATATGTGCATACCTGCTGAGTTTTCGAGCTGCACTCGACATAGTAAGCAGCACCAATTTGTTTGCGAAGTTCCTCACCCTGATTCATGAAGTTCCTCTAATGTCAACCGATAAAAATTAAATTAGCTCTAATAATGCGAATGGATTGATGTTAAGGGATTTACCTCTGCTGTGCTCACGGGAACTATTCCAGGACGATCAGCCAAGTAGTGTTTATCTTCACGAAGATCTGGTTGCACAATAGGAAAATCATGAAACATAAAGAATTACCGAGTAGAAGATAAGTAGGCTTCATAAGCTACACTTTGGACCGGGGACAGGGACAAGCAGCCATGTTCATGCTCTAGATCAGTTGATCAGATTTCAGACCACTCTGCTCGAAACAGAATAAGTTATTTGTGTTTGTTTTCCCTTCTAGGTGTAAATGGAGATTGGAGACAGCGATAATTAGAACACTTCAATGAAGACGCTGTCTTAGCCGACATTAAAAAGCCTAAAAAGTTGTCATATTTTTCTTACTTGTAACTTGTCTAGTGAGTGTTGTACGGAACGGCCTCACATATGAACATACCTAAATGCTCATAATGAGATGGTCCAACTAGTAAGACCATTACATATAAGTTGTCGTAATACTTGCCTCAGCTCTAAGACCCCTAACCACTCACTATATGAAATCTAATGACATCTAACATGAAAAAGAGCATTTAATTTAATGAAGTCTGCTCATGAGGCCAATCACAAGATTCACAACACCGAGAAAATGAAGCAGAAGAGACCCGACACACTAGACAATGAGTATTAAAGTCTTACCCAATTTGGTCCCAGCTAAAACTAATGGAACTCCTGGTGCATGATGCTGAAGCTCTGGTATCCACTGATCAAGAAAATGCATGTCAACAGTTGCACATGGGTATTTTAGTCTCCTAATGGGAAACCAAAAATCGTCTGTACTATTCAAGTGTTCTCAATTCAATAAAGAAGGTGTACCTTCTTAAGGACGTTCTCATAGCTGGCTCGACTAACCAACGAGAAAGCCAAGACAAAGACATCAGCACCTCGGTAACTCAGTGGCCTTAATCTGTTGTAATCCTCTTGTCCTACACAAGAAAGATCGAAAACATTAAACTCCAATTTCTATTACTCAATTTGATCAAAAAAAGGAATCACAAACTACCTTCCTAATTTACAAAATTACAAAACATGTGCTGATTTTTACAGTCCTGCAATTAATTGCGGTATAATAAGATGGGCTAGTCGGTCCTCAGAGTGAATATCAATCTTTGAAGTGGAAAAGTCAGACAGCGGTAGTGTAAAACCCGATATCCAAAGTAAAGTGACAAACTTCGGAACTTAAAAGCTCACCAGCAGTATCCCAGAGGCCTAAATTCACAGTGATACTTTCGACCACCACATTTGCACTGAAATTGTCAAATACAGTTGGGATATAGTCCTGGAACACACAAATAACACCTCTTATGACAATTACAAAGTAGTTATCACACATAAATATCGAAACTTTTAGGTTAAAAAGTAAAGATAACATCCAAAACAGCTGCAACAACCAGTCACCCAACAGAAAAAAAAATCAGCAAATAAAACCAAATTGCATAATATAAACATAGAAACAATGCTAATTGAGATACCCAAATGACAATTTACATCAGATCATCTCTTCTGAGAATTACATTGTTCCTACAACACTAATACTGATATAATTCAAACAACGAAACCGAAAAAATGGCATTTACAATCTGGCAATTGATCCATTGTTTATTATTCCCTCTTTACATTTTTCTTCATTTCCGATGAGTATTTTAATCAAACGTAAAATAAATAAACCAGTAGAGACTTGAGACAGAGGCAGTAGTTATTACTTCAGTTATTATTATACATAAAGATGGAAACTTTTAGGTTATGAAACCAAGAAAACACCCAAAAAGGTGGAACAACCAGTCACCCAGCAGAAAAAAACTGTAAAACAAGCAAATTTTGAACCAAATTGCACAACATAAACATAGAAACAATGCTAATTAAGATACCCAAATGATAAATTACAATGTTTTTACACCACAATACATCATCTTTTCATGAAAATGATAAATTATTTAGTTATTAAACATAAATTACTCATAAAGATGGAAACTTTTAGGTTACAAAATAAAGGTAACACCCAAAAAAGCTGCAACAATCAATTACCCAACAAAAAAACAGCAATTTAGAACCAAATTACATAACATCAACCTAGAAACAAGAACATTGCCCCAGTGCCTCAATGGCTCCCGCAAATTGCGAGGTACAAAATCATAAATTACATTTCCAAACCAATTTGGAACCAAATTACATAACATAAACATAGCAAGATGGTAAATTTGGAAACTTACAGTGGGGAATTTGTTACTAGTATAACAAATTAGCATACATGTTTTACCAACAGCACCATCTCCTACTGTCACACATTTGATGAACTTTGAAACATTTGAAGCCATTGATCAAATTTCACCAAATTTCACCACCCAAATATAAACAATTATATAATTTTTATAAAAGTAAGAAACTTTAGTTATAAAATTCAGAAAAACTTAGATTTTTGAGTGATTTAATGATGAGGGGCAAAAGTATTTTTGGGGAAAGATGGTGATTTATGTGACAGACAGACAAAATCACATGAATCTTACTAGTTTCATCAAAACACAAACATAAATGACAAAAACATATACAAATACAAACACTTTTTAATCTTTATCTTTTGTTAGCTGTAGAGTGTAGTATAAAACAAGCTTTTTGTTTTGTTTTTGATATATTATTCTCTTTTTATTTATTCAGCACAAAAAATAAGACTGATTTTTTGTACTTGCAGTTTATATTTAATAAATTAAAACTGAATTTTTTTTATAATAAAATTTTGGATAGAAAACAGTAATAAATGGTGATGTTTCATAAAGAAATAAACCAAACAAAAAGAGATCTTTGGTTGTAATGGGGTGGTACACTATACTATGATTAACATTGGGGTTGCATTATATAATAATCTGGTAGATTTGATGTAGATTATTGCTAATCTGGTAGATTTTGATGATAAGAATAGATAGTTTGCTTTATTTTATCAAATTAAGTGCAGGTTTTTGATTTTTTTTTTTCCATTTAGTCGTTTGGTTGACGTAGGAATTGTATTTCATGGACAATTGGATGTTATTTAGACAATGTTATTTTAGGCAGAAGGAAGCTGAGCTGAATTAAATTGAACTGAACAAAGTTAAATTGAACCTAAGGGAGTTGAATTGAACTGAATAAAGCTAAACTTAATAAAGTTAAAATGAGCTAAAGTAAACTGAACTGAAACGAGCCGAAATGAGCTAAACAAAAGATGGAATTAAAAACATGTTTGGCCTCGATTCTCAAAAACGAGTTTTTGCTTTTCAAGTTTAATTTTTCAAAAGCAGAAGCAATAAATTGCTGCTTCTATTTCTATGGGCAAAAATATAGAATTTTAGTTTTTGAAAATTTTTTGTTTAACTTTTAGGAAATACTCCCTCCTATCCATCGTTTTTTTCCCCTTTGAAGTGGGCACGGGGATTAAGGGTGGGGAGTATAATATTAATAAATATATGAGTGGGGTTTGGTAATTGGAGAGAAGTATGAATAATTATGATTAAATATTAATAAAGGTGATGGATGGGGTTTGGTTATTGGAGAGAGGTAGGAATAATTAGAATTAAATATTAATAAAGTATATAGTGGGGTTTGGTGAGTGGAAAGAGGTAAGAGTATAATATTAATAAAAACTTTCTCAAAAAGGAAAGGGGAAGAAAACCTGAATAATCCGTTTTAGGAAATAAGGAAGAAAAGAGTGGATAGGAGGGAGTAGTATGTTTGGCCAAAAAGTGTTTTTGAGCCCAAAAACACTTTTTCAAGCTAGGCCAAAGTGCCAAACACACACTAAGTTAGCCCATCTTAAATTATGTGAAGTCTATATAAAATTGTTTGATATATTATGAAGGAATTTTAGTTCACGTGAATTTCCAATTATTAAGAGAATAATTCCTGTTTTCACGAATACGGAGAATTTATTTTAATAAAAAAATAGCTTATTTTTGTCTAATCGGTAGTAACCAAAAACATACAGACTATTATTCATGTCCGAGTATTGGAGTTTAGTGGTTGCAACTTAGGTGAAATTTTCAAGATTAAGTTCTGCTTCTTGGAGGGGTTGTTCATCGTAGTTTATGATTTGAACCTATGCATTATAGAGTTTAAGTATGTCACCCTAGTTAAAAGAGTGTCTGAACTTGTATGCGTGGTTTATAAATTATCACATATATTAAGTAACTTACTCGGTGCACACCTGATAAAAAGATAAAAACTCGAGAGGGTTGTCCCGATGAAGAAGCTGAAGGCGGTGAGGGAAAGTGGTCAAGCAACCACTTATTTTCTCCCGAGCAAGATATAATATTTTGATTTTTTGCCACATAACTTCAAACTTGTTTCATATCATGATTTTATACCAAGTGGATATGTGATCTAATCTAAGATAAGTAGATAAGTGAACCTTTATTACACCCTCAAGCTAATAATAAAAATATGGCAAAAAATTTGGTTGGAGACTAATTCTAGATGTGGTAAACAGGTTGTGTTGTGTCGGGTTTGTGTTTATGTTCGTGTCCTATATAAATGAGTCATTTACCCCCAATTGATCTCAACTCATTAATTAAAGATGTCATACATGATACACCTTAACTCTAACCTAACCCATTTAACTTTCTTATAACTTAGGATTATTTCATGGGAATAATCCGTCCTATGAGTGTCCTGCAAATAACACTTCATCCTATCAATAATTCCAATTAAATCCATCCTATCCACCATTCTTCCCATAACAAACTCACTCAAAACAATGACCGGTTACTTTAGGTTAATTATAATTATAATTAACAAAATCAAACACCCTCTTCTAATTCCTCTTTACTGTCATCACATTCACCACTCACATAATATCACCACCATAACCTACCCTATACATAACATCTTCCCATCATCATCATCATCATCGTCATTATGTCTACCTTTCCTGAAATCAATTGCAAACCAATAACATCTTCAACGACATACAACTTTGAACCAATCTCAAACCTTTCAAAATCCTAACCAAACAAAACCCAGAAAAATCAAATCTCAAACCCTAAAAATTCTGAAATCACCAATTCATTTTGTTAGTAATTGAGCATTAAGTATTGAATTGCTGAGATTGGTTTGTTACTGTAGACGCCCACTACTATAGATACAGCCTATAACAACGGGTAAAAACCGTTGTAAAATAAAAAAGCGGACGTTGTTAAAGCGGCCGTTGTAGAAGGTATTTACAA
Organism: Silene latifolia; assembly: GCF_048544455.1. Lineage (NCBI taxonomy): Eukaryota > Viridiplantae > Streptophyta > Magnoliopsida > Caryophyllales > Caryophyllaceae > Silene > Silene latifolia. The sequence continues at coordinate 17,025,913 of NC_133529.1, forward strand.
CGGTTTGCTTATTTAGTGGAACCGTTGTCTAAATTATTCACAACGGTTAAAAGCCGTTGTTATTGGATGCTCTCCGTTGTGGAAAGTGTTTCCAAATTTTGGAGGGAATTATATAACAACGGTTGTCGTATGTATAACCGTTGTTGTAACTTTCCCTCCAAAATTATGAAGTCTTTTGACAACGGGTTTATGTTACATACCCGTTGTTGAAATTGTTAGTAACAACGGTTCTTTGTTTAATACCCGTTGTTGTAATTTTACCTCCAAAATTGTGAATACTTTTAACAACGGTTCTTTGATTAAAACCTGTTGTTGAATATTATGCGCGGGTATTTGTAAATGTCATTCACAACGGTGTTAGTTTTATTAACCGTTGTGAAAGGTATTCACAACGTTTTTTTTTAGTAACCGTTTTTATTACGTACACCTAATGTTCTGAAAAATTAAATTTGTTTCATGCCATTCAAAAACCTGCATATATCAAGAAACACCATATACCAAAGACCAAAGATAAATCATAGCTGGGTTCATCAGAACTCAATAGATTCAATTCAACCACATACAACAGCAGCATCATATATATATATATATATATATATAATTACAAGGAGTTGAATTTACATGAACTAATTAATCATTCCCTAACTTCAACAAAAAAATTACTAATAAGCTGATCTAAACTGTGAGTATAGTATCATGCATTTCTATCTATATATATTCTAAGACGTAGTTGCCCCACATGTCTCTTACCTCGTCTATATCTATACTTGAGTATTGCTCAATCTGTTGTAACTGGTTGATTACATACTGCGGAAAAAACAAAGAGAATACATTATGGTATATATAGCGCAAAGCAAGACAACATTAGCAACATCATGGTATATATAGCAACAATTGCAAGACAACATTAGCTCTAATTTAAAAAAAGTAATAAACACATGTTTAAATTATTACTAACCCTTTCTGGAATAACGAGATATTTTCGCCTAATAATCTCCAACATGAACCGACAAGCGTAGTATCCACATTGTATGCTATCGGGGCTGGCGAGGGCCTATTATTACATAAAAAAAACAGACGAGAGAAGGCTCACATCAGAATCTTGAACTTTAGGTATTGTATTAGTATTAAACATAGATTTTGCACTTAATGTTATTGTATTTGAGCACGTACCCCTGTTATCGTAATAAAATCGGGGCCAACATCAGAATCTTTCGTGGGTTGATCCTCCTCGTTTGCTCTTTTCTTCTTAAAGGCCCTTTTTTAAAAAAAAAAAAAGGAGGCGAAACTAATTTTTTAGGGGCAAAAATATGAACGAGCTTTTTTCTATAAATAAAAATTGAAAATGTTATTATAAATAAATCAGTATTATAAACTTACATTTTAATCAAGTGCTTAAAAGTCTCGCTTGGTTGATGATGTAAAGAGTCCAACCAGAAAACTTTTTTCTTTGTCGGCATGATGGCTGCTAGCACCCAATGAGTCCTACATCAAGAGACATCATCATTATTAACAAGTACATATATTAGTTATGAAAATGCAATTGTAGGGGAAACGTAATATTAATTTGTTTATTACCCTTTTTCATTATAAACGCAAAAATCGCTTCTTGGTTGTCGCCAATTCTTTGAGCAATATAATCTACCCGTTGTTCGAACGAGAAATCCGGAATAAATAAAGATAAAACATAGGGGCACATGAATCCGTAATGATCAGATGGAATATTCTTCTCGGGGATCACTCTCAATTGCAATATCCTACATTATTACGGTATTAATTCCGGTTTTTAAAACACTATCTACCTAGTAGTCAGAATATTAGACTATGAAATTATTTATTAAGAAACTTACTTCATCCAAACAAATATGTGTGCTATATCAATCTGGTCTAGTCCAGCCCATACATACAGATCCCATGATATAAGCGCTTGGCGCTCAGCCCTAGAATATCCTCCTCGAGCGGAATAATTATCAGTTGCTCGGAGGCTATGCGATGGCCAGCCTCCTCATACAATCTCATCATCGTCCCCGTTCTTACTTTTTGAATGTAATCCTTCCCTTTATATTGTGTGGAGTTTATACTCCTAACTTTCACGGTAGGGAAAGAATGAGTCTTTGATGTGGTGCTACTACCACCAGCCTACACATGTAGTATAGATAATTAAAATAATAAAAAATCCAAAGGTAACATATCCTAGTTGGAGTAATAAAAATAAAAGCGTACTTAATTAAATACCTCGTCAACCTGCTCTTTCAATGATGAGGTAGTAGTAGCGAGTAAGACGGGGACTTAGGCTTATCGGTCTTTTTTGTCCCCTACACAAAATTACCATGCTTTTTATAAATACAGACAAAATATAAATAAAGGGGCGGGGTTAATTTTTAAAAAAATGGAGAAGTTAATTAAATACATACCTCATCAAGTTGTTGTGAAGTCGAGGTCGTTGGCATGTCTGTGGACTTAGGCTTATCCGCTAAAGCCGCCTTTTTTGTTCCCTACAAAAAAAAAAATAACATATAAATTTAACATATAAAAACATTCAACAATTAAAAATGTAACACATATATATATATATATATATATATATATATATAAAGGTATTTCTTCTAACCCCAATCGCTTTCATTTGCTCAAAGCGGAGGCGGCGGAGATATCTTCGCCAAGTAGATGTGAGTATCAGGCCATTGGATGAAACTTCCAAGCGCATCTCCCAGAATGGTAATGTCGTCACGAATGGGACAGCGGTGGAAATTTTTCATGGCCTGGATTGACCGTAGTTATCTCTACTATTCTATGATTCGGCAAAAGTTTTTCGCCATGAACTACGATTTCCTGCTGCAGATTTGTTTTCTACGAGACCCGGCCAACACGCACAGGTGGCTTTTCGATTCTGTTAGGGTCAGCAAGAATAAGCGGCCTCTTGTTTACGGCTGAAGAATATACACATACATATACATTATTATATCTTTGCAAAAACGCTTCAAAGATTCAAAAGATTTTGCAAAAACGCTTTTCATCTCAGCCGATTTTTGCACAAACTTGCATTCATATAAATTTAACTAATTAAACACTTCATGCATACCTTACTGAAAACAGGGAACCGACTTGAAGGGGATGTATCTTTTTTTCCATCACCGTCTTCTCATCAAGTTGCATCTCCTTTTCGGACCCATTATTTACCTAATAAAATTAACCAATTCAATGGCACCATGTCGAAGTTGGCGGTGAACACACCCCCGATCTTACCCAAAAAAAAAAAAAAAAAAAAAGAAAAATAAGGAAGTATATTAGGTACCTGATCGGCTTTAGTTGTTACAACTTCGGAAGCATTATTAGGTATCGATCTTTCGAATCTCGTTGACCGATACTTCCTTCTCATGTATTGCCAAGGTAGTAGCGGCCTCTTCACCAATCTGTTGTACCTTATTATTACCCCCTTTAGAAATGACATCCTCCATTATCTTCACTTCTTCTTCGGAAAGCTTACCTCCGACATTCGGCTTTAGTAGTACGGATGCCATTAATCAAGTCGCTTGCCAAGAATGTAATGTGTCGGCAATTTTTATCCCAACAATAACATGTGAATTGAACTTAAATGAAAATAATAGAATAAATGTTACCATGTCGGCGTTCTCGGACTTAGTCTTCCTTTTCTTCTTTATCTGGGCAATTTTCCCATAATATTTCGTTACTCCAACCAGTAACGGGACGCCCCTCAAACGACCCGGATGTTGGTCGGCCGATCGCTCTAGCAAGAACGTCATTACGACCACCGGGAGTGAATTTCCCTTCTTCTACCTCTTTCAATACGTTATCCTATAATATATTAAATAAACTTCAAATTATATTTGTGACTAAAATAATAAAGTTAGTAATGAACTCGTCTTAATAAAATAATGCTTACTATGTTGGCCAAAACTTCCACATCGTATTTGTCATGCGACGATAGGGATCCTTTAGGCGTGTGCCCATGTTTATAAGTTACATGTCGATCCACCTCTTTCACTCCCTTTGCCACCTACACATTAACATGGTAACATTTATACACGTAAATGTGTATCAATGCAAGTCCAAGTGTGATTAAAAAATAAAGTCTCACAGGGCAATAATGCATGCTACTTACGAGGTCCTCTTCTATCTTTTCAGAACCGCCTCGAGAACCATAGAATTTCCCCTTCTTGCATGAAATGTTAGCACGATTTCTTTTGCTAACGGCCTTCAAATAATTATATAAAAGCGCAAGTAGATGAGATAATAAAAAGATTATATAAAGGACTCATTAATTAAAAAAATGATAGGTAAATCGTTAAAAGGCGAGGATATTTAACCGGAAACTTCTCAGTAGTTCTCATCTTTTTGAAAAGATCCCATTCTTCCTGCTTGATGGTGGGACACTTGTTTTCCGGTGGGCTCTTACGCATCTCCCCGTTGCCTTGTCCACATACAACCAATCCCTAGCAACGCCACACTTCCACCGCTACTGTGGACATCACCGCCTTATGCATTAAATACTCATCATGACTTTCATCGGGTATAATAAAGCCTTTCTTTATACGAGCCAAGTATAACTCCGCCAATTTTGGATTCAAACTTTTAACATCCTCTAAATGGATAGGCACAAACTGTCTTGTGCAAGCACCATCCAACCGGAGAAAAGACCCGCATTTGGACCGTGAGGGAAACCCTTCTCACTCCATGTTATTTCGAACGGTACTTTTAGCGGCTATAGCGCAAGGACTTTCTTGCACTTCGTAGCACCCCTCTCACCAGGCTTATTATCACCAGGCTCATTATTCTTTTGACTTCTTTTACGTTTTTCACCCATGATAATCCTAAAAACCAAATATGAATGATATAGTTGGATATGAACAACTTAACAACGTACATGCAGAGTATTATCTAAAACCCTAAACCCTAATAGGAATGAAAACTTAAAACAACAGATTGAGCTTCTAAAATCCTAAACCCCGATAAGAGGAGTAAAGTAGATGATGCGGGATGATAAAGATAACAAAGAAGACGAAAAACAAACAAATGCATGAAAAAAGAAACAAGATGATCGTCTTAAAACCCTAATGACGAAACACAAAATTAAAGTGAACATACCTGTTGATGATGATGATAAAGAGAACGAGCGGGATGATAAGGGAAGGCAACGGAATCGGGCTTTAAGGCGGGCGACGAGAATGTAAAAAGCGAGGAAGAGAGAAGGATTAACACAGGATACCAACGGTTGGAGTAATAATGTTGTGTGTGTTAGTTTGTGTATGGCATTTGGATGGGTTTCTATATTAGTTTTTATTAAGACAAACTATTAACAACGGGTGCTCAAAGCAGAACCGTTGTTATATGTTAATAACAACGGGTCAATAAAAGTCAACCGTTGTCAAAACTTTATTACAACGGTTAAAATATACCCGTTGTAATATAGTTTCACCAAATTTGCGCCAAAATGAAATATGTCAAAAAAATAATTGACAACGGGTAGAGGTACTACACCCGTTGTTGAAAGTATTAACAACGGGTAATTTAAATATAACCGTTTTTATTGTTGAACCTCTTTTTTTTTTTAAAAATTACTGTAATTCCATTCTGTCCAAACTGTAACAATACATTATTCAGCAATTTCAACACCAAAGCATCCACATCTAATAATAAGATCAAGAAAATAAGACAACTTACACCAAAGATGCATGCATCTTGTATGTGTCACGATGAACTATCTCAGGATCGGGGCGTTTCTTGGATGTCATAGTTTCTTCGTTAACCCAAATACCTTCACCATGGTCATCACGCATATAGATGCTTTCAGTGTCCTCATGATCAGTGTCAACATCGTCGAAATAAGATACAGTGGTAGACTGATCCATTCCCTCAAAAACGACATCCTGATCATCATCATCATTATCGGATGGACTACTCCTTCTTTTCCTTATAGACAGTACAACTGACCACTTCTTATCCATAGGATCGGTGACATAGAACACTTGTTTAGCTTGGGATGCCATTATGAAAGGATCATCCTTATTATTGCCAACCTTACCCCAGATTGACCAACGTAAATCCCATCTTATCCTTTCGGACACAATGGATGTTGTTATCAACCCAGTTACATCGAAACAAAGGCATTGTGAAATCAATGTAATCTAGTACCAATATTTCTTGAATAACACCATAATAAAGGCATTTTCCCCAAATAGGCTTTTTATCTTTTGAAGTAGCAAAGTGCATTGCCTCAAATTGTAACTCACACCACTATTTTGCATTGTGCTCACCTCATCTTGCTCGCGGGTGTAAAAAGTATATCCATTAATGGCAAAACTGTTGTAAAAGGTGACCCTGGCATTTGGACCTAAACCAAGACGTAGTAACCTAGGAGAGATGTCATCACCAGTTTGATCAGTACACTTTAAGACAATATTCCTAAACCACTCTGGAAACGTCTTCGTATGCTCGTTCGCAATCCACTTCTCGGTCTTGTTTTGGTGATCGTATTTGAGCTCATCTTTGTGTTGTTGAATATAAGGTTGCACCTCATCTTCGTTGTTTAGCACATACATGTGTGCTAAATGCAACATTTCACGTGTCACAATTTTTTCAACCCGGCCCCTAATACCTTTTTTGGTCATCCAGTCACTATGACGATTCTTAGGAACGCCAATCAACTCCTCAGGGAGAGATGAGCGTAACAATATGAAAGAGCTTCGTCTAAAATAGCGCGTTCAGCAATACAACCTTCCGGACGATACCGATTAGATGTATAGTCCTTGTAGACTTTCATCAATCTTTCGAAAGGATCTTTGGTATCTCAAGTACACGGGCCCAAGGTACAAAATCTCCCTAACCAAGTGAATGGTCAGATGAATCATGATAGTGAAGAAAGAGGGTGGAAAATACATTTCCAACTGACAAAGAGAGGTTACAACGAGGTCATGCAATGAATCCGCGTCATCGGGATCGATGACTTTCTCGCATATGGATTGGAAGAAGAGACAGAATCTAGTTATAGCATATCTTACCTTTTCAGGTAAAATGGACGAATAGCCACGGTAGTAATTGTTGCATCAAAGTGTGACAATCATGTGACTTTAACCCGGTGAGTTTTAGGTCTTGCATCGACACTAGGCTTTTGATGTTCGACGAATAACCATGTGGCACTTTAATTCCATTCAAGCATGCACAGAACTCTTTTCTCTCATTCCGTGAAAGGGTAAAAGTCTTTGGCGGTAAAAATGTACGATTACCTCTCTTCGTGGTGCCAACTCTAGCCTAATACCCATCATTTTCATATCTTCCCTAGCTGCGGCGTTATCCTTTGTTTTACCGGGAACATTCGGAAGGGTATTGATAATATTATCACAGACATTTTTCTCAATGTGCATGAAATCGAGGCAATGCGACCTCCAGTCGAGGCCAATATGGAAGTTTATCAAAAAATATGGATCTTTTCTTATACCCACGAGTAGACAATTTAGAGCCGCTCTTCTTCCCATAATCTATCTCAATATGCTTTACTTTCTGATAAACTTCATGCCCACTCAAAATTCTAGGAAGTTGACGAAGTTCTTGTCTTCCATTGAATGCTTTCTGCATCTTGCGATAACAATGGTCATGAGACAAGAACCTCCTATTTCCCATATACACATACTTACGAGAAGACTTCAAGTATTCGGACTCGATATCCTCCCCACACAATGGACAAGCCTCTTTCCCATGAACTGTGTGCCCGGAAAGGTCGCCATAAGTAGGATAGTCGGTTATTGTACACAATAACATCGCTCTCAAATTGAAAGTTTCGTTCTTATATGCATCAAATACTTCTATCCCACTATCCCACAACAATCGCAAATCATCTAGAAGAGGTTCCAAATATACATCTATATCATTTCCAGGTTGTTTAGGGTCGGAAATTAACAACGACAACATCAAATACTTTCTTTTCATGCACACATATGGAGGTAAGTTATAAATAGCCAACACTACTGGCCAAGTACTATGTTGGCTACTCATGTTTCCGTGTGGGTTCATTCCATCAGTGGACAGCGCTAGACGTAAGTTTCTAGGTTCATTGCCGAACTCGGGATACTTAGCGTCGAACGATTTCCATTGCTTACCATCTCCCGGGTGTCTTAGCTTTCCATCATTTATTCTTCCTGTTTCATGCCAAGTTAACATTTTTGCATCATCGGGATTCGCATAAATCCTTATGACTCTTGGTATCAATGGAAAATACCACAACACCTTAGCGGGGATCCCTTCCTTATCCTTATAACGCCACTCCAAACATTTAGGGCAATTGGTTAAGTTTTGATATAATTTCCGATACAATATGCAATCATTTGGACATGCATGTATTTTCTCATATTTCATACCCACTCCTCTTATTAGTTTTTTCGCCTCATATGTCTTAACGGGTAGAACATTACCATCAGAAAGCAACTCCTTTATTAAGGCTAAAAAACTAGTGAAACACGTGTCACTCACCCCATTTGCCCCCTTGATATTATACAACTTCACCACAGCCGACATTTTTGTGAACTTACAACCAGGATAAAGAGGTGCTTCAGACTCACACAACTTCTCATACATGTTGTTAAGGTTATCCCAATTACTAGTGTCATCACCTACATCTTCAAAAGCAATGGACTCATCATCATTCTCTTCATTATCTATAGACCCAACATTCAACTTCTCTACTTCCAACTCTTCCAACTCAAAAAACTCGGCAAACTCAGGATCATCAGTTAGCCTTTCGTGTACCTCAACATCATCTTCTTCAGAGTTATTCTCTTCCTCTAATGATTCCCATGAAAAATCCAATGTGTATAGGATCGACTAAATCTCCACTTTTCTAGGTGTATTTTAACGTCCAGAAAAGCCATATAGCTAATATTACCACATCTTTCACAAGGACATGCAATACTAGAAGAACCATTCAAATTGTTCGAAACGAATTCATAAAATTCAGCTAAACCATCCTTGTAGGTGCGGTCACTCATATTTGCATCAATCATCCAAGTTCGAGTCATTATTCTACATTCGTAATAATAGGCAACTAATTCAGAAAATACAATAATAGGCAAACAAATAAACGAAATTCAGGAAAGCAATTAAGCTAAATTATCAACAAATTAGATAATAACCCAAAAAATCCTATATCTAGTTATAATAAGCGTTGCTAAGAAACATATATATACCTGATTGATAAACACGCGCGATGAGGGAGAGAAGACGTGACAACAGTGACGGAGATGAAGACAGAGAGACGATCAGGGAGGAATGGAGGATGATATAGCTTGATATTAGCTTGTGTTTGTGTTTGTGTTTGTAGCGTATAGCAGAATAAAGCAATATGTTGTTCTTAAGATTTTCATAATATTAATAACAACGGTTATTGAGATTACAACCGTTGTTAAAAAGTATTAAAAACGGGTTCTAATATAACCGTTGTGATTACTTTTCACTAATTTGGCGCCAAACCATTAACAACGGTTAAAATTTAACCGTTGTTATTAGTTTTTTCATTAACAACGGTTGTTTAAGTATGACCCGTTGTTAAAACAAATAACAACGGCTAACAACACATAACCGTTGTAATTAAGTTTGGTAAAATTCGCGGAATAAATTCTACAACGTGTTTTGATGATTTTCGTGAATAAGCGTTGTTAAAGGGCCGTTGTGGTTGCCTGTATTTGTAGTAGTGGCCTTTGCTGAACATCACGATTATTTTGTGAAATTTTGCAACTTACTGCACTTTTATTTGAGCAATATTCATTCAATAATTGGGGATTATGTCTAGGCATGATAGGGGATTTTGATTTCAAGGATTTTTTCGGGGTGTTATGGTATTGACATGTCTAGTGCTTTGTTGATTTTATTTGATGGATTTATATATCATGTATTTGTTGAAATCAAATTGGGGTTTTGGCAGTGGTAGACTGGTAGTGGTGTAGGGTGTTATTGTCTTTTTGTGTGAGGATTGCAAGAGATTTTGGGCATTTTTTAGGAGGAAATGAATTGATAATAGGGGAATGAGATGAAGATCAGGGCATGCTTATTGCTTACCTGAAATCAACTCAAGACTTGTACTTTCCTCTTGTTCTAACAGGTGGTATGGCGGACGACGATTATGGAAGAAATCGAAGATGAGTGGAGATAGGTGTTACACTTGTTAGTGGTGGTTGATTGTTAAGTGTAGATCGTGGAGGTTTGTTCCAACGTATTTTTCCGGTGGTGAAGGTAGGGTGTTGAGATTTGGCGGCAGAGTGGTGGTTGGGTTGGTGGAGGGTGAAGCGTGAAGGGTAGAACAATTATGGAGGAAGGTGAAGTTAATGGAAAATAAGGAATGACGTATTGCTTTTTACCTAAAAATAATAAGGGTGACCTGTTCTTCAGGTTGCCCGTCTACCAAGAGTGTTATGGGAAGAATGGTGGATAGGATGGATTTAATTGGAATTACTGATAGGATGGAGTGATATTTGCAGGGCACCTATAGGATGGATTATTCCTATGAAATAATCCTATAACTTAACCTGACTTGTTTAAATCATTTGTTTTTGAACAACTCAAGCTGTTCTTACTCAATTCAGGTAGCTTATTTAAGCCGAATGAAATGTTTAACCCAGAATGACATATTTAACCTAAACGGCCTATTCAACTTCTTTTAAATCTAAGATGACTTAATCAAAGTGTGAAGTAAAAAAAAATTAAATAAAAATGTGAAGAAAAAACTAAATTATTTCCTCTTTTAAATGTGCGGGTAAAAAAAGAGGTTGGATTTCAACATGTCATATGGGTTAAACGGGTTAACATGTTAATCGATCCTCATTTCAATCCAGTCATAAAATAAACGGGTCATTTAAATATGTTCGTGTTATAAGACCCCAACCCAACCACCCTAACCCGACCCATTTAACTGTCATGTCATATTCTATCGACTCAATTACTTAAATGAGTTAAATTATCTCATCCCAAGTCCGTTAAATTTATGTCGTATTTGTATATAGTTATCGAGTCATTTACTATTTGCCAACACTAATTAATTCACCAGTAGAGATCACCTGTCCCACTTTTATGTCACATCTTGTGTCTCATTTCTGTAAGATCTTGACACATCACACTTGAAATAATAAAAATGGTAATATTATATATCAAAGTGCTAATGTGTCATTAGGAGAGGTAATGGAACACAAGATGGACATGAAATGAGATAGAGGATTTGCTCTCTTAATTCACTCACTGAAAAGGTTGATGTATTAACAACGATGTTAAATCTATAATTAATGAATTAACAACGATGTTAAATCTATAATTAATTTGATTTAGAAACAAACCCAAACTAATTGATGTGCCTAGGCTGACTTTTATGGAGTTGCTATTAATTTATGCAGGTTGGGTAGCTTGCTGCTTAATGGGAGTTTGGATTTACACTGATTTTGGAAAGGTGGATGACGGTCCATCCTTGATTTTTCCACTAATCATTAGTATTTTTTTTTGTCTTTTTTTGTAAGTTGACACATTTTAGTCATGTAAATTTTAGATAGAAACATTAAAGAAAATAATAACAAAAATGATATTTAACTCAATTTGAAATTTAATTGTAAATTTATTATAATTAATATTTTGTATTAATCGGTGGAAAAGAAAAGTTCATTATAATCCAGATGTAGATATAAGATAATGAAAGCTCAATAACAGATATGTTATAATAAAAGCCTAATTATAGCCAAATTAATTTAGGCGGGAAAATTATGAGAACTCTTATTCTGTTAGTATAAGGGGGGATGCAAGTTAAAAGAATATTAGCACATCCCTTTTTAAATGGTATAGAATTATATATTGTATGAAATTATTTAGTATGGTCCAGTTGTAGATATATGATATTATGAAGCCCATTTATAGCTTATGTCGAAAATGACCCAGTTGTAGATATGATGTTATGAAACCCATTTATAACCTAATTCATTTAAGCGGGAAAACTTTAGAAATCTCTTATTCTTTTAGTTTAAGGGAGATGCATGAATGGATTAATATATAAAATTTTTGGATTTAATTTATAGAGTAATTTGAACCAATGAGTAGGTTATACAACCTGTTGTATGCAGTTGTATGATGCAGAATCTGAGCTGTGTATTAAAATTTTCGAGTTTTGTTTAGAAGAATCTGAGCTATGTTGTAAAGTTTTTGAACTCACACACTTAAACAAAAATAAATAAACTCTTACAAAACTCAAAAAAATTACACATAAGCTCAGATTAATGTATAGGGTTGTACAATGCTTATTATACAACTGGTTGTATAGTATTATTTGTGAATTTGAACCAATGTTATATTTTATTAATCCGACCCCTTAAAATTTGTCATCCTGGTAGTTGAGATCACCTTCTCCACTTTTATGTCCCATCGCTTTAACATCTTGACACATCACACTTTAAATGATAGAAATGACAATAATATATAATAAAGTGTTTATGTGTCATTAGGAAAAATGACGAGACATGAAATGAGATAGATGATCTCTATTGAGGATATTCTATAAGAGATCACGATGGTAAAGTCGTTTTGTTGGGAGCAAACAAATGCGGATCCAATAGTATCCTCGTTGCGGAAGCTTTCGCTTTAAAAGAAGGTATTTTAGCAGCTAAATACTTAGGAATCTTAAAGTTAATTGTGGGGGGTAATAATTTATGTGTTATTAACTCAATTCGAGGTACTTGACAAATTCCTTGGGAAATTTCTAGTATTATCAAGGATGTGAAATTAGACCTTCATTTTTCCGATGAAGTGATAATTAAACATTGCTTTCGTGAAGCCAACAAGGTTGCTGACTTCATGGCTACTATTGGACATTCATGTCCAGCTCTTTCGAGGTGGTTTGATAGCCGGTGGCTTCAACTTACTCCCTCATTCGAAAGGATGAGATAAGTTGGTCATACCCTAGAGGATCAACCTAATTTCCTTACCTAATAAAAAAAAAAGATGATCTCTACTGCATCATGACATGGTATGCAAGGTTTTGCAGTTATTAATACCATTTTAAGGGGTCAGATTTTTTTCTAGGTAAACCATAGCTTTATTTGGTTATCATTAAAAGCTAACATAAGATCAAAATGTCGGATGATACCAGATCTGACAAACAGATCGGATTGTATTAGATTTGTATTCGTATTACATGTAAATAGATTATGAACTCTTCAACCCAAACCAGATCCAATTAAGCACGCTAGGAACAAAATTTAGAAATAAACATAATGTAGAGTATAACACTTGAGAAAGGAATTGTAGGACCAATAAAAAAGGATAGTAAACTTCGACTCATAATTAAGGACGGAGTCAGGATTTGAAAACACGTAGGGCTAGATTTTAAAGTATAATTTTTTTTTAGGTTCAAGATAGTGACAAAGCCAATATTTGTAACTTGGGGGGAGAAATTGATAATGTATAAGCTTGATATGGAGTCTAAAATGGATTTCTAATCTGTACTTTCGACTTGGAATAATTTTCTAGTTTATTTGGTCAATCATGTACTCCCACCGCACATTTGTTTTCACCCTATTTCTATAATATATGTGAGGAATATTTTATTAAATGGGGTGAAAATAAGTGTGTGGAGGGAGTAATATAGATGATTAAAAAATATAATATGATAAAAAGTAAACATTTAGCCAATTTAACTAGATGTTTAAATTTAAACAAATTCTAAATATGGTCTTATCTTAAACAGATTCGAGATTTGTTTATATAACAAAATTAACTTAAAATAAATAATTACTTAATATGGTCTTACCGTAAATATATTCAAGAGTTTTTTCATATAACAAAGTTAGCTTGAAATAAATACAGAATATATGATACACTCATTTAACAAACTAAATTTAGAAATAGGACAATTAATTTAGAATAAAATATGGGAAAAAAGATGGGTAAAGTTCCTTCTTACTCAAGTACACCCAGAAATAATTTTGCAATAGAATCGAACCCACACCCTCACAATACCTCCCTTTTGCTTTGCTTTAGAAATTATCTTCCAACCAACTTAGCCACTTGACTGATTTAAAAAATTGTGCAAGTCAAAATTATTTATCGTAAAAGTATATGGGGCTATATATAGCTCATATAGCCCATACAAATATACAATGGCTCCGCCCCGGCCTGCTCCTAATAGATTAACTTATGAACGAAACATGGCGGGCGCCATTTGAGCTTAAGTTTCTTACAATTGTAATCTTACACACATCTTCAAAAGATTCACTACAATCTTAATTATCTCAATTAACGATTGGCTACATATTATCTTTTTTTTTTTTTTTTGAATACCAAGGTAATTTGTAACCGACATTTGTTGATCAGACGGTCTTTATTTAATACTCCCCCAGTACCAGACCAAATGTAACATTTACTATAAACGGACGTACCACACCAAAGGTAACATTCCTTATTTGGCCCACAACATTACCAATTTATCCTTATACCCATTTGATATTTACACAAAATGTCATTACATATCCCACCTACTAACCCACACTTAAACCCACAATTACATACCCCACCTATTTTTGTCCCTCTTTACCCTTACTTTTTCCACATTTTCTTAAATACTCCACTTTTCCCTACGTTACCTTTAGTGTGGTACGGAGGAAGTAAATAAACTATCGAGCATTAATAGACTGATAGTAATCAAGTAAACACAATTTGGTTGTCTAAATTTCTACTTTTTATTGTTTATCTCAAGATCCATGCAAAAGCCATGATCGATTATGTCTACTTTTATTATAATAAATGTTTACCTTTTTATATTTTATTTCAAGATCCGCCACTAAAACAATGGCGGAATCATAAATGTAGGGAAGACTTAAGAAACACACGTAGGGGTCCCTAAAGGGGAGTACTCGTAATTGATACAAGTATTAGGTGGATGTGAACCTATTAGAAAGGCATGGTCGGTCATGCCCACTTTTGTAGTTGGTATTTCCACCCTAAGTTATCCCTTAATCATGAAAACAAACAAAGTACCCTTCTTCAATCATTTCTCTAGTTTGGAATGTAGGCCAATCTTTTTTAATAAGGGAATTAAAATGAAAAATGGTTTGTTTTTTCGCACAAATACTTTTGTAATGCGGCTTTATATAATATTATTATGAAATAAAAACTTCTACGGAGTAATAGCTAATTTTAGCCATTGATATGGTTATATTTAGATTCGTTTTACATTATTTTTGTGTAAAATTATCTTACACAAGACTAATTATATTTTCTTAAATATAATCAACATTATTTTTATTTTTACGGATATGTGAAAAAAGTGAAAGTTATTAGCTATCGGATCCACCTTAAGAGGAATTAGAATCATCTGTCCAAGGAATTAGGGTCATTTGTCCAATTTTTATGTCCCATTTTGTGTCCACCATCTTAATAAGTTGAGTTCCTTTTAACCTCCATAACTTTGGGCAATTGTGAGATTAAGCCCATAACTTATAAATGTAGTAATTAGACCCTATTACTTTGACAAAAAGTGAAATCTAACTCAAATTTTCTTTTCAACATAAATCATATCATATCATTTTATATATAAGCTCATTGTACATTAAATAATTATTAACATTGTAAAAGTATTTATTTAATTTATTAACACAATTTTTAGGATATTTTTATTATTTTTTTATTAATTTTATTATAATTCACATACATATGAGAGAGTACGTTTACAAGTTTATTTAATTCATTCAAATATCTAATGTGTAATAAATTGCATACACAATTTTAAATTTTTAGTAACTATTATTCTATACTTATAAATTGTATTGATGAATGAAATTTGAATTTTTTGGTACAATTTTTGTTGAAAATAAAAAATTGGGTTGAATCTCACTTTTTATTAAGGTTATGGGGGCTAATTACTACATTTATAAATTATGGGGTCTAATCTCACAATTACTAAAATTGTGGGGGCTAATCACCACTTCCGTATTTCCTTTTAGTACAGCTCTATTAAATTCATTTCAGATCAGTTCAATTTTGACAAATTTTATTCAATAGAATAGGCCTAAGATTATGCAAAATGGATACATCTAAGATTCGGTGGGTAGACAACCGGGTCAACCCGCAAGCATGACTTCATATTATCTGATTGTGTAAACCCGACTCGACTCGATCCGACCCAATAAGCACGAAACTCTAAGTGAACTCACGGACGGAGTCGATTCATCCGTAATTATCAAGCAAAACTCAGGGTAGCATCAATTTGGCCAAGATAAGTTTTTCTCCTCTAAATTCTTCACTTTTCCTTTAATTTATTTGTTATGCAGTAGCTGCTTTTTATATGCATGTCCCTAATTTCTTACTCAAAAGTATGGCTTTCAAGTTTAGAAATGCCTTTTTTTATTCTCTGTGAGTTATATTTTAATCAAGGCAAACAAATGATTGAAACGGAGAGAATATTATGTATTTAATCAAGATTATAAGTAGTGGGTTTGATCCGTTTAAGATTAAGACGGATAGTTTACATCTTAAATGAGAATTTGTGAATTTCTCATATGTTTCTTCATAACTCTGATATGAATTGATGGATGAAAATGCTGTTGATGATTTAAGTGAATCATCAATTCATTTGAGTATAGTCGGGATTCATCCGTAGTCAATGTAATCTCGGAACGCTACAATGTGAGCTCAGGAGTGTGGGTCCACAATCACATACTCCCTCCGTCCCGGTTATTTGTTGTCCTTTGGTTTTGGCACAAAGACCAAGGAAAGAGGAGGAGGCCAACAATTGACCGAGACACCCAAAATGAAATAGAACAACAAATGACAGGGACGGGACGGAGAGAATATGTTGGAATATATAAACCCACATGTGAGGTTGTCCACATTGTTAGAGAAAGAGAGATTGGACTAGTTTATAACCAAGGGGCTATTCCTCCCGTAGCCAATTGGTTTAAGGATGAAACCTCCCTTGTGTTATCGAGTGGTCCGTCTCTCTTCCGTTTGGGTGTGGCCCGATCCGTTTGCATGTTCTAACAACATAAATGGTTTTCGGGTTTACAGGTTTTTGGACAAAATGATGTGATAGTCTTATATCCTAGGAGAAATTTCGTGAAACCCAAGGCAAATGTAACTATGTAAGGGTCGCTTTAAATTCAAAGGAAAGCCGCGGTTTCTACATGATTTTATCATTAACCAAGTCGTACGTTCACTTGCCTAATGCCTATGCATTCCGGTGCAATGGCCACCTTCACAGACTTTCCAACAAATGCAGTGTTCCGGAAATATGTGTAAAATATTACAGTTAGTGGTGATTAGAATAACATTGTGATTTCCCTTTAGAGATTATGTTCTAGAGAATATAAGTCCATTCAAGATTGTTTATATAGATTTAATTTCGTCTTGGCATCCTGTAAATAGGATCCTCCCCTACATCAATAATGTGAAGCTTTTTAATCCTGATTTTGTTTAGTTTATCCTTTCTTTTAAGTGATTTCCTCATACATGAAGTTCTATTGTTTGTTGGTGTGTGCCGTGTGTCGTATGTAGTATGGTTGATGGCTACTTTTGAGTAGAAAACTGGGGTTTTAATCTAATCAAGGGTGCTACTCTTTCATAAAGTCCACTTTCAATGTCAAAGGACTCCTTTCTAATGAGAATTGCATTAGCCACCTCCCCTTTTCACGACGAACAATATTTACTCACATTTTATATATGGAACCTTTCAATTCATTTGTATTTTGTACGGTTCATCTTAGCCTACACCGACTATTTTGGGACCAAGGCATCGTATAAATACTGAGCTCGGTAACATGAGACAGCCATAAACCAACTCTGTAATAACGGTGTTGTTAACAATGTCAAATGGCAGTGTAACTTCTACCAATGTGGTCCCACAGTCAGAACCACAAGATATCCAGCTCCGAAACCACAATATGTGTCATGGCCATGGTGCTTATGTGGATAGGAATGGGGAGGATGCTCATGATGTCGGTTCACTGTCAGCATCTGTTGTGTCGTTGATGGATGCTGTAGTGAAGGTTTTTTGTGTTCATACAAGGCCAAATTTCTCGCGTCCCTGGCAAATGAAGAGGCAGACCAGCTCTTCAAGTACCGGGTTTATAATTGGAGAGAAGAGGATTCTGACGAATGCTCATTCTGTGAAATATAATACTCATGTCAAGCTCAAGAAGCGGGGTTCTGACACCAAGTATGTAGCTACTGTTCTTGCCATTGGGAATGAATGCGATCTCGGTATGATCTTTGTTCATTTAACAAATCCTGCTGTAGAAAATACAATATTTATCCTGTTTTTATTGCCTAGTAAGCTGATGTGGCCGTATCTCGTTTCTTGAGTTTACCTGATGTTTTCTATGCTTATGAATTTTTCAGCTCTGCTTACTGTCAGTAATGATGAGTTCTGGCGAGGAGTTTCACCAGTGGAGTTCGGGAAGCTCCCAACGCTACAGGACGGAGTGACAGTTGTCGGCTACCCAATCGGAGGGGATACCATCTCTGTGACCAGTGGAGTGGTTTCGCGAATAGAGATTTTGTCTTATGTTCATGGCTCCACTGAGCTACTTGGCCTGCAGGTTAAAGATGCATATACATGTTAACGGGTCCATTACTCCATTGAGCTATTAATCTTTGACCCTAATCCTAAATTTACGGGTCGTTTCAGGTTTGAGTCTCTAGGTCATAGGTTCATGATTTCGGGTTCCTAACCTGAAATAATAGTTCAGTTCAGGTTTGTGGGTCGAGTCAGCTTTTGATAGGTGTATATCATGATTAATCACGGTCGTTTGCTGTAATATTTATTACTTTTTTTTGGTCCTCAATGTAGATTGATGCTGCCATAAACTCTGGCAATTCTGGTGGACCTGCCTTCAACGACAAGGGCAAGTGTGTTGGCGTAGCATTTCAGTCATTGAAAGATGGAAATGTGGAGAATATTGGTTATGTTATACCTACACCTATTGTGTTGCATTTTATCCGTGATTATGAAAGGAATGGAGCATATACTGGTAGGTTAATGACGAATAAACTTGATAAATGTCTGATCGTGCGATGTCTGACATGTATGATTACTGTTATTCAGGTTTCCCAATTCTTGGAATCGAGTGGCAGAAGTTGGAGAATCCTCACACACGCATGGCAATGGGGATGAATTTGGATCAAAAGGGTATACGTATCAAACTTGTCGAACCTACTTCTCACGAGTCCAAGGTTTTACAGCCATCCGATGTTATTCTTAGTTTTGATGGGGTTGATATTGCAAATGATGGAACAGGTACCTAATCTTATCTTAGTATTGTTGTTTGCTAATTAACTGTATTTTTTATGTTGTATTCAATTGCCGTTTCAGGAAATTTTATTTGACGAGAAAATATTTCATTAATTTTAATAATTTGGAAATTCAGTTGACGCGCTAAAGTATTGGTTTTCTTGTGTGGGTGTTATATAACGAGAAATAATTCCGTTACATAAGCATTTTTATACTCTGAATGGAGTCTAGCTAAAATCTATGTATTTGTTGATAAGTTCCTTTCAGGCACGGGGAGCGTATAGGCTATAGTTACCTCATTTCTCAGAAATACATCGGAGATAATGCTGAAATCAAGGTGCTACGCAATTCAGCGATGTACAAATTCAACTTCGAACTTGGCACTCACAGGAGGCTCATTCCAGTGCACTGGGAGGGTAGAGCTCCCTCCTATTACATAGTTGCAGGGTTTGTTTTTACAACTGTCTCAGTCCCGTATCTCCGTTCAGAGGTTCGACTTTGCATTGTTTTATCCTGCAGTATCCCCTGTATTCTCTTAAATTCAGTTTCTACACATAATTGTATCCTGTTTTCTGAATTTCTGCTTTTCGGGTTGAAATTCTGACAGTATCGAGATGAGAATGATGCTCCAGTCAAGATTTTGGACAAACTGTTGCATTCAATGGCGCAATCAAAAGATGAAGAGCTTGTTGTTATATCACAGGTTCCGAATCTCCCATTACATCAAACAACAAAAATGTTCTTTATTGTTATTAGGTTGATTTAATCTTTGCTTGGCTTGTTCTTTATTGTTAATAGGTTCTTGCAGCTGATATTAACATCGGATATGAAGATATCGTCAACACTCAGGTACGATTTATCTTTCTCTGGAAGTAATAATGTATAATACCTTGCTCAAGTGTTTCTGATACGAAAGTTAAGAACTTCCGTTAATTCGCGGAAGCAACACAATACTCGTTACCTAAATTGATCACAAATTCCAGAATACCCAGCAACCCCGAGTACCAACGATAACTAATGAACACAAGGATGATATTTGCCCGATCTAGACCTATAGATCGTTCAATGGTGATTGTTATTCAAGACCTATTGAATAGCAATCGTGTTAATGCCCGAACGCGTCAAGCAAGAACGATTTTGGATCAAACGCGCCAATCCGATTCATCAATTTGCACACAGCAAAAATACTAGGGTTTTCTTATTTCAATCATACGTTCTTTTTCTGAGAAGCTAATTACAATCCCTTATACAGGCTGAGCAAACCCGACTCAAAACAGCCAACTAACACACGCCCTAACACACGCCCTAACTGACCAAATAAAATAATTCCGACTTTCCTAAAGCTAATAGGACTAACTATTGCAAACTGAAATTAGGAAATAACTTAAACTAACTTATTCTGCAAATTTAGGAAATAACATAATAATTATTCTAAATTCTAATAATAATAATATTTAACTCGGACGATATTCATTCCATTTCCGAGCTTGAGCCTTCAATCCATGATTCATGAGCTGAAACGTGAGATGTGTTGTTAATAGGCTCAACATTGTCATTTGAGCTAGCCATTTCTGGATAAGTTTCAAATTAGGTACTCACTCGAAACTAATCGATAATGCTGAGGCAGAAATCGAGTCGTACATGAAATTGGACAGAATGTAGGAGTTTAATAGGATTTGGTTTGTGAAAGTTGTTTAATTTGTTTTTGGGATCTCACCGTTAAACAAGATTCATTGTTCTCAAGCTTTAGAGTAGGAAGTAGCAGTCACTAGTCAGTCAACACAATTTTCAACACTTGTCTTGAACGGCATTCATAAAAATCATAATAATACCATAATCTGCATTTTTTTTTGGTTCAAATGAGTGCACTGTTTCCCGTGGTGAAATAGAACCCCTAACTTCATAATTGGGGTAAGAGAGCTCTTACCACTTAAGAGTTAACTCTTGTTCTCATAATCTACATTTGAGGATCCAAGACTCTCCATTCTCTTTGCCGTACCCACCAAAAAACCATAGCCCTCAATAACACGAGAGAACTAGGGCTGAGCAAAACTACACGATACGGTTTTATTATACGTATCCGATACGCTATACGAATTTAATTATACGAATTTTCGGATATCCGATACGAATTTCCGGATATCTGATACGAATTTCTGGATATCCGATATGGTTCTTTAAAAACCGTATCGGATAAGGATCGGCAAAATATTATACCGGATATACATTATTCGATACGGTTGCCTTTTTTCTAGAATAAAATATTAAAAAATATATATACATAAATCACAAAATATAAAATATCCAATATATGTTGATAATTAAACCTTATTAGTATTAAACTTTATTAGTATTAAACTTTATTTACTCTTATAACTTTTTAACACACTTTAAAACTACTAAAAAAAATCAACAATCACACTAAAAAAAAAAAAATATTAAATTACATAAGTGGGGCTGAAAACCGGATACCAGATATACGGAAAAACCGGATATACGGTTTCCGTATATACGGAAAAACCGTATTGGATAAGGACACTAAAAAAGGAGATTTAAAAAACTGGAAAACCGTATCGGATATCCGGTTTTGCTCACCCCTAGAGAGAACAACGATCAACATGAACTCCACATAATTAAAATTTCGGTTTTAGTAATAAGTCTTCTCTAAGGTGGTATTTTAATTAGATCTGGTAAAACTAACATGACCTAAATAACCCTACCCGCATCCAAATTGACCCGACCTTATTCAATCCGACCAAAATGTTTATCATCACATATTGTCCGTTATCCGTCCTCAAATAACTTGAGATGAGAATAACCCATCTCAAATGACCTGAACCCAAATTCTTGGCAACTCGAATTGACCTGACCCGAACTCAATCCGATTGACTCATTTGTCAGGTCTAATTACACATTTACAGGTTTACACTACCTTTGCGAATACGTATTAATTGTGTAATAACTTGTTAAAAAATCAAATTTATACAGGAGTAACTTTAATATCATTTATTATAACAAAAATTATTAAAACAAACTTAATTTTTAAATTATTTTTTCAATTAAGTACTATAGGTAATTAATGTGACTAATATATTAATATCAAATAGTATATGACTTAATTTGTAAAACATTGCATCTTTTATCTACTAGTTTTAGCCCCGTGCAAAAAAATGCATGGATTGATATTAAGATTATGATATACGAAATATGTTAGTAGTTAATACGGATATGGTGACGTCATAGAGTACCAAAATTTTCCTAATTTACCCTATTCGAAAATTTAAGATTTCTCCTAACTTACCTTATTCCAAAATTTTCCACTTTAACTATCCTTGATACAAACATACAAACATCTTTGTAAAGCAACATCATGTTTTTAAGATTGAAATACAAACATACCATATATGTTCTTCCCATTTCATTAAAATACTATTCACATATAATAGAGAAATGGGAAGAACATATATTTGGAGGGAGTGATATCCCCGTGATATCCAAGTGCTTTGTATTTAAGATTGAAATGATTTTAAAAAAAAAAAAACCTATTTGGTCTGTTATATTTATTTTCAATGGATTAGTCTAATTGATGTTTTTTGGTTTATATATATACACGGTGTTTTTTTAGAAAAATTTTAGTCATATGTTAGGTGTATATTATCAAAAAAGATATTAAAATAAGCCCTAGACAACAATCAAAGAGCAATTCATTGATCCGGATTTATAAATGCCCATATGTTTGAGAGTTTGTGAATATTTTATTTTATGTTTTTAGTTGTAGTTTATAGAGTACAAGGTATTACAGAGTATTTTTGAAAGATCGACAATCAAAGTAAGAATTACGGAGTATCGTAGGTTATACATAAGAAGTAAATGAATTGTTAACATGTATTTTCTTAGTTGAAATCAAAATAAAATCTGAATTGATAGTTAGTGGTGCAAGACCACTTTTAGAAAAGTTTATTTTTTCCTTAAAAGCAAGGAGCCAATAGGAGGGCTTTAAAAAACTTGGCTTTTATATATAGGAGATTTAAGATTTCTCCTAATTTACCTTGTTCCAAAATTTTCCACTTTAACTATCCTTGATACAAACATACGAACATCTTTGTAAAGCAACATCATCTTTTTAAGATTGAAATACAAACATACCCTATATGTTCTTCCCATTTCATTAAAATACTATTCACATATAATAGAGAAATGGGAAGAACATATATTTGGAGGGAGTAGTATCGAGGTGCTTTGTATTTAAGATTGAAATGATTTAAAAAAAAAGACCTATTTGGTCTGTTATATTCATTTTCTGTGATACCTTTATTACACTTTTTCACCAACCACTTTCTTATAGATTTTACCTGGTTCATTCCGGAGCCTTAACTCTATTTCGGTTTTTAAAAATCGTTTTAATCTTTTCTCTCGATTTAAATTTTAAGTTTTTATAAAAGAAAGACGGAATTCGATTTTAAAACCCCTAAGTTTACCTTGACTTTCCATTACATTTTCGTTCTTCCTTTTTGTTTTTCATCTTCCCTTTTTTTTATTCGCATTTTGAGGCGTGCGTTCACCCATGGACGGTTCGAAAGGATGATTCATGTCAGCCGACCCCAAATCATTTTGGGATTAAGGCTCTGATGTTGTTGTTGTTGTTGTATATATAAACCATGTGTTTTTAGAAAAAATTTAGTCATATGTTAGGTGTATATTATCAAAAAAGATATTAAAATAAGTCCTAGACAGCAATCAAAGGGCAATTAATTGATCCGGATTTATAAATGCCCATATGTTTGAGAGTTTGTGAATATTTTATTTTATGTTTTAGTTGTAGTTTATAGAGTACAAAGTATTACAGAGTAGTTTTGAAAGATTGGCAATCAAAGTAAGAATTACGAAGTATCGTAGGTTATACATAAGAAGTAAATGAATTGTTAACATGCATTTTCTTAGTTGAAATCAAAATAAATTATGAATTGATAGTTAGTGGTGCAAGACCACTTTTAGAAAAGTTTATTTTTTCCTTAAAAGCAAGGAGCCAATAGGAGGGCTTTAAAAAACTTAGCTTTTATATATAGGAGATTTAAGATTTCTCCTAATTCACCTTGTTCCAAAATTTTCCACTTTAAATATCCTTGATACAAACATACAAACATCTTTGTAAATCAATATCATGTTTTTAAGATTTAAATACAAACATACCCTATATGTTCTTCCCATTTCATTAAAATACTATTCACATATAAGATAGAAATGGGAAGTAGAAAAAAGGTGTCGTAAATTATTTTTGTGATATCATACGTAACTTCCTAGGATTGAGTTTAGACTGGAAAACGGGTCAATTGAGGTTTGCTAAGAATTCGGGTCAAGTCAGGTTATTTCGGGTTAATGTCATATTTGAGTTGGTTGTTTCCAACTTATTCGGGAATATTGGCATAACGACCAGTTTATGATAATAAACATTCGGGTCGGGTATAGGCAGGGTCAATTAGGATTTTGGGTCAGATTTGGGTTCTTAATTCGGATTTGCGATAAATCAGTTTGATTTCGGTTCACCTTTTCACAACTTCGCCGAACCGAACCGAGTTATAAACAGCCCATTTGAGTGCTGGGCTGGTAAGTATCAACCATCACTATCCTCACGTCCATTACTTCACTGCTTCGTGAAGCACACGATTAATTCGTGCCGTACCCTAAGTTGATATCCAAAACCCTCTTTGCGCTGAAGTACGAATTACTACTCAACTCGATCACGCATGATGATAACGGCGATAGATTGTTTACCTCTGGAATTATTATTCGAAGTTTTGACATATGTTCCTGCAAAAGATTTGTTAAAATTAAGGGTCGTATGTAAACTATGGAACTCGATTATCTGTGATCGCAGTTTCCATCAACATCATCTTCATCAATTACGCAAGAAATACATTCATGGTTGTAAGTACTTCATATCATCTTATGGATCAGGTTGCGGCCGCATTAGTTCAGTGAATATTAGAAGTAGTGAAACTCTTGCGACTATTAAGGAGATTGAACTATGCGAATCCCATTATAATGATGGTAGACGTACTATTAAGGGTTATGTCGATGGTGTCTTGTTGGTCCAGAATATGTCGCTTGACTTTGTCAATCACTTTGTAAGGACGATTTTCTTATGGAACCCAACAATTGGGAAAGTTATTGATATACCGCTTTATGGTTCGTTGAAGAGGATCAGTTTTGATGTGTTCGGGTTTGGGTTTGATTCGGTAAGTAATATTTATAAGGTGGTGGCACTTAATTTGGAAAAGAGTGATTTGAAAACCATGGTATATAACCTTGGTACTCGTTCATGGACTTCACCTAAACCCCAGGGAGGTTCGATCGACAATGGCATGAATGTGTCGAAACTTTCACATTCCTTTAATTTTGAAGGTTGCGTTTACTGGCTCGCTAATAAGGTTGATTCAACGAGGGATGATGTGACACATTACCTATGTTTTAATCTCTCGACGGAGTCCTTGACTTGTTCCAAATTGCCTTACGTAAACTATGACAGGGAAATAAAGTATGTGATCAGGCGTCTATCAGTCTTATATGATTCACTTGCACTCGTAGATTATCCTGTTAGTGACGATAGTCTTTCTAGACATATTCGTGTATGGATTAGGCGAAAGGATAGTGCAACAACTTCTGTATTTTCCTGGGTCGAGCTCTATAATCTCGATGTCTATGCTAAATCTGTTATTTCCTTGACGAATAACGGTAATCTTTATTTACAATCGTTGTCGCTTCCTGGGACAGCATCTGTTTACGACTTGAAAGCCATCAAGGAAAAGGCTTGCTCAATAACTCAGGACCGTATAAAATTTATGGATGGTTATCTAGAAAGTTTGGCTTTGTTAACATAACTCAACAGTAAGTTATTTTGGTGTTTAATTTTTTCTTAGTAATTTAGTCAACTTCTAATTCTAAGAAGTTTTCGAATGAATTAGTAGGTAGTGTCAATCGCCTACGTAATTATTTACGTTACTAGTTGATACTTACTCCATCCGTCCCATTCATTTGTTTACTTTTTATTCTTCATTTGATGTTTCCTTTCCAACTTATACTTGCTTCTGCTGTCTTTAACTCGGCTTCCTTAACTCGCAGGTTGTATCTTTTAACAATAATCCAGTGATGAATCTTAGGAGCTTGGCAAAGATGGTGGAGTCATGCAAGGACGAATTTATCATGTTTGAACTAGAATCTCATCAGGTTTCCGCCTCTTTCTGTTCCCCTCTTTTGAAATCGATCCTGCATCAAAATTACATCTCGTATGAGATGGTCTCGACTCTCGAACCCAACTCAATTCCCCGTGCTTTCTTAGTGGGTCTTACATAATTTACTGTGATTGGGGATTCAACCACAGATAGTAACTCTCTGGACAAAGGCTGCCAAAGCCGCGACTGTGGAGATTCTCGCCACGCACTGCATATCTTCTGCAATGTCAGACGATCTTAAGAACGCAACAAATCAGACAGTTCAGTGAACCTGCTGCTACCCGTGTCTACATCTCACCAGAGTTGGTAACTAGATTTTTTTTCCCTTCAAGTTGGTGTGTAATTTCTCAATACAATTGACAGTACAGAACTACAGATTCAAGTATTCTATATGGTCAGTAATGTTGGTGTTTTTTGTTTCTATATATCCACATTCAATTCATCCGCCCTTTAACTTTATATCCTCTCCGATTATCTGAGAACTTTCATACTTTTCGCGCTTTGCTATACAAGAAAGACGAAGGCGTATAACCTACTAGAGATTAGGGGGTAAGGATTGTAGACCTGGAAAAGGGGTTAATGAGGTCGGGTTTAGGCCGGGTCAATTCGGGTTGGGGTTTGTAAGAGTTTGGGCATGATCGCTTTATTTTGGGTTCGAGTCATGTTCGGGTCATCGGGTGGGTTGTTTTCAAGTTATTTGGGGATAATAGTCAGTTTCTGATAATAAACATGCATTTGGGTCTGCTTGAATAAGTTCGGGTCATGTTCGGGTCATCGGGTGGGTTGTTTTCAAGTTATTTGGGGATAATAGTCAGTTTCTGATAATAAACATGCATTTGGGTCTGCTTGAATAAGTTCGGGTCATGTTCGGGTCATGTTCGGGTCATCGGGTGGGTTGTTTTCAAGTTATTTGGGGATAATAGTCAGTTTCTGATAATAAACATGCATTTGGGTCTGCTTGAATAAGTTCGGGTCAATTCGGGTTTCAGGTCAGAATCGGGTGGAGGTTGAGTTTGGGTCGGGTAAGTTTTGCCAAGTCCAGAAGGAGGGTAAGGGAATGATTGATTTACCTAAACAGACACTAACAAAGGAAATGAACCTTTCCCTTCCCTACACGGTTACACGTACCATCATGCCAAACACCCTCTAAGTTCACTCATATTCTACGGAGTATTATTATTTTATTTTTTTTGACAGCGGTAAAAAGAGGTATCCTAACTAGTCATTGCCTTACATGCAAGGCCATGAGCAAAATTATTAAACAACCTAGAGAAATAACTAAAAGATGGGCTAGGTACATTATTAGGATAAGAAAATATACTATAGATGGGGTTGACAACCAAAAAAGGTTTCTTAACGGGACGATCAGAGCTGGCCAATTGCGCGAATATTCCTTTTCTCTTCTTTATCAACTGAGCTTCGGAGGAGTACCTGCAACAAGAGACACTTACGCTACGAGGACGTAGAAATTTATGGGAGAGAGGTCTACTTTTTGAGAAAGTAGATAAATTGTGTCATGGAGATTCATCCCCCTGGCTTTGATTCTTCTTGGAAATGGCGATTCTCCGTTTCTCGCGCATATGATGAATAGAAGGGTACCTGCAAAACAGGGGAGTAAAAGGGGCGCCTGATGGCTTCTCAAACGAGGCAATCTTACACTTCTTAGTGCGAGCTGAAAAAACGAAAGGCTGATGGTCATTAGAATCATCCGGAGCTTGGGAGCAAATTGAAGAAGCTGTTTTATTCACCAAAGAGGTAGGGACGCTTGGATCATTAACAACACCCCTAGTGTTACCTTGGGGGAAATGAGTACCAGAGGGAGAAAAATTGTCACAAATTAAAGATGCGCAAGATGTCACGGCCCCAGCCACAGTGGAGGACGCGCTCAAACATACGCTAGGAATATCAGGTTCCACATTGATAACATCAGAAGGGGTAATGTCTTCATTCATATCCCCATCATCTTAAATTTCCCCTTCTTAGGACCTCTCCTTTTTTTTCTTATTCCTCCTCTTCTTCTTGTGACATCGTTCTCTTATAAAGTCACTCTCCCTAGTAGTCTTAACCTTAAGGATACGAATTGTTAAAGTTGACAAATCACGTTTACGGTAAAAGCTCACCGTTTTACCGTCCAACAACTTTTCATAAGATTTTGCGGGGATCCTTAAAGCGGAACTACCACCTCCCTTTTTGGAGAATTCAAGAACTGACTTATTAGCACAAATACTTTGAACCTCCGTCCCTTCCATATTCACACTCTCGGTATCCTTTATACTCAAATCACTTTGTTCTTCCATCACCTCCGTAACCACGCTTTCACTCTCTTTTATACCCACATCAGATGCCGAAACATGAACAAACTTCTTGTTGTTCCCATCCACGCAATCTTCAGTAGCAACCTCTATCACTCTTTTACCATTTTCCTTGATGAGGAGGTGACCTTTTACCACCTCTAATTCCCTTAAAACATCTTTATTACTAGGTTCAACCATTAAGGCCTGAACCAGATCCAATTCAGCTTTCGAAAACCTTTTCAACTTCATATAAGATACCGCTCTAAGAAAAAGTGACTTAACATTACGAAGGAATGTGTTCAAAATCATGGAGCATAAACCCGAACCTTAAAATGACAAAAATCAATCTAGAGGGGAGAACGGAGATGCGGTTGTAGGTGTTGACAACCGGCATGCTGGTGGGCGGCTTAGCGAAAGTCCCTAAACCCAGTCGCGATTGATAAAAGGATACGAACACAAACGATCAACTAATGCGAAAAACTCACCGGATGACAGTGAGGGAAAGGAATAGAAAAGGTTGAAGAAGTCTCGTCGACGACCCAACGAGGCGACCGGAGTAGCCGCCGGCGAGGAGATGGACGATAATTGGATTTTTTTTTTTTAATTTTGGGGTTTTTTCAATTTTCTCTCTCCTGAGATCTGCTTTACGGAGTATTATTATGTTATGTTAATATGTTAAGAAACCTATTAAGTTAAATTAATTTTGTTCATAAACTTACAAAGTTTCCAGCAATCTAAGGAGCAAACACATAGAGTCAATGGGGGTTAGAGGGATTATTACAGACTGAGTCATTAATTAAAATACTCAAAACAAACGAGGGTGGGTGCAACCACCAATACAAGTTTGATCCATTGCCACGTTGCTTTCGAGTCCATCTTGCCATTCAGTCCGCAAGAGCATTGCATTCCCTTTTCTCGAACACGAGGTCCCACTCGGGTAAGTCCTGCAATAGTGCCCTATAAGGCTATAATCAAGAATCAAGTTACATCTCATGTCACAAGGCAAGTGAACAATGTTAATATCAGTAGCCGCTCTTTTACAATCCGTCACAATAGTACCACCCTGCAAACTGAACATCTTAGCAAGAATAAATCCCTCTTTGATAGCTACTAACTCAGCATTATACGAAGAGTTACAACTAGCTTTCATGGCCGAAACAACCAACCATTTGCCCAAATGGTTACGACAGACACAAGTAAATCCCGCAGACCCTTTATCCAAAGCAAAGGAAGCATTACAATTAATTTTTAGTTTGTCAACAATAGGAGGATGCGAACGCAATTGAAAACCAAAATTGATGTCCATATTATTCAGGTTAGAAACAGGTTGTTTAGAGAACCAATCTGAAGCCCAAAACCGAACCCTAACCAACCATAAATGGAGAGGGGGAACGGAATCCCCCAAAGTCCACTTATTCCTACGAGTCCACAAATTCCAAGTCATAAAGGAAAACAAATTAGGCCGTGGCAAGGCCCCCTCCAAACCATCCGGAATGGTTTGGAGGTGATTCACAAGTAGGGATGGCAATGGGTGGGATATGGATGGGGTGGAGCCATATCCATATCCATATCCATTTAATTTATGGTCATCCATATCCCACCCTCATCCATTTAATATTTTTTCATCCATCCATATCCATGTCCACCGGGTGAAGCGGGTGGAGCGGGTACCCGTTGGATATTTTCACAGCGTATAAAATTTAAAGATAATATATCGTAAAAAATTGTGGCGATAAAACTAAAAGGCATACATAATTCAAATAACAATATGCGTTAGCAAATAGCAACCTAGTATATATCCAACAACAAGTGTCTTTGCAAAGCAAGTGACCATACAAATACTCCACGCCAACTACAAAGAAACCACCAACGCATTATATTATTGATTAAACTAACAAAAGTAAGTTACTTTAATTAGTGAAAATAACAATATCCACATAAATACAAGTTTTATTTTTCCTAAATAACAATATGATATTAAAATTAAGTAAAATTTCTGATAAAAAAATATACTTTTGAAGGGAAATCATTAATGACCTAAATAATTATTAACTTAATAAAAAATTAATTATAAATATTAATTTCGGATATCCACAGGGTGGTTAAGCGGGTGAGAGATGATAATCCATATCCCACCTTAATTTCACCCATATCCATATCCTATCCTAAATTCGAAAAAACTTCGTCATCCATATCCCACCCATTTAATTTCGGGTGGATGGATATCCACAGGGTAAGGATGGGACTGCCATCCCTATTCACAAGTACCATGAAGGTCAAGATAAAAAAAAATTATCCCTAGTGGGAAACTCAGCCCACATCTCTTTAGAGGAAGGGCAATCAAGGAGAATGTGGAGCGCGTCTTTTATAGTACCCGGACAAAGTTTACAAAAACATATGGAAAAACGAGATTTTTGAAAGAGCGTGAATTTTCCAAATACAAGTTAAATCTTTGGAGGGGGCCAGGCAAGGAGAACTTTGAGTAGCTACTGACACCTGTCTCGTCACATTATTATCTCTAAAAATCATTAAAAAAAACCTATTTTTGATATTAGGCAAGTATATAAAACCTAACATATTCCAATACCATGACATCAATCAATACTATATATTAATTCCAGAAACCAAAGGACTTCAATGTAATTAAAGAAATTTATACAAATTAAATATATTATATAGTTTTAAATCGATAGCACAGTGTGATGGACCCGATAAAGGGACCTTAATGTAAATATTATATAATTTTGGTTAAAAGTATAATATAAAGATGCCTTGATGAAGAATATTTATGGAAACTACATTAAATTAAAATAATTAAATTTAGAAAACACAATAATATATTGATGTTCCTTAAAATTAACATGTCCCACTTATGGAATTAATTAGTATCATCATAGAATTGTAAATTAAATTAAATGTAGTAAAAGTAATAGTAGCAGCAATGAGATTAATAAAATTAACGGTATTAGTATTAATGTGGTAGTGACGGTTATAATAATGACAGTAAGAGTAGTGAATGTAATAAAGAATGTAGTGAAAGTAACAGTGGTAACAATGAGAAAAAGTATAAACATTAAATAACCAATCGACTCAAGAAAATATTTTATTTATTTAAATATAGGCCGGATAAAATTAACGGGAATAATGATTTAACGGAAAAAAAAATAGAGGAATTAGTAAAAGAAATAATAGTAACCACGAGAGTAGTGAACGTAATGATATTAAAAAAGAATATCGTGAAAGTAATAATATTAATAGTGGGTAATAAACGTGTCTCATAATTTGAAAATAAATTTTACATTTCATCATAATTACAAGATATCAATACTATATATTAATTCCAGAAACCAAAGGACTTCAATGTAATTAAAGAAATTTATACAAATTAAATATATTATATAGTTTTAAATCGATAGCACAGTGTGATGGACCCGATAAAGGGACCTTAATGTAAATATTATATAATTTTGGTTAAAAGTATAATATAAAGATGCCTTGATGAAGAATATTTATGGAAACTAGATTAAATTAAAATAATTAAATTTAGAAAACACAATAATATATTGATGTTCCTTAAAATTAACATGTCCCACTTATGGAATTAATTAGTATCATCATAGAATTGTAAATTAAATTAAATGTAGTAAAAGTAATAGTAGCAGCAATGAGATTAATAAAATTAACGGTATTAGTATTAATGTGGTAGTGACGGTTATAATAATGACAGTAAGAGTAGTGAATGTAATAAAGAATGTAGTGAAAGTAACAGTGGTAACAATGAGAAAAAGTATAAACATTAAATAACCAATCGACTCAAGAAAATATTTTATTTATTTAAATATAGGCCGGATAAAATTAACGGGAATAATGATTTAACGGAAAAAAAATAGAGGAATTAGTAAAAGAAATAATAGTAACCACGAGAGTAGTGAACGTAATGATATTAAAAAAGAATGTCGTGAAAGTAATAATATTAATAGTGGGTAATAAACGTGTCTCATAATTTGAAAATAAATTTTACATTTCATCATAATTACAAGATATGACATAGAAAAATACTTCCTCCGTTCTAAAATAATTGACGTTTTCAATATACGAGGTGAGCCTTTGAATTCAATTTATACAAAAATATATTGGTCGGAAAATTATAAAAATTACACCATAAAATTCCTTACGAATGGAGCTTTAATGTGAGTATACATTTCAACATATTTAGTCATATATTTTGAGAGATATTGAAGAGAGAAGTGAGTGTCTCGAAAAGTGAGAATGACAATTAAAAAAAAACAGAGGGAGTATATTACTAATAGTAAACGTGTGAGTTAGACAACTCCAATATAGTTTATTTAATTGAAAATAAAATTTAACGATAAATAGAGGTAGCCCGGGCGAAGCCGGGCACCAAACCTAGTTATAATATTATCGGGTAACAGATGGGTTTGATATCGGGCGTCAGATCGGTTTTCTGGAGTGCAGTCGGGTTTTGGCAGGTCTAATGTCTATATAGACCTTCAACAAAAGCTCACGCATAAGTCATAACGCATATAGAGCACGCAATTCAATAAAAGTATATAAAACCCTTTCATATATAGAGCATAATCGTATCCGATTTCCAAAGCCCTCTTTGCGCTGAAGTATGACTTATTGCTCAACTCGATCGGGAATGAAGATGAAAAAGGCTATAAATTATTTACCTCCGGAATTATTATTCGATGTTTTGTCATGTGTTCCTGCGAAAGATTTGTTAAAATTAAGGGTTGTATGCAAATTATGGAACTCGATTATCTGTGATCGCAGTTTCCATCAACACCATCTTCATCAATTACGCAAGAAAAACATTCATGGTTATAAGTACTACATATCGTCTTCTAGCCGAGGTTACTTTATTAGTTCAATGAATATTAGAAGTAGTAAAACTCTTGCTTTTATCGAGGAGATTAAACTATGCGACTCCCATTCTCTACGACATAATCACGCTATAAGTTTCATAAAGGGTTCGGTTGATGGAGTCTTGTTGATCCACATTATTTCGCAAGACACTGACAATAATTATGTAAACGAGATTTTCTTGTGGAACCCGACAATTAGGAAAGTTGTTGATATCCCGCTTTATGGATCATCAAAGAATACCACTTGGATTGATATTCAGTTTGGGTTTGGGTTTGATTCAGTGAGTAATATTTATAAGGTAGTTGAACTTAATTTCGAGAAGAATGATTTGAAAACCATGGTATATAACCTTAGTTCTCGTTTATGGAATTCTCCTAAAGTTCAGATAGGTTTGATTGACAACGTCAAGTATTTATCGCATCTACGTTCCTTGAATTTTGAAGGTTATGTTTACTGGCTCTCTAAGCCTGAAATAACGTCGAATAAGGACACACACTACCTATGTTTTAATCTGTCGAATGAGGCCTTGACTTGTTCCAAATTGCCTGACATTAAACGTGATGACGGGCAATCAAAATATTCATTAAGGCGTCTATCAGTCTTATATGAGTCACTTGCACTTGTAGATTATTCCGATGATGATCCCTTTGGACATGTAGGTGTATGGATCAGGCGAAAGGATAGTACAACAACTAGTTCCGAATTTTCTTGGGTTGAGCTTTATAATCTTTTATTCATAGGTACTTGGCGAATAATGGTAATCTTTATTTACAATCGTGGTCCATTCCTGTTGAGAGAGCTTCTGTTTACGATTTGAAAGCCGACAAGGAAAAGGCTTGCTCAAAAACTAGTGGGGATATAGACTTCATGGATGGTTATCTAGGAAGTTTGGTATTGTTAACATAACTCAACACCAAGTTATTATAAGAAGTAGTAGGTAACGTCAACCGCCAAGGTACTATTTATGTTACAGATTGATACTCCCTCTGTCCCGGTCATTTGTTGTCCTTTTTCATATTGGAGTATCTCAGTGAGTTGTTGTCCTTTCTATTTTAAGAATGAATTTGGTGAATAATTTGATCATTCACGCTCAATTTATTCCATTCGTCATTTAGTAATTGGTCCATTCCTCTTTCCCTGGTCTTTGTGCCAAAACCAAAGGACAACAATTGACTGGGACGGGGGAGTACTTATTATTCCCTCTGTGCTCCGTGACTCTGTCATCCCATTCATTTATTTACAATACTTTAACATTCTTTATGAGAGGTATTTTAATCAACATATACTCCCTCGAATTATAGCTGTTCATTTGAAGTTTCCTTTCCAGCTTATACTTGCTTCTGATCTGTTATATATATTTAGCTCCGGCTTCCTCTTGCTGTCTATAACATATCAAATCAATGAATCTTCATTCTATGGTTATCTTACTCTGATGTCTTCATTGACAGTCTGC
This sequence comes from Silene latifolia, assembly GCF_048544455.1. Classification (NCBI taxonomy): domain Eukaryota; kingdom Viridiplantae; phylum Streptophyta; class Magnoliopsida; order Caryophyllales; family Caryophyllaceae; genus Silene; species Silene latifolia. Next base: position 17,061,040 of record NC_133529.1, read on the forward strand.
TAGGTATTTGCACGTCTTCGAGGAGCTATGATTTTCAGTCAACAAACTTTAAGATTGTCTTCACTAGTCCCCTTCAGCTGTAAGATTTGAGCAAACTAACGGTCTTTGATAAGCAATTTGATCCTTGTCAAGTCCTTGGAAGCTTGACAAAGCTGGCGGAGTCGTGCAAGGACCGTGTATGCTTATTTGGTTTACATTAGGAAAACTAGAGTTTATGTTAATATTGTATTTTCCTTAAACTAGAATTAGAAAACTAGGAAACCGTCGTCGTTGTATTTTAGTATAAATACTCGCGTTGGATCGGTTTTCCCGTGTCTGGTCGGGTTTTGCAAGGTTTCTCTATTTCTTACCTTCAACAAAACCTCACGCATATCATATATAAACTATAAAGCATAAGATTCAATAAAACCTAACGCATATAAAGCATACGATCCATTCCTATCCTATCTTTGCGCTGAAGTATGACTTACTACTCAACTCGATCGCGCACCAAGATGAAAAAAGCGATAAAATTTTTATTACCTCCGGAATTATTATTCGAAGTTTTGTCATGTGTTCCTGCGAAAGATTTGTCAAAATTAAGGGTCGTATGCAAATTATGGAACTCAATTATCTGCGATCCCAGTTTCCATCAACACCATCTTGATCAATTACGAAAGAATAACATTAATGGTTGTAAGTACTACTTATCATCTAATAGCCGAGGTTACTTTAGTTCAGTGATTATTAGTAGTGCTAAAACTCTTGCTTCTATTCAGGAGATTAACCTACCCAATTCCCATTATGATCGCGCTTTGAATTCTATAATGTCTTTCGCCAGAATAAGGAATTCTATAATGGCTTGTGTCGATGGAGTCTTATTGGTCAACACTACTATTTCGCATCTAGGCAAATATTACGCAAACATGATCTTGTTATGGAACCCGACAATTGGGAAAATTGTTGATATACCGCTTTCTGAACCGTTGATGAACAAGATCACTAATAGTAGTTGGGATATTATGTTTGGGTTTGGGTTTGATTCGGTGAGTAATATTTATAAGGTGGTGGCACTTTATTTGGAGATGAATGATTTGAAAACCGCGGTATATAACCTTAGTTCTCGTTCATGGACTTCATTTAAAGTCGAGAGAGGTTTGATTATTGGCGACGCCAAGTATTTCTTGCATTATTCACGTTCCTTGAATTTTGAGGGTTGTGTTTACTGGCTCGTTACGGTTAAAATAAAAGGGAATAATAACGAGACACATTACCTATCATTTAATCTGTCGACTGAGGCCTTTACTTCCTCCAAATTGCCTGACGCTAAATGTTACGAGGACAAGCAGTATGTGTCGAGGTATCTATCAGTCTTATATGAGTCACTTGCACTTGTAGATTTTTATCATTATAGCGGTGATGATCTTCGCGGACATATTCGTGTATGGATCAGACGAAAGGATAGTACAACAAGTTCCGAATTTTCTTGGGTTGAGCTATATAATCTCAATTGCGACAATAAATATTTTATAAACTTGGCAAATAATGGCAGTCTTTATTTAAGGTCGTCGTCCGTTCCCAGGTCACCAGTATCTGTTTACGACTTGAAAACCGGCAAGGAAGAGGCTTGCTCAAACACTAGTGAGGGTATATATCCCATAGATGGTTATCTAGGAAGTTTGGCATTGTTAACATAACTCAACACCAAGTTATTAATTATCTTTACATGTATTAGACCGGTTTATTTTTTTAAAAAAACTTATCAAAGATTGAGTTATAAAATCTAGGATTGTTTCCACATTAGAATTATATCTAAATTTCAGGGCAATAAAGTGGAATTAGCCCAAAACTCAGAGCAACAAAGTTGAAATTTCCCTAAAATCTACTCTATAATGATACAAAAAATTCTTGTGCCCTCCTATTTTCACCCCATTTGCTTCATTGCGTTCTTCAGGACGCCACTTTGACCGTATTTTTCGATATCTATATGTTATTTTTTTTTCCTTGAAATTTTTTTCCGTGAAAGATGTTTTGATATTAATTGTAAATGTTTTAGTTTTATAAATACATAATTCTTATTCTCTAGGGCTTATACGAAAAATAAGAGAATCTCTTATTCTCTTAGGGTTTGTCTGGAATCCATGGAATAATCGGGAGTAAATTTTAATTGGGTGATAATTACCGGAGAAGTTAATTACTTGGGTAATGAGTTTATTGATGATAGGTTTGGCATAAGGGTAAATGATTACTGATGTTTTACTCTCTTAATCATCACACGGGGGGAGGGTGGGTAATGTATTACCCTTTCATGAAAAATGCACGGCACCTCACCTCACCTCCTCACCTATTACTCTCATGCCAAACATGAGAACATGAATGACGTTGCGTTTGACAAGAGGTTTGGAATTAGAGGGTAAAATAGCCACAAAGAGAATACATCCCGTGGCCTATGAATTCTATCCCGTGGGTTTAGCCTTTAGGGTTCATCTTATATTTTCTTAGGATATATCATAGACCTTTAACAAAACCTAATTCTTATAGACACGATTTATTCCTCCTCTAAGTTGATTTCCAAAACCCTCTTTACGCTCAAGTATGCACTCTTACGCGACTCGATCGAGGATGAAGATGAAAAAGACGATGAATTGTTTACCTCCGGAACTATTATATGAAGTTTTGACATGTTTAACAGCGAAAGATTTGTTAAAATTAAGGGTGGTATGCAAATTATGGAACTCGATTATTTGCGATCGCAATTTCCATCAACACCATATTCATCAATTACGCAAGAAAAACATGAATGGTTGTGAGTACTACTTATCATCTTCTGGTTCGGGTTACTTTAGTTCAGTGAATATTAGAAATAATGAAACTCTTGCCACTATTAAGAAGATTAAACTCTGCGAATCCCATGATTATTATCCCTTTATAAATTCTATAAAGGGTTGTGTCGATGGAGTCTTGTTGGCCCACACTATTTTGCGTGAATGCTCCAAAAATAATCGTGAAAACGTGATTTTCTTATGGAACCCGACACTTAGGAAAGTTGTTGTTATTCCGCTTTATGGACCCTTGAAGAAGACTGAGGATGTTACTTTCGGGTTTGGGTTTGACTCGGTGAGTAATATTTATAAGGTGGTGGCACTTAGTTTGGAAAAGAATGTTTTGAAAACCATGGTATATAACCTTGGTTCTTGTTCATGGATTTCGCCTAAAGTCAAGGGTTGTTCGATTGACAATGTCCAGTACTTGTCGAGAGTTTCACGTTCCTTGAATTATGAAGGTTGTGTGTACTGGCTCATTCAAACAACGGGGAATCACGAGACACATTACCTATGTTTTAATCTGTCGACTGAGGCCTTGACTAGCTCCAAATTGCCTGATGTTAAAGGTGACAAAATGCAAGTAATGTTTACATCCAGGCGTCTAGCCGTCTTATATGAGTCACTTGCACTTGTCGATTATTCCGTTGGTAGACTTGAGCATATTCGTGTATGGATCAAGCGGAGGGATGGTACAATAAGCTCCATATTTACTTGGGTTGAGCTCTATAATATCGATTGCAATGGTAGATTTCTGTATTTGACGAATAATGGTAATGTTTATTTGGAATCGGAGGCTGTTAACGAATTGACAGTATCTGTTTATGACATGAAATCCGGCGAGGAAAAGGATTGCTCAATAACAAACGATCATATAAAGTTCATGGATGGTTATCTTGAAAGTTTGGCATTTTTAAGATAACTAACTCAACCGTAAGTTGATACCGACCTGTGGTGTACGTCATTATTATCGTTATACTTCCTCTAGTTGGTATTCTGATTGTGGTTTGTATGTCAATACAAACCATGGGACAGGTTGATGCTTTATTCTCAAGCTGGTACCTCTATATGACGGTATAAACATCATGGTTTCCATTCCGCAAGTCATTGCTATAACCATTTTTAAAAATGGTTATTTAATAGGAATACTATGATTTATGGTGGTCCTTCTTAAAATACTATGAACTATGGATTAACTACGAATATCACCAACTATTGTACCACTTCTCTTAAAACAGAATCCTCCTTTATTTGTACCTGATGCAGCAGGTAACCATGCCGTGGGGTCCATTTTTTTTGTTTATTTATAACTTCATCCCCTTCCCTTTACATCTCCATTACATCGGTTCTACTTTTGGCCCTTTCTAATTTTTTTCATCTTCCTCCTCAATACTGCAGCTTCCCCTCTCTCCTTTCTCCTTAATTTTTCCTCCATTTTCATATTCATTTATTAATTCCAGCCTTAATAATTAATCAATAATCTCAAGTAAGATATCATTTAAATCAATAATAAGCTACTATCCAGGAATCTTCATCAAGACAAACAAATAAGGTATCCTCCATTTACATCTAAGTTTTATACCTCACAAAATTCATACAAGTAACTGGTAATGGTGTCTCTCACTATATCACCACCACCACCATTATCCACGATCACATATCACGAATTCAAGACCCCCGTGCATCCATTCTGACAGCCATAATAACACCACCATTCCACAACCACCCAAAATCTAAAGTAAAATTTATCCCCAAATTGAAATGGGGATTTAAGTTTTCGAAAATTACCACTGTTATTGGTGGAGGAGCACGGCGGTTCAAGGCGGCAATAGCTGATGAAGGCAACGAGAATGGGGTGGAGATCTTGCTTTGTAGACTGTTAATTATATGTGTTTAACTTGTTGTTATGGATTGCCCATGTCTTAATTTTGATTATTGAGCTGAGGATTCTGGAATTAAGTGTAGTTGAATGAGAAAGGCTATATCTTTGGTGACCGTTTCGATGCTTTTAGCTGCCTAATTCGATTGGAAATTGAATTTTGATGCAATTCGTTGAAACTTTAAAGAATCTTCAATGACGATCAATGTGTGTATATGTGAAGTTTGCTTCAATGGTGCTGGAGTTACAGAATGTTTGAAAGGCATTGCATTTTATGTTGGTTCTTAAGAAAAGGTAAAGAAGTATGTAGTGGGAAAGTCGAAATATGAATGTTGATTCATCTTTTGCCGAAGGATATTAATTTTGGTTGAGCATGATTGGTAGGTTACAAAGCTGAAGTGGCAGACCTGAGGAGAAGGATTGGTGGCGATGGGTGGTTTCCGTGACCTTGCTTGATGCGCGTTGGTAGTTGGTGCGTGGAGTTGGGTGTACGGGAGCAGCTATGGTGGGTTTCTTAGCTATTTGTGTTTAATGGTTGAAGAAGGTGATACAAGATGTGTGTTTGTAAAGGTAAAAGTTCAGGCAAAAGTTCAGTATAAATCAAACTTAAGTAAAGGAGGAGTAATAAGGTAAAGGTAAAGGAAATGGAAGGAAGAAAGCTGGTTAATAAGTGTGTTTAAAACAAAGGCAACTTGTCATTCCGGTTGCCCTTCCACATATTGTAATATGAGGGGTATGGTGTCATACTTGGTAGTATTCTTAGTTAAATTATAGGTGGTAGTATTTTGAGAAGGGCACCCATAGATTGTAGTATTCACATTAAATAACCCTTTTAAAAACCTGAATTATTGAGCATATTTTCAGCTGATGATTGGTTTGACCTTTTATGTAGACATGATTAACCCACGTCACATACAGTAGATGGTGTTTCTTTGAGGCGATTCATCATACATACTTTCCTTGTAATGCCTTGTTCCATATTATTCTACTGATTTGCTCCTAAATTTAATACTCGACGAGATTGAACTATGCAAGTCCCATTATGATGGTGCTATGAATTCTATAATGGCTTTCGCCAAAAAAACGATTTCTACAATGGCTTGTGTCGATGGAGTCTTATTGGTCAGCACTTTTTCACCCGACTTTGACAATAATGCTGTAAAGTCGATTTTCTTATGGAATCCGGCACTTAGGAAAGTGGTTGATATTCCGCTTCACGGGATCTTGTCTTTGAAGAAGATCAGTTCGGATGTTACTTTTGGGTTTGGGTTTGATTCGGTGAGTTATTTATAAGGTATATAGTTGAACTTAATTTCGAGAAGAATGATTCGAAAACCATGGTATATAACCTTAGTCTCGTTCATGGACTTCTCCTAGAGTTCAGATAGATTTGATAGACGACGACGTCAAGTATTTGTTGCAGTCACGTTCCTTGAATTTTGAGGGTTATGTTTACTGGCTCGCTACCCTTAAAATAAAAGGGAATAACGAGACACATTACCTATCATTTAATCTGTCGACTGAGGCCTTGACTTTCTCCAAATTGCCTAACCTTAAATGTGACAATGGGAAAACAAAGTACGTGTCGAGGTATCTATCAATTCTTATACCCTACACCCAGGTGTAGGGTACTTCATACTCTCCCTATTTAAAAAATATAAAAATAAAGAATAAAAGCTCCTAACATCCCCACTATTAAGCAGTTATCATCTACAATAAATAACCATTCTTTTTCCTATTTCAAATCTACAGTTTTTATATTCACCAAATAAATTATGCACAAATTTAATTTTCCATCCATCCTATTAGTTTTGTAATCTCGTTTTCTGTTTTGATCGATTATTTTATCAGGTAAGTGTTGAAATTACATACGTTAAAACCTTAAAAATCGCATATATTATTAATTGAATTGAATTTTTCTGTTTTCTCTTTCATTATTCATGGTTAAATTTGTTATTTTGGGCGTGATATTTATCATATGATACTATCATATTCACTCTCAACTTAGTGAATATGGTAATTTAATTTGATGAATATATGTTATCTAGTGTGATATTCATCATATGTAACTATTATATTCACTTCCAGTTTAGTGAATATGATAGTGTAACATGATGAATATGTATTAGGTACTACGGTATTCGTCATATAACACTATTATATTCATTTTGAGATTAGTGAATATGATAGGGTAATTTGATGAATATATGTAACTTAGTGTGATATTCACCCTAAGACACAATTATATTCACTTTAACTTAAATGAATATGATGATTTATTTTGATGATTATGATTCATAAACTTGATAAATTTGAGTACAAATAAATTAAAATTAGAATTTCATGAATTTGATAAGATTTTAAAAAATTTGTACATTGAGTAATTTGAAAAAGAAGAACAAACTTAGTAATGTACTGTATGAAGATGTAGTGGGTAGGTTATTATTATTTTTTATTTTTTATTTTTTCCCTCTATAACTACCATGAGAGTATCCTACTCCCTACTCCTGGATGTAGGATATAATTTACCGGTATCTATTAGTCTTATATGAGTCACTTGCACTTGTACAAAATCATTACGGTCCTGATACTTGTAGACTTCTTCATGTATGGATCAGGCAAAGGGATACTACAACAAGTTCCGAATTTTCTTGGATTCAGCTCTATAATCTCGATTGCTATTCTAAATCTTTTCTATACTTGGCGAATAATGGTAATCTTTTTTCAGTTTTGAATTTTTTCTTAGTAATTTACTTATGTTACGGATTAATACTTATTATTCCCTCCGTGCTCCGTGACTCTGTCCCATTCATTTGTTTACAATATTTTTTATTCTTAGTAGTTCATTTGAAGTTTCCTTTCCAGCTTATACTTGCTTCTTATCTGTTGTCTTTAGCTCTGGCTTCCTCGCTGTCTATAACATATCGAATTAGAGACAATCTTCATTCTATGGTTATCTTACCCTGATGTCTTAAGATTCGTGTCACTAATAACATGCGCTAATTTTCATATGAGACGGAGTTTCTTAGAAAACTTGCTCAATAACTAAAGTCCCAACCATTGTTCTTACCTACGTATATACAAGTAAGAAATAATTGGAAATTGAAAAGTCGATTTTCAATGATTCCCATGATGATGGTTCACGTAGACATATTCGTGTATGGATCATGGATGAGACGAAAGGATAGTACAACAAATCCAAGGTAATCGCGAGTCCCCTCATCAAAGCGACTTAAGTTGTAGCATTCCTCCAAATCCAATCCCGCTATCAAATTTGAGTCTTATTGATAAGAGGACAGCCCTGTCCATGAAAGTGACAAAGTAAATCAATGAACAGCGTGGAAACAACTCGTCAAGCTGGTTCAGTTTTCTGTCTAGAACTAACAGACCACGCTATATATCAAGTGAATTATGCCTAAAGCATATCTATATATTCTCGATTAATAAAAATAGACGCCATATACTCCGTATTATACAATTATAAAAATATTCCCAATTATTTCCTAAATTCTCTCTACTTTCCTAATCATACCTCACTAAAGTCTATATATATATAAGCCCTTCATATAAGTATCGATCTTATACATATCACAATTCACAAGACAAAACAAACCTAGTTTTCCTGCTTACAAACAAACAAGTGCAATAATCCATCCTTCAAGTTTAGCTACATGGAATCGCTCTCGGTTGATAGTATTCGGCGCATTCGTGATCTTAATTTGCAGTTTCTAATGCATCGTAAGAAACTTCATTTAGTTCTTGATTTAGACAACACTCTTATTCATGCTATTAACGCCAACAACAACAAATCGACCGACATTGCCAAACACGATGACATTTACGAGATTTTGAAAGGTGAGATGTTGGTCAAGTTACGGCCAGGAGCTCGTGATTTCCTTAGACAAGTTAGTAAAATGTTCGATTTGTCGATTTATACTATGGCCGATCAACCCTATGCAAGAGAAATTGCCAAGATACTCGAGGAACCAGACACGGTCAGGTTTACGAAGGTGATTTCTAAGGAGGATTGTACCAAGACGTATCGAAAGGGCCTCGATGTTGTCTTGTCGCATCAACGAGTCGTTTTGATTGTGGATGATTTAGATACGGTTTGGGAGGTAGAAGATAGAGATAATCTTATCAAAATTCAACCTTATACATTTTTCCACAGGACCGGGTTTTCGGATTATGATGACGAACTTGCTAGGGTTTTGGGTTTATTAAAAGCTGTTCATGCCAAGTTTTTTGAGGTAGAGGAAGCTCATTCTCATGATGATAAAGATGTCCGACATCTACTTAAAAAGGTTATGCGTGAATAAGATTTCAATTTTGTTGAGATTTTTTTGATTGGGTTAATTTTAAATTAATTGTATTGTTTTAGATTGATTAATTGAGCATTAACAATGTTTCAGGACAATTAGATCCTGTTTTTTTTGGACTTAAAGTCATTCTCTTTTAAGTTAAGTTCAGCATAATTAAGTTAAGTTCAGAAAAGTTCGGCTCCAAGTTCACCAAATTTAAGTTCAGCAAAATTAAGTTCAGCAAAATTAAGTTCAGAAAAGTTCAGCAAAATTAAGTTCAGAAAAGTTCAGAAAAATTAAGTTCAGAAAAGTTAAGCAAAATTATAAGTTTCATAATATTGACGAGTTTTACAAAAAAAGATACGATTTTCGTTCAAATCGATTGTATAAACAACGCGAGATTAATTATATATATTCTATATTTTTTTTCAAACAAAAAAAACAAAGGTATTTATTTCAACCCCGAATTCTTACTTATCTCGTAACCCACCCATTAAAACCACACAAAGGCATCAAAACTCCATAATTTTCCACACCAATCACAATTGATAATTTAATTTTATACGGATGCACACTCTTGAGATTCCTGTAATACAACTTGAGAAGTCAAAAACATTTGGCGAGGCAAAGGATTTGACGAGGTGAGCTCATATGAAGATGAAGAAAGTGACGAGAAAGATGATAACATGGAACTAGATGATTAGAAAAAAAAAAGTAATATGTGATTTACTTTTTATTTTTATGTATCTGTACGAACATATTAATTTATATAAAGGAAGTGTTTTATTATCTTTAATTGTGTTTTAAGTTATTATTATTATTATTATTATTATTATTATTATTATTATTATTATTATTATTATTATTATTATTATTATTATTATTATTATTATTATTAAGTGAAATTAAATTAAGTTAATTTAAGTAATATTCTTTTAATTCAGAAAAGTTAAGCTATTATAAGTTAAGTTCAGTAAAATTAAGTTCAGAAAAATTCAGCAAAATTAAGTTCAATAAAATTAAGTTCAGCAAAATTAAGTTCAGAAAAGTTCGGCAAAATTAAGTTAAGTTCAGAAAAATTAAGTTAAGTTCAGAAAAATTAAGTTAAGTTCAGCAACTTTAAGTCCAAAAGAACAGGGCTAGTCTTTGCTTATAAATCAATGCAAATTAATTTTTACTACAGAATTGCCACGCCTTAACATATAGTATTAACTCATGAGCGGCTCTATTAAACTTTCTATTAGTAAAAGAAAAGGCACTGTTATCGAAAAAATTACATGATCCGAAAATGTCCAAAATCACTACGTCCTGTATCCGCTAATTCAATGCTTCCATTACCGATTTGTTTGTATGAAGACAATATTCATTATTAAGAAGAGAGGACCCGTTTGTATGTCAATACAAACCATGGGACATATTGATGCTTTATTCTCAGCCAATTGTACCTTTACTAGTTTAGCTCCCATGCAATGTATACACAGTATATATAGAATTTTACTTTTTTTTAGTATATTATACTTATATATGAAATATAGATTAGCTAATTTTTTTTTTTTACGTTTCTTATCATTATATCTATAAAATATTATTAAAAAGGCTAGCCTAAAAATGCCACGTAGACAATGCCACATGGGATGAAAAAAAAGCCACGTACACAATAACAATGTGACATGGCAAACTAATATGATATGGATTATCAATTTATTATTATATTGCATTAATTTAATTCACTTATTTCTTTTAAAAATCCATCCATATTCCATTAACTTTAACTTAACTAACTCAAAAAAAAAAACTAAAATAAAAAAATACGCATTAACTATAAGTGAATAATTTCAAGATATTTCATATGGAGTGGTATTATATGTATTCGAAATAAAAAAAACTGAATACATAAGAAATTAAGAACGAAGAAGAATAAATGAAGTTGAAAAAAAAAATTGTATCTGTACAATATAGTTAAAAGGCTAATTAAAACATTTAATTTTAATCCACATGTCGATTTTTTATTGATAAATACTAATTCATCTATATTGATTACTTGATTATTTATTTATACAATATTATAAAAGTCTAGACTATGTATTAAAAAGTTATCTTTAAAACTGTCACATGCTTATAACTTATAAGTACAAAAAAAATTTAAAAAAATTAATTACAAACACAAAAAATAAATTAATACAAACTCTTTATTCTCCTCTCATAAATTTGGTTATTAATCTACTTGTTTATTTAGCCTTTAATTTATTTTATTTAATAGGATGGTTTTTTGGTTTTCTCTCACCATCATTATAATTTGTAGTTATCATATTTTTTTTTTATCTCCCTTTTAATTTACAAAATCGTTCCTCTTCCCTCGAATAAATTGTTGAAATTAATCAATAATTAATAACAAAAAGTTTCCTATATAACTATTATAACAATCCTAATTTTCATTTTTATTCAAAAAGTTTGTAGGTAAAGTATACATACATAGATAATTAAATGAATTCTTTTGCTTTTTATCCTTATTATGTTTTAAATTTATTAATAGTAAGAATATTATTTAGTTAATGTTTTTGTGTTTGTATTGAAATTGCAGGAAGATGACATACTCAATTATCAATAACATTGCATGAAATCTATACTATCTAATTAAAAAGGTGGCTTAGAACATTCAATTTCATTTCACGTGACATTTTCACACCCCGTTAATTCTTATTCATTTTTATTGATTATTTAATTATATTGACAATATGACATGCATGGAATAATAATTGAATTTATAAAACTATAATCTATAATTAAAAAGTAAGCCAAACTATTTACCATTATCTGAACATCATATTTAAAATTTCATAAGATACTTTCTAAACCACTCTCATGCAAAGTGAATTTTGTTAAAAAAAAAAAAAAGAATAATAATAAAGCAAACTTTTTACATTCCATTTCTCCTTTGCTCCATATTTATGTCTATATTAATTTTCATAATAATGAGAAAAATTTATAACTCAATAATCTAAATATAAAATATATAAATCTAATTAAAAGGCAAGCAAAACTAACTATCATCATTTACATGTCATATTTTTTTAAAAGAAAAAAAAAAGACAACATCTTAAATCAATCTCCTGTAAAGTGGATCTTGTAAAAAAAAGAAATTATAATAATAATAATCAAGCAAAACTTATACATTCCATTTCTCTTTATTCCTTATTAATGTTTATATTAAATTTCATAATAATGAAAAATGATGCCCAAAAGTCATGTACCTTGATTCATATTTATACCTATATTAATCTTGATAATAATTAAAAAAGGATGCTCAAAAGTCATAAAACGCATCCTCAATTCTTTATATATTTTTGATGGAAGCTAAAACTTATAAGATACAATTTTTCTTATCTCTATCGTCAGTATAACTAAATATATCATTAAACTTTTCTATCATTCTATTAACATCAAACTAAGTGTATAAGGTTTTAAAATTATTAACTAATTTATTTACTTTTTTTGAGAGTTCCATTGGGTTAAGAAATGTTCATTATATTTTCAATTTCATCATTTGTGTTTGTTTTGTTCTCATTTAGGGGCTATCAAGATTTGTGGTGTTGAGCTATTCAAAGGTTAATATACTTACATCTCTACGACTTCATTCTCATTCCCTTTTTCTTTCACTATTTAAGAGGAAACTTAAGTTAATAACGATAATATTGCGTAAAACAAATTTCACTATTTTGTTGGTTAATTCAGACTAATTACTGAGTTACTTTTTTTTTTTTTTATTATAGGGTCGATTCGTTGGAAAAAGAAGACTATATAGAAAAGTAAAATACTAGGATTGCTTAAATAACTATATATTGGAGACTAACTACAAGATTGACGACATCAACGTGAATGACTAGAAGTTTTTTTTTTCTTTTTTTTCAAATGTATATTTTATTTTGGTATTTGTTTAGTTTTTTCATCATTTTACCTTCGAAAAAATAGCAATATTCACCTACTTTGGCTTATTTAATTTATCGACTTTGATATTTATGTTAATATGTAAATGCCCGTAATTTTAGTACGCAATCAATGATGACTTATTCATAAGGTGAGCTTACTATATGTTTTGATATTTTATAAAATTTCAATTACTAAAAACACTAGAAACATCACATTCAAAACAAAACATCCCGTGGAATTTCAATAATAATAATAATAATAATAGCCTAGAGAGAGAAACTAGAGAGAATATTCTCTGAAATTCATCATTCTGTTACGTAAAACCGCCATTGTTACAGCTCTCCACTGCTGGACTGAACACCCTCAGTTCCTTCAGTTGGTGGATGAAGCTTGGACTCATAGTCCCACTGGTAACTCTATGTTTCGTCTAATGAGCAAGCTCAAAGTTTGTTAAAAGGTGCTCGGCACTTGCATTCTCGAACACTATGCTAATATTGGGGAGAAGATTAAAACAAAAAAAGAGGAGCTCTCCAAAGTGTTTTAGAAAGCTTAGGCGGGACCCTATTAATGATCTTCTCATCAATCGGGAAAATGAACTTTCTAAAGAGCTTTGGGCACTTAAAGATACTGAGCTACAGATGCTCTCTCAGAGAGCTAAGATGCATAGCATTAAATATAATGATACCAGCTCTAAATTCTTCTTCAATAAAATAAAGGAAAGGCAGCAGCAGCAAATGATAGGTGACATTAAAGGTCACAATGATACTCATCACACTGGTTTGCAGGAGGTGGGAGAAACTTTTGTTGACTATTATAAAGAGCTCTTAGGCAATACTGTCCAGGTAGCTCCTATTGATCCTGGTGTGCTCTCAAATGGACCATGTGTCAGCAATGATGGCCATGAGGCTCTTCTTGTTCTGTCACACGGAGTGAAATCAAGAAGGCTTTGTTTGATATAGATTCTAACAAAAGTCCAGGTATGGATGGTTTTTCTGCTGGATTTTTCAAGAAAGCTTGGGAGATTGTTGGAAATGATTTTTGTCTAGCTGTGGAGGACTTTTTTAAAACTGGTTTCTTGCCCACGCAAGCTAATACTACTTTGGTCTCATTAATACCTAAGAAGGCTTTCCCACAAACTGTAAAAGACTTTAGACCTATCTCTTGTTGCTCTACTGTCTATAAAACCATCAGTAAGATCTTAATGCTAGGCTCCAAACTGTTATTCCGAAATTATTGGGCGAGGCAGCAGTGCTTTTTGTTCGGGGTAGGAGTTTGTTTGAGAATGTGATGCTTACCCAAGGCCTTCTTAAGGGCTATGGAAGAAAGAATATCACCCCTAGATGCATGCTTAAGGTTGACATTAGTAAGGCATTTGACACTTTACAATGGTCCTTCATCAGGAACATGCTAGCTGGTCTTAATTTCCCTCCCACTTTCATCAAATGGGTCATGGCTTGTGTCACTGGCTCTTGGTTTACTCTTAAAGTAAATGGTACACACCATGGTTTCTTCAAAGGGCAAAGTGGTGTGAGGCAAGGGGATCCTTTATCCCCTTATTTGTTTGTTTTAAGCATGGAGATCTTATCTAGACAGCTTAGAACAATGTGCCTTTCTTCTGATGTTTCCTATCATCCTAGATGTTCAAAACTCAAGCTCACTCATCGGTTTTTTTTGATAATCTCATGATATTTACTAGAGGGGATTTGCCTTGACAACAAAAAGCTACGCCATTTTGAGCACCTTCTCCCATTGGTCGAGCTTGACAGCCTAACTTGGAGAAAAGCGACATTTATTTTGGGGGTGTGAATCCTACGATTAAGGATCTTATTATGGAAAGAGTTGGGATTAAGGAGGGATCCTTTCCTTCGGATATCTGGGCTATCCAATAAATGATTCCAGGCTTACTATGGACATGTATAATGCTTTGATTCTAAAGCTTTAGACTCTAAAGGGGACCTACTCTATTCAAGATCTTTCTTATCTTTGGAAGAATTCAAGTCCCTGAACTCCATAGTTTTTGGTCTCAACAACACGGTGCACTTTGGATTATTACTACCACAACAGATTTGTCTTCTTATTTCCAAGCTTAGCAGAGATATTTTTCGGGAAGATTTGACAAAGCAAGAAGAAGCACATCTTTAAAGCCCGTGAGCATTTGTGCACCCTGGGAGGAAGGGGTTTCAGGTTAAGGATGTTTGCATGACGGAACAAAGTCGCCATCTTTGAAATGGCTTTGGCATTTGGATAGAGGGACTGGAGCAATCTGGACTTCCTGGGTTACAAAGTATTTCTTAACACAATGCTCTATCTGGGACCTTGCTATTAGGGATGTTTCTCGAAAGTCTCGGAGGAGTTCTTCTCCTTAGAGATGCTTGCATTAAGCGACTAGGCAATGTTGAGCGATTTAGGCTATGCTCTCCAACCGCATTATCAAGAATAAGTTCTCTGTGAAGAAAGCTTATGATAGCACGAGATGTTCTTATCCTGTCCTTCTTTGTCTATAAAGCTATTCAGAACTACTATCCTTCCAAGGCATAAAATCATCCTCATGCTAGCTATTCAAAGGAAGCTAGCTACCCAAGATCTCTTAATTACTCGAGGGATCACCATTGTGAATAGATGCTACTTGTGCAAAGCTGCAGCTGAGTGTGCAGATCACTTGTTCTTTGCTTGTCCTTATGCTGCAGGATTACTTACTCTTCTGCAACAGTGGATACAGATACCTTCCTCCATCACTTCACTCTACTCCTTGATTACTTTGCATAGCAGGGGTTAGGGAAGTAAGCAACCTTTGATTATCTGCGGTATTGGTAGTCTGGTTTATGCTGTTTGGGCTGAGAGGAATGCTCGAGCATTTAGGGATCAGGAGAGATCTGTCCAGGCTGTTTTTAGTGAACTAAAATTCACTGTCACTGCACTCCCTAGCGTGTAGAGGTCCTGAAAATGTATTACTTGACATAGATACAATATTCATTTCTTAGACTTATAGCCCTCTTGTATAGATAGTGGAGGAGTTTTGTATATGGTATAAAGGATATATCTTTGTAAGAAAACTCTTGTACTCCTATTTTTTGGAATATATGAGTAATACCCTTCTTGCAAAAAAAAAAAAAAAAAAAAAAAACAAAACATTCCGTGAATTTCACGGGCCATAAAACTAGTTATGATTTGAAAAATCAAAGTTTAAATCGTATTAATCATGAAATGAGTATTTCAATGAAAGTTTTTCCTATTACTGAGAGATTAATGAAGTTATTTTATAAAATTTTACTGATAATATATTTTTAGCCGCAAATTTTTATCATGGAAAAGCAATGAATTTTTTCGTATGATTCTTTAAACCAAAAAAAAAAAAAGAATTTCTTTTTATATCATAAAAAGATTGGAGATAATTTTGTATAGAATGTAAAATATTAAATGACATAAATATATAAATCCCCCCTACTACTAAGAGAATAAAAATTCTCTTAGTTTTCCCTCCAAAAAGCATCTAGCTAAATAAGGTAATAAATAAAATTTTTCTTTCATTACATTATTATCTTTTCAATAAATATAATTTTATAAATAAACTCTATTTTTTTAAATAAATTCATAATTATGTTTTTTTCATTAAAATAAAATAAAATTAATATTAAATTATAAAGTATAAGTTGCTAAATTTTTCAGTAATGCAATAATTATTACTGTAGAGAATAACTTGACACATGCTTACTATTAGCTTTATGACAAAAAGCATTCACTAAAAAAATTCACAACTTAAATAAATTTTTTTATTAGTTTTCCATTTCATTTTTTTGTTTCATATCAAAATACAATGGAGTGAACTGATAAATATTAATGATGTGCAAATTTTAAAAGAATAAATCTTCCTATAGTCCTATGTACTAAGAGAATACAACGTCTCTAAAGTTTTCCTTCCAAAGTGCTCAACTTATATATGGAAACAAATTAGATTTTCATTTATTAAACTAATTTTCCATTTAAAATAATTTATACATAAAAATTGTATCTTCTATTATTAAATTCGTGACGATTTTGTTTTTTTAAAATTGATGTAGTTAAAATATTTTCTTAAAAAACACAATTCATGGAATTATTCAATTCTTTTGATTAATTTTAATATTAGTTATTTTTTATAAAAATTCGTGAGATATAAATCTAAAATCTATAACTAATACACTAAAAATTAAAAAGCCTATATTTACCGCGCATTTGCGCGAGATCTACACTAGTTTGAAAGATTATGTGTATTATAATGCACCATAGTTATAGAATATGCTAAAAATAACTAAACTTTATATTAAGAAATATGTTTAGGCGGGAAAATTTGGAACTTCGCCTATTCATTTAGTAAATAGGGGATGTATAAACATCATGGTTTCCATTTTTAAAAGGAAAAATTACAAATAACCACTTCGTATTTGCGTATTTTTACAAATTACCACCATGTATTTGCATTTTTACAAATAACACCCAAAAATTTATGTATACTCCCCTCCCCAATCACCACCGTATATTTTCCCCGAGACTCGTTTTTCTTGTTTTCCGACTCGTTAATTAAAAATTTATGTGACATACCCAGATTACCCTTATCTATTACTCCCATACAACATATCCTCTTTCATATGATCTGATCCCTAAATCCTTTGTTTCCCCTCAATTGATCCCAAAAACTCTAAATCATTCCATTTTTTAATCAACCTTTCAATCTTTTACTTCCACTTACTCACCCACCACTACCACCATCATACCACCATCCCACCACCATCACAGTAACTAACCACCACCACCGTCACCAGAATCTCCATCCCAGAAATACTTGCAATTTCCACTACCACTCATCACATTTTTTGCAGTTCCAATTTAATTCCTTCTCTTTTCAGTTCTTCCGTAATTTTAATCTCTCTGCATCAATTCATTTTCAATTCATGTTGTTATTACAATTCCCCAATTTATTTCTCACTTCTCAACCTAAGTTTTTTCGTTATTTGTATTAAAATCAATACTATACCTTGCGCAAGAACTTTTTGAACAATAGCTTTCTCATTCTGATACTAATCGGCTGATATTTTCGACGTTTTGGGTTTAGTTGGTCATAGTGATTGTGGGGTTAATGTGGTAATGTTTCGTCGGTAGTGGTCGATTCTTGTAGCGGTCGTCGGCCATGTGAGGTGTTGGCGGTGGCGGTGGCGGAGGTAGTGCTAATGGTGGGTAATTAATTCCAGATAATCTAAAAGAAAGTGTAGGAAAGGGGGTAATGATTAATTTGGTCTTAGGCAATTAACGAATAATAAACATACATACAGCCACAGGGGTACAAATAATGGGATAATTTTGGGAGTAAAGAGTAAGGGTAATGTAGGAAAAGGGTCATTTGGGTATTAGACATAAATATCTAATTAACGAGTCGGAAAATAAGAAAAATGAGTCTCGGGCAAATATACGGTGGTGTTTGGGGAGTATACATGAAAGTTTGGATGTTATTTGTGAAAATGCAAATACATGGTGGTAATTTGTAAAAATACGTAAATACGAGGTGGTTATTTGTAATTTTTCCATTTTAAAAACATGAATTATTGTGCATATTTTCTTTCGGGACCAGCTACAATCAGCTGATGATTGGTTTTTGTTTGAGGCAATTCACCATACATACTTTTCTACTAAGGCAATTCACCCCCCCTCTCTTTCTCTCCAGACTCCATGTTTATCTTTCCCACACTTTTTCATCCGGAGAAGTAGTGATTGACTCCCATAACTTTGTGCAATTGTGAAATTAACCCCACAACTTTCAGTTGAAGTGATTAGGCCCCATAACTTGCTTAATAAGTGAAATTAAACTCCTTTATCAAAATCTCACGAGAAATTTAATTTATCATATCTCAAAATTAAAAAATGATTATGTTCTTATGAAAAATAGGAAATAAAAGTTAATAAAATTAATCAAAAATCTCTCCAAAATCTCACCAAAATATCATTATATACAACCAACTATGCCAACACGTATACATATAACATACTAAAATCATACGGATTAGATACTAAAACCATTTTTTACATACGTATGTAATTCGGTATGGTTTTTGCAAAAAAAAAAAGAACAATTAACAATTTTATGTGTGATTTTTTTTTTTAATTATTGAAAAACAGAAATATTTGAATATTTTTTTTCCCTTTTATTATATTTTTTATATTTTTTTGTCATGAAAATCTTTTATTCCGACTTCTGATTTTCACACAACTACCTAACAAAATATTTTGTAATTGAAATTTTTTACAAAAATTTGAAAATTATTTACATTATATAAAAAATAATAAATTGTTTGATTTTTGTAAAATATTTTTAATTTTATTTTATCTAATTTATACTATTTTTTTTATTAATTTTTTAAAACTTTTTTTTTTTCGTATTTTTCATAAGAACATAATCATTTTTACTTTTGTGAAACGATAAATTGAATTTCTCGTGAGATTTTATTAAAGAGGTTTAATTTCACTTATTATATAAGTTTTGGGGCATAGTCACTCCAATTGAAAGTTGTAGGGGTTAATTTTACAATTGCACAAAGTTATGTGGCTCAATCACCACTTTCTCGCTTTTTCATCTAACATCTTCATACATAAATAATTGTGAATATTTTCACATCCATAATGTTAAATTATTTTAAGCAATCAATTTTTAGTTTTTCATAGGAAATTATGGTTTGCAAATAGGGATTTATGGGTTTGTTCTTGAACTAAATTTCAACTAAAAATGATAGGGACTTTATTAGAACATTTAAGTAAAATCAATCAACTTTATGTGAACAAGGGATTTTAGTTGTACGATTTAGGGTTCTTAATTAAGTAAATTAAAGTACACCCTAACTAGTAAGTAAAATTGTAATTAAACAAAGATATTAAACAAATTAATGGAAACTTGGAAGTACACTCATCAACTAAACCCTAAGTTAGAAGACAAATTCATCTGATTAAAGATGTATCAAAGGATAGATCAATGCCGAAATTGAAGTGGATGAACTTGAAAATGATTAAGTAAAGTAAAAGTTTCAAAAATAAAATGTAAGTCCTTACTAAGTCAAGGGAAAAAATGGAAGTCAAGTCTTTTTTTATTAGAAATAAAGTTAGAAAATAAATTATAATAAGGAGAAATTTTGAAAAAGTGATATATAAAAGGAAGTAATTATGAAAAAGAGTATATATATAATAAAATGGAGTAATTGATAATTTACTATAACGTTTTTCTTCTAACTACCGCTCATCCTTTTTAACTTTGAAAATAAACAATTAACTTACATTTGCACTAGACAATAAAAGTAAAAAAAAAAAAAAAATAGATTTTCTCACTTGTATCGTCCTTAATTTAACTAGCTATTTCATTTTTTTTTCACTGGAATCCCTCGATCTTTTACTAAAAAGAAAAAAAATTAACTAGCCAAAACTCTTAATTAGAACTTTAGAAAATATTTTTTTTTCTAAATCTTCGATTCGAAAAAAAAATCATTGTTTTTTGAATTCGTATTTCGATTTTGCGAAGTAAAATTTTGACTAGTTAGAACTCTGAACTCTTGATTATTTCTATTATGCTAGCTTTCTTGTTTTACTGTTTTAGCTAATTTATCAAACATTTATAAAAGTTAAACCAGCTGGAATTTAACCAAATAAGCTATTTTGGTCAAATAAACTAATTTAAACTTCAAATGGCGCGCTAAAAAGAATCTAATAAGTGAGAAAAATAAAATAACCGAGGAGTATAAATGAAAAAGTTTCAAAAATAAAATACTGAAATAATTTAATTTAATTATTAATATTAATTGGTATTGGTAGATGGTAATTGACTAATTGGTAAATACTTAAATTTCCTAAAACATACAATAATAAAATACTGAAATAATCCTAATTCCTAATTCCTAGTGGCATCGCTATCGATTTCCTAAAACATACAATTACAATAATAATATATACGCTTATTTTTTCCTAAAATATAAATTGTTTTTTTTTGGTGCTAAAAAGTTCCTAAAGTATAAATTCCAACACAAATTCGAAATTGTAATAGACCTCTAAATTCTAATATACCAAAACTATACGATTGATTTATAAAACAGGATGAATTGTTTACCTCCGGAACTATTATTTGAAGTTTTGACGCATCTTCCGTCGAAAGATTTGTTAAAGTTAAGGGTTGTATGCAAATTATGGAACTCTATTATCTGCGATCGAAGTTTCCATCAACAACATCTTCATCAATTACGCAAGAATAACATTCATGGTTTTAAGTTCTACTTAACCACTTATTGGTCGGGTTCCTGTACATCAGTCGATATCGATATTAAAAGTAGTGAAACCCTTGTGACTATCGAGACGATTAAACTATGCAAGTCCAATTATGATGGTGCTATAAATTATATAATGGCTTGTGTCGATGGAGTCTTGTTGGCCAACACTGTTTCGTATCATGGCAACGATTATGTAAACGTGATCTTCTTATGGAACCCGACACTTAGGAAAGTGGTTGACATACCGCTTTATGGACCGTTGAAGAAGGTATGTTATGATGTTCAGTTTGGTTTTGGGTTTGATTCGGTGAGTAATATTTATAAGGTGGCAGCAATTTATTCGGAGAAGAATGAAATGAAAATCATGGTATATAACCTCGGTTCGCGTTCATGGACTTCACCTAAAGTCGACAGAGGTTCGATTGACAATGTGAAGCATTCGCCATATCCAGGTTCCTTGAATTTTGAAGGTTGTATTTACTGGCTCTCTAAAGTCGACAGAGGTTCGATTGAAATAACGTCGAATAATCACACACGCTACTACCTATGTTTTAATCTGTCGAGTGAGGCATTGACTTGCGCCAAATTGCCTGATGTTAAATGTGACGATGGGAAAATAATAAAGTATGCGCCAATTACGCGCCGTTTAGCAATCTTATATGAGTCACTTGCACTTGTAGATGGTCCCGGTGGTGGTGGTTCACATGGATATATTTGTGTATGGATGAGACGAAAGGATAGTACAACAAGAAGTTCCGAAAGTTCATGGGTTAAGCTCTATAATATCGATTGTAATGGTAAACAATGTATATACTTGGCGAATAATGGTAATCTTTATTTACGAGCATGGTCTATTCCCTGGACAACATATGTTTATGACTTAAAAGCTGGCAAGGAAAAGTTTTACTCGGGAACTGATCGGAATATAAACATCATTGATGGTTATCTACCAAGTTTGACATTGTTAAGATAACAACAATTGAGTTAATGGTAAAGATACAATTGTTTTCCGTGAACTATTCTTTCTTAGCTTCCATGAATGTTTATGAAGATATTTTATGATATTTTCACTAAGTTTATAGGTATCGGTAATGTTTGTGAAATATGATACCATGTAGTATTGGATTAAACGGGAGGGTATCAGGCCATGTATATTTAAGAGTAATGGTGATGATAATGATGTTGTACGATCATGGTTACTCCCTCCGTGTTGGTCATTTATTTACCTATTCCATTATCCGTAATTCTATAAATGTTTACGTTTATAATATTGAGTATATTTTTGAAAGATAATTTGAACTTCCACATAATCAAATGTCCACTTATTTTTCAATATGAGCTAACTCGGACACGTTATTCTTTAAATCTTCCTTTCCCGTCCCGCCAGCGACATCAACCAACGACTCTACACCTTTAAGCAAACCCTTAAACACCACATCCCCCATCAAAATATCGCCAACAAATTTAGCATCACTTGTCATGGCTTTATTAAAATACTTGTTGGAATAAAACCGTAACAATGGAAGAAAGACAATATAAAACTGAAATAGAAAACAGGGAGAAGACTTATCGAAACAGAATAGCAGTGCCGTTGTAATGAAGCCACTGACTTGAAAACAATATTGGCACGACTCCGGTGGTTATCGCCTACACGCCGTATGTTTTCCAAGGTTAACACTGCAACTTTCGTACTCGACCACTCAAGCAAGAAAACTTTGGAATTGACAGACACGTATCCGGAAAAACTCAGAAGCAACAGAAGGAGAGCATTTTGAGAGAAGAGAGAATGTGAAATGTATTTTGTGTGTATATTCTGTGAAGTGAACAACTCTATTTATAAGGAAAAATAGAGCTGTTACAGAGACAAAGTCGCAGCAATTAACGGACGGTCAAACGTAATTAAGGGA
Source organism: Silene latifolia (assembly GCF_048544455.1). Taxonomy (NCBI): domain Eukaryota; kingdom Viridiplantae; phylum Streptophyta; class Magnoliopsida; order Caryophyllales; family Caryophyllaceae; genus Silene; species Silene latifolia. The sequence continues at coordinate 17,084,128 of NC_133529.1, forward strand.
TTAATTACGCTCCCTTAATCTCTGCAATTAACAGTCAAAAATCATTATGACTGTTACAGAATATCAAACAGATACACTGAACCTGGACAGAGTCCAAAACACACAGCTCAAAAAGGTTTAAAGAGGGCCTTTGGCCCGCCCCGCAGGGGCTCTACCCGACCCGAGCCCGAGCCCGAGCCCGAGCCGGGCCAGGCCGGCGCGCGTGTGTTTGGATCAGACTCACAGGCACAACACTCTCAACAAAAGCCTCCTTGGTCCAACTCTTGTCCACTTAAGGAGGGAGTAGAGTTATAAACACAAAAAACCAACTTCTCCCCACCGATATGAGAGAAGAGGTAAAACACAAAGAGGATTTGGCTTTACATGAAACCATTACTACCAACAATACTCATTAAACCTCGGCTCAGTAGTCAGTACCAGCATACTCCCATATGCCACTACCGTGGACGGTGTGGAAGGGTGACACATCATCATTTCTGAACCAACTACTTAAATGGTGAGCTGGCTTGGTTAGGGTTGGGTCAAGCATAGCTAGCGCGAAGGGTGCTAGACTCATAGGATGGTCCTTGAGGAGAAGTTTTGCGTTTATGGTTAGGTCAAACGTATCTTCCCCGTTCACTAACTTTGACTTGGAGAGGAAGTTGGAGTGAACGAGAAGGCGTGTAATGCGATATAAGGAAGCGGACTTGGTTGGGTGGAGAATAAGCGCGTTGGCTAGCTCGCCAAGCGTCATGGGTTTGCCATGGTTGTGGATGGTATCCGGGATTTGAAGTTGGATAGCACATTTAAGGGCCATGGAGTTTAAGGAGCTGAATATATGAGTCCATATGTGTGTTTGAGCATTTAGTAGCTGCTCACTGTGGTCGTAGGAAATAAGTGTGGATGGATCCATGTTTTGGTATTCAATCTATATTTTGAGGTATTCAACCTATTGTCTCTTGCAGGGGCGGCCGGTGGAATATTGTGGTCCTGTTTAAAATATTAGGTGAAGGCCTTTACGATAATTATTGTATATTTTTTATGTGCCATATGCAAACAAAATATTTGAGGCTACTTATAATCATAGGAGACGTTTTTAAGATCCCAAATGCTATAAAAGTAATTAAGCTCGTAGGAGTGTTGAATTCGAATCTATAATTATTAGTACGTACCTCATTATAATATGTTCACTGTCTTGTAATTTGTAAATAGAGATTCCTTCCAATATTATTCACTTAGCTTATTTACACGTTTAGAGAAAATTTGAAAAATAAAGCCACACGGTAAAAAAATGGAGTAATTTAAGTGCATTGTCGGTAGTAAAATGAGTGTAAAAACCGTCCTTTTAAAAAAGAAAAATTATAGTTTAATGAAATTATTTGTTTAAAAATAAGTTTGACAAAGTTAACAAGTCATTTATATTATTTAACTAAAATGATGTATATGTGATTTAAATAGTAAATAATCCATACAATTTTTTAAACGCTATCAAGATAAAATGCACATAAGTGAGATTTAAAAAAATATGAAACAAAAATAATGTTCAACCAAAATAAAATAGATGCCTGTAAATTAAGAGCCACAAGTGCCAATTTGAGCCCCACAAACTCGCGAAGTAGGGAAAATGAAAAGGAAACAGTCCAAAAATTAATAGGAAAAGTAGGGAAAATGAAAAGGAAACAGTCCAAAAATTAATAGGAAAAGTATGGGTGATGGGAATTGACACGGCTGTCGCAACCCTGTCAAAGATAAAACCAACGGGTCTCAATTAAATGTAGCAGAGGCAGTCGGGTATCGAATCCACAGGGAGATGGGAATTGTGACACCCTCACTTATCGCGGAAAAGTAAACACGTAATTCTAGAATAAAACTGCATGGATATGTTTGTAATAGGTTCAATTGGGTAAAAACCTGTAATTTTTAAAACCTGAACCTGTTATAAAGATATCCAAATTGGAAGGTGTCAAACATACAAGGTCTAACTAGAAGTGTCATAACATAACCATCGCTAAAGTCGCGAATAGCAAATTATACAACCAAATGTAAAGAGGGAGACATATGTCCCTAAAATGTATGTGACATAAAAAGTGTTTAAGGGTCACAATAAAATAAAGCCAATCTAGGTCCCAAGGTTACTTTGCTCGCTAGCTCGTCCATGTACCCCATATACGCATCACCTATTGTCATTCGCATTTTATACAAATACGAAAGCCACGATCGGTGGGAGTAACTCAGGAGTTCTCCCGTGTACGAAATGTCATAATTAATATAACATGTAAACATAAAAATATGAATACGAATCACACAATGCCTTAGCATATAGATGCTAGACAATCGTGCTTATCATGTAAACAACAATATAACAACACATAGTCCTAGCATGTGAATACTAGACCGACTCATACTACACTATCATGTGAATCACATAACATCCAGGAATCCAAACTCTATCAACCATAGCCGACTTGCATCTCACCTTCTATGATTCATAGAATCATCAAACAAGAAAGGACAATATATCAAAGACAGGCATAAGTTCTTAGCACGGTCAATAGTCACTTTGTAACTCGAGTCTATACCACGAGGTAGGGAAGGTAATCGAATCGGTATCCTGGCTCAGAGGTTCTATAAAAACATGGCCAAGACAACACAACCCTAGTCCTAAATCTGCGCAGACCTAGACATGCGGATACACACCACCGCACCCAAGACCCACAATTTTATAAAACCATGTGAGTACCCTAAGGAGTCCACCAAAGGGTTGGCTAGTACTTAAGCTGACCACTTACTCTCAAAATAAGTAACGAGGTCATGCCCCAACTTGGATATAAACCCACCAAGTCAGGAACACAAAGGCTATTGAGCAGTGAACATACACTCGTCAAAGACTATAAAGACCTATCTATGATGAAGGCCGAAATACTCACCTAGGACCTAGTCCCAGCTTGAATACTTTAGCCCACACCACACAAGACAAGTAGGATACCCAATTAACCATAAAAGGGCCAAAGAGTCCAAACTTGTACACACAAAAGATCATACACACCCTAGTATATGAAAGGCTACGCAAGAGCATATTCAGCTGACAATCCAACAAAATCGCCAATATCAATAATAATCCAAATTCCAGCTAACCGTTAATCTCATAATTCATGACAACAAGCTAAAATGGCAAAGAGACAACAAGACTCTAGTATAAGGCAACCAATTCATCCAACAACCAACATGTGAAATGATAATTACAAATATCAAGGCATAACATAAAACTTCCAATAACAACCAATCTCACCTCAAAGGCAAACCCTCGACCCGAGTCCCGCGACGGGTCATCGGTCAAATCGAGGCTGACCGGTTTAAACCTAGCTTGACCAAACTCGTTCGGTCAATCTGGCCCAGCTCAGAGTCTTGGCCTACCTTGGCCCAAATCACAAAATTTATCACAATATCATTCTCATGCTATTTCCAATTTCTATCATGTGAAAAACGAAAGTAACACATTATCAATCACCTAAATACTTAACAAACAACCAGCACAACATTTATGTGACATTAAATCGTCGAGTAACTCGGAATAGTTACCTTAAGCTAGCAAAGAGACAAGCAATAAACTTGAGAAAGCTTCTAAAACCCAAAATTACTCTTCATCTTCAACCACATATGAGCCACCTAAAATAATTATGTGAAAGGACGATATTAACGAATTATCTTTATATAAAATAAGAGACGGAAATTAATTTAATTATATTTTAAATAAACCAAACTAGCGTCAAAACAATTTATAGACACGGCCCACAAGTTATTATGACAACCTCAAACTCGGCCTAACCACCAACTACACATGGATTCAAACTCGTGACTTAGCTAGGCCGCTTTGCACAGGCACGGCCAGGCCTTTGCTAAGCTACGGCCAGGCCAGCTGCCAGGGCCATCGACTCGCCTAAAAGCAAGCCACAAGGAGTCCGACACGACCACCACCCGACTACCCATAGCCACCCTTCACCCTACTTCATAAACGACCCAAAAATCAGTCCAAAACAGAACCCAAAAGATGCCTAAGTTCGACCCCAACTCCAGTCCTCAAATGCAAAGTGAAAACTCACGATGACAGCTCTCGTCCCTGCCCAAAAAAGAGTACCAATCGTCCCCTTAAGACTCCATTCTCGCGCCTAAAAACAGTCCTAGCTGAGCCAACTAAGTCAGCATACACCGTCTTAAATATACCACTTACTAGCTAGCATCCCAAATGATCCCTAGAGGTCAGTATACACCGTCTCAATCATCTCCACATATCAGTATACACCGTCTCAACTATACAACTGACTAATTAACATCCATAAGGATCCCTATATATAATTATACACCGTCTCAACTATAAAACAGACTAACCAGCATTCGAAATAAACATATTTTACAAGTAATATCGAGTAATCCGTTATCGTTACCTTTTTCCGATTGAACTAATCATTTATGACTAACAAATCTTCTACCAGCCCGTTTATCTCAGCACTTACAACCGTCTTATAATAAATAAAGCTGAAAGTATAAATTGGGTTTGTAGAAATACATAACGAAAATGAATGTTACTTACATCGGAATGACGAGAACGACGAGAGGAGCGCTATGGAACAAAAATAGTTGAAAACGGATAAGAAACGAAGCACCGACGTCGATTAACAGATCAAATTTTGAAAAGGGAAGAAGACTCGCCAGAAGAAGAAAACAAAGAACAAAGAAGAAGAAAAGAGACGTGTGTTTTTACGAAATGAGACAATGAAATGCTAGCTTTGCTATTTATTATACGTATCTTTCTTCATCGTTAAGTAATTTCGCTCGTTTTTAAAACCGTCTTGAGTTAATAAAATCGGTTTTAGTAAAAGTTTCAGTAATAAAACGGAATCAATAATAAATAAATTTAGTGAGTGAAAATAAAATAAACTCAGCTAGTTAACGTAAATAATACAATATCAGCTTGAATCGGAATTATTAGCGATTTTTACAAAACTAACGGATATTAATAAAAATTGCTAATTTAGTGAAATAAGCTCAAAATAGCTAATTGGACGGTTTTGTTCCCAAAATCCATCTCGGGTTCACTTAAAACAACTTTCATAAGGACTCGTAAAGAAACGGAAATTATTAAATAAATAAACCCGAACTAACTTCAATAAACTCGAACTAACTTTAAATAAACTTATTAATGATTATTAAAATTAACGTATCAAATTATGATGAAATTAATTAATTAGCTAAGCATATATATATAAATCGTTAAATGATGTAATTAAATTCAAAATAGCAATTAAAAGAATTTTATCCAACTTAATAAAATACGGGGTGTTACAATCACCCCATCTTTTAAAAAGTTTCGTCCTCGAAACTTGAAAGTATAAATGAAAAGTTATATAAATAAAACTGGAATTGGAATCGGTAACCAAAACATTTTAAAGGTTATTTATCGTAAGAATCAAAATTCTTTCAAAAGTTTCAACTAAAATTTTTAAACGAACAGGACTCTCATAAGAGGAACGGAAGTGTTCTCGTTACGTATTCAAGAACATCACATTCCAAATCAAAGATAAGGTCAAAAGGCAAATCATTTGTATAAATCAAAATCAAAATACCTTCAAAAACATTAATGAAGAGTTTTCAAAAATATAAGTCGCATTCATGGAACGGAATTGCTCTTGTCGTGCACACAAGAACGCTAACTTTTCAAGTCAGAGACAAATTTAAAACAAAAACTATTCGCCGACAAGCGTAGAACAAGTTATCAAACGTTTCCAATAATTAGTTCTAACATCCGATCAACGTTAAAATCAAAATAAGAGAAAGGTAATCTTCTCAAATTTTCTTTTGCAAAAAGCCAAAATAGAAATAAAGGTTTCACCTTTAAACTAAAAGGGGAGTTAAATTCCGGAAATATAATATTAAACTTTGACAAAGAAGTCATAAATAGATCAAGGTTAATAGAAATTGGATAAAATTTAAAGAAATTTCGGGTCTAGTAATTAAAATTACGATAAATGAGTTTATATTCAAGGAAGGAATAGGGAACTAAATCAAATTTTCATTTTCAAGTCTTCAAAAATAGGTTAGGTTTGCAGAAGTGACATAAACTTTTAAGAATGAATCGAAACTGGTAGCTTGAAAGTTTAGAAGTTGTACAAAAAGGAAAGTAACTTAGATAGCATAAAAACAAAGTATGTTAAGAGAGCTCAAACTTAAGCCACAAGAGAGCTATAATGACTTTCATAGGGTAAAAATTGAAGTCAAAATTACAAGGATGTCAAAGATAGAGTTTCACAAGATACGAATGTCAAACTTAAAGGAGGAGCAAGATGAAGTGAGGAAATGAGGTATGAACGGTAACGCTTATGGTCAAGGATAAAGGGAAATTAGACAACAAGGAAATGTCAGATACTCAAATCTCAAACAACAATGTCATCACTCCACTAAGGAAACAAAGGGTAATAACCAGGTCAGGAAATGATAGGAAATTTAAAAAAAAAAAGGATATATGAACATGTCAAGATGTGAGACTAAAAGAGTCGAATCATAAAGATAACTAGTTAACAACCAGTATGAGATATTAGAATTAGGAAGGTATTCAAGACAAGGGAATAACGAGTAAACTTTTATACTTAAGAATCAAATCCAATCAAGGTATGAACGAAAGGGAGGAAAACGATTAATGGTACGAAAGAGGATTTTTAAGGCTTAATCCATACGCTTCCTAAAACTTAAGGTTCTCTCTAACAAGGTCACGCCTATTAGGGCATTGTACCTTCATGACAAAACGACCAAATCCCAAACAAGGGTCAAGGTAAAATAAACGCTCGCTTAAGGGGGTGATAAATCGGTTAGATACTTCTTCCACCTATCTTATCACATATTAGGATTTCCCTAAAGCAAATCTACCACTCAAGTATAAAAGCATCTCTGTATCTCAAGCACTCGACACAACCTCAATGTTTTAAAAACCAAAGAATGAATTGACAAAGACTTCTCAACAAAGTTCTCAATAAACAACTAACACCAAATCACATTACCAATCTATACGGGATTGTTAACATCTAAAAATTGGTTTTCTTCCAAATTCATATTCTAAACTTATCTCATGTTTACTCCTAAGGTGACGACGCTCAACCTACTAAGCTTTCAAATCCCAAACATAAACAACAAAGCCAAGTCCTATAACTCTAATCATATAGGCAACTCATTCCTAGCACAAATAATCCACCAATCGATTATACTCACTTTGTCAAGGAACTAGGTATAAGAATCACTAAGTATGTCTCATCACATTACCTAAGTCTTTCTAACATCACATCCTCTCAAAACCAGGGTTAAGGTTCAGACACAAACAATCTCCTCAAAAGTCGAATTTTCCAACCAAGGTCAACATTCCTCACAAGAAAGAGTACTATCTAATGGCATTAAGGGAGGATAAGCAAAGAACAAAGGACAAGTTAGGAGTACAAGCGTAGCTTTTAAAGTAAAACAGAAGGGAGTTTAGAAGGAGGATAAGCACCAAGAGATTAAGAATAATGCGAGATACAAAAAGAACGAGAAACATCTTCAAGGAAGTAGAAGCATTCTTCAAAGGTTAAACAAATCTTCAATCCTCAACAATAGGCACTAAATCTTGATCTTCTTAAAATATAAGTGTCCTTTCAATGGAACGGAGATACTCTTGGCGATCACTCAAGAACATCAATATTCCAATTCAAAGACATAAAAATACATTTTTACACCAACAAATGATAAAACTAATTATCAGACGTCTCCAATAACAAGCTTTAACACTAATTGACGTTAAAACCAGTGAAAAACATTAAAATATTTTCAAAACCTTTAGTTCAAATTTTTTTTATAATAAGGGTAATAACTCCATTAGCTATAGATAAGCTCACGGTCATTGATCCAAGAACGCAAAAATTATTAAATGACAATCAACAAACAGGTTAGTACCTAACAAAGAGCAAACACAAAGAGACTACAACATAAGGTCCTAAGTCTACCCATCTTACCCATCTCTCGAGTTTATTATTTTAAGGTCAAGTTATTTATATTGGGGTGCACAAACGTGCGTCGGGAGCAAATATGCTCACGATACCAATGTGACACCCTCACTTATCGCGGAAAAGTAAACACGTAATTCTAGAATAAAACCTGCATGGATATGTTTGTAATAGGTTCAATTGGGTAAAAACCTGTAATTTTTAAAACACTGAACTGTTATAAAGATATCCAAATTGGAAGGTGTCAAACATACAAGGTCTAACTAGAAGTGTCATAACATAACCATCGCTAAAGTCGCGAATAGCAAATTATACAACCAAATGTAAAGAGGGAGACATATGTCCCTAAAATGTATGTGACATAAAAAGTGTTTAAGGGTCACAATAAAATAAAGCCAATCTAGGTCCCAAGGTTACTTTGCTCGCTAGCTCGTCCATGTACCCCATATATGCATCACCTACCTGTCATTCGCATTTTATACAAATACGAAAGCCACAGTCAGTGGGGAGTAACTCCGAGTTCTCCCAGCCACGAAATGTCATAATTAATATAACATGTAAACATAAAAATATGAATACGAATCACACAATGCCTTAGCATATAGATGCTACACAATCGTGCTTATCATGTGAACAACAATATAACAACACATAGTCCTAGCATGTGAATACTAGACCGACTCATACTACACTATCATGTGAATCACATAACATCCAGGAATCCAAACTCTATCAACCATAGCCGGCTTGCATCTCACCTTCTATGATTCATAGAATCATCAAACAAGAAAGGATAATATATCAAAGACAGGCATAAGTTCTTAGCACGGTCAATAGTCACTTTGTAACTCGAGTCTATACCACGAGGTAGGGAAGGTAATCGAACCGGTATCCTGGCTCAGAGGTTCTATAAAAACATGGCCAAGACACAACACAACCCTAGTCCTAAATCACTTGAGACCTAGACATGCGGATACACACCACCGCACCCAAGACCCACAATTTTATAAAACCATGTGAGTACCCTAAGGAGTCAACCAAAGGGTTGGCTAGTACTTAAGCTGACCACTTACTCTCAAAATAAGTAACGAGGTCATGCCCCAACTTGGATATAAACCCACCAAGTCAGGAACACAAAGGCTATTGAGCAGTGAACATACACTCGTCAAAGACTATAAAGACCTATCTATGATGAATGCCGAAATACTCACCTAGGACCTAGTCCCAGCTTGAATACTTTAGCCCACACCACACAAGACAAGTAGGATACCCAATTAACCATAAAAGGGCCAAAGAGTCCAAACTTGTACACACAAAAGATCATACACACCCTAGTATATGAAAGGCTACGCAAGAGCATATTCAGCTGACAATCCAACAAAATCTCCAATATCAATAATAATCCAAATTCCAGCTAACCGTTAATCTCATAATTCATGACAACAAGCTAAAATGGCAAAGAGACAACAAGACTCAAGTATAAGGCAACCAGTTCATCCAACAACCAACATGTGAAATGATAATTACAAATATCAAGGCATAACATAAAACTTCCAATAACAACCAATCTCACCTCAAAGACAAACCCTCGACCCGAGTCCCGCGACGGGTCATCGGTCAAATCGAGGCTGACCGGTTTAAACCTAGCTTGACCAAACTCGTTCGGTCAATCTGGCCCAGCTCAGAGTCTTGGCCTACCTTGGCCCAAATCACAAAATTTATCACAATATCATTCTCATGCTATTTCCAATTTCTATCATGTGAAAAACGAAAGTAACACATTATCAATCACCTAAATACTTAACAAACAACCAGCACAACATTTATGTGACATTAAATCGTCGAGTAACTCGGAATAGTTACCTTAAGCTAGCAAAGAGACAAGCAATAAACTTGAGAAAGCTTCTAAAACCCAAAATTACTCTTCATCTTCAACCACATATGAGCCACCTAAAATAATTATGTGAAAGGACGATATTAACGAATTATCTTTATATAAAATAAGAGACGGAAATTAATTTAATTATATTTTAAATAAACCAAACTAGCGTCAAAACAATTTATAGACACGGCCCACAAGTTATTATGACAACCTCAAACTCGGCCTAACCCCCAACTACACATGGACTCAAACTCGTGACTTAGCTAGGCCCGCCATGCCACGGCCAGGCCATCTTTGCTAAGCTACGGCCAGGCCATCTGCCGGGCCATCGACTCGCCTAAAAGCAAGCCACAAGGAGTCCGACACGACCACCACCCGACTACCCATAGCCACCCTTCACCCTACTTCATAACCTGACCCAAAAATCAGTCCAAAACAGAACCCAAAAGATGCCTAAGTTCGACCCCAACTCCAGTCCTCAAATGCAAAGTGAAAACCCACGATGACAGCTCTCCTCCCTGCCCAAAACAGAGTACCAATCGTCCCCTTAAGACTCCATTCTCGCGCCTAAAAACAGTCCTAGCTGAGCCAACTAAGTCAGCATACACCGTCTTAAATATACCACTTACTAGCTAGCATCCCAAATGATCCCTAGAGGTCAGTATACACCGTCTCAATCATCTCCACATATCAGTATACACCGTCTCAACTATACAACTGACTAATTAACATCCATAAGGATCCCTATATATAATTATACACCGTCTCAACTATAAAACAGACTAACCAGCATTCGAAATAAACATATTTTACAAGTAATATCGAGTAATCCGTTATCGTTACCTTTTTCCGATTGAATTAATCATTTATGACTAACAAATCTTCTACCAGCCCGTCTATCTCAGCACTTACAACCGTCTTATAATAAATAAAGCTGAAAGTATAAATTGGGTTTGTAGAAATACATAACGAAAATGAATGTTACTTACATCAGAATGACGAGAACGACGAGAGGAGCGCTATGGAACAAAAATAGTTGAAAACGGATAAGGAACGAAGCACCGACGTCGATTAACAGATCAAATTTTGAAAAGGGAAGAAGACTCGCCAGAAGAAGAAAACAAAGAACAAAGAAGAAGAAAAGAGACGTGCGTTTTCTGAAATGAGACAGCAGCCTGCTAGCCTGCTATTTATTATACGTATCTTTCTTCATCGTTAAGTAATTTCGCTCGTTTTTAAAACCGTCTTGAGTTAATAAAATCGGTTTTAGTAAAAGTTTCAGTAATAAACCGGAATCAATAATAAATAAATTTAGTGAGTGAAAATAAAATAAACTCAGCTAGTTAACGTAAATAATACAATATCAGCTTGAATCGGAATTATTAGCGATTTTTACAAAACTAACGGATATTAATAAAAATTGCTAATTTAGTGAAATAAGCTCAAAATAGCTAATTGGACGGTTTTGTTCCCAAAATCCATCTCGGGTTCACTTAAAACAACTTTCATAAGGACTCGTAAAGAAACGGAAATTATTAAATAAATAAACCCGAACTAACTTCAATAAACTCGAACTAACTTTAAATAAACTTATTAATGATTATTAAAATTAACGTATCAAATTATGATGAAATTAATTAATTAGCTAAGCATATATATATAAATCGTTAAATGATGTAGTTAAATTCAAAATAGCAATTAAAAGAATTTTATCCAACTTAATAAAATACAGGGTGTTACAGGAATCCTATAGTCAACTAGGTCTGTCGAAAGTAACCAAAATGGGGGGGCGGGGGGGGGGGGGGGGGTTGTTGTTTGTTTTCCAAAAAACAACGAGCAAGGGAGAGAGTAAAAGGAACGAGAAAGAAATAAAATAGAGATGAACAAAAGAGAAGGGTACTAGGATTGTCGGTTCACCATAGTTTCTAAAGTCCGGACTAAATCATAAATGCCCTAAATTCAATCTGTGGGTAATAAACGTCACCTTTCGGTCCTTAGTTCGCCCTAGGCAATACTAGTTTAGCTTTCACCCTAGCTAGTATAAATCCTAATGAAACGCTGCAGATCTACCCCTTTTTCAATCTTTCGATCTAGGAGAAGAGGATATCGAGGCAGTTAATTGAGTGCGTCGACTCAAACAATTAAAATATATTAAAGCAGCAGATGCATACAACTAGACTACGGGTATTTTAATTAAATCGTCCTTCCTACGCCATGGCTACCCTAAACCCTAGCTAAACGATTAGCTACTCATGATCGAAATAAGGAACAATAATAGCGAAGCAAATGACAATAGATAACATGATAAATGAAATTGAACCGAAATTATGCGAATGATAATACCGAATTCAACGCCGACTCTCTTAAGCAAGCTTGGAGGACCACAAATAGGTTGATTTCCAGTCATTCCGGTTCGTACCTGCAAATAATGCAAAACAGACCAAAGTAGACTATTCGGGGGCATTTGTAGTGAAATACTACGAAATAAGCATAGAAATGTGTGCTAAAAAGGCCTAAAAAGGTCTATAAGAAATGCACACATCAAACTTCCCCAAACCAAACCCTTGCTTGTCCTCAAGCAAACTAATGCCACTAGCTAGGACTAAATGGATAGGAGTAGAACATAGACAAGCTGACGACCGTCGGTTTAAACCATTTAATGCATAAAAATCAACTACTAATAGCTCAATATCAAGGCAAACGAATTTATGCAAATTTCAAAAAGATGTTGAACTTTTGACCTTGCAAGACTTTTAAAAATGGACTCTCACGGGTCGCTCAATCACACAATTAAGCACAAGATGATATATAATATAAGATAGAAAGAATGAAGAACGCTCACCTAACTGCGACCTATAAGAACATGCATGCAATCTAACATGAATAAAGTCTCTACAACCGTACATATGCATCCCAACCAAACTGATGACCAAGACACATGCCAAGGACTTACATATGGGTAAGTGAGGTAATAGGTAAGAAGAGGCTTAAAATGAATTTGGATATGTGGGGTTAATAGCCAGGCTAGCAACAACGGATCCAAATTATACAACTTCCCTACTTCAAACTCCATACAAATCAACACGAAACAGTGCAAATTGGATGCACACAACTCACTAATCACCATAGAATTATCAACTCCCCATAAGATATAGATTAAACATGGGAGTATAAATCACAACATACAGTCTTTCAATTTCCGCATATGATTTTTTTTCCCTTTTTTTTCTTTCATATTTCTTTTCGGATTTTTCTTTTCTTTTTCATTTTTCTTCAATTCTTTTTCAATATTCCTCCTTCATTTCCTTCACCCATCCATCTCATGAAAAAGATATAATAACCAACTGCAAATCAACACATTCCCAACATTGCTACCATTACTAGCGCGGCTAGGGTAGGAAAAATGTGGATTGTAGCTAAATAGGGATAAAATAGGCAATTTGGCTATGTGGAGCTCATGGGTAAAATGAAATAAAGGGGTTGCCTCTCCAAACATGTGTCACCAACCACAGACCCGAATGCATACATGTACTAAGTAGACTAAACTCATGCTTATGCAATTTGATGTTACATGCCTTATAAGGAGTAACTACTCAGTTCCTACATGAACTGGTCATGGATGACACCAGTTATAGAGCTCTAAACCTCAGAAAGATATTGTAGTTTGCCAAAATTTCAAGTCAAGTCTACTTGTTCAACGAATTTTGAAACGAAATTCGAGAAATTGCAAAGACTTTTGCTAAAAGATGTGAAACAATGCAAGGCTTAAGCAAAAAGACAGTTATCAGCAACGAAAAACTCCAATCAGACTCAACCTAAAATGCAAAAATAAACATGATTTTTGTTTTCGATTTTTTTCCGATGTTTTTAAGTCTTTATGGATTTTTTGAAATAAAAACAATGCAAACGTAAGTAAACGTGATAACAGAAATGCAATAAAAACAACATGCAGACACGATATGGATGCATACCCTCCCCAAACCAAACTGTACAATGTCCCCATTGTACAAAGTAAAGGAGAAGAAATGCAGACTAAAGAGAGGGAGAGTCGAAAACTTACAAAAGCGCGCAAACCACGAACCTCCCCAAACCGAACCAGGAAGAGAGGTTGGTAGGGTTCTCGATCGACAAAGGATCCGCTCGATCGAGAAGAAAATGGTACTCGATCGAGACAAATAACACTCGATCGAGGCTTTAAGCAGTGCAGATACTCGATCGAACAGATAGGAGCTCGATCGAGAGCTTTGAAAGGGAAGGACTACTCGATCGAGCAAGAAAACTACTCGATCGAGAGCTGTTGCATCAGTAAGCAACAGTACAGTACCTGTGCTGTACAATTCACGCATAAACTCTATTAAAATTGTTCAAACGCACACCAAACAGAAATAAAGAGTGTCAAAAGTTTCAAAAACAAACACAACAAATTACAATCGGGTTGCCTCCCGAAAAGCGCAGGTTTATGAGGTCCCGCATGACCTATAAGCGTCAAACATCACGCTCCGCCATCGCGTCGAAAAAGAGAACTTCGACGCGGCCAACAACAGCATCAACCCCATAATAGTGCTTCACAAGATGACCATTAACTTTGAAGCGATTCCCCTCGGAGTCCTCTAACTCAACCGATCCAAATTTTGTGACGCCAGTCACCGTGTACGGACCACTCCACCTGGACTTCAGCTTACCAGGAAACAATCTCAACCGGGCATTAAACAGTAACACCTTTTGCCCAACATGGAACTCACGGGGTACAATCCTCTTATCGTGCCAACGCTTAGTCTTCTCCTTATAAATTCGGGAGCTATCATAAGCGTTCAGCCGAAACTCCTCCAGCGCATCTAGCTGCAATAAACGCTTCTCACCACACGAGTCAGCATCATAATTAAGCTGGCGGATGGCCCACCAAGCTTTATGTTCTAGCTCAACAGGTAAATGACAAGACTTTCCATACACTAAACGATACGGTGAAGCATCGATTGGTGTCTTAAAAGCCGTCCTATAAGCCCACAACGTGTCCTCCAATTTAGCACTCCAGTCTTTCCGTGATTTAGACACTACTTTACTCAATATCTATTTTAGTTCCCTATTAGAGACTTCAACCTGTCCGCTAGTCTGAGGATGATACCCCAAACCCCTACGGTGTTTGACACCATATTTAGACAGCAAAGCAGTCAACTGCTGTTCTCTAAAATGCATACCCCTATCGCTAATGACGACCCTAGGGACACCAAAACGGGGAAAAATAGTCTTATGAAACAGCTTAATCACAGTACTGGCATCACAATTGGGAGTGGCAATCGCCTCCACCCACTTAGACACATAGTCTACTGACTACGAGAATATACCCGTTACCCTGGCTAGACGGGAATGGCCCTTGATAATCGATGCCCCATACATCGAAAATCCAACCTCTAAAATGCCGTTACGAAGCATCTCATGTCTCTTGGAAATGTTTCCGTTCTCGACAAGCATCACGGCTAGCAACAAAAACTTTAGTGTCGGCGAAAAGAGTTGGCCAATAAAAGCCCGACCGCAATACCTTAGCCACGGTACGTGATGGACCGTGGTGTCCTCCACAAGGAGCCGAATGGCAGCCTTCTAGGATAGCTTTGGTCTCCCACTGCGGAATACACCCCCTCGTAGAGTCCGTCCGCACATTCCTTAAATAAATAAGGGTCATCCCAGAAATATTGCCGTGCATCGTGTAAGAATCTCTTGCGGCTGGCGATGAGATAAATCCGGTGGCGTTACGTGTGACAAAATTAGCATAGTCTCGCAAACCAAGGTTCAGCACCATCCTTAGAATTCACGGAGGTCACGGAAAAAACATCACGAGAAAATAAAGAGTCATCAAAGCAAAAGAATCATTAATAGGAAGATAATCCCCCCCTCTGTTGCGTCGGGACGCGACGGATGGTCGGCTACGACATTTTTCGCTCCCTTTTTATCCTTAATCTCCAAGTCAAACTCCCGTAAAAGGAGTATCCATCTCAAAGAATGCGGGCTTAGCTTCCTTCTTGTTGAGAAGGTGTTTTATTTGCATGATCTAAAAATAATAACTTTAGAACCCAACAAATACGATCTAAACTTATCTAACACATAAACAACAGCTAAAAGCTCCTTCTCCGTGGTAGCATATTTCACTTGAGCCTCATCCAGAGTTCGGCTCGCATAATAGATCGCACTCAGTGCCTTGTCTTTCCGCTGGCCTAGCACCGCTCCTAGTGCATAATCACTGGCATCGCACATAATCTCGAAAGGCAGCTTCCAATCCGGAGGCTGGATAATGGGTGCAGAGACCAAAGCCTGCGTCGAGTAGTTTCATAACCTCAGCCGTCACAACCTCTTCCATCTTTGGATGCAGCTTCCGCTGACCCTGTCTGCAAGGGTTGTGATCATCCTCTAGCTCAATCCTGTGCATGCAGACATCAGGGCTGATGCCCTTAAGGTCATCCAACGAATATCCCATCGCCTTCCTATTTCTCTTAAGAAACAGATCAATAAAGCGATTAAGCGTTCGTCGTTGAGCTTAGCACTCACAATCACTAGGAACTGCTCAGTATCATCAAGGAAAGCATACTTAAGATGAGAGGGAAGAGCCTTACGCTCGGGGACCTTTACCTCGACTGAGCACAAAGTATGTGCTAAGTTCTCTACTGCATTCGGTGAACGTCGACAACTCTATCTCATCTGTGGCAATTCCAAGCAACTCCTCGACATCATCCTCGTCATCTGAAAAATCTGCACACTCATCTAGAAACATCAAAGACTCTTGCGGATCCTTAACTAAGGAATCGACCAAAACTAAAAGCGAGACTCATCAATAATATCAACAGAATAACAAGTATCCTCTATCATTGGTCTAGACAAGGTCTCGAGCAGACTAAACGTAATCACATCATCCCCTACCTCTAGAGTCAAACGCCCGAGTTTGACATCAATAATAGCTCATTTGTACACAAAACGGTCTACCAGAATAATGCAGTGCGGGTATCCTCAGCAATATCTAATACAATAAAGTCCACTGGAATAAAGAATTTGCCCACCTTGACGGGCACATCCTCTAAGATGCCTAAGGGCCGTCTAACAGATCTGTCGGCCATCTGCAGGGTGATATTGGTCATTTTTAGGTGACCCAATTTAAGCTTAAAAAAGATAGAATAGGGCATGACACTGACACTAGCTCCAAGGTCACACAGCGCACTATTTATCATCACATCTCCTATAACACAAGAAATAGAGAAACTACCCGGGTCTTTCAATTTAGGGGGAGACTTTCCTGAAATTAGACTACTAGACTCTTCCATGAAAGCGACAGTTGTTGTTTCTCCAAATTCCCTCCTACGCGTAATAATATCTTTCATAAATTTTGCGTAAGGAGGTATTTGGGTAATTAACTCAGCAAAAGGAATGGTTACCTGAATATTTCTTACCATATCCGCGAATTTGCTGAATTGTCTCTCCGTCTTCGTGTCGTGCAATCGACTCGGATAAGGGACCTTGACCGTAGGAAGTGGGTCCTCTTCTTTCTCTTTACCTTTATCAGTTCTTGACACCCTCGCAGCACAGGAGGGTACCCCACTACGTCCACCATTGGAATGCGTGTCCGCATGCTCAGTGTCTCTCGATCGAGCCTCAGAAGTGCTCGATCGAGAGCTTTTCTTACTAACCTCTCTCGATCGAGAGGTTTCATTGTGTAGCTCACTCGATCGAGAGGTGTCGGCTCTCGATCGAGGGATTTCTTCCTCAGCACTGGTCGATCGAGAAGTAAGTTCACTCGATCGACCACCCTTCAACAGTTCTTCGTCATTTTGCTGAACAGTAATCCCTGCCTCGACATTTGAACTTTCTGGAGTATGTTCTGGTCCGTCATAAGTGCGACCACTCCTCAAACTTATTGCATTTACCGGGTCTTCCTCTAAGCACATTGACTCACATTTTTCGAGCAGTTTACGGAAGGCATCCGCACCAGATTCCTGCTCAAGATGTTGTGTGTGAATGGCGGCCTTAAGATTGTACTCGGCTTGAATATTGACAGCACAAAGCTCGAAGGAAGAGCCTCCTTGCCTAAACTTCCGATAGGTTAGAACTCTCTCGGATGTAACCATACATGAAATGGGATTGTGTCCCCATTCGCCACATCTTCCACAAATTACCTCCATAGCTGAACTATAACCTGTAAGCACAAAAACACTCGGGCCAAGAATGAGAACTGTCTCAAGGAATAAATTCCCGGAGAGAAAAGACAAACAAAGAAACTATAAAATTGCACCGCCTCCCCGGCAACGGCGCCAAAATTTGACACGGCTGTCGCAACCCTGTCAAAGATAAAACCAACGGGTCTCAACTTAATGTAGTAGAGGCTGTCGGGTATCGAATCCACATGGAGATGGGAATCCTATAGTCAACTAGGTCTGTCGAAAGTAACCAAAATGGGGGGGGGGGGGTTTGTTGTTTGTTTTCTAAAAAACTACGAGCAAAGGAGAGAGTAAAAGGAACGAGAAAGAAATAAAATAGAGATGAACAAAAGAGAAGGGTACTAGGATTGTCGGTTCACCATGGCTTCTAAAGTCCGGACTAAATCATAAATGCCCTAAATTCAATCTGTGGGTAATAAACGTCACCTTTCGGTCCTTAATTCGCCCTAGGCAATACTAGTTTAGCTTTCGCCCTAGCTAGTATAAATCCTAATGAAACGCTGCAGATCTACCCCTTTTTCAATCTTTCGATCTAGGAGAAGAGGATATCGAGGCAGTTAATTGAGTGCGTCGACTCAAACAATTAAAAGATATTAAAGCAGCAGATGCATACAACTAGACTACGGGTATTTTAATTAAATCGTCCTTCCTATGCCATGGCTACCCTAAACCCTAGCTAAACGATTAGCTACTCATGATCGAAATAAGGAACAATAATAGCGAAGCAAATGACAATAGATAACATGATAAATGAAATTGAACTGAAATTATGCGAATGATAATACCGAATTCAACGAAGGAAAGAATTGAGAAATGGCGATGAAAAGTATTTATGGTCCATAAACTAAAGCAACAGTCTCCGTTCTACGTCTAAAAAAATGTGATAATTAGGTCTCTAGTATTCTCTGCCTATTTATAAGAAAAATAGCAAAGAAACAAAGCGTGTAAAATAACAACACAATCGATCCAAAGCCCATCAGCGCGCGGCCTCTCGATCGAGAATAGTGGAGTTCGATCGAGACCTTCACCTTTGCATTCACTCGATCGAGAATAGGACATCTCGATCGAGGAATTCTTGACACACATGCCTCTCGATCGAGCAACTGTGGAGTTCGATCGAGAGGCCTTGACTTCTTGTGTGTTCTCCTATTCCTTTGGATGCCTTCACGCATCTCAAGACGGTAAGGTTTCACGCCGATTCTCTTAAGCAAGCTTGGAGGACCACAAATAGGCTGATTTCCAGTCATTCCGGTTCGTACCTACAAATAATGCAAAACAGACCAAAGTAGACTATTCAGGGGCATTTGTAGTAAAATACTACGAAATAAGCATAGAAATGTGTGCTAAAAAGGCCTAAAAAGGTCTATAAGAAATGCACACATCAGGAATCGAGCCTTGGACCTCCCACGCGACATATGCATAGCTGCTGATCTTACCACTGCGCCACACACACATACTCACAATTTGACAACGTTTGTGAATAATTATAATGGTTTGCTTTCCATATGAGGCCCCAAACATACTTAGGCCTCGGTTCCAAGGACCGAATGGAACATGCTTTGGGCCGCCCCTGTCCCACAGAATCTTCAGATCATCTAGAAGTGGTTCCAAATACACATCTATGTCATTTCCAGGTTGTCGAGGGCCAGATATCAACAAAGACAACATCAGATACTTCCATTTCATGCAAACCCATGGGGGCAAATTATAGATGTCAGATAATAATTAAAGACTTGATTAAAACGTAGATTTGGGAAGATGTGTAAAAGGCGGTGCAGGATTTAAAGTCAGTAATTTCTTTTTCAACGCCTCGAGACGTATCTCACAAGGAATTAGGGGCAAACTGTTTGGGACAATTTCTGTATATTGGGCCAACATATGATTGGGTCCATTAGAGCTAGTTTAGTGAATTGGGCCGAGGAAGCTAGATATTGGGAGGAGCCCGCGTGTCGAAAATCATTAGGGAGATTTCAGGGAGATTTTAGGGAGATCAGGGAGAATAGAATACAAGGCCGTGTTTAAGGAAAGAAGCACGATAGGACTTATATTACTTGCCATACAAGGAGTAGGACATGGCTAGGGTTCCTACCCTATAAATAGCTAAGAAGAAGAGGAAGAATATTCATTCAAGAACTATCATAGAAACACAACATATTGTGCTAGCTGGATTACCACACCATCTCCTTTGTACTTATTCTCGTATTCAAAGCTAGTGCACTCATTGGAAGGGTACCGTCCCTTCCCGCGGTCGTTTCTCAGATTGGGTTTTCCGCGTCACCAAATCTCTTGTGTTAATCTTTATTTACGTCTTTAATTTACTTATTTAGCATCAACATAAACAATTCAGTCAGCATACAACGAATAAGACCACATTGACCTTACTTAACCTAATTCGGTAGAAAATTACCAAAACAAAGTATATAACTATATTTGTAATTTTTGTTACAATATGCGGATTAACTAATGTAAAGAAGAAAGTGAATAGGAAATACTGATTTAATAATATGAGTAAAATCTACATAAGTTTTTAAATATATATTTACGATATTTAAGATACATATTGGAAAAATGAGATAATAAAGAATAAAATACAAGTATAAAAGTTGATGGGTTTGATAACACATTGTGACACATGAGGATCCTATATTAGGCCCAATATATAACTAGAACAACTTCCTAAAGATAGATCCAATTTATAGCTTTGCATATTTAGGCGGGAAAATTTCTTGTTTTGAAATTTCGTTTACTACCTTAACAATAATTTAAGGAAAAATAAAAGAAAAAAAATGTTGCCGACAAAACTTTACCCCAAACATCCCTTATCTACTAAATGAATATGTGAACTCAACAAATTTTCCTCTAAAAAGCATCTTTTTAAATAAGGAAACTATTGATAATTTAATTGTATTCATTAAATAAATAAGGAAACTAATAATTATAATGTATTTCATTATATTATTCTTTTCATTAAAATTAATCTTTTCATCAAATTATATAATTTTCACTAAACACTAAACTATAATATTTTAATTAAAATATAAATAATATAAAATTATAAACTATTAAATCTTTTATTGATGCTATTATTTAAGAATGATTTGACACATACTATGTATAAACAAACCACAAATCGTTTTGATTACTTTCATGACAAAAAAAAATTGAGAGAATTTATAAATTCGAATCATTAGTTTTGTGGTAACTCCGCCTGTGAGTGTTTTCGGGCATTCACTGCTGGTCCCAAGCCCGGATAAAGGAGGAGGGTTGCGGTAGGTCTGTGGCAGCCAGCATAAAAACTTAGTCACATTTTATGGACATGAATCGGAATTTGAACATCGTTGGGCGTCTCCTCGAAGCGGCATTTGCACTTCTTAGACCCGGGTGTAGTGAAAAGTATGTGAGGGTTGCTAGGTCGTCGCCCGGAAGCGACGCGCCATCTTTACATCTGAGGGTGGTGTCAAATAGGCAAGGGTGCGCTACATCTTCTAGACCCGGGTGTAGTGAAAAATATGCAAGGGTTGTTATGTCGTCGCCCAAAAGCGGCGTGCCACCTCGAAGTATGGGTGTGGTGTCAAATAGGTTTGGACCTAGGAAGCATGGTCAAGAGCGGGTAAAGAAATCAGGACATGACTTTAGGAAGGGTAGTAGGTTACGTTTTGGTACTTGGAATGTTGGCTCTTTGACAGGGAGATTAGCTGAGGTAGGGGAGGTTATGAAAAGGAGGAGAGTGCATATAATGTGTCTACAAGAGACAAAGTGGGTCGGAGATAAAGCAAGGGTGATAGCGCCTTGGGGTTATAAGCTTTGGTACACGGGTAAAGACAAAAGTCGTAATGGAGTGGGTATTGTCATTGATAAAGATTACATTGATGATGTGGTAGAAGTATCGAGAAAGAGTGATAGGATTATGAGCATTAAGCTTGTAGTCGGGGATGAGGTGGTGACTGTTATAAGTGCCTACGCACCTTAAGTAGGTTTGGATGCTTCTTTTCGACGAGCCTTATGGGAAGATTTGGAAGAGGTTTTAGAACGAGTCCCTATTGGAGAGAAATTAATCATTGGTGGTGACCTCAATGGGCATGTGGGTATTAGTCGAGTGGGCTTCGAGAACATTCATGGGGGTTTTGGGTTCGGGGAGAGAAATGAAGCAGGAAGTGACATTTTAGATTTTGCTTTGGCATATGACTTGGGTGTAATGAACACTTGGTTCGAGAAAAGACATTCTCATTTGGTGACTTATAGAAGTGGAGGAAATGCTAGTCAAATTGACTTCCTTTTGGTAAGGAATGTGTGGAGGAAAGAATACACCGATTGCAAGGTCATACCCGGGAAAAGTGCCGCAACACAACATAGACTAGTGGTTCTTGATTTTCGGGGTAAGAGAGACTTGAGGAAGAGAAAGATAATCGGTGAGGCACGGATCAAGTGGTGGAAGCTACAAGGGGGAAACCAACAAGCGTTTTTGGATAAGGTTGGAAGTAGCGATATTTGGTCGGATTGCGAGGAGAAAGATATTGATGCAACGTGGGATAAATTGGAGCATGTTGTAAAGGATTTGGCGAGGGAGGTGTTAGGGGAATCTAAAGGGAATAAACCATCAAGTAAGGACACATCTTGGTGGAACGATGTGGTGAGACAAGCGATAAAGACTAAACGTGAATGCTATAAGGTTCTGGGGAAATGCATAAGTGATGAGAACTTTGAAAAGTACAAGGAGGCTAGACGAGCCGCTAAAAAGGCCGTACGGGATGCGAGGGCAAAAGTTAACCAAGAAGTTTATGCCAGGTTGGACACGAGAGAAGGATAGAAAGATATCTATAAACTGGCTCGCATAAGAGACCGAAAGACGAGAGATATTGGGAGAGTTAGGTGTGTGAAAGATATGGACAACAAGGTTCTGGTTCAGGATAACGAAATAAAGGATATATGGAGTTCTTACTTTGATACTTTATTCAATGGACATCGGGAACAAGGTTTTGGGGATGTAGAGGTAACACCAAGCATGGTTAATCGGGAATTTGTGCGTAGAATACAAAAGAGTGAAGTTAGAAAGGCGTTAAGGAAGATGGGGTCAAAGAAAGCAGAGGGACCGGATGGTATACCCATAGAAGTTTGGAGGTGCTTCGGGGAGAAAGGGATTGAATGGATAACCATGCTCTTCAACAAGATTTGGAGGAGCAACAAGATGCCATCGGCTTGGAGGAGAAGCACTCTTGTCCCTTTGTACAAGAATAAAGGTGATGTTCAAGAGTGTTCCAATTATCGGGGAATTAAACTTATGAGTCATACGATGAAGTTATGGGAGCGGGTAATCGAGCAAAGGCTTAGGAGATGTGTAGACATCTCGGATAACCAATTTGGATTTATGCCCGGGAGATCGACTATGGATGCGATTTTTCTCATGGGACAGTTGATGGAATACCATCGGGATAAGAAGAAGGACTTACATATGGTTTATATTGACTTGGAAAAGGCATATGATAGGGTACCAAGAGAAGTACTTTTGTGGGCTTTGGCGAGAAAGGGTGTGTCGCGAAAATATATTGACCTCATAAATGACATGTATGAGGGGGCTAGTGCAAGTGTTCGCACTAATGTTGGGAAAAGGGAAGAATTTTCTATTACCATCGGGGTGCATCAAGGTTCCGCACTTAGTCCTTTTCTCTTTGCTATAGTTATGGATGAGTTGACAAGGGATATTCAGGACGACATCCCTTGGTGTATGATGTTTGCTGATGATATTGTGCTGATTGATGAGACAAAAAGAGGGGTGGAGAGAAAGTTGGAATTGTGGAGGCGGACTTTAGAGACTCGTGGGTTCAAGGCGAGGGAGTAAGGCGAGTATTTGAGGTGTCAGTTCAGTAAGGTGACGGGGTTGAGATCGACAGAGGCGGGGAGTATTAGTTTCGATGGGAATGTTGTTGAGGGTTCGGATTTCTTCAGATATCTAGGATCTATTATTAAAAAAGATGGGGAGTTAGAAGGAGATCTGGCTCACAGAATTAAAGCGGGATGGTTGAAATGGAAGAGTGCTTCAGGGTTTCTATGCGATAAAGATATGCCCCAGAGATTAAAGGGAAAATTTTATCGCACGACAATTAGGCCTGCCTTACTTTACGGTTCCGAGTGTTGGGCCGTGAAGCATTGTCACATTCATAAGATGAGTGTGGCGGAGATGCGCATGTTGAGGTGGATGTGCGGACATACAAGGAAAGATTGGTTAAGGAATGAGGTGATTAGGGAAAAGTTAAAAGTGGCGCCAATAGAGGACAAGATGATGGAAAACCGACTAAGATGGTTTGACCATATGAGAAGGAGACCTATGGACGCACCAGTTAGGAGGCAGGAGACTTGGAGAACAGAAAAGGTCCCTAGAGGTAGAGGAAGACCTAGACAAACATGGTTGAGAGTGATAGAGCACGATATGATAGTGCTGGGGCTTGAGGAGAGTATGGTGATGGAGAGGGCACAATGGAGGGAAATGATACATGTGGATTTTTAGTATTTGATGTTTTTACCAACCACTTTCTTATAGATTTTAGCTGGTTCATTCCGGATCCTTAATTCTATTTCGGTTTTTAAAAATCGTTTTAATCTTTTCTCTCGATCTAAATTTTAAGTTTTTATAAAATAAAGCCGGAATTCGATTTTAAAACCCCTAAGTTTACCTTGACTTTCCTTTACATTTTCGTTCTTCCTTTTTGTTTTTCATCTTCCCTTTTTTATTCGCATTTTGAGGCGTGCATTCACCCATGGACGGTTCAAATGGACGATTCATGTCAGCCGACCCCAAATTAATTTTGGGATTAAGGCTCTGATGTTGTTGTTGTTGTTGTTGTTGTTGTTGTTGTTGTAATCATTAGTTTTGTGGTATAAAAAAAAATACATTTCAGCACATTACTCAATTATCTTGGATTAATTTTCAGTTTTAATTTTTTTTTCGAAATAAATTACAATAACGAGAAAAATGAACAATTACGTTAATGAGATACCACTATTATATTATTTTACAGTTCAATTTTACTCAATTTTCTTGAATAGTTTACAGTTCAATTTTTTTCCCCATATTAAAATATAATGACGTGAAATATGAAAATTTAATGAGGTGTTATGATTAAGTAATACAAAAATAAAAACTCTTTAAATACCCCGCATTCATTACGCGGGATCTAAACTAGTTGTTAGATTGTCTTGTTAACAACACACCCGAAAATGACTCGAACCTAAAATGACCCGAAAGGTCCCGACCTGACTTGAGTTTCTGCAAACCGAAAAGGACCTTACCTAAATTTACTTGACATTTACCTGTCCCGGTTGATCTATTTTCCATGTATAAGTACAAAGCTTTCAAAACAACATTTTAACCTTGTCTTTAAAGACGGGTTACTTGGTTCAAGTATGGATCGGCAGAAAACGGTTTCACTTTGGTCTTTGTTTCGTTTTCAGTTAAATTCCAATCGGGTTCATTTCGACTGCCACCTTAATTAGGCAGTGCTATTTTGGATCGGGTCAATAAAATATCATCTTGGTTTCAATAGTAATCTTAATGCATTGGATTTCAATTGATGGTTATCAAATTATACCTCGCAAGTGCACGATTGTCGTTGTACACTATTGAGAGTCGATCCCAGAAGGAGCTAGGAAGAGTATTAATCATTCTAATCCTTTAGTTTAGCTAAGTCGACAATATTTGGATGAGGTTTTAAACTAAACAACTAAACTAAATAAAATAAAATGCAAATTATCAAAAGATGATAAATGAGTAAGAGAGGAATAAATTGTAAATCAAATGATAAAAAAGGTCTAGAACTCGGTTCTCCCACAACGATTCATAATTCCACATCACGATTTCCTAGGCTAATCACTCGGGTAGACAAGCAAGGAGGAGGTGGCCCTAATTCACCAAAAACCCCCATCTCGGGTTCGAAATAGGACACTAGAACTACCCACCAACCCCCCTCTCGGATTCGAAGGTTGGAATTCCTAACCAATTACCCGGCTACCCTAAGAACATGCATTTTCCCAGTGTGGCTTAGTAATGGCTAAGGTCATTAAGCACTCATCGTTTTCCGGGTCATCCCACTCCTCCTCTCGGAGGTTGATTTCAAACGCTAGCCTAGAGGTACCCTCCATTGGTTCTCCCCGTCGGTCTCAACCTAGGTTAGTGATAAGATCAATTTCTGGGTATCCAATTCACAACGTAACCAACTTTCGTTGGTGGATAAGGGTTACAAATCGACACTACCCACAATTGACCCATAAACCAATTCAATCCTCTAGACTATCCTCACTAATCTCCCCCAACAATTAGCCTTTATGTGAATCAATTTGTGAAATTACTCATGTTGGGTCAAACCGAGTCCTAGTAAAAGACTACTCGCTAATCATTTCTACTAAGACAAGATAATTAGTAAAGATGGATTCTTTAATCATGAACATGGTGTGAAAATGGATTCTACAATTAATCGTGTAATTGATACCGTCGTTTAGTATCAAAGTTAAATTTATAATTCCAACTACAACTATAGCTAGCGGCAGTCGGGTCGAACCACAGAGAGGCAGATGTAATAATTAGCTGTCTAATTTCAGTCTAAGGTAACGATTATGTGGGGGTTGAATTGAATTGGTCTATAACTAATGAACAAAAAACTAAAGAAATGTATAAAATCAAATATAAAAAGGGTACTAAGATGGTCGGTTCGCTGTAGTTTCGGAAGCAGCATACTAGGTAGGTCTGAAATAAACACATGAGGCGGGAAAACAAGAGGTCCTCTCGGTCCACTCTCAACAAGTAGCATTTTTCGATCTCGCTACGGGTCCCTAATATCTCTAGTACTGACTCTCGTCCTCTGAAAAGTGATTTATAACCTAAACTTTACCTATATTTCGATCTTAGCATAGTTTAGTCGTTTTAATTGGTAGTCTAACAACTTTCCCTATCTTTCGATCTAAAGGGTCAGTCAATTACTAAGCATTCAACTAGTCGCGTGCACTCGATTCGTCAAATATAGAATTTAAATCAATTAAAACGATGCAAAACCTCACGTGGCGGTCGATCGACCGGGGTGTGTGGTCGATCGACCGTGGCGCGATTCAGTTGTATCATTCTCTCGCCGCCTAATCTACGGTTCCCTACATCCTAGCACAAGGTATTTAGCTACTCATAATATTGGTAAAAACAACAACAAGATTAACGAAATAGGCTACTGAATTCATGCTTAAATTAACGGAACAAAAGATTAGCATAAAACGATAATTATGGCTTCGGGAAACTAATCTATCAATTCACCAAAAACCCCCATCTCGGGTTCGAAATAGGACACTAGAACTACCCACCAACCCCCCTCTCGGATTCGAAGGTTGGAATTCCTAACCAATTACCCGGCTACCCTAAGAACATGCATTTTCCCAGTGTGGCTTAGTAATGGCTAAGGTCATTAAGCACTCATCGTTTTCCGGGTCATCCCACTCCTCCTCTCGGAGGTTGATTTCAAACGCTAGCCTAGAGGTACCCTCCATTGGTTCTCCCCGTCGGTCTCAACCTAGGTTAGTGATAAGATCAATTTCTGGGTATCCAATTCACAACGTAACCAACTTTCGTTGGTGGATAAGGGTTACAAATCGACACTACCCACAATTGACCCATAAACCAATTCAATCCTCTAGACTATCCTCACTAATCTCCCCCAACAATTAGCCTTTATGTGAATCAATTTGTGAAATTACTCATGTTGGGTCAAACCGAGTCCTAGTAAAAGACTACTCGCTAATCATTTCTACTAAGACAAGATAATTAGTAAAGATGGATTCTTTAATCATGAACATGGTGTGAAAATGGATTCTACAATTAATCGTGTAATTGATACCGTCGTTTAGTATCAAAGTTAAATTTATAATTCCAACTACAACTATAGCTAGCGGCAGTCGGGTCGAACCACAGAGAGGCAGATGTAATAATTAGCTGTCTAATTTCAGTCTAAGGTAACGATTATGTGGGGGTTGAATTGAATTGGTCTATAACTAATGAACAAAAAACTAAAGAAATGTATAAAATCAAATATAAAAAGGGTACTAAGATGGTCGGTTCGCTGTAGTTTCGGAAGCAGCATACTAGGTAGGTCTGAAATAAACACATGAGGCGGGAAAACAAGAGGTCCTCTCGGTCCACTCTCAACAAGTAGCATTTTTCGATCTCGCTACGGGTCCCTAATATCTCTAGTACTGACTCTCGTCCTGAAAAGTGATTTATAACCTAAACTTTACCTATATTTCGATCTTAGCATAGTTTAGTCGTTTTAATTGGTAGTCTAACAACTTTCCCTATCTTTCGATCTAAAGGGTCAGTCAATTACTAAGCATTCAACTAGTCGCGTGCACTCGATTCGTCAAATATAGAATTTAAATCAATTAAAACGATGCAAAACCTCACGTGGCCAGTCGATCGACCAGGGTGTGTGGTCGATCGACCGTGGCGCGATTCAGGTTGTATCATTCTACTGCCGCCTAATCTACAGTTCCCCTACATCCTAGCACAAGGTATTTAGCTACTCATAATATTGGTAAAAACAACAACAAGATTAACGAAATAGGCTACTGAATTCATGCTTAAATTAACGGAACAAAAGATTAGCATAAAACGATAATTATGGCTTCGGGAAACTAATCTATCAATTCACCAAAAACCCCCATCTCGGGTTCGAAATAGGACACTAGAACTACCCACCAACGCCCCTCTCGGGTTCGAAGGTCGGAATCCCTAACCTATTACCCGGCTTCCCTAAGAACATGCATTTTCCCAAGGTGGCTTAGTAATGGCTAAGGTCATTAAGCACTCATTGTTTTTCGGGTCATCCCACTCCTCCTCTCGGAGGTCGATTTCAAACGCTAGCCTAGAAGTACCCTCCCTTGGTTCTCCCTTTCGGTCTCAACCTAGGTTAGTGATAAGACCAATTTCTGGGTATCCAATTCACAACCTAACCAACTTTCGTTGGTGGACAAGGGTTACAAATTGACACTACCCACAATTGACCCATAAACCAATTCAATCCTCTATACTATCCTCACTAATCTCCCCCAACAATTAGCCTTTATGTGAATCAATTTGTGAAATTACTCATGTTGGTTCAAACCGAGTCCTAGTAAAAGACTACTCGCTAATCATTTCTACTAAGACAAGATAATTAGTAAAGATGGATTCTTTAATCATGAACATGGTCTGAAAATGGATTCTACAATTTATCGTGTAATAACCCAACAAATTTAAGAGGTAATGCTAATTTAACTAAGAAGAGCAAAGATTAAGACAAAAAGACTCAAACTTTAACACAATCACCCAAAGGTTCAACCTTTAGATGAGAAACAACAATGGTGAACACGAATAAGATGAACAAGATAAAGACAATAACAATCTAACAACAATAGAGAAGAATTCAAGCATAAACAATTAACAAAACTTGAATGAAAGTAAATGTAAACAAATGAAATTATGGGAGAGAATTGTACCAACAACATGGAAACTTTGAATTGATGGAATGAAGAACTTGGATAAACAAGAGAACAATTGTATTAATTTTTGAGTAAAGATTACAACTTGGGTAAGAGGAAAATTGAGAGAGGAAAATAAATTTAGGGTTCTACAAAATATTTAGAAAGGAAAATAATCTAACTAGTCTAATTGATTGTCTAATTCTAAGATGGTGTAATGTGAGTGTAAGGGTGTCTAATATATATATTCTTCTAATTACTAATTACTAATCTTATTAATAATAATAATAATAATAATAATAATAATAATAATAATAATAATAATAATAATAATAATAATAATAATAATAATAATACTAATAATAATAATAATAATAATAATAATAATAATAATAATTTTAGACCTATATTAATCCTAATAACCCCCACCCAACTCAACTAATCGACACTTTACTCCCCAAAGCCAAACAAAAAGGAAACAAAAGGGAAAAAGACGGAGCAGGGAGGCCTGTCGGCCCGCCAGCCGCCGACCATGTCACCGGTAGCGAGACCATTGAAGCAAGGAGGAGAATTAAATATTTGTTGTTGTGTGCCGGTTGACCGGCAGACGGGATACCGGTAGAGAGCACACAAAATGATGCGAGATTTGAAGGGGTGTAGTCTATGCCGGTCTGTCGGCTGCCGGGGGGCTATGACGGTAGCGAGACCTTCACAAAAAGGATGGGAAAATGGTGTGTGCCAGCCGGTTGAGGGAGTCGGCTGCCGGGTTACCGGCATAAGATCACAAAACTTCAATTTAGCTCGGTTTCGAGCTTCGAGTAGATGAATGAATTGATGATGACTGGTTGAGCAAGTGATGGGCATGAATGGTGGTTGGTGGCTGAAATGACGAAGGAACTGGTGATGGTGCAGTGGCTGGTCGTGTTTGGCGAATCCCGATGTCGGGTTTTCGGGTTCTAGAATAAGAGGATGGCAATGGTGATGCAATGACGACTGAATTCAAATGGTGGCTGAATTGCAGCTGCTGCTGGCGGTTGATGTCGAGTTTGGTGATGATGATGTGTGGCTGATGCGTGAGTGATGGTGATAATGGAGAAGTAGGGGAAGAAGACGAAATGCAAGGACATTAGTTATGGAGGTGCTAGTTCATGGAAGGTCAAAGTCAACCTTTGACTTTCCTTTTTCTGGTTTTCATTTGATCCGTTTTTGCTCTCTGACCCGTTTTAATTTCGTCTTGATTTATTCTAAATCGAATCTCCTCTTTATTATTTCGCTTTACCTACAAATTATTATAATAAAATGATATTAATAATAATAATAAATAAATATCCGACTAATTAATAAATATGACTACGACGATTAATTGTTATAAATTACTAATTTAAATGAGCTATAAAAAATAAAACGCACAAAAATCAAGTCTGATTAAAGTATAAATGTGGGGTAAAAAGTGACTAAAATACTACTCATCAAAACTCCCCACACTTAACCTTACTCGTCCTCGAGTAAGCTCATTAAACTAAACTAAGACCCTTAATATAAAAGTACTATCTAAACTACTAATATCCGATGAAAGGCAATTAACGGGCCTTCTTCGTCCCTTCAACTCACAATGAAATACAATGAGGTATGCATTCCGATGCAAGGCAAGTGGGGGCTTGCGGAAAATTTTGACACATTCTATCATGAAGCACGAAACAAACAATGGATGCATCTACAAAAAGTCAAACCACTTTCCTCATCTAAGCGGCCGTTTTGCTTTCAAAAATCGAATAAAGAGAGTCATTAGTGGTGGATGTCGTCTCCGGGTCTCACCGAGGTGTCAAGTCCCTAAGTCTAGCTCGAGTAACCAAATTGACAACATGGATGCCTAAGAAACAAATTCTAGGCGGGGAAAGGGGAAGTATGTAGCTATGCTCCCAAGATTGACACGACACACGCAAGATTCGACACCATATCAAACCCTTGACCAAAAGGAGACCAAAGTCCGACTCTCACAGGTTTCACTAGTCACTCAAATGAAAGAACGTGATTTTTGTGACAAAAAGTAACCAAAATCACTCTCCTAACTCGACTTACGAAGCATGCCCGCAATCTAATATGGTACTATATCCAATATCCACAAGAGAAATGTAAAATGATGCACATACAAGAGAGACAATCGGGTTGTAATGGGGCTCGGGTTCGGTGAAAAAGAGTTGGTGCAGGCACCGTTTTATGATATGTGAGGCTATCGGATCGAGTAGTCGCCACATCCAAACAATCCACTAAACTCTATCATGCAAATGAATTCTTCAACAAAATATGGCAAGATTTCCATTTCAAAAAAATCATTCAATTCTCTTCAAAAGAAACTCAATTTGCAAACGACCAACCCTTTATTTGGAACAAAATAAACATTATTTTCTTTTTGTTTTTTCATTTCATTTTCTCATTTTCTATTTGATTTTCTTCTTCATTTTCATTTTTTTCTTTTTTTCTTGTAAACCTCTTAATAATGCAAAAATTGGCCAACTATCAAGCTTCATTTCACTTTTGTGATATTTCGGACCGTTCACCTCAATAAGAATCAAATTTCCTACCCAATTATATACTCCTCCAAACAACTACAAAGACGAACTACTCAACAAGGTGAGATGTTTATGGAATGTAGTTATTTTATTGGCAATTGAAATGACAAGGCTTAGGCACAAATTGGGTAAACAAAAGGGAAAGATGATCAAATGGGTGAAAAATAAGCTTATTTGGCTATGAGAGGCTACTTTATTTGAACAAAATTGTCTCAACATGTACATCGACACTTCTACGGTAAGAATGAGCACCATACTTATGCGTTTTGACATGACAATACCACGTAAGGAGAACTACTCACATGACCTAAACGGGACCGGTTTGATGGACCGGCCATATGGAGGCTCTATCCTCACATTTTAGTAGCTATGTCGGACCTAGGTCAAGTCTCGAGCCTAATACGGTCTCACAAGGTGGTCGCAACTTGGTTGTTAAGCTAGACTTCCGGGTTTTTGCAAGCAAAAATCCTAACATGTGTCATCAAGAGGTACGAGCTATCAAGAGGAAAATGACACGGGCAAAACAAATTATAATCATTGGCAACATATGCCCTCCACTTTAGACCTTCTTTGCAAATATTTACAAACAAGATGCGACGTGTATGAAATGCAACTAAACATATGAACAAGCTATGTGAATGCAAGAGTGAACACATATATATATACACTTCTAGTCTAAATGCACACAATTTCTAGTCCTAACAACACACCAACAACACAAGTATATCCAAAACGGTTCCCAAAGGGAACACCCACATCAAATATCCCATCCTCCTCCATGCTTATATATATATATATATATATATATATATATATATATATACAAAAAGAGAAGGAAGGATAAAGGAGAAAGGATTGGAAGAATTTTACCAAACATCTTCTCCGATGCTTTCATGTGTTGTCAATCAAAAAAAGTTAGGATAAATGCAATATATATAATATAAACAATGCAAATATTTTTAAAATTTTCGAATTTTTTTTTTAGTTTTTAGGCGTTTTATATTTTTCTCAAATTAACAAGCAAATATATACAAATATAAACAATATGCACAACGTGGATATTTCCCTCTCCACACTTGAAATTTACATTGTCCTCAATGGAACAAAGTATAAGGAGAGAATAAGAAGAATAAATAACATATTTTTGTTGATTTTTTTTAATTTTCCAAAATGTAAGAACATGTTTTTGATTTTTTTTTGAATATTTGAAAATAAATAACATGTTTTTGGTATTTTTAAATGATGGAATTTCCTCCCCACACTTATTTATTTACATATTTCAAATGGAAATAAATGTGTGGAGGAAATTTAGAAATGAAATAAATGTTTTTGAATTTTTTTGAATTTTCAAATTTTTAGTGGTTTTTGGTTAATGAATGTAATGCATGAACTATTCTATATGCTAAATTTAAAGGACAATGCAAACTACACTACATGAATGCAAAGAGAGCTAATTTAGATTAACTCATATTCGGTTAAGTAAGCTAAATGCAAATGCAAGCAAAACATAAATAAATGAAGCAAAGGAAGAGAATTTATACTATGCGATGGTTCTTAAGGGACTCCACCAAACCTCTCATCCAAAATTTTGTTGCTTGAATTCTTTGGTGATGCAATCGATGTCACACAAGGCACGTAGTAACCGGTCAAAAAATTTAGCAAAAGCCTCAAACAAGCACAAATAGCACCAAGCTATAGCAAGGGTCAACCAACTTATTTTCCAACACTTCTTGTCATGGTTCCTCTTACTCTCCTTGGCTCCCTTTCTTGGGTCCCTTTAATAGTTAGACCCCTTAAACTTAGAATGGTAGTTAGGTGGTAGGAGGAATGTAATCTCATAAGTTTCACTTGTTGGAAAACTCTCTTCTTGGTCACCAAGGTAAGGAGATTGGTTGGAAATAGTAGGTGGAGGAGTCAACTTCTCAACATTGAGGTTCATGATGTTGTCATTTTTATCCCCATTTTCTTAACTCTCCTTTTGAACCGAACTATTTCCATGGAGGGCCGCCTCCAAGGCATCAATTTGAACTTCCCAATCACTTAAAGAGTTATCCAACCGAGGTGCATCTTCTAAAGGGCTTAGATTAAATGAATCCGGGAAGTTCAAAAATGATTCAATCTCATCATTAATTTGGTCTTCAAATTCATCTTCTTTTGAGTCATCTTTACCCAAATCTCCCTTAACATCAACTCTCAACACAAGATCACCTCCATTATCCTCCTTGTTTGTAGGACAAACTTCCAATGGATCCAAGTGTGAAGGCTCAATATTATCCTCATTCAAACAATCCTCCAACACATCCACTCTACAACAACAGTCACTCATAGAAGGAGATTTTTTGGAATTTTCCAATGAGAATTCTATCTTGTCATCACCAACTTGAAGAGATAGTTTGACATTCTTAACATCGATCATAGCACCCCTGGTAGCAAGGCATGGACGCCCTAGGATGATTGGAATTTTTGAATCCTCGGGAATATCCATTACATAGAAGTCGCAAGGTATCACAAGTTTTCCCACCTTGAGTGGAACATCCTCCACTAGGCCAATTGGATACCTCACCGATCTATCCGCGAGTTGTAAAGATACTCTTGTAGGTGAGAGCTCAAATCCCTTCATCTTCTTGAAAATCTTGAGAGGCATTAGCCTAATGCTAGCTCCCAAATCACATAAGGCCCTCTCTATTTGAATGGATCCAATTGTGTATGGGATAGAAAAACTACTTGGATCTTCAAGCTTTTGGGGCAACCCATTCATTAAGATTGCACTACATTCTTTGGACAAATTCACCGTTATTGTTGGACTCAAGAAATTTTTGTTGGAAATCAATTCCTTCAAGAATTTTCCATATGAGGGTATCTCCTTGATGGCATCAATAAAAGGCATGGTGATGTTCACACCTTTCATCATGTGCATGAATTTCCCATACTTTTGCTCAAGCTTTGCTCTTGCCAACCTTTGAGGGAAAGGGATTGGTGGCATATATGGTCTCACGACTTGTTGCTTGGGTTATTCAACAATCTTGGTATGTTCATCAACTACCATGGGAGTTTTCACAACAACTTCCACAAGATCATCTTCAACCACTTTTGGTGGTTCAACCACAACTTCCGGTTTGCGGCTCTTTTTCCTCTTTATGAACACCCGGTCTTCCAACTCCCTACCACTCCTCAAATGTATAGCATTAATGGTCTTTGGGTTCTCCTCGGTTTTACCCGCTTGAAATTGACTTATTTGAGAAGCCAATTGAGAGATTTGATTATCCGTCATTCTTTGGGAGGCTTGCATTTGAGTCCTTAGTTGGTTGATAGAAGACGTGTCCTCCTCTTGCCTTTGGTTGAAATGAGTGATGAATTGGGTTTGAGAATTCATCAATTGCTCTATCATGAGCTCCATGTTTGATTTAGGTTGGGGGGATTGTTGAAACGGTTGAGAATTTTGTTGAAACGGTTGGGAATTTTGTTGAAATGGTGGGTTGGTTGGTTGATTTAGTGGTTGGAATTGTGGTCTTGGTTGGAAGGTGGGATTTGCTTTTGGGCTTGGAAATTTGGTGTAAATTGTGGATTTTGTTGGAAAGTGTGGTTTTGGACATTTTGTGAGCCATGGGAAAAATTTGGGTGGGCTCTCATTCCGGGAAGGTATTGATTGTTGTTGAATGCTTGTCTAGCCGGAATTGATTCCCATACTCCATTCACTTGCTCCATACAATTTGCCTCTGCCATCATCAAAGGACATTCATTTGGTGGATGCCCTTGATCTCCACAAATCTCACAACAACACACTTGAGACCAATTTGATGAAGAGTTTCTTGAGGTGTTACTAGAGTTCAACAAAGCAATTTGTTGCTTGAGTTCTTCTATCAACCCTTTAACCTCAACATTGTTGGCCGACTCAACGGTTGTCTTTCCATTCCTCTTGTTCCTATCATTATTCCAATGAAAAGTTTGGGAAGCCATTTCCTCAATAAGCTCCTTGGCCGTCTTGTGATCAATTTTATCTAATGCCCCCTTTCCCGAGCCGGAATCTAGGTTCATTTTCATTTCATTGCTCAACCCCTCATAAAAGTTGTTGATCAACTCATCATCTCCAATCTCGTGATGAGGACAAAACCTTTGGAGTCCCTTATACCTTTCCCATGCCTCATAAAGGGTCTCATCATCATGTTTGGTGAAGCCTTGAAGCTCACTTTTGATCCTTGCGGTCCTTTGTGGTGGGAAGTACTTGTTTAAGAAAGCTTTGGAGACATCATCCCAAGTCCGAAGAGAATCGGGCTCACAACTATTCAACCATTCCTTAGCACTCCCCCTCAAGGAATAAGGAAAGAGCCTAAGGCGGATGATATCCTCCGACACTCCATTTGCCTTAAACATGTCACAACTATCCAAGAATTCACTAAGATGTTCATTGGGGTTTTCGGTGGCTCCCCCTTCGAATTGGTTTACTTGGACAAGTTGCAACAAAGTGGCCTTCACATCAAAGTTGTTGGCTTGAATAGATGGCCTGACAATACATGGGTTCACAACCTTCTTCGGAGCCAAATTATCCCTCATAGAAACCGCGGCCATTGTTGCTTCTTCGGGAGTTCCAAATGGATTCTCAAAAAACTCAAAAGGGGCCGGTTCTTCTAAAACACCTTCCACTACCCAAGAGAGGGATAAGTAACAAAGAAAGACCTAGTCTAAACTAGAATAAAATGATTAATATCTAGCCTTTGCTCCCCGGCAACGGCGCCAAAAACTTGATGGTTATTAAATTATACCTCGCAAGTGCACGATTGTCATTGTACACTATTGAGGGTCGATCCCACGAGGAGCTAGGAAGAGTATTAATCATTCTAATCCTTTAGTTTAGCTAAGTCGACAATATTTGGATGAGGTTTTAAACTAAACAACTAAACTAAATAAAATAAAATGCAAATTATCAAAAGATGATAAATGAGTAAGAGAGGAATAAATTGTAAATCAAATGATAAAAAAGGTCTAGAACTCGGTTCTCCCACAACGATTCATAATTCCACATCACGATTTCCTAGGCTAATCACTCGGGTAGACAAGCAAGGAGGAGGTGGCCCTAATTCACCAAAAACCCCCATCTCGGGTTCGAAATAGGACACTAGAACTACCCACCAACCCCCCTCTCGGATTCGAAGGTTGGAATTCCTAACCAATTACCCGGCTACCCTAAGAACATGCATTTTCCCAGTGTGGCTTAGTAATGGCTAAGGTCATTAAGCACTCATCGTTTTCCGGGTCATCCCACTCCTCCTCTCGGAGGTTGATTTCAAACGCTAGCCTAGAGGTACCCTCCATTGGTTCTCCCCGTCGGTCTCAACCTAGGTTAGTGATAAGATCAATTTCTGGGTATCCAATTCACAACGTAACCAACTTTCGTTGGTGGATAAGGGTTACAAATCGACACTACCCACAATTGACCCATAAACCAATTCAATCCTCTAGACTATCCTCACTAATCTCCCCCAACAATTAGCCTTTATGTGAATCAATTTGTGAAATTACTCATGTTGGGTCAAACCGAGTCCTAGTAAAAGACTACTCGCTAATCATTTCTACTAAGACAAGATAATTAGTAAAGATGGATTCTTTAATCATGAACATGGTGTGAAAATGGATTCTACAATTAATCGTGTAATTGATACCGTCGTTTAGTATCAAAGTTAAATTTATAATTCCAACTACAACTATAGCTAGCGGCAGTCGGGTCGAACCACAGAGAGGCAGATGTAATAATTAGCTGTCTAATTTCGGTCTAAGGTAACGATTATGTGGGGTTGAATTGAATTGGTCTATAACTAATGAACAAAAAACTAAAGAAATGTATAAAATCAAATATAAAAAGGGTACTAAGATGGTCGGTTCGCTGTAGTTTCGGAAGCAGCATACTAGGTAGGTCTGAAATAAACACATGAGGCGGGAAAACAAGAGGTCCTCTCGGTCCACTCTCAACAAGTAGCATTTTTCGATCTCGCTACGGGTCCCTAATATCTCTAGTACTGACTCTCGTCCTGAAAAGTGATTTATAACCTAAACTTTACCTATATTTCGATCTTAGCATAGTTTAGTCGTTTTAATTGGTAGTCTAACAACTTTCCCTATCTTTCGATCTAAAGGGTCAGTCAATTACTAAGCATTCAACTAGTCGCGTGCACTCGATTCGTCAAATATAGAATTTAAATCAATTAAAACGATGCAAAACCTCACGTGGCCAGTCGATCGACCAGGGTGTGTGGTCGATCGACCGTGGCGCGATTCAGGTTGTATCATTCTACTGCCGCCTAATCTACAGTTCCCCTACATCCTAGCACAAGGTATTTAGCTACTCATAATATTGGTAAAAACAACAACAAGATTAACGAAATAGGCTACTGAATTCATGCTTAAATTAACGGAACAAAAGATTAGCATAAAACGATAATTATGGCTTCGGGAAACTAATCTATCAATTCTAGCTACAAACGAAATAAAGCAATAAAACTGAAATAGTGAATAAAGGAATACCAGTAAAAGAATTGCAGGAAGAAAATCAAAAGCATGAACGAAAGGTATTGTATTGAATGATTCAACTCGAAAACCAAACCCTAATTAATGATAAACTAAAACTGGATGAAAGCTGAATAAAATTGAATGATTAAAGCTTAATGTCAGGTTACGTTATATAGGAATATAACGTAACATTATTCGCAAAACCTAATACACATTGGGCTTCCTTATTCTCGATCTTTTTGTTTGCGTCAGAGTAGCGGCTTGGTCGATCGACAACTATGACCGGTCGATCGACTGAGGTAAGCTGAATAGGAGTTCCTGTAAGTCGGGCTCTGGTCGATCGACCATAGGGTCCAGTCGATCGACTAGAGTAGCTGATAATCCGCTTTTAATTATCGTGGATTTGTCTTTCGGACCTCGAAATGCGCTACAAGTTCGTTTCTTGAGTAAATACTTCACGTCAAATGCAATGCAAGGTACTCGGGGACGGATTTAGCTTGATTTCCACTCATTTCCGCATAAATCTGCAATATTACATAAAAATACGAAAGTAGACGAAATGGGGAAAATAGTAGCATAAAACTACACAATTGAGCTCTGAAATGCGTGTAAAATGAGGTGTAAAACATCATATAAACGACACGCATCAAACTTCCCCAAACCAAACCCTTGCTTGTCCCCAAGCAAGAACTAGACTCGATCCTAAAACCTAATTGGAACGAGTTCAATCTCAGAGCGAAATGTAAACCATATAGCCTAAACCAATTTAATGCATTAACTAACAATCAATTAGTGATGTGAATCATGCAAACGAGTTATGGAGTCGTTAAAAACTTCTGAACCGTCAACTATAGAGACTTATCATATTGGACTCTCACGGGTCGCTCAAATCACTCAAATAAGCACAAGGTGAATAATGTATAAGATAGAAAGAATTCATTTTGTAATGACTCTCACCTAACTACGACCTATAAGAACATGCCTGCAATCTAATATGAAAATGATCTCTACAACCGTACATATGCATTCCAACCAAACAAATGACCATGACACATGCCGAGGCGAATATGGATATGTGAGGCTATGGGTGTAACACCCCCATACTCCAAGTGCCTTACCAGGACCACTCAGGTATAAGGATGCCACCATCTCGGTTACCCGAGGCATGATAATCATAAGACAATGAAGAAACATACTTAATTAAATAAGTTTAAGTGATTACATTACAAAACCAACTGTAAGCAAAATACAACTGTTCTCAAACTATAAACCAACTGAAAGGAACTGTCCTAACAAACACAGCGGAAGACTAAAGACTCTGATATGTGATGACTCCATCCCCAGCTAGATCCCACGCGTATCCAAGATATACCGCAAGCAATCGCTCACCACCCCGAATGGATCACCACAGTTTTTAAAACATTTAAACGGGGTCAGTACTAGTCAC
This sequence comes from Silene latifolia, assembly GCF_048544455.1. Lineage (NCBI taxonomy): Eukaryota > Viridiplantae > Streptophyta > Magnoliopsida > Caryophyllales > Caryophyllaceae > Silene > Silene latifolia. Next base: position 17,124,207 of record NC_133529.1, read on the forward strand.
ACAACTCAATATACATCAACAATAAGATAAACAGATAGCTGAACTGTCACACACACACACACACCACCAACCAATTCCCATCATCTCAATACTGACTGTCCACTGGACCAGCCCTACCAGTGGGGGACCGCAGCCGTTCCCACCTAAGCCCCGCTCATCATACCGAGCGATAACCCTGTCCCATTAATGTGCACATCCCCTTTCGTGGCGGGTTCCACGAAGGGCGAAACTAGGGCGTGAGATCACTCCCGCAAGTGACCCCACTCAGCCGAGAACGCATCTCGAGACCCATAGAAACCAATCACAATCACAATCACAATCACAATCACAATCACAATCATCATATCAAACAACTAACTACAAAGACATCACCAATATCCCATTATGGGACTAAACCGAGTAGGAAAACCTACCCGGAAAGCACAACACGCAGACGGTATCTACTTTGTATCAAAACGGCTCCTCTACGAATTCTCCTCCTATCATACAAACACATAAAGACTACACATCACAAACTACACACCAAAACCCCCAATTCCTAAATTAGGGTTTAACCAATCTTAACAAAACATTATAAAAACTATGTTAAAAGCTTACCCTCGACGCAAGGAATCCAACGACACGAAAAACAACAAGAACCGACCGTCTGAACTCCGGGAATTGCTAAGAATGCGATTAGGAAGATGAAGTGGCTGCTTTCTCTCTTAAACAGGGTTTTAGGTTTTGCAAAAGTGAATTAAAACAATGACGAATATGTTTAAATACCTTAATCGCATAATTAACAAAACCCGAGGAAACTCCCCGTAAAACCGGACACTCGATCGAGTACCCAAGGTACTCGATCGAGTACCCCCTTACTCGATCGAGTACCCCAGCTACTCGATCGAGTACCCAACAGTCGAAACTATTCTAAAACGCAACTTACCCTTACTCGACAGAGTAAGGCCTACTCGATAGAGTACCCCAAGACTTATAAATACGGAGTATTACAGTCTTCCCTCCTTAAAAAGAACTTCGTCCCCGAAGTTCAACCCATACTCTAAAAACAACCATACTAACTCGACCAAGACACAACAACATAACTAAGAACTCAAAAACTCGACCAAACATAAAACATGAACTCTTAACACCCACTCCACCAACTATGTTTACTTCCTTAACATGACTCACGATATCGCATCCACCACATATATATCTCTCACGACACCAACTTCATACATAACCAACCACCATCCACTAACACTGCTAGCTCCATAATATCATCCACTATCAAATCCAAAATCAAGACACTCCTAGACATCAAACGGAATGTTACATTCTACCACCCTTAAAAGGAACTTCGTCCTCGAAGTTTACTCAGACTCATAACACCATCCTCCAACTGTCAACATTATATAAAATATTCTCATACTCCGAAGCATCACAGTACTACAAGCACGGCCATGGCCTTTTATAAGTATTGTCCACAAAACAAATCCCTCCTTTACGCTACGCTAACACTCTACTTCCAATTATATTACCGCATGCACCACCATGAAACTCTCTTTTATTGCATCCTACTCCTCTTAAGACAAATGTTACGTCCTCGTAACTCACTAATACTAAATCCTTAGCTATATTATCTCATAATCCTCATCACTACCACATGTCAAAGATAACCGCCTATAACCTCATTTCTATAACCATTCCTATTTCCAAGGCTTTCTTACTTAATCAGTCCTCATACTTCAACTCATTCGGTACACCACCTAACCTATACCATGAAACTCGTAGCAAAAACACCATACTAATTCTCCATTATTACTGCAAAACACCATACCTCTCTATGTAAAGCACCTATCTCCCAAAAGCATATCTCACGATCCACACTCGTTACGTTTCCTTTCACTAGATCCTCAAGTTCTTTCCTTCATTACCGCAAAACTCATACATAACTTAACATGACACTAATTCCCAATACCCTACACTCACTGTCTCAACAAAATATTATGAACCACCTGCATCTTTCGGGTCATTACCACACATGTTCTACGACTCACTTGCCATTACCATGTCTACTGAAACCTTAACTAGAACAAGATCATAATTATTGTAACAACCTCTCACAACCGTGTCCCATTAACAGAATGTCACTATACCATGACAACAACGAAAACATATACAACTCTCTTTATATTAAACTCTACCCTCCTTCTCAAACTGAAACTTGTAAGAAACATTAGCAAACAAAACAATAGTCTATTTGTCCAAACTGAAACTCACAGGAAACAACAACAAATAAAACAACAATCTATGTCTGACTGGTATGTATTTTCGAAACTCGAATCATAATCATCCCGCCTACTCCACCACAACCGGTGACGGCATCACAACACCGCCACCAACATCCACACCGTAGTGCGAAAATACCCGTATCACAGCACTATGTACCGCGCCCGGATCACCACCCGAAGCACCACAACCACACCGATAGACATCACAACTGCATACAATTCCCATAAACACTGACTCAGCATAACTTCTCAGACAAGAAAAACTTACTCAAATCCACTTTACTCAATCACAACGCAACATATTATATGAATTAAACAGATAAGCATCTCATGAACATCATCTCTACCATTTCACGGAATACACATGTGTTATTAATACACATAAAATTATAACTAGCCATGTCAAATTAATCAAATTATTACCTTTTTGGATATCATTCAATTAAACTACCGTGTCCAACATATATATTACAGAACATTCATAAAACAGCTTTATAATTATCACACCATACCACTTCTTGTGAGGTCAGAACCACACACAAACATTTACACATATCATAGACCCGTAATCACAACCAACTAGTCAATCCTGACCACGTAAGTTACCACTCAACAAAGGTTACCTGTTGTCCGAGCTTAACTCGCATGCCCCTCATCACATTCTTCCATTCGCATCACCAGCACCTTCTGCCATACATAACCATACAGCTAACACTCATTATGAGAAACCACCTCCTAAGACTATGTCTTATACTTCCTGACAACCATACTTTTATCAATTCAGTCTTTACAAAATCAGCCTCTTTAGAATTGCCACTTTTCTAATATACCCTTACCCTTAACCACTAGTCAAAGACCATAACACTACCACTGTCCGGACATCAAGGATTAAACATTATGGTGCAAACATGTGATAGAAACAATTGAACAATATTATTTTTAACTTATTTTAACTTGTTACATATTTGATTTTTGCATGGCTCCCCTAGCCCTTAGACTAGGAAATTTAGCTACTCATGTTGGAATATAAATTGCAAACTATATTATAAGAAATACTAAGCATGATTATGTGATTTAAATAAATTAGGTGATATAACATGTGAAAGAAATAAAACTAGAGTAATATAAATAAAATACTTAAATATAAAATATGTATAAACTAAATAGAATTGTAAAATTATAAACTAGAAATAGAAATACCTTAAAAGAGATGAACTTGTATGGAAGAAACAAATAATAACCAAATGCTTGAAGTTTATTTAGAACCAAATGTTGATGACTACAAGATTAACTTATAATGAAATCTAAAATGAAAACTATTGAGAGAATTGTATTGCTTATGGCTATATATTTGAAAATGAGACGTAAAAATTGGATGGCATAAGCTATGAAGTGGCTCCCCTTTATATAGGGGAGCAAAGGTGAAACGTAAGAAACCTGGAAACATGCAGCCCCGATCGGGGTTGGGGGCCCCGATCGGGGTCGTGTGATTTCCGGTTATTCTTCTTAAATCCTTGATTAATTACTTGAGGAATCCCAATGCTCGTGCTTTAATGCTCCTTAATCATCCGGTAATGTTCTAAATTCATAGCATTCTAAGTTTCTTGGTATCCAATGCTTGCACCTTAATTTGGACCTTTATTTTGGGCTTGACTTTGCATTAGGCTTCAATTGTAATTCTCACTTCAATCCATCAAATCTTTATGCAAGCACCCATTCAAACACTCCATGCTAGTCCATCATTGGGTCTTGTTTAGCTTAGTGAACTTGGTGTACAAAATGATAGGAAAAAGCCTCTAAATGCTTAGATTCCTACAAAGACGTAACAAACACAACAATACACCTAGAACACAAAATTAGCTCAAAAATATACTATTTAAAGTATGATAAACAATAGAAATCGAGCTAAAATGAGGGGTAAAAATATATATAAAATAAACACATCACATCAAGGTACCGACATAGTGACATGTACCTGTGGAGCAGGTGCGACTTTGACAAAGGAGTGAGAGGAAGAAAAGGTTCACCAATTCATTATGGGACTAAATACCACATTATATGGTCACATTCGATCGAACCTATTGAATGAAGATAACCTCACATCCTTGACTCGAGCCTATACGCTTGTCTTACGAGAAGAACGCCACAAAGCTGTAACCCGTATCCAAGAAGAAAAAAAAGAGCTGGCCATGTCTACTAGGACTGGTGTTGGACGCGGTAGAGGCAACCCTTTGCCAACAGAAGAGGCGGATGCGGACCTACCACCAAAGTGCACCTATTGCAAGAAGTGGTATCATATTGAAGATAACTATTATGAGAAACATGGGTATCCGTCGCAAGGTCGAGGCAGGGGAAGACGCGGTGGACGTGGCTATGGTCGTGGAGGAAGAGGTTCATCAAGCACACAGGTAGCACATGCAGCAACTGCAAATACCAGTGAGACTAAATCATCAAAACTGAATCTCACGACAGAAGAAATAGAACAATTGCGTGGTCTTCTTACTGCCAAACCCGAAGGTAGTCAGAAATTATCAGGCATGCCTATTAAAAAATTGACTGAATGGATGCTTAATAGTGGTGCCTCGCACCATATGACGGATTCACGAAATTTACTGTCAAATGTATGGAGAGGAGCACCAGCAACGGTGGGACTCCCCGACGGTTCTAAAATTATTGTGCAGGAACACGAGAGCGTGGTTCTAAACACGATATTCGAACTCAAAGATGTTTTATATGTTCCGTCGTTGACTTGTCACCTTATTTCAATCCAATAACTTATTAATGAAAACAACTATGTTGTGACTTTCAATTCTAATTATTGCATAATACAGGACCAAACTACGAAGACGGAGATTGGACGGGGTGAGCAACGAGACGGAGTATACTATATGACATGAGTGGATGAGAAGGCAGCAAGGACGACAGTGGTAGATGGACGGGTATGGCATCGAAGATTAGGTCATCCTTCTAGAAATATTTTACCTTTCATTTCACGTTTAATTCAAACTAATTTAAGGTTGCATCCTGATTATGTTTGTGACCCTTGTTGTCGGGTCAAACAAACTCGTTCAAGTTTTCAGTTAAATAATAAATGGAGTGCTATACCTTTTGAATTAATCCACTACTGTGATATTTGGGGTCCCTATAAGGCAGGCAGTTTATCGGGGGCACATTATTTCTTAACGATTGTGGATAATCATAGTAGGAGTGTTTGGGTGCATCTCATGAAAGATCGCGGAGAAGTAGAGGACTTAATGCAAACTTTCTGCAAAATGACGCAAACACAATTTGAAAAACAAGTTAAAGTTGTTCAAAGCGATAATGACACCGAATTTATTTCGGGACCGTTAAAATTGTCTTACAAAGAAAATGACATGATTTTTAGAACTAGTGTCATTGATACACCTCAACAAAACAGAAGGGTAGAGCGTAAGCATAGACATATTTTAGAAAAAACGAGAGCCTTGTATTTTCAATCTAACCTACCTATTGAGTTTTGGGGCAAGTGTGTGTCGAGTGCAGCGTCTCTAATTAATCATACACCTACATGGGTCCTTGAAGGACATACACTCTACGAATTGTTGTATGGTCACTCACCTAGTCTTGACAATTTGCGAGTTTTCGGGTGTCTTGGTTATGCTAACAATAAGAAGAGACCGAAAGATAAATTTAAAGAGCGAGGTACGCGTTGTATGTTTATCGGTTACCCTAAAAATTAGAAAGGTTGGTTTCTATATGATCTAAAAACTCGAAAACGTTTTGTGTCAAAAGATGTTTCATTTTTTTAACATGTTTTTCCTTGGGCAAATTCGGCTGATCAGAACAAGGTGGATGTTGGAATTAAATCAAATACACATGGTCAGCTTGTGGTTACCAATTTAGACGATGACCCAATGGAAACAGCTATAGAAAGTTTCGAGCATGATCAAGACGAAGAGGAACTTGAAACCGGACCTTCTGACCCTACAGTCCAGGGGGAGTCTGTTGTCCAGGGGGAGTCCGTTGTAGAAGAGGAAACTACCCGTGTGGAATAAGAGCCGAGACTAGGCAGAGGAGAACGAGAGAAGTTTGAGCTGGCATGGAAGAAATATTATGTTTGTAAATCCACTCGTGTCATACCCACAAGGAACGCTCATTCTGTTTCATCACCGTCTTCCATGAAAGGTACTCGTTATCCAATAATTAATTATGTCACAACTCGTTGTTTTTCATCTTCCCACAGGAATTTCCTTGCTGCAATTGACGCCATTAATGAGCCCAAAAATTATTGGGATGCCGTAAAGAAAGAAGAATGGAGAGTTGCGATGGCAAATGAAATAGCCGTTCTAGAGAATAATGGAACATGGAAAATTGTTGAGTTGCCAGAAGGGAAGAGGCCCATTGGTTGTAAATTGGTTTACAAAGTCAAGTATAAAGCAAACGGAACCATAGAGCGATATAAGGCAAGATTAGTAGCTCAAGGCTTGACTCAAATTGAAGGAGTGGATTATCAAGAGACTTTTGCGCCAGTTGCTAAGATGACGAGTGTTCACTGTCTGTTAGCCGTTGCTGTGGAAAAGAATTGGGACATTGCTCAATTGGATGTTAACAATGTTTTCCTACACGGAGACCTAAGTAAGGAAGTATACATGAAATTACCGTCAGGTTTTAAAGCAGCAGGCAAGAATAAGGTATGTCGATTAATGAAATCCTTGTATGGTCTAAAACAAGCCTTGAGAAATTGGTTCGCAAAATTGACCGATTCTTTGAAATCATATGGTTTTGAACAATCGTTGGCTGACTACTCTCTTTTCACGTGGAATAAGGGAGACGATTTCATTGGTGTTTTGATTTATGTTGACGATATGATATTAGTGAGTAATAATTACAAAGCTTGTGCCAAGTTAAAGCATTTTCTCTACACAAAATTTGGCATTAAGGATCTGGGTCGTCTTAAATATTTCTTGGAAATCGAAGTGGCTCATGGAGCACTCGGTTTGTTTCTTAGCCAACGGAAGTACGCAATGGAAATTATAAAAGAAACGGGAATGGAAGGTGCTAAACCAATTAACACACTGCTTCCACAAAATCATACACTTGCACTTGCCGAAGGCTACTATCTCAAAGATCCCAAGGTGTATAGACGATTGGTTGGACGATTGGTATACTTGACCATAACTAGGCCGGACTTGGTCTACGCGGTTCACATTTTGTCCCAGTTCGTGCAAAATCCGAGAAAGGAGCATTGGGAGGCAGCAGTCCGAATAGTTCGTTACATTAAAGGTAATCCTGGAAAGGGGATCGTTATGAGCAGAGACACGGATTTACAATTGCGTGGTCACTCGGATTCGGATTGGGGTAGGTGCCCTTTGTCATAAGGTCATTGACCGGCTATTTCGTATCATTGGGACAAACATCAGTGTCTTGGAAGGCGAAGAAACAACACATGGTAACAAAGTCATCAGCCGAAGCTGAATATCGGGTTGTGGCAACCGTGACGAGTGAACTTATTTGGGTTAAGGCGTTTCTGAAGTCGTTGGGTATTGATCACGAGAAACCCATGCATGTTTTATGTGATAATCAAGCTGCTATGCACATCGCCAAGAATCCCGTTTTTCATGATCGTACAAAGCATATCGAGATAGACTGTCACTTCATTCGACAATATTTGGTTAATAAGAACATCATGACTATACACGTTCGGAGCAAATAGCGGACCTTTTCACTAAAGCATTTGGCGGAGAAGCTTTTGACTATTTACAACGTAAGTTGGGCATTCGGGTACCAAATGTCCCAACTTAAGGGGGAGTGAAAGAATATATATTTCGTATATATTCTAAGAGATATTATCTCGTATATATGATACGATATTATAGCTTTCTTGTATATCTTTTCTTGCCTTATCTTTATAGGGTTTTACGGATGTATTCGTGTATATATAGATCGTCTTGTATTCATCTTTTATTATCAATAATACACGGCTTATTAGCCTCCTTTCCCACGTTTATCAAATTACGCTAGAATATTTCCCTTGTACTTGTATTTATACTGTTTTCCAATATGAATTTTTCCAATATATATATATATGAATAATGAATGCAAGCATTTACTTTTCTACAGTTGGGAAGCGATTTTTATGATACTTCGTAATCTCCAAATGAATATCCACTGACTTTGTTTTGCATTTGTTGTACTCCCTTCATCCCGATCATTTGTTATCCTTTATTTTGGCACAAAGACCAAGAAAATCCCTAAAAATACCAATTTAACCTTCCACTCGTGAATGTTCCAGCGGAAAACTAGCTCTATAAAAAAAGTGGGGCCTTCCAAAGTATTTTCCTATCTGAGAGAGAAAGGAATAAAGTAACCACCAGAATTGCTTCTAACAAAAGCTCCCTCTGTAGGCCTTTATGTTGCACACCGTGCATCAGTTCTAGTGGAAAACATTCAAACTCTCCAAAGTATTTTCAAGGGTAGTATAGTCATTGAACCATTTAAAAGTATCCTAAAATATAAAGGACAACAAATGACTGAGACATCCAAAAAAGGAAAAGGACAACAAATGACCGGGACGGAGGGAGTATAATATTGTGTTATTGAATTTGTATAAATACCTTGATTTGTTAATTTTTTTTACCTAAAATAAAAGGTTTATATAATAGCTTAACATAAATTAATATAGAGATAAATAAAATTTATTCAATTCTTGTAACACACGTTAAACATTACAAAGGCTCGAATATTAGTAAAAAGAAAAGGATAGAAAATTAATGATAAACAACAATAAGAGACCTTGGCCCTAATATTGAATAAAATTTATAATCATTAAAGCCCGCTTTCATGAAGAGTTCCTTCCACTCTTGCTCAGATCTTTCTTTTCCACCTATGTTAAGGGATAACATCTCCATGTCAAATAAAAGTTGGACATTCCTTAGATTATCGTTTTCGACATCCAAAACGATATCTAAAATTATTAGTTTACCCCCTTGCTCTTTACTTGGAATTGCTCTTCTACATCGTTCAAGTATCTCATGGCATTGGTCGTCGCTCCAATCATGTAATATCCACTGTAAAAACAAATAAATGATTGAGATAAATGGAGTAAAAATTTATAGATTTATATTTGGTCAAATTTGATATATATATTTTGTAGATGTTGATGTATACGACTAGCTAATAATAGGGGAGTATTTTTGTAATCAATGAAAAAAGAAAAAAGAAACTAAATTACCTTAAGAAGCACGACATCAGCTGAAGGAATGGCCTCAAACATATCTCCTCCAACATAATCCAAATTCAATCCATTATTTTGTAATCCCTCAACCACATGAGGTAAATCAAACACAGTACACTTGATACTTGGATGACCCTTAGCAATGGCGTTTGCCATGGTACCGGTCCCACCACCGACATCAACCAACGACCCTACCCCTTCAAACAATCTCTTAAATTCAATATTACCCAACAAAATATCACCAACAAATTTCGCATCACTAGCCATAGCTTTATTAAAATACTCATTAAATCTCATTTCGGTACCAGCGTAGTCCCATACTCCAATTCCATGTGCAGTATGGAATGGGGACTCGTCGTTGTTTTGAAACCAGCTAGCTAAATAGTGAGCTGGCTCAGTTAGGATTGGATCGAGCAAGGCTAGTGTGAAAGGGGCTAGAGTCATTGGATGGTCCTTTAAGAGAAGCTTGGAGTTTACGGTTAGGTCAAAGGTTTCCTCTCCGTTGACTAACTTGGATTTGGAGAGGAAGTTGGAGTGGACCAGAAGGCGCATAATGCGATATAAGGAAGCAGCCTTAGTCGGGCTGAGAGCGAGGGCGGTGACTAGCTCGGAAACCGTCATGGGTTTGCCATGCTTATGGATGGCGTCCGGGATTTGCAGCTGAATAGCACATTTTAGGGCCATGGAATTTAAGAAGTGGAAAATGTGAGTCCATATGTGTGTTTGAGCATTTAGTAGTTCGTTTTTGTGATCGCTCGAAATAATGATTGATGTATCCATTTGTACTGGTTCAACTATTGTCATATCCTTCAAAATTTGCTAGTATTTATAGAACAATTAGTCTCTCTTGTGACGGAGTATATCCGTCACAAGGTGAGGACGACCCAAATCGATACCATATTGAGTAATGTGGATACTAGTGGGGTATGTGTAACTATTATTTAATTTATTGAATGTTGGGAAAGCAAAACAAAAAAATAATAAAGAAATGGGGAGCTCCCAATATTTCGTCTCATGTCAGGCGGCGTCATTATACAACCTCACCTTCTCTCATCACTCTCACATCAGTAAACACCATTTTTTATCACTCTCTCTCATCACTCTCACTGTATCATCAACAATAATAGTCCTTTTCCCATTAAAATCGCCATTTTAGCAATCTTTCAGCTTCTAAATCTCCGTCATCAGCTTCATCTCTTCAATAGTTGAACATTCGATGGGTAAGAAACAAATGGCGAGGAGGACACCCCCGAAGAAAAATATGGAAGCTATGATATTATTGCATTTGTTGAATGTTGTTTGTCATTGAATGTTGTGTCAGATAAGATTAGGTAAAAAAAATGGTGTTTATTGTTAAATGTTGTTGATGAACCGTGCATGCATGAGTAGATTTAATGAATGGAGTTGTTGAGCATGGTGATTTTAATTTACTAAAGGATGGTATCATTAATGTAATTAAGGTCAGATCTGGTTTTGTTATTAAGGATGATGTCATTAATGTAATGGGAAAAAAAAAGGTCAGATCTGGTTTTGTTAGTGTTGTTTAGTATGCAATAATGCCAGGTGAAGTCGGGTTTTGTTTAGAAATTGTCAGGGTAGCCTGTTTTGTCAGATTTGTTGAGATTAGGGTTATTGAATTTGTTTTTGTTAAGATAATGAATTAATTAGACGTTTTATTGATTAGATGAGATGAAAGGCAGAGGAAAGCAGGCGATGCAGAAGGGAAAAGAGAAGGTGAAATCAGGGGTTTCATTTAGAGAGCCGGTGGAAACGGATGAAAGAGAAGAAAGTGATGGGTCAGAGGACATCTCAAAGGATACATAAGGCAGTGGTGAGGAGGATAGGGAAGCCAGTAGTGAGGAGGGAGGCAGTGGCGAGGAGAAGAGGGAAGACAGTGGTGACGAGGAAGGCAGTGGTGATGGTGGTTTGGCAGAGGTGCTGAATAAAGTGGTGAAAATGGCCGCAGCTCTTGGTGCAAAGAAGATGAGCAAGGAAGAGAGGAGCACGGTAGATGGTAAGCTATATATTTTTATCTGCAAAAAGTGACCAATTTAATTGATAAATATGACCCTGACATGTTTGTTATCTGTAAAATATGACCAATTTGGGTATTAGATGGTAAATTAGTAAACTTGCTTGCATTTGTGATAACATCATAACATATCTATCAATGACATAGTGACATTTGGAAATTGTGACCAATTTATGGAGAAATGTGACCCTGTTAATGTATATGTGAAATTGTTATCTGCAAAAATTGACCAATTTAACTGATAAATGTGACCCTGGCATGGATAAGTGGTTCAGTTTGGGTGATTTGAACTAACATTAACAGGGTAACAACTATATTTATCACATGGTGACATTTTTGTTATCTGTAAAATGTGACCACTTTGGGGAGTGGATGGTAACATAGTAAACTTACTTGCATTTGTGATAACATCATAACATATGTATTTATGACATAGTGACATTTGCAAATTTTGAGCAATTTAAGGAGAAATGTGACCCTGTTAATGTATATGTGAAATTGTTATCTGCAAAATGTAATCAATTTAACTTATAAATGTTACCCTGGCATGGAAAAGTGGTTCTGTTTGGTTGATTTGACATAACATATTTCATATCTTTAAAATGTTGCCATATATTTTGTGATGAATAAAGCTTAAGAGTATAACATACTCTTGTGGTATGTATTTACTATGAAATGTGACCAGTTTAGTGAATAATCTTTTTTGGTTGATTTGACATAACACATTTAAGACGCTTTACCATTGACACTTTAACAAAGCGTCGACCACATAATTCACCTTCCTTCACTTTATGACGCCTTATGACGTCATTGCTTTAAAAACCACTTATACATTAGAAAATTTGAGCGCAATTTCAATGTTATTAAAAAATTAAAAAATTAAAAATTAATCAAAATAAACCAATTAATCCCACCGCTCACGCTAATACTTCTTCTCTATCAGTTCTGATGTCCCATTCCCATTAAAAACCCTAGCTAATTTAATCAACTGCATCTCCTATTTTTTTCCATGAAATCGACAAACCATCAATGTCACTGCTCAATCTAATCGATTCAACAACTCATTAATCATTTAATTACTCGCTCATCAAAACAAAAATTGGGGATTCATTCATAGCAGGAGTCGATTCAATTGAAATTCGTTCATAGAAATAATCGATTCAATTGGGATTCATTCATCTCCAGTTACAAATTAAGACAAAGGTTTGTTTATTCTTCATCATCAATTTATTTAGTTTCGTTGAACGACAAAGCACTACATATGTTATTACTGTCATACGGTGTTGAATTATATTTTGGTATAATTTGATATCAAGTACTATCTGATGAATTCGGGTTATTTGACTTATTTATTTGTATTTATAGAAGGATTATGCTGTTAATGTTGTTCTTGGGCTGGTGAGTGTATGCTGTTTACTGTAAGGTAATTATATGGTAGGGGATCATGTAGTTCGAATGATGATTCATGTTAGTTGGCCGCGAATAATTTTGGGACTAAAGCTTTGTTGTTGTAGCAGTAGTTGTTGTAATGGACTAATTGTCATTTAGTAGGAATGGGAATTTGGGAAAGCTGATTGTCAACGATATGACAATTTATAGGAAGTGCATAACTGCATACTGTTACTTGCTTGAATTCGGGTTGTACTTGTTGAAGTTGATTCTCAAATGTATTATGGATTTACGCAGTAGAATAGTTAGGAAGTGCATAAATTTGTTGCTTTAACACGAGAGTACTACTTCATCAATTACAACAACTACTGGTTGAATGTGTTATTGTTGATGGATGATGGATTGGAATTAAGTAGTTTTCAATAAGGCTGCAACCATTTTGTGCACATGTTTAAGACAAAAAGTTAGCAAATGTGAAAAAGGTTTTAGTTAGTTTATGTTTGAAAACTTGAATGCTGTACTCTCAAATAGTCTCAAGCTGTCTCACATTGATGTGCACAAGTTTATTTTCTCCCTAGTTTAAATTGCTAAAATAGTGACTAGTGACTGTGATTGTGGCCTTTGGGTAAGGGTAACATAATACAAGACTAGTGGTGGGCGTAAAATAGTAATAGGATTTATATTAAGTCGGGTTGGACTAATTTCTCAATCATAGGGAGTCACAAGAGAAAATTTATTGCAAATCCATTTTAAACTCGGTTGGTGTGTCTCACTCAAACTATATTAAGGACTAGTTTATATATGTATTTACCCTTTACTGTGATTTGAATGACCACTAGTTGCTATATACGTGTATTTTTTAGATGAAAAAGGCGGCGTGATTAAGGAGCAGAAATCGAAAACTGAGTTTCAAAATATTTAGACAGTACCTTATTTCATTGCTTAGAACTATCTAATATTGTCGACTATGCTGACCGATGCATTTTTCTGTGTAGTAACAAACTTGGCTAAGAGTTTAATGGGATATACTTAATATCTCATTTTATCAGTTTATTGTTGTTGAATTGCACCACTGACACACCTTCAGGAGCTTATTACCTTATGGATGGTGACCACATTTTTTAAACAAAAAAGTGGACATTATTTAGCTCGAGGCAAATGAGCTTTTTTTGCCTCAATTACGTTTGACTTAATGACAACTCCATTTCTGTTACTACCATCTTGATGCTCAGTTATAGACGGTAAATGTAGACATGGGTAGTAACGGATATACTTATTACTATTATTTTTGAGATAGTTTTTCGTATATGCATTCAACGGATAGAACAATGTCCTATACACAAAGAAATCCTGAAGAGATGTATTTAAAGTATTTCTGATTCCAATACTTCTCTTGTTAATTCTAATTTGGTTTTTTAGGTCTTTGTATAGTTTGGATTTTGATGGTAGTGTTAGCTTTTTTAAGCCCGTTTCGATATTGTGTTTTGGTAGGATGGAGTATAATTATTTTTTGATTAACGATAATCAAGCTTCTAGTAGCAGCAGTAATAATAATTGTTCTTCGTTGTCGAATACTGGTAAGTTATTTAGGAATTGTCATCAGATTAGTAGTTTGGCTGCTTATTTTGAGCTAAAATTTTGATCGTTAATAGGGCAAGGAATGCAGTGGGAAACGAATGATAGCTCTTTATTTAACTTCTACCTGAGACAGTTTTTTTGGTTTGGGTACAGGTTGGGTAAATCCACTATTAGGTTATTTCTGATATGCTATACAGTTTTGGGTCAGGTTAGTTCAGGTTGTGTCTATTAAAATGCTTGTCATTTTTAAGTAAATGAGTCATAGTTTGAGATTTGGTCAGTATCAAATTAGTTCGGTTTTGGGTCAGCTTAGTTCAATTTTGGGTAATTTTATTAATCAATCTCAAACGAATCATTTTTTACTCGGGTTGTGTCAAGTCAGGCCTTTTGAGATTTGGTCAATATCAGGTCCAACATAGTTCAGGCTATCTTCATCTCTCTCGGATCAATTTTGATTTAAGGATTCTTGATTTTATTCGGTTTGGGTTTGATTGTTGTTTGATACAAGGTATTTGGGTTGGGGGTAGGCCAATATTTGTAGGTTTACTCCGAATAATTTTTTGTAAAAGTTTTTGATTTATATTATAAGGTGTTATATGCAGTTCAGTGTATTTTTTTTAAGTATGGTTAAAATGAACAAGTAATCAATTCAAATGTTTGTTTCCTTTTTGTGCATAAAACTGAGCGAATCTAGGTTATTATTAGTACTAGCGGTCCTAGTCCTCGATAATTTAATAGGTAAACAAGTTGACATCCACTTCATTAGCTCATTGTTTGTTACTCGTAATCCATGTTCATTTGTATAAGTTGATAGTGATGGTGGTGATTTTTTTTTAAAAGCACGGCCGAAACAAATTAGTAATCGATTCATTTATATATTAGTTTGTTTCTTTTTTTTTTCATACAGCTGAGAGTGAATTTTGTCCGGGAGTTGATAGGAAGGATCGGATTAACCGCTTCAGCCAAAATTTGCAGGTGAGAATCCGACTTCTTGAAATAGTTCAGTAATTTATTTTTGTTTTCTGTTGAATACTCTTGCAACCCATTATTTTAATCTGTTTTATATTGTTTCTAATCTTTCCTTGATCACTTGTGTCCTTAAAAGCTTTTATCAATTATATTACTAATTCATCTGATGGGAAATTAACATCTTATAATTTAATTTGAGAATATAAATTTGCGGTTTACGTGTTCCTTATTTGAGCATATCAGTAGGTTTATGTTTACTCTGATGGGATATGAACTTATAATTCATGCAGACACTTAGCTTAAGCGTTTCAGTAGTTCTTAGTGTTATAACAATAGGTAGAATTTAATGCCTTTGGAATGATGAAGATAGATGCCCGTGGAGAGTATTCAGAACTGCCTTAACTAGAACCAAACTCCCTGGATAGGACAACTTTCTTGCTCCTAAATGGTAGTTAAAGCCTTGCATAACAGCTGCATATTTATCTGTCTTCTATCTAATGTCTTCATAATCATCCTAATAATCATGATCGCTGCACAATTTTCATCTCATATTTTATGTTTGTTTTAATAAGGGTAAATTAATTGTTACACCCTTATCAAAAATTGAGTCATTCAGGTCGCAATCTAAAATATGAAAATGGATTCATGTAATGAAAAATATAGCTGGCATTTACCATTTAGTAATAGTGACCTCTATCAGCAAGAATGTGATCCTATGAAGAGTAGTTTAGTGCTATCTCCGAGCTGTGACAATCAGAATTTATTAGGCCAACAAAAAGGAACAAAACCCAAAAATAATTCTGAAAAAATACGAAGGAAGCTAATTCTGGAATCCACTAGAGGAGATAGAATATCTCAAAGCAAAAGCATTAGATTCCTAATAAACCATCAACTATCCCATACTCTTTCAGTATAGACACGCATCACGACGTCATGCACTTAGGACGGTCATAATTTTCTCATCTATGCAACGTGCAAACAAATAAAATGAATCTGATCCGCCACTAATACATACAGTTAATAGTCCAACTTTGTACTGAAGTTACTCCTCTTCAACCTCTGCTTCTCTTCCACTTCTCTTCCATCTTCTTTTATTATCTTTCCTTTGTTTTTCTCTTTCTCTTCTGCTCTGTTTTCACTTTTTTTTTTAAAAAAAAAAAAAAAAATTCTTCTCCTCTGCCTTCTGAATACGCTGCTGGTTCTTTTCACATTTTTTTTTTAAAATTCTCTTGCTTTTACTGTTGTTATTAAGCAGCTGTTTGCTTTCGTGTTTTCTGAATACTTAACTTATACTATGTTTCTTGTAAATTTTAACTAAGTTGGTTATTTTTGAATTGTATTATGCTCTATACATGAATATATAATTTTAATAGTTATGAACTTTTTATCTTATTTTGTGTAGACATGGATACTAGTTGGATAAAATTGCCAAATGATCATGATAGATACATAGATGGGTGTTTGAAATTTCTTGAGTTAGCTAAAGAAAATCTCCTGGAAGGAAAGACTAAGTGTCCCTGTAAAATCTATAAACTACGTTGTTGGTTAACATTAAAGGAAGTAGAGGAACATATTTTATTTAAAGGTTTTTATCAAAGATATACAAATTGGATATGGCATGGTAATGACGATGTTTTTGATCATATGCACGGTTTTGAGGTGGGGAGCAGTAGCGTAGGGTCTCTTGTGGGCCGTGATGATATGGAAGGTTTATTAAATGCAACATGTGTTACTGATAATCATAATCATCCTGCTGAAGAAATTCAGTCTAGTTGTAGTGATGAGTCTGATGATGATAATACGGAAACTGATGATGAGTATGATGACTACAATCAAAGCCCAAGAGAAAACAATATTGAGGAAAATGAAAAACATAAAAGATTGTTATTAGCTGCAGAAGAAGAACTTTATGATGGTTGTCAACTTTCTCAAAATTGTCATTTCTACTGCATTTGTTTCACATCAAATGTATGTTTCATTGGTCTAATGAATCATTCAATAAACTACTTGAACTAATATTGGAAGCATTTCCACAAATTAAAGTGTTCCCATCAACTTATTACGAGGGAAAGAAGATTATCAATTATTTGGGTCTTGGATATGAAAAGATTCATGCTTATCCATTTAATTGCATGTTGTATTGGGGGGAATTCTCACAAAAAGAATAGTGTTATAAATGTCACACTTCAAGATGGAAAAAAACCACAAGTCAAGTAGACAATAACAATGAAAAAGAAAAAGGGCACCTAAACAAAGGAGAACCTGCCAAGGTAATGAGATATTTTCCTTTAATTCCTAGACTACAAAGAGTATACACGTCGCCTAAAACAGCACAAGACATGAGGTGGCACCATGAAAGTCGTGTGAAAGATGGAAAACTTAGGCACCCTGCTGATGGGCTTGCTTGGGAATAATTTGATTCTCGTTATCCTCAATTTGCATCCGATCCTCGAAATGTTAGGTTAACTTTGGCGACTGATGGTTTTAACCCTTATCGTTTGATGAATACCACATATAGTACTTGGCCAATTATTTTGATACCCTACAACTTACCACCTTGGCTATGCATGAAACCCTCATCATTTTTACTGTCATGTATCATTCCTAGTAAAACTAGTCCTGGCATTGATATTGATGTGTACATGCAACCCTTACTTCATGAGTTGAAATTGTTATGGGAAGGAATTGATACTTTTGATGCTTACGAGGAGAATGTTTTTAAATTAAGAGAAGCATTGCATAGTACTATCAATGACTTTCCAGCATATGCTATGTTATCTGGATGGAGTACTATGGGTTATGATGCCTGTCCTCGATGCACTCATTCAACAAATTCTGGTAGGTTTGTGGGCAAAATTTGTTATGTTGGTCATACAAAGTGGTTGGATGAGGATCATCATTATCGTTTTGAAGGCAATTTGTTTGATGGAACAATCGAGAATGGTACTGCTCCTAAAGCAGTAAGTGGGTTTGATGTTCTTAGGCAGCAACAAAGTATTAACTATATTTATGGTAAGTCAAAAACGCGTCAAAAACGAAAAAAGAGGGCTCGAGAGATTGGTGTGTCAACTAATCTTGTTAGCAATGACCATAACAAGGAGGATGAATGTAATTTGTGGAATAAGAAGAGTGTTTTTTTTAATTGCCATACTGGGAGTTCAATCCACTACGACACAATCTAGATGTTATGCACATTGAAAAAAATGTGTGCGGCAATATCTTAGGAACACTTTTGGATATGGATAAAAGTAGAGATAATGAGAATGCTAGAAAAGATCTCAAGAAGTTGGGCATAAAGGAACACTTATGGGTGCAAGAACGACCAAATAAGGATCCGTACATGCCTCCAGCTTCGTACTCTATGTCTAACGAGGAAAAAGAGAGATTTTTAAAAGTGTTACAGAAGATTAGATATCCCGATGGATATGGCTCTAATATCTCTAGATGTGTGAATATGAAACAACGAAAACTTTATAATCTTAAGAGTCATGACAATCATGTCTTGATGCAAGATATCCTTCCTGTAGCACTTAGAGCATCCAAGGCCACTGGAGTCATTGAGTTACTCGGGGACATATCTTATTTTTTCAAATGTTTGTGCTCAGCAACTCTTGATCACGGTGAGTTGGATGCTCTTCAGTCAAAAATCATACTTATTCTTTGTCGAGTGGAAATGGAGTTTCTTCCGACTTTCTTTACAATTATGGTTCACCTACTAATTCACTTAGTAGAGGAGGCCAAGCTTGGATGGCCAGTTCAATATAGATGGATGTACCCGATCGAAAGGTTAATACTTAAACCTTCAACGTTTTAAATGTTGATTTTAATTTTTTTTGGAGTTAATGCTTGTTCTTATAAAGGTATTTAGCTCACTTAAAATCATATGTTGGAAATAAAGCTCAACCTGAGGGATTAATTGCTGAAGGGTTCATTTTAGAGGAGACCATCACATTTTGTTCGAGGTATCTTGAAGGTGTTGAAACCATATTTAATAGATCAAAAAGAAATAATGATGGAATTCCAGACATGGACCAGTACTTGTACAACTCCGGTGGTCGAGTGATTGGGAAGAAGGAAAAAGTACGAGTAGATGATAAGAGTTCAAAACAAGCCCATCGTTATATTTTACTTCATTGTGATGAGTTGAAAGTTGACTTTGAGTAAGTAATCATTTATAGTTATGAATAATTAACCTTTTTCCAACACTTTCACTTAAGTTACTAATTTTTCTACTTTGAAGTGATTTCCTTTACCAAAAGCGGCAAGGATGCCACTCTAGTAGCTACAATGAAAATGAGTGGATCATCAATGAATTTGGAGAGTGGCTTCAAATTCAGGTTTAACTCCTTTTTATTTAAAATACTGAATATTAACATAACTTCTCTATCAACAAATTTAATGTAAGTGTTATTATTTTAGGTGCAAAATTTAGATGCAAGCACTAAAGAAGGCCAATTAGGGAAAACCTTAGCTGGTGGCTTAAGTAATTATGGTACAAAAATGATTGGTTTTCTAATCAATGGGTATAAATTTCAGACGGTTGATCGTGAGCGGCATAGAAAAACTCAGAATTCTGGAATTATGGTGGAAGCTGACGGAGAAACATATTATGGAGAGCTTAAAGAAATTTATGAGCTGCATTATTTTGGTACATTCAAAGTTGTACTGTTTCGTTGTGATTGGGTAGACATATATAAAGGGATAAAGACTAATGAAGACAAGAGTAGTGTCTCTGTGAACTTTTCCAAGTTGATGCACACTGGTCGAAATTTGTCTGATGATCCTTTTGTCTTCTCATCTCAAGTAAAACAAGTATTTTTCGTTGAAGATGAGATGCAAAAAGGATGGTTACACGTGATTAGGAATAAGCCGAGAGACTTGTTTGATACTGGCGAGATTTAATATTATGTTGTTATTTTGAACACTTGTGCTGTTTTTTATTTTGCGTCTTATATTCTTTTCATTTAAGCGGAAGGTTTTATATATGTTGCCCCTAAAGTGATGGGTCATATGTTGCCCCTATAATGATAAGTCAATTATGTGTTGTGCTGATCTATTATACTTTTATTTGTTTTCTGCCAAGTTTCTATCTAATTCTCTGATTTGTTTTGATTTTCTACTCGTGATAAAAGTGCACTAATTATCTGTTCCTTTTTTTAAGGATATACCAAGGATCACTTTAAGGATCACTTTGATCAACCATGAGTTATCGAAGCAAAAGAACAAGAGCATTGATGGCAGAAGATGATGAATCCCAAGTGGTGAAGAAGCTGACTTCCAATGTACCAGTTTTGTCGACGACTACATTGACAGACAATGTCATGAATGATGCCGATGACCTTGGAAGGGGTAATTTATTTTATCATACACACGTTACAATTTGGTCTTTTTACTAATTCACCACTATCTTTTTTTTTGTTAAAATTTTCATGTGTCTCCTCCTTTATAATGTTGTACTGCCCAAAAAATTAGTTTAAAATGTTGTACTTAGTATATTTAGCCATAAAGTATCTTCTATTGCATTGTCCCGATTTCTATATTGCATTGAATAATCTACTTTGTTTTTGGAATTTGGCAAACTGGATTGTGCCTGCTTCTGAGTTTTGATGTATAGGCAAACACCTTTGGCAGAAAGTTTGTGGGAACACCTCTTTTTTAAACTTGCTTTAGTTGGTCTTGGTTTTTATGGAATTTAGTTGATTTTGCTTTCCTTGCCGATCATTACAAGTACATACAAAACATTATAATTTGGTTATTCTTTTATTGAATCTAGTTTTTTCCCTTATTCATAGATTTGAATTAAATTGTGATTTTTGTAATTGGATTTGCATCTTTTTTTTGTTGTTTGTTTAATGGGGGAAATTGAAATGGTTCATCTAAATGTGTCAACTTAAAGTTTGTTGGGAAGTAGCAGATGGGTGATGGCTGATGTATTGGTTTCTCATATAAGGTATTTTTTTGGAAATAAGTATTATTTCGTGCTAGGGTAGTAAGTCAAATATTTGGTCATCCACTTTTCAACTCCGTCGTCTTTAAAATAAAGTCTTCATACTATTTATGTTTAATTAATCCATCCTATTAATTGATATTGTTTATGTTGTATCAAGCTTTTAAAATGATCATTAACATCAACATTGAAGCGTGAACAAACACAAGAATCAATGCACATTATTAACCCTAATTAATCAAGTAGAAGTCAGACTTATGTTTGTTGTATCTGACATGTAGTAGCAGAAGAGTAGTGCAAGTGTGTGCATGATTATATTTAGCAAATAGAATAGAATTAAGAGGAGTTTGGTTGATGGGAAACGATGGGCTTGGTTGATGAGGAGTTTGGTTGACTAGAGGTCAGCTAGGCTAGTCATTATGTAATGATCAGCATTCTTAAGCATTTGTGGTAACGATAAAAACAGGTGGTTGCTACTGGGATAGCGACTTGGCTGATGGACAAGGCTGGCCGAAGGGCTCTACTAATTGTATGTTCCAAATGATATTAGTTAAGTTGGTGGAAGTAATTGTGCAGTCTAAGCTTATGAGGTATCTTAAATAATGCAGCTTTTCACAGGTATCCTGGTATCCTCTGCTGGGATGAACGCTAGCCTTCTTCTCGTTTCAACTTCATCTTAAATAATGCCATGAGTATTGATGTGTACTAGAAATATTCTTTTGTTATAAGCTTATGTGTACTAAATTATGTAGGTTGAATTATTCCATTTTTCACTTGTTTGGTTATCCACTTTTCAACTCCGTCGTCTTTAAACAGTCTTTTTTACTTATTACTTGCTACAACGGTTTCTATCCTCTTAACTCATTACATTTTCAAGATTTTCAGGTTTTTCTTCATTCTATGTCTTTCGTATCTCTTCATCTTCCACTTTCTTCCTCTTTTTTACTTATTACTTGCTACAACGGTTTCTATACATGGCATAATAACACAATCCCACTTTATGAAACTAAGAATACATATAAATTAATTTAAATAAAATTCCAAAAAACTCGATAGGACCAACACAAGGAACGAGTAACGTAACACTCTTCATTTTCTGTGAATCCTAAAGGCCTTTGTTTTCTATAATATATTATAGGGGGTCATGAGCTCAGCAAGAGCACCGGTAATGCTGCTGGAAGAACTACTTGCGGTAAGCTTCTCTTAAACTCGATCTGTTTTGTCTTGTGATTGTTTCTCTTGTTTCTCATGGGCATTATTATCTTATTCTGATTGGTGCAGCTGTTGTGAGATGGGGCCCATTTAAACCTCTTATTGGTAAACCCCAACTTGGCAGCGATAAATTTTTGAGTCAAAACCTAATGATTCAAAAACAGCAAAACGCCAGTACAAAGGTTATGCTAGCTAACAAAGTCAACCCATCCAGACCACATAATGGATTTAGTAGTGATTCCCCTTGTAATATCAATGAAAGCTCACTACTTAAAACCACAAAAAGTGCACCCATTTGGAGAAATGCTAAAACTCAAGCATCGAGTAAGAAGTTCTCAGTACTCGGATGTCAGAAATCCTCGCTTGACAAAACTTTTCAACAACATAACCTCCGGTCTGCTACATATTCTCAAATTAATGGTAATTCTCTGCCTATAGAAGTGAGCCCTAAGGATCAAGAATCACCTATTTGGAGAAATCATGTGACTGAAGCATCAAAGAGGAAGATTTCAGTAATGGGACGGCAGAGATCCTCGCTCGATAAAGATTTTGAAAAAAGGAACTCATCACAGGAACCCGAGTCAATGATACTTCACATTAAGCAGTCTACCGCTTCACCAACATTTAATATTCAGTCCGTTGCTTGCCCTCAGACACATTCTCCTTCTCAGACGTGTGATCCTCGGCTCAACCGTGAGAATAAATTTTCCAAAAGTCATTCTAATGATGTAGAATTGAGAATAAAGGATCAAGTATCACCCATCTGGAGAAATCCTGTAACTGAAACATCAAACACTAAGATTTCAGTAATGGGACAGCGGAGATCCTCATTCGAGAAAGACTTTGAGAAAGGGAACCCATCATGCAAGGAATCTGATCTAAAGATGCTTCACAAAAAGAAGTCTACTGCCTCCCCATCAGTTGATATCCGGTTCTTTGCTGGCCCTCGGACACATGATGCTTCTCTGCCTCCATGCACTCGTAATAACAAGGCACGTATCTCAAGTTGTTCTCTACCTCCATCCACTCATTCTTATCAAACATGTGATCTCAGACGTAGTCATCAAAACAGAATTCCCAACCTCTCTGATGATGTGGAAGTGATCCCAAAGGATCAAGAATTACCAAATGCACCCAAAGAGACTTCCAGTTTAGAGAATGGTCAACAAACTAGATCCAATAATGTCCGAGAACTGTTCAAGCCCACGCGTCGTAATTTAATGCCTGAATGGCCGGATGAAGTAGAATTTGACGAGAACGAGGATGTTTTAACAATAGGTAAGGTTCTCCAGCTTTTAGTGTGCTTTTATAAATACTACCTTCGAGTCACTTTTAGTTTGCGTTTTATTTTGATACTTTTAGTGTGCATTTGTTTTTTGGGTTTTATTTTGATACTTTTAGTCTGCATTTTTTTTTGTAGATGCTGAAGGAAATTACGATTTGGTCAGTCACTTAATCCACCCTAATGATGTTTGGCATGCTAACGGCGTGAAGTACTTTGTCACTTTTAATGAGTTTTACCAACCGCTGAAAAAAGGGAGGCATATTCTTGTAAAATTTATTGGGGATATTGCAAAACAGGAGCCGTTTTGTCCAATTAGAGAAACAAATTGGCGTCATGTCAAAGAACACTTCAAAGTTGAGATTGTTAAGTTGATTCGAGTAAGAATTTCTCCTAATCTATAAAGTTGATCTCTTTTTACAAATTGGTTAGTGCAGGTTCAAATTTAATGTGCTTTACTATAATGTCTTTATTTATTTATTTATTTTCTTCCGAGTCCTGTTTTGTTATACCCAATGGTGATTGCTACGATCAAGGAATTCTGAAGCGCACGGGTAAAAGCTTGAGACTATATAGACATTCCTTAAAGAAGAAGCTTTTTAAACCTACAACATTGACGAAAGAATAGATATACCAATATGCGCCTTCTGGACATCCTCATGACAGTTGGATTGATTTGGTTGATTATTGGTACGGAAAAGGGACAGGTATATAGCAAAGAATGGTGACATAATGGTGTACTTAGCCACGTATGTGCCTGATGTAGAATTATTTATGATTTAACTTTGGATGCAGAGGTATTCGGATTGTGGAAAAGAAGCACGTGCACTTCAAAATCATGTTCATACATCCGGAGCTAAAAGTTATGCTAATATACGAGCTTCTTTTGTATGACTTCATCTAAATTTAACACATCTATACATTACACTTGTTAGTATATTTAGCCATATCATCTTGTTGATATTATGTTACAGGAGGAGAGAAATAATAGGGAACCAAGTGTATTGGAAATGTTTAGGAGTACTCATCAAAAGAAAGACGAAACGTTTGTCAAAGACACAGTAACTGAAGACTTTTTGGTAAACATAAAAACTTGTGATGTTGCTTGATATATCTTCCTTGAAAATGTTGCTTTAATAAGCTTTATACTTTTAATTTTGTGGAGTATAGGATGATGCAGATGCTAATGTTCAGACAGAAATTGAAATATATTCAAGTACAAAGCCTCGTGTACAAATTGAGAATGAAGCTTTCAACAAGCTAATGTACGGGGGAGAAATCCCCAATCGTCCCGTGGGTTATGGATATGGTGTGAAGCAAAGTGATGTATTTGGTTTTCGTAGTATATTAAGAAAAGAAAAGTTCCATAATGGTGAAAGTGACGGGTTAAAATTACAGAATATGGAGAAACAAGTGGCTAATTTGACCGAGTTAAATAAAAGGCTGATCAAGCAAAACAAAGATATAATGAAGATGCATAATACGAATCAAGACTTGCTGAAGAAAGTCCTGGATGTTCTAAGCATCGGAACAACATCAACTGAGGTCGTAAACCTTGCAAAGAATATCTTACATGCAACTAATACACAGGTACTTTTTACTTATTTCACTGTTCTATCACCATGTGTGTATCCATCTGTGAAGTCTGTTTAACCGGATCTAGACTTGTTACAATGCCCGTAAATTTGAGGGACCCTTGCTGTGTACCTTTCTTGGATTTCTTCCATGTTGGGTTAGTTTACTGATGCTCAGAACCTTGTAAATACTGTTGGGTAAAAAAAAAATCTGCATTAGATTTGAGCTGGTCTTTGGATTGAGTTCACAACAATCTTAGTATTTGAGGATAATGATAGCTTTCACCAAAGTGTGTCTGGAATATGGTGGAACTATGGTTGCATTGCTGATTAGAAAAATTACATTGGTGGAGATCCCTTTTGGAATTCGAAACTATGAACCAAGCTCTGTATTGCAAGTTGTTGGTTGGGTCTTTGTTTGTCGACTTCTAATGTGAATTACCAGACTAGGCTTAGACAATTTTACTTTGGGTCAAATGTAGAGTGATGGTGATTAGGAGATGAGATGACGGGTGAACAATATATGAAGCAAGTTCTTCCACATCTAAAAAGTCGTAGGCTGTCGGGTATAAAGGAAGATATTAAGGGTGGAAGTTCACTCAGTATGGTGGTTGTTATTGTAATACTCCGTATTTATGAGTCTTGGGGTACTCTATCGAGTAGGCCTTACTCTGTCGAGTAAGGGAGCTTTGCGAAATAAAATAGTTTCTGACCTGTTGGGTACTCGATCGAGTAACTGCGATACTCGATCGAGTAGGGGGTACTCGATCGAGTACATGGGCTACTCGATCGAGTAGCGGTTTGAGGGGTTGTTTTCTCGGGTTTTGTTAATTATGCGATTAAGGTATATAATCTTTTCGTCATTCATTCTAATTACTTTTCTAAAACCTAAATCACTGCGAGAAGAGAAAGCAAACTACGTTCATCACCTTAATCGCATTGTTAACAAATCCCGGAGCTTGGAAGGTCGGATTTCGCTTGTCTTTACACCGTTGTAATCCTTGCGTCGAGGGTAAGACCTTTATACCGTTTTTATTGTATTTCGTCAAAGTTAGTTAAACCCTAATATTGGGAATTGGGGATTTTCTTGTGTTATGTGCATAGTAGTAATTATGTGCTTGTATAATTAGAAGGAGGATTCGTAGAGGAAGTTTTTTGACTTCAGCTGTGAGATCGTCTGACAATTGTGCTTTCCAGGTAGGGTTTCCCTACTCAGTATTACTTACATGTGGTGTGGTGTTGTGCTGTAATTAGTATAATTGGTTGATTCAGACGATGTTGTGATTGTGATTGTGTTTGCTTGTCTGTGGTTCTCGAGATGCATTCTCGGCTGAGTGGAGTCACTTGCGGGAGTGGCTTCACGCCCTAGTTTCGCCCTTCGTGGAACCCGTCAAGGAAGGGGATGTGCACATTAATGGGACAGGGTTATCGCTCGGTATGATGAGCGGGGCTTAGGTGGGAAAGGCTGCGGTCTCCCACTGGCAGGGCTGGTCCAGTGGACAGTCGGAGACGGAGATGGAGTGAAGTGCTTGATCATATATGATTGTTTGAGTTGTATTGGTTACTGTATTGTTGATTATACCTCTTGTGTAAATAGTACTGACCCCGGTGAATGTTTTGAAAACTGCGGTGATCCATTCGAGGATGGTGAGCGAGATATTGAGCGGTATGAGCGTGAAGTCTTGGGATAGTTTGGGATTGCCACGATCATATGATAGAAGTCTTCATTTGTAGTTTAGTAGTTTTCATATACATTTCGATTAGTTCGATGAGACAGCCGTTTTGAGAACATGTATTAGTATTTGGTTTGGTTTTTGGATTGTAACCTTTCGCTAAAGTATTACTATTTAAATATCGTTTCATTATTGTTTATTTGATTATCATTGCCTCGGGTAACCGAGATGGTAACGTCCTTATACCTGAGTGGTCCTGGTAGGCACTTGGAGTATGGGGGTGTTACAAAATGGTATCAGATAGACGATCCTGAAACCTGTAACCAATGAACCCAATGAATATAGGGAGTCAATTAAAATGAACCCGGGGTAAAGGTTGTAGGAGCTAATGCAAAGGCCTGGGAGACGTCCTAAAGTCGCGAACTCGCCCTACAATTTTGAACCGGACACCTGGGGGGGAATATCTGTTAAGTCGTATGTGTTGTTTGTTCGCTCGTGTGTGGATGTGATGAGGTGTGTTATAAATGTTGGATGTTTGAAGTAGAAGGTGAGAATATGAAAGAAATTGAAGAGAAATATATATATAGAACTGTGTTGGAATGAGAAGCATGTTGAGTGATTACTATGTGGCATTAATAACATGATATAATTGTTTGTTAATCGCATGAGCAGTTGAGTAGCATAGTATGCATAATGAAGAAGTAATATCGTGTTTATAAGTTGTTTTACATGTTGGAATATGTCATAGCATGCGGGTAGCATATTCGAGTTAGCATGACTCGATCGAGTGGGACTGACTTGATCAGGTGGGTTTTTGACGTTTTTGCGACCAGAATCGAGTTTTAGGGTACTCGATCGAGTAACTAGGGGTACTCGATCGAGTAGGGGGTCACTCGATCGAGTAGCCTGGCTACTCGGTCGAGTATGTTAGAAGTCGGAAGGTCCGTTTGTGTTCAAGTCGAGGTACTCGATCGAGTATGGGAGGCACTCGATCGAGTAGCCTCTTACTCGATCGAGTAGGTTGGGACACTCGATCGAGTAGCACATGGGTAGCCTGTTTTCGTGTTTTGAAGTTTAGTACATGTGTTTATGTCTACCCTTTCTTATATATAGCTTCAAGATGCCGCCTAAGAGAAACGCTTACTATGCGAGAGCTGAGTCCATGAATACGGATGATATTGTTAAGATGTTGGAGCACCAGGATGCTCTTACGGAGGCCTTAAAGAAGGTGAATAAGGATAAGGAGGTTGATCACTCTAAGATCAGCCTTTACATAGCTAGGTTCAACCCAAAAGAGTACAAAGGGACCGGGGAACCAAACCTTCTTGACAACTGGCATCGTGAGATGGAGAATATCTTGGACCTTGTTCATTGTCGATGAGATGAGAGTAGAGCAAGCTGCGTTCTATACGAGAGAGGCGGTGGTGAGTGGTGGGATAAGGTGAAAATGAGTGCCAGAGAGATGTATGCTAACCAAGGCTTACCTGCTATACCTTGGGATGAGTTCCGTAGGGCTATGAGAAAAGAGTTTGTGCGAGCATATGAGAAGCAAGCGAGGGAGGAGTTCGATGGGTTCAGATGACATCGACATGTCTGTGGCTGAGTACTATAAGCGATTTAATGAGAAGTCTAGGTATGCGAGGACATGGGATTGAGTGATGAGAATCGGTCTTTGAGGTTTGAGAGGGGTTGACCCCTAGGATCATGGATAAGCTACCTGTAGGAGTCCTTGCGATGTTAAGGACGCTTATGAGAGAGCGGGAGGCTGAGAGGTTAGTGGAGATGGCTCAGGAGAGGTCTGGTGTTGAGAAAAGAAAGTCTGAGAGTGAGGGTGGTGGCCAATCTAGTCATAAGATAGGCAACCACAATCAAGCTAAGGGGTTTTCTGCTGGGTCAGGGTTTAGTGCTGGGGCTTCCTTCGGGCGTGGCCGTGGGGGTAGCAGTAACAGTTGGGGTATGACTTGCTTTGGTTGTGGCGGTGTCGGCCACAAGAGACATGAGTGCACGAGTGTGCCTGGAGCTTTTCAGGGGACGGGTCGGGGAAGTTATTCTCAGGGACCGGCACAGAGTTATGCGAGCAATGACCAAGTGGGTCATGGTCTGGGGAGCCGAGCTATCGAGTGGAGGTAACGACAACGACGGTAATTCTTATCGAAACCAGCTACGAACAACAACAACAACAACAATCAGGGGTCGGGTGCTAAGTCGGCCACATCAGCCAAGATCTTGTCCGGGGAGGTGGAGCGAGAAGACCGATGGAAAAGCTGTTCATGATGGACAATAAAGCAGCTGAGGAGGATGCACATGTTATCACTGGTACCTTTCTTGTTAACGGTATTCATATCTTTGTTTTGTTTGATTCGGGGGCTTCCCAGTCGTTTGTATCATCGAGTCATGTTAAAAGGTTGGGTTTGAGAGTTTATGAGTCTGTAAGTGAGAAAGTTTTTATACCTTCGGGAGAGTCTGTATCTTGTGGGAGGTTATTTAGAGATGTGTCTATGATAGTTGGGCAAGTTGATCTACCTGTAGACTTGCTAGAGTTTCCTCTTAACGGTTTTGAGATTATAGTCGGGATGGATTGGCTGGGAAAGTATAAAGCTAAGATAGACTGTCATCAAAAGAAAGTGTCTTTGAGAGGGCCTAAGGGTATTAGTGTGTCTTATCGTGGGTTTTTAGTCAAACCCAAAGTTAAGTTGATTGCAGCTATCACGTTGAAGTCTTATCTGAGGAAGAGATGTCCCTTGATCTTGTGCCATGTCAGAGATGACCGGATAGAGAGTCCGACAGTTGACGAGATACCAGTGGTGGGAGAGTTTGCCGATGTTTTTCCTGACGAGATTCAGGGGTTGCCACCGAAGAGGGAGATAGATTTCACCGTTGAGTTGAAACCGGGGACGGGGCCAATCTCTAAGGCACCGTACCGGATGGGTCCTAAAGAGATGGAGGAGCTCAGGAAGCAGTTAGATGATCTGATAGAGAAGGGATACATTAGACCTAGTGTATCGCGTGGGAGCACCGATTCTTTTCGTGAAGAAGAAGGATGGGAGTTTGAGGTTATGCATAGATTACAGAGAGCTGAACCGAGTGACGGTGAAGAACAAGTATCCTTTGCCAAGGATAGATGACCTGTTTGATCAGTTGAGTGGTGCATCAGTCTTTTCCAAGATTGATTTGAGGTCGGGGTACCATCAGGTGAAGATTAGAGAGGTAGACATACCAAAGACGGCTTTTACGTCGAGGTATGGTCACTATGAGTATGTGGTGATGTCGTTTGGGC
Organism: Silene latifolia; assembly: GCF_048544455.1. Taxonomy (NCBI): domain Eukaryota; kingdom Viridiplantae; phylum Streptophyta; class Magnoliopsida; order Caryophyllales; family Caryophyllaceae; genus Silene; species Silene latifolia. Next base: position 17,154,626 of record NC_133529.1, read on the forward strand.
TATCTAACGCACCGGCCGTGTTTATGGATTTGATGAACAGAATCTTCAGACAGTTTTTGGACAAGTTCGTGGTGGTGTTCATCGATGACATCTTAGTCTACTCTATGACTAAGGAAGAGCATGAGGAGCATCTGAGGATCGTGTTGCAGACGTTGAGGGACCATGAGTTGTATGCTAAACTGTTCAAGTGTGAGTTCTGGTTGGAGAAAGTTGCTTTTAAGGGCATGTGATCTCTAAGGAGGAGTAGTGTGGATCCGGCAAAGATTGAGGCAGTGACAAAGTGGGAAGCACCAAAGAATGTCGCTGAGATTAGGAGTTTCTTGGGTTTAGCTGGATACTACAGACGGTTCGTGAAAGATTTCTCCAAGATAGCTAGACCTATGACAGCTTTGATGAGGAAAGAGAACAGGTTCCGTTGGGATGAGAGTTGTGAGAAAGCGTTCCAGACATTAAAGGAGCATTTGACCACAGCTCCTATCTTAGCATTGCCTGAAGGGATCGAGAACTTTGAGGTTTATACAGATGCCTCAACGAATGGGTTGGGATGTGTGTTGATGCAGAACGGTAAGGTGATTGCCTATGCTTCTAGGCAATTGAAGCCGTATGAGGAGAACTACCCTACGCATGATCTAGAGTTGGGTGCGGTGGTGTTTCCTCTCAAGATTTGGAGACATTACCTTTATGGGGCGACCTTTAAGGTATTTTCGGATCACAAGAGTCTCAAGTACATCTTCACTCAAAAGGAGTTGAACATAAGACAGAGGAGGTGGATGGAGCTGATTGGCGATTATGACATGGATATTATCTACCATGAAGGGAAAGCCAATGTCGTTGCAGATGCTTTGAGTAGGAAGAGTGTACACTCCCTGTGTACAGCTCTATCTTTGATGAGGTTGAGAGATGAGGTGGGGAAGTTTGGGATACATATGATTCAGAGAGGAGATCTTGTGGGAGATTTTGACAAGTGCGGCTGATCTTTATGATGATATTCGAGGTAAACAAGCTTTAGATCCTAAGATGGTTGAGTGGAGAGATGGAGTAGAGAAAGGGACAGTGTCCCGATTTTCTATTCACACAGATGATAGTTTGAGGTTTGATGGTAGGTGGTGTGTCCCTAATGATGAGGAGCTGAAAAAGACAATCATGACAGAGGCACATTGTACACCATATTCGGTACATCCAGGCGGAGACATGCTATACAAGGATTTGAAGAACACGTTTTGGTGGCCTGGGATGAAGAAGGAAACAGTTGAGTTTGTGGCCCGTTGTTTGACATGCCAGAGAGTTAAAGGGGAACAATGACGACCACAAGGTAAGATTCGGTCTTTAGAGGTACCTGAGTGGAAGTGGGAATCCATTTCTATGGATTTTATCGTGGGTTTACCGAAGAGTCAACAGGGTAATAACATGATATGGGTGATAGTAGATCGACTGACCAAGTCAGCTCACTTTGTTCCAATGAAAGATACATGGACTAAAGCACAATTGGCTATGGCTTATCGAAAGAATGTGCTTAAGTTACATGGAGTCCATAAGGACATAGTGTCTGACAGAGATGCGAGGTTTATATCACGGTTCTGGAAAGAGTTGCAGGAATCTTTGGGTACAACTTTGAAGATGAGTACAGCTTTTCATCCTGCGATGACAGTCGGTCGATCGAGAGAACAATCAAAACTCTTGAGGATATGTTACGAGCTTGTGTGATGGACTTTGGTGGTAGCTGGGAACAGAGGTTAGATTTGATAGAGTTTTCTTACAACAACAGCTACCACACTAGTATAGGCATGGCACCGTTTGAGGCGTTATATGGAAGGAGATGCAGGAGTCCGATTTGTTGGGACGACAGTGCTGAGGCAGTGGGTCTAGGACCAGAGATGGTACATGAGATGGTGGAACAGATTAAGATGATCAGGGAACGCATGAGAGCAGCTCAGGATCGACAAAAGAGTTATGCAGATCTACATCGCTGGGATATAGAGTTTCAGGTTGGGGATAAGGTTCTTCTGAAAGTGTCTCCTATGCGTGGTGTTATGAGATTTGGGAAGAAAGGCAAGCTGAGTCAGAAGTTCATCGGTCCTTATGAGATCTTAGAGCGAGTTGGGGAGGTTGCTTACCGTCCGGCTTTACCTGCTACTTTAGAGAGAGTGCATAATGTGTTTCATGTATCGCAGCTGCGGAAGTATGTGAGTGACCCGTCACATGTGTTAGAGGCAGAGAGCATAGAACTAGATGCGTCTTTATCATATCTTGAGGTACCTAAGCAGATCCTTGACCGGAAGGTTAGGAAGACTAGGAGTGGTGAGACAGTGTTGCTTAAGATCCTTTGGTCTAACCACGAGACAGAGGAAGCTACATGGGAGGCAGAGGAGATCATGAGAGAGCGCTACCCTTTCCTTTTTGATCAGGTATGTTTGGTTACGAGGACGTAACCTTGTTTCTTTTAGGGGGGTAGGAGATGATCGCAAAGAGTTTTTAAGAGTTTTATACCCTTTTTATGTTGTGTCGGTATATTTGTTGTCGTTGAGTCGGGTTGAGTTTGAGTTAGTAACAAGTTTTTATATTGAGTTTGTTTCGATTGTTGAGTCGGGAGTGTGGTAGTGTGAGCCTTTGTTTTGTGTTGGTTTGAACTTCGGGGACGAAGTTCTTTTTAAGGAGGGAAGACTGTAATACTCCGTATTTATGAGTCTTGGGGTACTCTATCGAGTAGGCCTTACTCTGTCGAGTAAGGGAGCTTTGCGAAATAAAATAGTTTTCGACTGTTGGGTACTCGATCGAGTAAGCTGCGATACTCGATCGAGTAGGGGGTACTCGATCGAGTACATGGGCTACTCGATCGAGTAGCGGTTCTACGGGGTTGTTTTCTCGGGTTTTGTTAATTATGCGATTAAGGTATATAATCTTTTCGTCATTCATTCTAATTACTTTTCTAAAACCTAAATCACTGTGAGAAGAGAAAGCAAACTACGTTCATCACCTTAATCGCATTGTTAACAAATCCCGGAGCTTGGAAAGTCGGATTTCACTTGTCTTTACACCGTTGTAATCCTTGCGTCGAGGGTAAGACCTTTATACCGTTTTTATTGTATTTCGTCAAAGTTAGTTAAACCCTAATATTGTGAATTGGGGATTTTGTTGTGTTATGTGCATAGTAGTAATTATGTGCTTGTATAATTAGGAGGAGGATTCGTAGAGGAAACTTTTTGACTTGTTTGTGAGATCGTCGACAATTGTGCTTTCGGGTAGGGTTTCCTACTCGTATTACTTACATGTGGTGTGGTGTTGTCTTTGTAATTAGTATAATTGGTTGATTCAGACGATGTTGTGATTGTGATTGTGTTTGCTTGTCTGTGGTTCCCGAGATGCATTCTCGGCTGAGTGGAGTCACTTGCGGGAGTGGCTTCATGCCCTAGTTTCGCCCTTCGTGGAACCCGCCACGGGAGGGGATGTGCACATTAATGGGACGGGGTTATCGCTCGGTATGATGAGCGGGGCTTAGGTGGGAACAGTGCGGTCCCCCCTGGCGGTGGTTTGGTCCGGTGGACGATCGGAGACGGAGATGGGTGAAGTGCTTGATCATATATGATTGTTTGAGTTGTATTAGTTCTTGTATTGTTGATTATACCTCTTGTGTAAATAATCTGACCCGGTGAATGTTTTGAAAACTGCGGTGATCCATTCGGGGATGGTGAGCAGATATTGGCGGTATAGCGTGAGTCTTGGGTTATTTGGGATTGCCACGATCGGATGATAGAAGTCTTCATTTGTAGTTTAGTAGTTTTCATATACATTTGATTAGTTCGAAGAGACAGCCGTTTTGAGAACATGTATTAGTATTTGGTTTGGTTTTTGGATTGTAACCTTTCGCTAAAGTATTACTATTTAAATATCGTTTCATTATTGTTTATTTTATTATCATTGCCTCGGGTAACCGAGATGGTAACGTCCTTATACCTGAGTGGTCCTGGTAAGGCAATTAAAGTATGGGGGTGTTACAGTTATTAGATGTAACAACATCCAATAGCTAATCAAGAATCACTTTGTGGAAAGAACGATCCTTATCATCTCAAAAGCATGTTAAACTGATCAGCATAAGAACATATTAACTGTCAGATACGAGGAATGCTGTCCATGACCGCTATTTTGCCAACCTAGATGTGTTGTTTGGTGTTTTAGGATTTATTCTTCTTTGAAAATTTCAAGTTCTATGCATGTTTCATTGCTGTGTGTCTTTTTCATATTCCATGTTTGTGCCTTGGAATCTTAAGCACTATCAAGTTAATGAAACCTTAATGATGGAGACACAACTTCCATGCCTTTAGATTTTTGCTTTGCTGGACAGATTAAGTTACTGCTGTGTAAGGTTGCTATGTTTTGAGAACTTTTAGCTTGAATAAGGATTTTGATATCCCTTTCTAAAAATTCATATGTTGCATTTCCAAGACCTTCAAATTTGTCATTCTTTAGAAAAAATTAGAATCGAGAAAAGAATCGTCATCTCTAAGATGTACACTTATGTTGCTACTATTAATGTTAATGTTTAGCTGATGGTGCTACGCAGTTTCATTACATTTCTGCTAGCATGATCATTGTACTTTATGTAAACTAAACTGAAATTGAATTATTATCTAATACTAAATCGACACGCTCATTTGAAATTTGTAGGTTTCAGATTCTTCGGATGGTCAAGTCGCGCCGGAATAATGAGACGGAATGTTATCCGCTACTACAACTATCGCGTCATTATTTTATCAAGAGATTTTTTGTTCTAGTACCATTTGATAACTTCAGTTTTAATATGTATTTTGGATTAAGTTTACTCAACACTTTCTATTTTGTCATGGTTAAATACTATAATAATTGTAGTAACTAGCTACTAATTATTATATATATGAGTATTTTCTAATTTTCTTGGTTATTAATTATGAGGTTTTGTTACAATATTATAAAACAACCCTAGTCGACAATAGTGTAAGAACTTTGATTAAATATATATCGTGATGTATGAGTAAAACAAAATTGATGCATACAATTTCGTTATAGAGAAAATGAACAAATGACGCTTAAAAGCGCCATGAATATATAATTTTGGCGTCGTGATTATGCCATAAAGTGACACTTAAAAGTGTAGTTTTTATTATTGACGCATAATGTCGTCAATATTGGTGACGCTAAAAAGCGTCAAAAAATACTGACGGCAAAAATTTTGACGCTTTTAAGAAGCGTCGAGAATATAATTATCGACGCTTTTTTGCGTCGAGAATTGGCTTTATAAGCGTAAAAAATGCAAGGGATTTGTTGTAGTGAACCCTTGCGACTATTGAGGAGATTAAACTATGCAAGTCCCATTATGATGGTGGTATGAATTCTATAATGGGTTGTGTCGATGGAGTCTTGTTGGCCAGCACTGTTTTGCGTCATGGCAACAATTATGTAAACGTGGTCTTCTTATGGAACCCGACACTTAGGAAAGTGGTTGACATACCGCTTTGTGGACCGTTGAAGAAGGTAAGTTATGCTGTTAAGTTTGGTTTTGGGTTTGATTCGGTGAGTAATTATTATAAGGTGGTGGCAATTTTTTTGGTGAAGAATGATTTGAAAATCATGGTATATAACCTTGGTTCGCGTTCATGGACTTCACCTAAAGTCGACAGAGGTTTGATCAATAATGTCAAGTATTTGTCGCAAACTTCACAATCCATGAATTTTTAAGGTTGTGTTTATTGGCTCACTACGGTTGAAATAGCGGAGTATTACAAGACACATTACCTATGTTTTAATATGTCGACTGAGGCCTTGTCTTGCGTCAAATTGCCTGATGTTAAATGTGACAACGGGAAAATAATATATGCGTCGAGGCGTCTTCTAGCCGTCTTATATGATTCACTTGCTCTTGTAGATGAATCCGGTAGTGATGATGATGGTGGTCATATTCGTGTATGGGTGAGACGAAAGGAGAGTAGAACAAGTTCCGTATTTTCTTGGATTGAGCTCTATAATATCGATTGCGGTGCTAACTCTTTTATATACTTGACGAATGACGGTATTCTTTATTTAGAATCATGGTCCATTGACGTGATCGTATCTGTTTATGACCTGAAAACTGGCAACGAAAAGGCTTGCTCGTCAATAACAAGTGGGAATATAAACTTCATGGATGCTTATTTAGGAAGTTTGGCATTGCTAAAATAGGGTAATTCCATTGTTTATGAAATACGATGATGTTGTACGATCATGGTTACTCTCTCCATGCTGGACATTTATTTATCTATTCCATTATGCGTGTTTCATTAAGTGTTTACGTTTATATATTGAGGATATTTTTGAAAGATAATTTGATCTTCCACATAATCAAATGTACACTTGTTTTTCAATAACAACACTTATAAATGGTCATCTTTCCTTTCCTTAGTTTTTATGTAAATGTAAATCCAAAGATAAACATACGATCAAGACGAAGAGAGTATTTTATAGAAATATAGAAATCAAAGGTTTGCTATACCAAAAGGTAAAAGTTGGAAACTCGGAGTAAAAATGGGGTAACCAAACAGGTAATATAAGGACTTGTTTGATTGCCATTCAAAAGTACATGAATTATAATTCATGGGAAGTGTAAAATTAGCTAGTTGTTTGATTGCCCTAATTCACATGAATTAGAACTTTCTAGGAATTATAATTCCTCCGTAATGGAGGAAGTTGCTTACTGTAATACCCCGAATATTTTGATTTAATTTTAAATTTAAATAGTATATTAACTTTGACTATTGTACAATTTAAAAATATCAAGTATCACTAATATTAAAAATAACTTTTTACATGTTTTACCACTTGGATTTTTGGTGGGCATTAACATAGTAATTGGGCTTTGTCCATACTTCATTACAATATTAATTCATTGTTGGCCGTAAAATTTCTGGTGGGTTTTATCCACTTGCTCCTCAAAACTCTAAGTTAATCACTTTGCCCCTTTATATTGCGTGGCATCCCTAGAACAATCGATCATCATGATATTTCTTTCCCAAATTAAGTCTTCACTGGAATAGGGATTGGAGAGAATTTTTTGGCGTGTTTATTAGCAAAATAATTAGGGAGATGGGGTTGGTTTCAAACTATTTTGACTTATAGTGTCTACGTCATCAGTTTTTATTTTTTTTTCCAGTTTTTATGGTAAGCCGCTAAGTTTCTTAGCGGCTTACTATTTTTTTTTTAAAATTTTTTTTTTTGAAAAAAAAAAATGAATAGTAAAGCCGCTAAGAAACCTAGCGGCTTTACTATTCATTTTTTTTTTCAAAAACCGTCACCTTCTAACACTGATGACAGCCTATTCTAGAAATGAATAACCACCAAAGCCGCTAAGAAAGTTAGCGGCTTCCCTATTTCTCTATTTTTCATAACCTTATGACATTTATTATCTAAAAAATGACAAAGAGACAAAGCCGCTAAGAAACTTAGCGGCTTTGCCTAAAAATTGGAAATAAAATGAAACTGATGACGTGGACACCATAAGTCTAAATAGTTTCAAACCAACCCCAACTCGCTAATTATTTTGCTTATAAACACCAATTTGCCAAAAAATTCGATTGGAGAGCCTTGTTTTCTAACGAAGATTCCGTCTTATCTTGCTAAATTATTATTGATGATAACTTTTTAGGAGCGCGCTCGTTTGCTGTTTTCGGACTAATTTGTGGATAAGGTAACACGATTCTAACGATCCTAATAATTTTTCTATTATTCGAGGTTGTGTGAATTATATGCTAATTATTTTCCCTGCGTTGTGTTTTATCGACTGAAAATTTATAGCTATGATGTTTTATCATACGATTATATAGTAATAATTGTATATACCTTTTGTTTAGATCGCTGTATTTGAGATGGGTTTGGGGTTGCTAAGATAATCAAGTTTTATTGTTGCCAGTATTGGATTTATAAAGTTGGATAAGTATGATTTTCTGTAAGTTGTATCCAGTAGATTCCTTAAGGTAGTATTGATATTGTTGAAAATTATAAAGGATAATTTCTTTGGTGTATTCTAGCTAAACACAAATGGATGGTGCGTAATGTCTGGCTGAACTATAAAGCTTTTTCTTATTGAAATTCTTTTGGTCTTATAAGGATTAAGATGGTAAATAATCTCGTACTGGAATTGTTATGCGAGATTTGGTGAGCCTACTTTTATTTGGCTTTTGAACTTCAGGCTGTGATCTTGATTCGGTTGGTATCGTGTTTCAGTTGTCGTTTTCTTTGACCTTGGTAAGTGGGTGAGTAGCTTAGAGTTTTACTCTAAGTGTTCAGCACGGTTCTTTGAACCTTTGACAATATCGATATTGAAATTGAGATGTAAATTGGTTACTGGTATTGAGTTATGAGTTATGGGGCATTTGAGCCGAGTTATCTTTACGGTCCAGCGTGACCATGGTTATTGAGTTACTGAGTTATTTGAGTTTGAAATCGATATTGAGATGGAAGTATTGTTTCGCGGTCATCCACCAGTTCACTCACCCCTTGTCTTTGTCTTAGGGTCGACGACGAGAATACGATACATGGTTACATTGGATTATTATATTATGAGATAGAGTAATGAGTGAGACGGAGTAATGAGATGAGGCTTGGTTAACTATTGGAATAAGAGAGTGTGTTATATAATGGAAATAGAAAGGAGTTTGTCTGATTAGTTATCGGGGAGTGTTTTTAGCACAGACAGTTTAAGAGGAGCACATACAATTGAAGAGAACTTGATTTTGTTGGATTGTCATAATGGTATATGGCTCGAGGATGAGCTTGATGGTGATTCCTATTTGAAGTGAACTATTCGTACAATAGGATAACACAAGTTATGGGCACAATATTAGTTATCTTAAGAGTGAATTAGCTTCATTTGAAATTGACTTTGTTTCATTATCAAAACGAGCTTCATTATCAGTATTTGTGTCAAATTAAAATATAATTATGATATTTGATTATTGTGTTCAAATTATCGTTTTATTTGACCTTAATTAATGGTAGTAAGTTTCCTTTAGTTATATTTTGCTTGTATAAAAATGATGATGTAAGTTTATAGCGTTGATTAGCGGCTAATAGAAGGATAACTATAAAACTGAGACGAAGAGTTTATAGAAGAATCTATGTGAACCACTGGAACATGTATTGTCATTTTGAAGGTAAGGGACTAAACTCTATTGTTTTGAAAATATCGATTTGTAAGTGATGATTGTCCTCTATTTATTTTATAGTATCATCTAAGCAAAGTGAGCAAGTTTCTGAGTTATATTATTTTTGGAAGTAATTATACTATATTCTTAATAATATGACAACTCAGCTTTGTTTCAGAATTTTACAATTTATTTAGCGTATTCGCTAAAATTGAAAGCTATAAGATTAGAGGATTATAGTTTGGCTCACAACCCTCAGTGGCGAGCCGGCATACAAAAATGCCCAGAATTATAGTAAGCTCACAACCCTCGGTGGCGAGCCGGCATACAAAAATGCCCAGAATTATAGTAAGCTCACAACCCGCAGTGGCGAGCCGGGCATACAAAAATGCCTTTAATAATTGTATGAGGTAGAGTGAATCCTACCTCGATTAGCCATTAGATACTCTTACTCTTGTTAGGCGCGGACCTAACATAGAGGTGTGCACATTAAGTCTATGGCCAGTCGTTTCTTGTTAACCTCTTAGTCTCAAAGAAGTAAAGTTCTTACTATATAACTAGTATAGTTCCCGTGCTACAGCACGGTATTTTTTAGATTTGTTTTATAAAGAAATTTTCTTATAAAATTAATTGTATAAATTAACTATACTTGGAGTTTGATGTTATAATGTACGGAGTACTAAAAATAATCTTAGTAAGAGGTAGAAAACGAAAGTTTACTATCATCAAAAGACACTTTAAGTTACGTTATTTCTGTCTGAAACTGTTTTTACTTTACTGTTAAAAATAACATTATAATGTTATATCGTTATATGATATGACATAAAATAAAATTAAGTGATGTAAAATCTAATTAAAATACATATTACCTTATAACGAAAACAGGTAAAAACAGTATACTACGCATTTAAAAAGACAATTTACAAATAATTAACTAATATTTTTATTTTTATTTTTTATTTTTAACAAAAAAAATACATAAAAATTTGTTAAGTCATTTAGAAAACCATATTTAGAGTCTAACTAATGAAGGATAATACTATAAAAAGGAGATTTGCGTAATTTTAGAGTGTAATTGATGAAAGATAACATTTATGGAAATGATTGTATACTAATAAATTAGGATAATAAAATTATTTCTTGTAAAAGAGGTAAATATAAATGTAATATTGTTTCCATATATAGTTTTGAGAATTATTTTCTTAGGCGGGAAAACTACTAAGAGTTTTTATTCTCTTAGTAGTAGGGGGGATTGTTGCCTACTTTGTTTATTTATCTCCTAAGGTGAATTATCTTCACTATAATATTATTTATAAATAAATAGAGATAGCTAATGTAATTTTGCTATAGCTAGAGATATGTTATTTATGATAAGGAGGTCATGTATGTGGAGATTTAAGGAGTATTAGCTAAGTGAATGTGAGTACAGGAGAACACGCTATGAATTAAGTTTGTTTCCATATGTTGTTAGAAGGCTGATTACTTATATTTGACAGAAGAAAGATTTTAAGAATATTAAGTTTCACATTGGTTTTGAGGTTGTGATATTTATAGGATTGGGCAGGGTACTTTGTACCTTTTGACAGTATGGATTGAGATTGGTTACTTGTATTGGGGCCTTTGTTCCAAGTCATAGTTTGGGTTCATTGTATAGTTTGGGTCCATTGTGACCATGACTATTGCTGAGATAATTAATATTTTGAAGTCGACATTTAGATAGAAGTATTTTGTCGCGGTACTCCCACTAGTTCACCCAGCCCCTTGTTTGAGTCATTGGGTTGATGATGGTAGTATAGTACTGGTTATAAGTTGAGATCATAATATGAGTTTATTTGGGACGAGCTATTGTTGTGAGTGCGAGAAATGAAATAAAGGAGTTAGTGAGTGTGTGGTAATATGTGAAAGTATTGAGAAATCTTTGAGTTTATTGTGGTTTATAATAATAGTATTAATACAATATAGTTTCCAATTTTTTTACGTGTTAGTGTTTCCGTGCCATGACAGAAAAATAATATCACCCTATTATTGAGGTTTTACTCTGTTACGAGCTCTGTTACCAGCTTCCGGCTGACGTGTTTCTGTTGGGGTTGGTGTCCTTAACAGTTAGTGCAAGGACTTATAAATCTCTAAAAGGATCAAAGGGCATACTTTTGGTATTATTATCAGTTGATCCACGTTTATCAATAACGGTTGGCTTGCTAGATAAGTTTGACGTTATTGTCATACAGATGGCGGTGATCAACTGGTCCCTAAAAGTCACACCTATAGGATACGTTTGAGAGATGTGACAGTATGAAAATAGAGTCATGTTGATGCCAAATTTTGACTAACCAGTTAGTCCGAGTTATTTGACTAGTGATTAGTCAAAATGTGATGTTGAGATATTATATTTAATACGGATTAAATAAAATGGGCTAAGGCGAATTAAACAGTTAATTCGTAAATTGAATATAAACGATTTATATTCGATTAATGTATATTGAATAAATTAATTATACAATATTGTCTTTGTCGGACATGTATTAATACTTCAACTAATCCGTGTTATTAGTCGATGTATTAATAACCGATAACCGATGACAGTTTATAATAAAAACCCGTCATATACATTTTAGCATTATACGAACCGGACCACGAGCTAAAATTAAGAGGAAGTGGAAGCCCACTTCCCCATGAGGGCTCTCGGTTTTGGCCGAATTAGAAGAACAAAAAGGAGAGCCTTCTCCTTCTTGTTAACCTAATCATCATTAGTGAAAAAGAATTAGGGTTTCAGTGCAATTTTCTCTGAAATTCCTAGATCTCACATCGACAAAAACTCACAATAGCTTTCTCAATATTGCAAGTCAATTAGAAAGCATTTCTAGCACAAGGGCATAGTCTCAGACGGTCTTGGGTGCAACAATTAGGAGGAAATCTCTATTGATTTCTGTTCTTTACGCCGTGCATCAAAGGACCCGAGGTTGATTCTTAATCTTTATCGTTTTCTATTGTATTTCGTTTATGACCATATTTCACATGTTAAAATTTACGTTATAGTCCTAAATTTAAAGGGTCTTATACGGATATTACCCCACAAGTGGTATCAGAGCGAGGCCACGTAAATTTTCTTTGTGATTTTTCATAAATCGATTTGAAACGATTCTGTTTTTGTCTTGAAAACCTTGCGGCATCAGCCATTTTCTCACGGCAGAAATTTTTTTTTGCTGTTGCGTTTTTGTGTTTTGTAAACCGTGTCTTGTGTTTACACGGCTGATACGGTTTTTGCCCGTTGCATATTGTTATTTTACACGATCATTATAGCAATATGTTAATGTTTTGCAATCTGTTGATTTAATTTTACAAGGTTTTGATCATAATTGCAATAAGTTTTGTTTTGACAAACTGTTTCACGAGGGTTTTGATTTTTCAGAAATTTTGGTTCTCGATCGAGCTTGTTTCTACTCGATCGAGAGGTTTTCTGTCTTGTTTTTGCTCGATCGAGTCCTTGATGTACTCGATCGACCCTGTTAAACCCCACCTTGCTCGATCGAGAAGTCCTCGTACTCGATCGAGCAGATTTCTTGATAAAAGCCCTCGATCGACCTCGATCTTGTCGATCGAGTACTTTCCGATTAGCATACCTCTCGATCGACTAGCGATTCGATCGATCGAGCCCTTTTGTTCCTCGATCGAGCACTTATGTCCCTGGATCGAGGAATTTTGTTTTGGCAGCTTTGAAAATTTATTCTTTTTGCTTTAAATTTTCTTTTGGCCTTAATATGTACTTTATACGGATATTGTACACTCGCTATGATTGTGAAACGGTTCACCCACGTAAAATTAAGTTACTTTAAAACGATTTATAGTAACGGATTATCTCGGATTAAAATTAACTTGACTAAAGCGGTTTTGTCATATAATTTTAATTATCTTTGGTGGTTTGGATAAATTTAACATAATTACGGAATTATGTCACGAATAAATTTAATTTAGTTGATGCATTTTAATTATCGTTATTTTGATTTTTGAATGCTTTTAATTACGTATTTATTTATTTTTGCAAACGGTTGTAACTTAGTGTGGCCTTAGTAGAACGTGTTACCGTAATGATGGAACACGGTCTTGGTTGTATTTTGAGATCTCGTATCTCCCTTTATTTCTTTTAATTACAGTTTTTATTTAGAATGTAAATAGGTTTATATTTTGTAAATTTTAATTGTAATTTTGAGAAGACTAAAGAAGGAGACCGGATGCTCACTCCCGCTACATGGACAAAGATGGAACATCAAGACAAGCTTTTCGGGTCCAACGGTGGATTCCAAAGTTGTATTATGTTCTTTTTACTAGGATAGGCCACACTAGGAATTTTTATTTACGTATTGCATTCATTTATTTATTTTATCGCAACGATAGTATGCATCATTTTCCGCCTAAAAACCAAACCACCTAACTATTGCATGAAAACTGACACATATAGAGGTCACGAGTTAGTTTTCTTTGACATTCTCATGTCACATGTTTTTAAGCCATCACCCAAATTAATTCATTCACGCAGACGCTAGTTATTCGTTCACTTAATATGAATTATAATTTAGTTGATGGGATCTTCCTCGTATAAACAAAAATTGAGAATAGTCTTTATAGGTCAAACTCCAATGAGTCCCTTCTTCGTCGGTAGGCATAATATGACCCCTTCTACGTCGGGTAAGTTGGAACTGATTGACCTATTTTATCTCAACACTATGGTCACTCGTACGATCCTGTGACTATGGTGGACTATAGATAGGATTTACGGAAATCTATCGACCAAGAGTTCTTACGGAAGAATTAGCTAAACAGTTGGCTTATCAATTTACAGAAATTGAATCTTGGGATCACTTGTATCATTCTTGAGGGAGATCAATTATGCAAGTGCGAGAGTCTACACGTTAAAATGTATTTTTAAATAGACTTAAATCACCTCGATGAGTTGCTTATTTCGTTCTTGTTTTCCTTTCTTTTTCAGTGTAGATCACGAACTTTTAAACTGCTAATAACAAATGGCTGGTTCTACTGATAACCCAATGCCAAGTGCCACATTGGACCGTGAGTTCTGGCTTCGGATCTTCATGAATCGGATGAATCGAGTCTACTCGATCGAAGAATGATGGATCAAACTTCGCATGGACGGGAGGCGGCATTACGGAATGCGCCGCCGCCGACGGGAAGCTCAAATATCTATTAGAGCCCATCCCGGCAAACCCAGGTCCCACGGCTAGAGAGTCTTGAAATCACCAAGTTTAATGATTTCGTATGGAAGCGGGTGCGATTAAAAACGTACTCATTTTTGCAATGGAACCCAATTTGCAGAAACGCTTCATAGCCCATGGTGCGAACAAGATTTTCACCACGCTCACCAAGGAATTCTCGAAAGCACCGAGAATCGTGACCTATGAGCATACCACTCGCTTCTTTGATGCGAGACTCCAGAAGGGCCAACCAGTTAGCCCACACATTCTCAGCATGATTGAGAATGTCGAGAAGCTGGAGACCTTTGATTGTAAGATCAGCGAGAACATTGTGATCGACCGCATGCTTCACTCACTCCACGATGGTTTTTCGCAATTTAGAGCGAATTACTATATGAATGATTTGAAGAAAAGTCCCCATGAATCGCACTCCTTCTCGTATGCACCGAGAAGGACATGAAGTTCAGTGGGAGCCTGAAACAAGATGTTCTCGTTGTGTCAAACAAGGGCAAGGGTAAGGGCAAAGTTCAGCCAGGCCTAGCAGTAGGCAAACCGAAGTTTAAGAAGTCGGGTTCAGGTAAGAGTGGGCCTGGTGAGTCGAGCACCTCATCAGGCGCGACAAAGAGCAAGAATGAAAACATGGAATGCCATCATTGCCACAAGACTGGGCATTGGAGGCGTGCATGTCCTGTTTATCATGAGGACTTAAAGGCAGGTCGTGTTAAACCTGTTGGTATGTCTTCTTCTTCTTCTACTTTTATTCATATGATTGAGATTAACCACGCAAGTTACGGAACTTGGGTACTTGATACTGGTTGTGGTTCTCATCTGTGTAATCATGTGCAGGGGCTCCGAAACATCGAACCCCTCGTAAAGGGTGAGGTGGACCTGCGTGTAGGGAATGGAGCAAGAGTGGCTGCCATCTCAAAGGGGACATATGTGATCCAGCTTTCTAGCGGATTTGAGTTGTCATTATATGACTGCTATTATGTACCTAGTCTTTCGAAAAACATTATTTCAGTTTCTGCACTTGACAAACTTGGTTTTTCATTTGTAATAGAGAATAATACTTGCATTTTCTCTTTACACGATATGATTTATGGCAAGGCAGTCTCCATGAACGGAATTTATGTTTTAGATCAGACCACCGAAATATTACATGTAATGAATAAAAAGTTAAAGGTTGGTGACAAAGATCAAACGTATCTATGGCACTGCCGTATGGGACACATTAATGAGAAACGCGTAAAACAGCTCATCAAAAATGGAGCTATCTCGGCCTTTGATTTTCAATCATTTGGCACGTGTGAATCATGTCTCATCGGTAAGATGACTCGTATTTCCTTCAAAGGTGTTGGAATGCGCGCTGCTGACCTATTAGGACTCATACACACGGATGTATGTGGACCTATGTCAATCACCGCACGAGAAGGCTATAGGTATTTCATCACTTTCACGGACGATTTAAGTAGATATGGCTATGTCTACTTAATGAAGCACAAAAGTGAATCCTTTGAGAAATTCAAGGAATACCGAGAATAGGGTGAGAACCTATTGGGTAGAAAGATTAAAACACTGCGTTCGGATCGTGGTGGCGAGTATCTTTCTCACGAGTTTGATCAACACCTTAAAGACTGTGGGATTGCCTTACAGTTAACTCCACCTGGAACACCTCAGTTGAATGGTGTGTCCGAACGGAGAAATCGAACACTACTTGATATGGTTCGATCCATGATGAGTCACACCGTGTTGCCTGACTCATTGTGGGGTTATGCTCTTTTGTCAGCTGCTCTAATACTTAACCGAAGTCCGTCTAAAGCTGTTGACAAGACTCCATATGAACTATGGAAGGGAACGGTCCCTAACTTGTCCTTTATACGGGTTTGGGGCTGCGAGGCTTATGTCAAGTGGAGACACGAGGATAAGCTCGGCCCGCGATCGGTCAAGACATACTTTATAGGTTATCCTAAAGGAACACTTGGTCATTACTTCTATTCGCCAACCGAACAACGTGTTTTTGTTGCGGCTAGTGCGACATTCTTAGAGAAGGAATTTCTCGAGAATGCAAAGAGTGATAGAACCTTCGAACTGTCGGAGATTCAAGAACCAAGTACCGAGCAACTATTGGAGGAACCTATTCCTTCAATCCCGGCTGCGGTTAACATTCCTGAGGAACCTAGGAGGTCGGGAAGAGTCTCTATTCCTCCGGACAGATACATTGGTATGGTCGAGGAACATGACATAGATGACGTTCTACTCTTAACGAGTAGTGAACCCGCAACCTATAAAGGTGCCATGACTAGTTCTGACTCAAAGCTATGGCTTGAGGCCATGCAATCCGAGATGGACTCTATGTATGAGAACAACGTGTGGGATCTTGTTGACTTACCTGCTAAGGTTCGTCCCCTTCAATGCAAATGGCTTTACAAGATAAAGCATTCGTTGGAAGGTCAACAAGATATCTATAAAGCACAACTAGTTGCTAAAGGTTTCACCCAAGTGTCAGGTTTGCACTACGATGAAATTTTTGCACCCGTAGTCATCTTTGCGTTCCATTCGGATTATCTTAGCGATCGCCGCTTTTCATGACTATGAAATTTGGCAAATGGACGTGAAAACCGCCTTCTTAAACGGCTTTTTGGAGGAAGAGTTGTACATGGTACAACCCGAAGGTTTCATCGATCCAGAACATCCTAAGAAAGTATGCAAACTTAAGCGTTCCATTTATGGACTTAAGCAAGCATCTCGGAGTTGGAATCATCGCTTCGACCAAGTGATAAAAGAAAACGGATTCACTCGATCGGTCGAGGAACCATGTCTATATATCAAGTCGAGTGGGAGCAAGATTGTCTTCCTAATATTGTATGTCGATGACATACTCCTGATTGGGAATGACATACCTCTCTTAACTTCGGTGAAAGTATGGTTGAAAAACCATTTCCAGATGAAAGATCTGGGAGAGGCACAAAGAATTCTAGGCATCCGTATCTATCGAGATAGATCACGACGGATGCTATCTCTCAGTCAGGAGTCTTACATAGACAAAATCCTAGAGAGATTCAGCATGACTAACTCCAAGAAGGGGTTCCTTCCTATGGCTCCAGGGGTGCATTTGAGCAAGTCTCAGGCACCAGAGACACCGGAAGAGAAAGAGCGCATGGCACGGATTCCTTATGCTTCGGCTATAGGATCAATCATATATGCCATGATATGCACACGTCCGGACGTGGCATATGCATTGAGTATGACAAGTCGATTCCAACAGCATCCAGGTGAATCACATTGGCTGGCTGTCAAGAACATTCTTAAGTACCTACGGAGGACTAAAGATTGGGCATTGACTTATGGAGGCCCTCAAAAGCTATGCGCAACCGGTTACGCAGATGCTAGCTTCCAAACGGATCGAGATGACTCAAAATCTCAGTCTGGATTCGTTTTTACTCTTAATGGCGCTGCAGTCAGCTGGAAGAGTTCCAAACAAACTGTTACAGCAGATTCTACGACTGAGTCCGAGTACTATGCCGCGTCTGAAGCTACAAAGGAAGCGATATGGATGCGTCAATTCTTACATGGACTATCTGTAGTGCCTAGTTCGAATGACCCGATCACCATCTATTGCGACAATAGTGGTGCCATCTTCCAAGCTAAGGAGCCAAAGTCTAGCAACAACTCTAGACATGTACAACGGAAAGCTCATCTAATCCGGGATTACGTGGAGCAAAAGGAAGTAGTGATAGAAAAGATTGCTACAGATGATAACATAGCAGATCCTCTCACTAAACCATTACGACAAGATAAACATGAAGGGCACGTTACTTCCATGGGAATTAAACGTGTTCCTAAGTTGTAGTACTCTTTTATGGATTAGATTCATTCCCTTTTGTACTCTATACAACATCATCGTTTTGATATTTATATATATTCTGTTTTTCATGTGGAATTGTACGACAATTTTTGAACACCACAAAGTGAACTGAACGAACATTATATTTTTTCAGTCCTTAATTGCCCACATGAGCTGATAACTCTGGCAATTATTTTGTAACGTTGGTTGATGGTGGGTTCAACGAGCCATAAGTCAACCGGTTGACTGACCAATCACAGAGGCGAGTTATACGGATATCTCGTAGGACACAATTGTGACATCGACGTGGAGTCCTAAATGTTTTATAACATTCGGTGCCCGGTCGTGGATAGGACCTCCATGGTGATCCTAAGAGTCGATTCTTTTGACTATCGACTGTCTCTTGAGACTAAGGCAGATTTTGGGTGACTTTGGTTTCTTTCTCACGGTCATCCGTAACAGGGGGCCAAGTAGATTTTTTCTGGGTCATTTCATGCTGTGCTTAGATCGGAAGGAGTCGAGTTGAAGGAAATATTCAGCCTTTATCAGGTACTCGATATTTCTCAGGGCCACTCGAGGAGTCAGAATCGAAATGCATGGCCATGCTCGGATACGGATTCGTTTTATCGGTTAAGTTACTCTCTAGTCGGGGAAACCACTCTAGATACGGATCGATTGTAAAATACGACCTTTGCGGATCCGGATCTGCAAATTGTTTTACATTGAGCGGGAGAAATTTTAAATGAATATGAGAATCGGTTATCGCACATACACTTGTACGGACAAGTGGGAGTTTGTTGGAGCTGTGTCCTCCAGTTAGTGCGGATAACGTCATTGCACATACACTTGTACGGACAAGTGGGAGCTTGTTGGGGTTGGTGTCCTTAATGATTAGTGCAAGGACTTATAAATCTCTAAAAGGATCAAAGGGCATACTTTTGGTATTATTATCAGTTGATCCACGTTTATCAATAACGGTTGGCTTGCTAGATAAGTTTGACGTTATTGTCATACAGATGGCGGTGATCAATTGGTCCCTAAAAGTCACACCTATAGGATACGTTTGAGAGATGTGACAATATGAAAATACAGTCATGTTGATGCCAAATTTTGACTAACCATTAGTCGAGTTATTTGACTAGTGATTAGTCAAAATGTGATGTTGAGATATTATATTTAATACGAATTAAATAAAATGGGCTAAGGCGAATTAAAAGAGTTAATTCGTAAATTGAATATAAACGATTTATATTCGATTAATGTATATTGAATAAATTAATTATACAATATTGTCTTTGTCGGACATGTATTAATACTTCAACTAATCCGTGTTATTAGTCGATGTATTAATAACCGATAACCGATGACAGTTTATAATAAAAACCCGTCATATACATTTTAGCATTATACGAACCGGACCACGAGCTAAAATTAAGAGGAAGTGGAAGCCCACTTCCCCATGAGGGCTCTCGGTTTTGGCCGAATTAGAAGAACAAAAAGGAGAGCCTTCTCCTTCTTGTTAACCTAATCATCATTAGTGAAAAAGAATTAGGGTTTCAGTGCAATTTTCTCTGAAATTCCTAGATCTCACATCGACAAAAACTCACAATAGCTTTCTCAATATTGCAAGTCAATTAGAAAGCATTTCTAGCACAAGGGCATAGTCTCAGACGGTCTTGGGTGCAACAATTAGGAGGAAATCTCTATTGATTTCTGTTCTTTACGCCGTGCATCAAAGGACCCGAGGTTGATTCTTAATCTTTATCGTTTTCTATTGTATTTCGTTTATGACCATATTTCACATGTTAAAATTTACGTTATAGTCCTAAATTTAAAGGGTCTTATACGGATATTACCCCACAGTTTCTCCCTTTTGGGGCTACCCATCATGGGGTAGATCTATTTCTCTCTGTCAATTTTCAGGTGGTTTGCTTTCGTTGAGCTCGAGTCGATCTTAAAGTGAAGATTTTCAGTCAAGTTTTGTATCAAGTATTTTGTACCAGCTTTATCATTTATTTATTTACTATTGGTTTGTAAGTTTTCTAAAGAGAGTTCTAAATTTTATTATTTTGAGCAACTTTGTATATTTTCAGTGACATTCTTGACTTTTCAGCCAGCTTTTTATGTAAATGTTATTTTTAAATTAGCTCGAAAATCGTGGGTGTTACACTTACCTAGACCCCTAGGTAATTGGAAGTTCCTATGGAATTAGAGTTCCCACATGTAAGTAACCAAACAACTTTTCCAAATTCACATGAAATAAAATAGCATACTAATGGGATCTTCCTAGACATTACAATTTCCCATTGTGAACCAAACGACTCCTAAGTTAACATTTGTCGAGCTAACACGGACACATTATTCTTTAAACACGGACACGGATCTTCACTAGAAATAAAGTTTTGACATTCCAAGGTAGAAGAAAAAAAAAATTATACTGAAAGGGAATAACTTTTAGAAAAGTGATATATAAAAGGAAGGAGGTATATAAAAAGGAGTATTCTTGGTAATTGACTAATCGTAAATACATACCACTTTCCTAATACATACTCGGTACAATAATACATAATACGCTTCCTAAAGTATACGATTGATTTCCAAAACCTACTTTATTTACTCAAATATGGACTCTTACGGAACACGATCAAGAACGAAGACGAAAAACACGATGAATTGGTTTTCTCCGGAATTACTATTTGAAGTTTTGACACATCTTCCGGTGAAAGATCTGTTAAAGTTAAGGGTGGTCTGCAAATTATGAAACTCGATAATCTGCGATCAAAGTTTCCATCAACACCATCTTCATCAATTACGCAAGAATAACATTAATGGTTTTAAGTACTACTTATCATTTGATAGCTCAAGTCACTCTAGCTTAATGAATATTAGAAGTAGTGAAACTTTTGCGAGAATTGAGACGATTGAACTATGCAAGTCCCATTCTGGTCATGTCCTGACTATTATTCAGGGTTGTGTCGATGGAGTCTTGTTGGTCCGCACTAATTTCAGTCATGGGAAAACTCGTGTAATTGTGATCTTCTTATGGAACCCGACACTACGGAAAGTTGTTGATATACCGTTTTATGAATCATTGAAGAAGCCTGGTTGTGATGTTTTGCTCGGGTTTGGTTTTGATTCGGTGAGTAATAATTATAAGGTGGTGGCACTTAATTTCAATGATTTGAAAACCACCGTATATAACTTTGGTTCTCGTTCATGGTCTTCACCTAAACAACAAAGAGGTTTGATTGATAATAATGTCAAATTTTTGTCGATTTCGCGTTCCTTGAATTTTGAAGGTTGTGTTTACCGGCTTGCTAAGGGTAAATTAATATGGGGGGAGAATAACGCGACACATTACCTATGTTTTAATCTGTCGACTGAGGCCTTGACTTGTTCCAAATTGCCCGACATTAAACGAGACGACGCGCTAATGATGTTTTCACGTGCTCCAAATTGCAAGGCGTTGAGGCGTCTATCAGTATTATATGACTCACTTGCACTTGTAGATTATTGTGGTGATAGTCCCTTCAGACATATTTGTTAGAATAATTGTAAATATATCTTATTTACTAGAATTATTTAGTGCCTAGAATAGTATATATTAGTGGCTTAACTTTAGCTAATTAGTTGCTTAATTATAGCTAACCATCTTGTATATATACTGTTGATATTCACTTATGAAAGGCATCCATTTCAATCATCTTATATGGTATCAAACTAGGGCACGATTCTCAACATCGCTTCCGCTCAAACCCTAGCTCTCTCTTTATCTCTTTTTCTCTTCTCTTGACCTCACGTCCCCATGACTAACGACTCCGTTGCTAAGTCGGCCTTCCATCCGGCTCTCGCAGTCAATAGTATTCGGAACCATATCACCGTCATCCTTGGTTTGGATAATAACCAATACCCTCTATGGGTTGCCCTATTCACGAACCACGCGAAATCCAATCGTGTGCTTCATCACATCGTCAAGTCAAAGAACGGTCTTCCTAAGCCGCCTGTGACTGCCGAGGAAAAGGAATTATGGGAAACCCTTGACGCTACGGTTCTCCAGTGGATTTACTCCACCGTCACCACTGAACTTTTGGAAAATATCGTCGAGGCCGATACCACTGCCATGGATACGTGGAATCGCCTTGCCGATATGTTCCAAGACAACAAGAATTCCGCGAGCAGTGACACTCGAGCAAGAATTCTCTCACGTTTTGATGGCTGATTTTCCCTCTGTGACGGCCTATTGTCAACGACTCAAGGCATTGGCTGATCACTTGAAGAACGTTGGCGCTCCCGTCTCCGATAGTCGCCTCGTTCTCCAACTGATTTCTGGCCTTACGCCTGCCTATAAGGGTGTAGGGACGATCATCCGTCAAGGTGATCCTCTTCCCGATTTCTATCGAGCAAGATCGATGCTCACCTTGTAAGAAAGCAGTCTCGCTAAATTGGCTGATGGGTCATCGTCCACCGCTCTTTATGCAGGTGGCTCGACAGAAAGTGACGATGGTGGCTCCTCCACCAAGTCTGGTGGTCAAGCTAACAACAAGGGAGGCCGCAACAACGGTTCTGGTAATAAGAAGAAGGGCAAAGGTAAGGGTAATAGTAACAAAAATACTTCGACCCCTACTGCTCCTCAAGCCGCTGCTCCGCAAGTTGTTGCTCCTTATGGTTGGCCTGGTGGCTATGGCGGGTGGAACTGGCCCTCTCCTCCTTGGGGCTATCCACCCTGTCCTTATCCTAGTGGCCTGTGGGCTCGTCCGGGTATGTCGATGCGGCACCAACCAGGGATTTTGGGTCCTCGTCCTGCTCAAGCTCATGTTGCGGATGGTCATCAGCCTACTCCGACGGAGATAGAGGCTGCCATGTATACTCTTGGTCTTACTCCGCCTGAACCGTGGGTCATGGACACCGGCGCAACTTCTCACATGACATCGAACCAAGGTAATCTCTCGTCATTTATTAATTCGAGCATTAATAACGGTATCGTTGTCGGAAATGGTCACTCTATTCCTAATAAAGGTTATGGTCACGCTACACTCCCGAAACCACATCCCCCACTTGTCCTTAAAAACGTGTTGTATTTCCCTCACCTAGTCAAAAACTTAATTTCCGTACGCAAATTTACCAAAGATAACTTGGTCACTGTTGAATTTGATCCGTTTGGTTTTTGTGTGAAGGATATGTGGACGGGGACTCGTCTAATGAGGTGTGAGAGTCGGGGGGAGCTTTATCCTATTTCCTAAAAAAAACAGCCATCCGCGCCACCATCTAGCTTTGCCGCTTTGACGTCCTCTTCAATTTGGCATGATAGACTAGGACATCCCGGTCTTCCTGTTTTTAATTCTCTTAGGCACAATAAATTTATTGATTGTAATTAGAATTCTCGGAACTCAGTTTGTCAGTCTTGCTCTATTGGAAAACATATTCGGTTACCTTTTGCCACATCTACTTCTAGTACCTATATGCCATTTGACATTCTTCACTGTGATTTATGGACGTCACCCGTCCTTAGTTCTAGCGGTGATAAATACTATCTTGTGATATTGGATGATTTTAGCAATTTTTTATGGACATTTCCGATTGCCACAAAGAATCAAATTAGTTCCATATTACTCATTTTTCATAAATACATCCAAACCCAATTTGAGCGTAAAATAAAAGCAATCCAATGCGATAATGGAACGGAATTTGTTAATGGTTTATTTGACTTTTGTGCGAAACATGGACTGGTTTTTCGCCTCTCCTGTCCTCACACCTCTTCTCAAAATGGAAAAGCCGAGCGCAAAATCCGATCTATTAATAACATTGTCCGCACCATTTTATTTCATGCTTCGGTACCCGTCAAATTTTGGCCTCATGCTCTAGAAATGGCAACCTACCTTATGAATATACTTCCAAGCAAAGCTATTAACTACAATATTCCAGTTCAAATTCTGTACAATCGTTCCCCGACATATAGTCATTCACGAGTTTTCGGCTGCTTATGCTTTCCTCTTATCCCCTCCACTACCATTCACAAATTTCAACCTCGGTCCCAACCACGTGTCTTCCTCGGGTATCCTAAGAATCACCGCGGGTACAAGTGTTTTGATATTTCGTCTAATAAAATCATTATTAGTCGCCACGTAATTTTTGATGAATTCGTTTTTCTTTTCGCCAAAATTCATCAGCCTAACACCAACACCTACGATTTCTTAGATGACGGATTTTCTCATTATGTCTTGCGTCATAAGACCTCTACTCCGAGTCATCCTCATACCCCTACTGCCTCCCCACCACCCGTGACTTCCCCTGGTCCCCACATCAGTGACCCACCACCTGTCCAGCCTGCCCAGCCTCCTCCGCAGCCTGCCCCACAGCCTCAACCGTCCTCTGATGTACCCACGTCAAGTCACCCCATTCCCACGGTCAAAGCCACTACACGGGCTGACCATGGTATTTATAAACCCAATCCCAAATATTTTAAACCTCCTAACCACAAAAATTTGAGTCATACAGTAGCTCTATCACCCATTCCCCGTAATCCCGTGTTAGCTACCCGTGACCCTAATTGGAAAATGGCTATGGATGATGAATATAATGCTCTTATTAATAATAAGACTTGGGACTTGGTTCCTCGTCCACCGAATGTTAATGTAATACGGTCGATGTGGATTTTTCGTCACAAATTTCATTCTGACGGTTCTTTTGAAAGGTATAAAGCACGTCTTGTAGGTGATGGAAAAACGCAGCAAGTCGGTATTGATTGTGGGGAGACTTTTAGCCCGGTGGTTAAGCCTTCTACTATATGCACCGTTCTTTGTTTGGCTCTTTCCAATTCATGTCCATTAACCAACTAGATGTTGAGAATGTTTTTCTTCATGGCGCGCTTAATGAGACGGTTTATATGTATCAACCTCTTGGGTATAGGGACAAGGGTCGGCCAGACCATGTATGCCTCCTACGGAAGTCTCTTTACGGGTTGAAACAAGCTCCTCGAGCGTGGTACAAAAGATTTGTCGATTTTATCGCTCAACTTGGATTTACACATATCAAGGTTGATCATTCCTTATTTATTCTTCGACAAGGTAAAGACTTGGCTTACTTATTACTTTATGTCGACGATATCATTTTGACATGCTCGACCGAAGCCCTTCGTATTTCCATTATGCGCAGTCTTCAAGCTGAATTTGCCATGAAAGACCTTGGCCCTCTTAGCTACTTTCTTGGTATTTCTGTTAAGCGCTCTAAGCATGGCATGTTTTTATCTCAAACGAAATATGCAAATGAGATAATTGACCGTGCTGGAATGACTTCTTGCAAATCTGCTGCGACACCCGTGGACACTAAACCGAAGCTTAGTGCCTCATCACCGTTCGTCCCTTATTCTGTCCCGACTCTCTATAGGAGCCTTGCCGGGGCTCTTCAGTATCTCACCTTCACTCAGCCCGACATATCCTATGCGGTTCAACAAGTATGCTTATTTATGCATAGTCCGTTGGCGGAACACATGTGTGCTTTGAAACGCATCATCCGGTACCTTCGTGGCACTGTCAACAGTGGTCTTTGGCTTCGCATATCGCGTCCTACGAAACTCACGACATACACTGATGCGGATTGGGGTGGTTGTCTCGATACTAGACGATCTACTTCTGGTTATTGCGTTTACCTTGGTGACAATCTTATTTCATGGTCTTCGAAACGTCAACCTACTTTGTCTAAGTCTAGTGCCGAAGCTGAATATCGTGGCGTAGCTAATGTTGTCGCGGAGTCATGTTGGTTGCGCAATCTTTTGGTCGAATTACAGGTTCCCATGACAAAGGCTACTCTCGTTTACTGCGATAATGTGAGTGCTATTTATTTATTTGGTAATCCCGTCCAGCATCAACACACAAAACACATAGAGATGGATATACATTTTGTGCGTGAGAAGGTGGAGCGTGGTGAAGTACGAGTTCGACATATTTCTTCTCGCTTCCAAATTGCGGACATTTTCACGAAGGGACTTCCTCTGGTTTTATTTGATGATTTTCGGGACAGTCTCAACGTTCGGTCTCCTCTCGTTTCGACTGCGGGGGAGTGTTAGAATAATTGTAAATATATCTTATTTACTAGAATTATTTAGTGCCTAGAATAGTATATATTAGTGGCTTAACTTTAGCTAATTAGTTGCTTAATTATAGCTAACCATCTTGTATATATACTGTTGATATTCACTTATGAAAGGCATCCATTTCAATCATCTTATAATATATTTACTAGAATTATTCTAACAATATTCTAGTATGGATTAGACGAAACGATAGTACAACAAGTTCCGGTTTTGCTTGGGTTCAGCTCTATAATCTCGATTTCAATTTTAAATCTATTCTATACTTGACCAATAATGGTAATCTTTATTTAGAATCGTGGTCCGGCAATCCCAAGACAATATCTGTTTATAACTTGAAAGCAGGCGAGGAAAAGGTTTGCTCAACAACTAGTGAGCATATAAACTTCATGGATGGTTATCTAGGAAGTTTGGTATTATATTCTTAAGATAACTCCATAGTAAGAAGACTACATTGTTCACGTAGGGAACAATTAAAGGCCTCGCCCGTTTTGAAGATAGTGTTTGAGAAGAGAAGTGCAAACAAGGTTGCGGATGTTATAGCAAAGTTCACTTTTAAAGACACTAACTGATCTCGGAATGGATGTTTTTTTCGGCTCATGCCCCTTGTTTTGTAATTGACTAATCGGTAATATGGTCTTTCTTTCGGCTTGTACGGTACTAAACCTCGACCCTTCCCTGTGATGTACTTGACGTTAATTCCCTATTTATATTAATGTGTTCGTTTCGTCAAAAAAAAAGTGCTTGATCATCATATTTAAGGATCAATCTAGTTTTGATCATCATATTACCTTTTGACAATTGCTTGATATCTAAGAACAAGAGTTAGTTTAAGTGGTAAGAGCTCTCTTAATTATTCCAACTGTGAAGTTGGGGGTTCGGTTTTTACCCGCGACATAGTGCGCTCATTTGGAACCAAAAAAAAAAAAAATCAATGCGCACTTTCAGGGCCGGCTCATAGGGGTGTTTGAGGGGTCAAGTGACAAGGGCCCAAGTCTAGAAAGGGCCCATGAGGGCGGAATTAGAAGTCCGCTATTTAGGCTATAACTTGAGGCTTTTGTCAAATAAGCTTTATTACACATCAAAACCAAAATAAGGTAAGTAGTCGAGTGGTTATGCATTTTACCAATTTATAAGAAGTCTTGTGTTCTATTCCTCATAGCTACTTTTTGAAAGAATTGAATTGTATTAGTACTTATATTTTTATACTCGGGCCCCCATTTTAACATTTCGCCTAGAGCCTTACAATGTTCAGGATCGGCCCTGCGCACTTTTGTTGATGTAAGTTGTGCGTCCAAAATAAAGAATCAGATGCAGCCATTTATTGTGATGACAAACCTTGCGGTAAAAAAAACTACTACATTAGCTTTCTTGTATGCTAAATAAATTACTTATCAAACAATTACACAAGTTATTAGCTGGAATTTTAATCAAATATGCCACTATAGTCAAATAAACTAGTTTAAACTTCAAATAATTACACAAGTGTGAAAAATAAATAACCGAGGAGTATAAATGAAAAAAAATTCAAAATAAAATACTCAAATAATTTTAGTAATTTAATATAATTATTAATTAATTGGTATTGGTAATTGACTTACCGGTAAATAGTTAAATTCCATATCAGCCTCATTAATCCTAATGGCATCTCTATCAATTTCCTAATACATACAATAAATACATATATACGCTTATACTTTCCTAAAGTATAAATTGGTTTTTTTTTCGGTGCTAAAAAGTTCCTAAAGTATAAATTCTAATAGGCCTCTATTTTACGAAAACTATACGATTGATTTCCAAAACCCTCTTTACGCTCGATATGCACTCTTACGCAACACGATCGAAAACGAAGATGATGAAAAATAGGATGAATTGTTTACCTCCGGAACTATTATTTGAAGTTTTGACGCATCTTCCGACGAAAGATTTGTTGAAGTTAAGGGTGGTATGCAAATTATGGAACTCGATTATCTGCGAACCCAGTTTCCATCAACACCATCTTCATCAATTACGCAAGAATAACGTTCATGGTTATAAGTACTACTTAACCACTAATGGGGGTACGTATAGATCAGTCGATGTTAAAAGTAGCGAAACTCTTGCGACTATCGAGGAGATTAAACTATGCAAGTCCCATTATGAAGATTGTTTGATTTGTATAAAGGCTTGTGTCGATGGAGTCTTATTGGTCAGCACTATTTACGTAAAAGTGATATTCTTATGGAACCCGACACTTGGGAAAGTTGTTGATATACCACTTTATGAAGCGTTGAAGAAGATACGACTTTATGATGTTGTGTTTGGGTTTGGGTTTGATTCGGTGAGTAATATTTATAAGGTGGTGGCACTTTATTTGGAGAAGAATAATGATTTGAAAACCATGGTATATAACCTTGGTTCTCGTTCATGGACTTCTCCTAAAATGGAAAGAGGTTCGATTGACAATGCGAAGCATTTGTCGCATCTTTCACGTTCCTTGAATTTTGAAGGTAGTATTTACTGCCTCTCTAAGGCTGAAATAACGTCGGAAAACGACACACACTACCTATGTTTTAATCTGTCGAGTGAGGCCTTGACTTGCGCTAAATTGCCTGATGGGAAAATAATAAAGTATGCGCCAATAAGGCGCCGTCTAGCAGTATTATATGACTCACTTGCACTTGTAGATGATTCCCGTGAAGATGGTTTAGGTAGTATTCATTTTCATGTATGGATGAGACGAAAGGATAGTACAACAAGTTCCGAATTTTCTTGGGTTAAGCTCTATAATCTCGATTGCGATGCTAAATATTTTACATACTTGGCGAATAATGGTATTCTTTATTTACAAGCGTGGCCTCCCAACATAGGATCGGTTTATGACTTGAAAGCCGACAAGGAAAAGTTTTTTTATTTAACTGGTGGGTATATAAACTTCATGGAAGGTTATCTAGAAAGTTTGGCATTGTTAAGATAACTCAATAGTTAGTTATTCGCCAAGGTAGAACCTAGAATTAAAATTTTGGGTATTGATTTTTACAAAGTTGCTTAATAATTTATGTTAAGGTCTCATATTAATCTTTATTTAGTTCGTTTCTAGTATTTGATTAGCTTAAATTGTTCATTCATATATAACCTTGGTCCCGGTTCTTGGATCTCTCCGAAGGAAAAAAGAGGTCCGATTGATAATGTCAAGTATTTGTCGAAAACTTCACATACCTTTAATTTTGAAGGTGAGGTTTACTGGCTCGCTCTCGTTGGGAAAAAGGCAAATAATGTGACACTTGCACTTGCTCAAAGTTGCCCGATTTTAAATTTGACAGGAAACTAAAACAAGAATCGAGGCGTTTATCAACCATGCATGAGTCACTTGCACTTATAGATTGTTCAATTCATAACCATTCAAGACATATTCGTGTATGGATGAGGCGAATGGATAATATGACATCCATAGACTCTTGGATAGAGTTATATAACCCGGATACGGTCCTTCTATAAGACGATATATGTTTATGACTTGAAATCCGGGGAAGAAAAGGTTAAAGGTCGGATCAAGAACTCCAATAATGGCATTACAGGAAGTTTGGCATTGTTAGGACAGCCACATAGTAGGCTATTCCGTTCGTATGTTCCACAAAAACCTTCACATGAATATTAATAAGATAGCAGTCGTGTTTTTTTGCAGATGTCAAATAGCTTAATATGAAAGTAATTATAAGTTGATACTAGAGAACAATTTAGAAACTGTCGGATTTCTCATATTACGCATTTTATACCTGATTATCTTACGTATTTCCTTAGTCATTAGCTAGCCTGATTTTATATATGCAAATTTGTAGGCAATGCATATATATTGACTGATATAATGCACTTAGGAATTAATTAGGATAGTGATTCAGCTCCTTGTACTACTTAAGGCTTATTCATCACTGATAATAAGAAATTATATAATTTCCCTATATACGCGAAAGTGACAATTTGCCCCTTAACTTTGTTCAATGGTGAAATTAGGCCCCTTAAGTTTTAGTTTTAGCAATCAAGCTCCTTAACTTTAACAAAAAATGAAATTCAACCCCGATTTTTATTTTTCAATGAAATCTCAACAAAAATTCATTTTATATTATATTATACAACTAATAATACATATAAATTACTAATTTTAACTTTATTAATCTATATAAATTTAATTATTCATCTAAGAATAAGTTTACATTCATGTATAATAAACAAAATAAAAATATGATAAAATTTTATGAACTATTATTACATTTATATTAAATTGTCTAAAAATTGTAAAATTATAAAAAAATATTCGTTATTAAAATTATATATTGTATAAAAGTTATAAGGTTATAAAATTAAATTTTTTATTTGTTTAATTGGATTATAAAAAATTTGGTGGAATTTTATGAAAATCAAACAATGGGGTTTGATTTC
The DNA here is from genome assembly GCF_048544455.1 of Silene latifolia. Classification (NCBI taxonomy): domain Eukaryota; kingdom Viridiplantae; phylum Streptophyta; class Magnoliopsida; order Caryophyllales; family Caryophyllaceae; genus Silene; species Silene latifolia. The sequence goes on from NC_133529.1 coordinate 17,185,325, forward strand.
ACATTTAACTAAAGTTAAGGAACCTAATTTCACCATTGAACAAAGTTAAGGAGGCAAACTACCATTTTTGGGTTTCCCTATATAAACTATAGCTTTAGGCACTTAGATAGTCTTGCTGAAGACGGGTCGGAGTAAGTGACGAGTAATGACACTCACAAAACGGATAGGGGGGATAAGGTGGGGCACCCCATATGCTACCCTCTCTCCTCTATTTGGGTCATTTGTGAGAGGAAATAATATCCGTCACTCCAAAGTGACGGATACGTGCCGTCTTCAATGAGATTTTGTGTTAGGCACTAAGAAATGAATGACAAGATCACTAAACTTCCCTCACTTTTGGCAGTTGTTTTCAAGTATTCACAAAAATAATTGGTTGTCAAGGTATGAGACATTGACCGACTATGTGGAATAAGGCGGCATTTGATAACTTTAAACAAAAAGTAGTGTCTTATTGATATAAAAAATTCTCAATGTTATTTTCTTATTCCTACATATATGGACTATGGTTGCATTTTTTTTTTCATATCTACTCTGGTTGCAAGATTGATAAAGATTGGTAGATTGATTAGCAAGATTGATATAGTGATTAGATTGTAGAAGAAAGGAAATAAAGGGATAAATAGAAGAGAGAATGAAAGAGAGGGGGAGAAAGAAGAAAGAAATAAGGCTAGGCACATTTTCGTCATTAATTATAGGTTTTAGAGGAAAAATTTAAAATGTGACGGAATATTCAATTTCTTTTCATCGGGATCCGACTACCGTGGCAAGATTTGATTAGGAGTGTTTTATAAGGGTGTAAAATATTAAAAAAAAAAATATTATAAGGGTGTCAGTTTAGAAAAGTTGGTTTATAAGGGTGTAAAGATTAATTGATCCTTATTAAATTATAAATGGTAAATTATTAGATTATAATATTTTAAACTATAAATAGTAAATTATTAGATAATAACTTGAGATATACTCTGTCTAAAAGAAAATTGTAAATCGCTTTTATTAGTTTCATGACGAAAAAATTGAAAAAAAATAATAGATTGTAATAATTATACGTAATTTATTTTCGCAGTACGATTTTTACTCAATTCAGTGCTTTTTACATATTATTTTCCATTTGCATACCCTTAATTAAAAAAAGCTCTAAACCTAATTCTTCTAGTTACTAATCTCACAACCTTTTCAATTCAATCAAATTTCTTTAACTAGGAATGATCATTTGAATCTAAATTATATATTTCGTTCTTTAATCGCAACTTATTAACAAGTTAATATTTTATAATGGTATATTTAACATTTGATTGTTTAATTTAGGGTTTGTTGTTATTTAATGTTGTTTGCTACTGCTGGGCTGGAAACGTTGGTGGTCTGGCCATGTAGTTGGAGGTCAGGGAAACGGCAGCCCGGGGATGGAAGGTATGGTGGTCGGATGGTCGGAGAAGAGGTGATTAATTGATTATTAGCTTCGATAACGAAATCCTCGACAAGATGCTGATGTACGCATTGTTGTTTGATTATATAACAAAGTCTATTATGCATTATCATTTGATCATAACAAAGTCCATCAATGATTACAATGATGATCAGCAAATTATTTTTGACAGATTAAGATAGAGACAAGTAGTGTACGTGGGAGATGGAGAAAGGTAAGAGGGAAAATGAGGGAGAAAATGAGAGGGTTAAAATTGTCAAAAGTGTACTGTAATGAGTAAAAAGCGTACTGCGAAAATCAATACCCTAATTATATAAATATTAGCTTTGTGGTATACAAATTATTTTTATTAATATGCATTTCAATCTCAATTAATTTCCAATTCCAAATTCTTTTTGCCAATTCTAAATACAATGATAAAAAAAATGTGTAAATAACGAGGTACCAACTTTAATTTATATAAGTAATAAATAATTTACTATAAATAAAAAAACTTGACATACTGTGCATGTATTGCACCTGGTTTAAACTAATTACTTATTACGTATTATACATGTCAAACAAGGCGGATGGATCATATCATAGATCAGGTTATAGAGACTAAGTTAAAATACTTGGGCGGGTTCAATAATTGAATATAAACGAATCATGAGTTTGGTTACGGTTAGAATATTGACCAAGAAAAAATTCTTGACGCCTTTTATTTGCCATTTTTAAATTTAGAATAAATGTTTTTCTTTTAAAAAGTAAAGCATATTTAATATTAATATTCAGATCATATTACACCTGCATTGTTTATATTGAACCCACTACCAAAAAGGCAGACAATCTATACTCCCTCCTATTTCATTTGTTGTTCCTCTTCCCTTTTCCATCCAATTTCAGTCGTGTTCCCTCTTTCCTTTTTTGGACAACTTCAAAATCAATTTAAGTGAGGTCGTGTGTATTTTGTAATCCAAATTGATTCTCTTAATTCTTGTGTAAAGGAAAAAGGGAAACAACAAATAAAATAGGATGGAATATAAAAGATAAAAAAATTATTTTTAAAATTATATTTGTAAATTAAAGTACTAAAATTAATAATTTTTAGGGTTAATTTATGAGATTAATTCCAACTATTACTCATCTTTTTATAATAATCCAAACAACATTTTAACTCATAACAACATTTTAACTCATTTTAACTCATAATAAACAAAAATTAAGAGAATCAATTTGGATTACAAAATACACACGACCTCGCTTAATTGTTCATATATATTTGGGGTAGATGGTGCGGAGTGCGGCGACGTCAGCTATGGTGACTTAATTTGGAAGAAGGTGGGGTAGGTGGGGTGAATGGTCTTCCATGATTTGTTAATAGCAACGTTGAAAGCAGAAATGGTGAAGAGGAGGCCGGCGCACCGATGCATAATGCGGGACATTGCTTTGCGCGGAGGGTGGTCTTTCAATGGTGGTTTCGCAGTGTTAAGGGTCGTTCGGATGGTGGTGGAGGTGAGGTTGTGACGATATTGAGCCATTGACCCTGGTGAGTTGGAGGTAGGAAGGTGGACAAAATCATTTAGTTTGATTGTGAATGGAAATTTTTTGAAGGGGAAACAGATTTGGGGGGAAATTATCTGGGTTTTGTGTTTTGAGTAGACCTGGCAAAACGGGTCACTCGGGTCGGGTACGGGTCGGGTCAGTTTGGATCGGGTCATTTCGGGTCTGCCACATATTTCGGGTCGGGTTAGGTCGGATTGGGTCACTTTCGGGTTTCAGGTCAATTTCGGGTGACCTGTTGTCGGGTCATTTCGGGTCGGGTCATTTTCGGGTATAGGTCATTTTGGGTCGGGTTGCTTTTGAGTTAATGGCTAAGCACTTAAGTTAATACTATTTTGATTAAGGAATGCTATTTTGCAAATTTAACCATTTATTAGGGATTATTGTAACCAATGAAACTTTATTTTGATATATATATATATATATATATATATATATATATATATATATATATATATATATATATATATTAATATGAGTTAGTACTAGTCGTTTCGGGTCATTTTGGATTTTTGGGTCATTTCAAGTCATTTGGGATCAGGTCAGTTATGAGTCGGGTCTTTTCGGATTGGGTCACCTCGGGTCGGGTCAACATTGGGTCAGACAATGTTCGGGTCGGGTCTGGGTCAGGTCGGGTCAATTCGGGTTTCGGGTCATATTCGGGTCAAACAAGTTCGGGTCATTTTCGGGTCTCGGGTCAGCCTTTTCGGGTCGGGTCATTCGGGTCTGACCCATTTTGCCAGGTCTAGTTTTGACATTGAATGGATTGAATGATGAATGACTGGTATAGAAACTAAAAGGTAACCTGCAAAAAGTCTAACTTAACCTGTAATAACAAGTTACACCAAATGACGGTTAAAATGGGATTATTATGAGTTAAAATATAGTTGGGATTATTTTGAGAAGACCACTCATAGGTTGGATTATTCTCATCAAATAAGCCCTAATTAAAAATTATTGTTGCAAATATAATAAACAAATTTATTCTTAACTCATCAGGTTAAGCGGGTTGGGTCGGCTTTTAGGCATACGGGTCATTTAGTATTTGGATCGGACGGGTTGGAGGTCAAGATTGTAAAGAAGACTTGACCTTGGAAAAAACGGGTCCTACGAGGTCAAATTTCTGGCTAGTGCCAAATTCTTTGGCTTTGCAGGATACCAACACTAAAAATACAAAAAAAAGCCCAATCAGCCTCCCTACTCATTGGGTTGGGCTCGGGGAGGAAGAAGCTAGCCCGGCTCAACCCCGTCTCATGTTCAGGCCATGCATGGATTGCAACCTCTGGCCAAGCCCGCACCCTATCCCAGGCCATTGAACAACCCTAACTTTCAACGGTTGGTTCAGGTTCTTGGACTTCGCCAAGGAGAAAAGAGGTTCGATTGAGAATGTCAAGTATTTGTCGAAAACTTCACATACCTTTAATTTTGAAGGCGAGATTTACTGGCTCGCTAGCGTTGAAAGAAAGGCAAATAATGTGACACATTACCTTGGTTTTAATTTGTCGAGTGAGGCCGTCAGTTGCACAAAACTGCCAGATTTTAAATATGAAAGGCACCTAAATCAAGAATCGAGGCGTTTGGCAAGCATACATGAGTCACTTGCACTTGTAGATTGTTCGGTTTATAAGCATTCAAGACATATTCGTGTATGGATGAGGCGAAAGGATAAAACGACATCCAACGAGTCTTGGATAGAGTTATATAACGAGGAATGGTGAAGCTTATTTAAAATCATGGTCAGCATATGAATATATATCTGTTTATGACTTGAAATCCGGTACGGAAAATAAAGGTCAGCTCAAGAAGTGATAAAAGGGTTAAATCCATGAATAATAGTTATATAAAAAGTTTAGCATTGTTAGGACACCCACACACTAGGTCGTTATTCGGTTATTAGGAGTTTATTAGTTAATAGGGAACAACTAAAGGCAAACAAGGTTGGAGATGCTGATCTCGGAATGTATGTTTTATTTGGGCTCAAATACTCAAATAGTTAATACTTTATTATAATTTTTGAGAAATGTTCAAATACTTAAATAGTTAATACTTAAATATGTTGTCACTTTCCGTGATATGCAAAACTAGAAACTAATCCTAATACTATTGGAAATAATTCCTAAATCAAGCCGGGTTTCTTCTTGCTAGACTTTCCTAATTGTAAATATTTTCATGTGAATATCGTATTTCCTTAACTTAGATAAGGAAACTATAACTCGTATGTTAGTATAAATAGACATCTTTTATGTCATTAGTATTCATACAATTTCTCAATAAAACCTATTTTTATGATAAACACAATAATATACAAACGCTTATATTTTCCTAAAATATAAATTGTACGGGAGAATAAATCACTAATATACCGAAGCTATAGAAATTTTTGGTTGATGGCCAGTACAAGTAATAGGATGAATTGTTTACCTTCAGAACTATTATTCAAAGTTTTGACGCATCTTCCGTCGAAAGATTTGTTAAAGTTAAGGGTGGTATGCAAATTATGGAACTCGATTATCTGCGATCGCAGTTTCCATCAACACCATCTTGATCAATTACGCAAGAATAACATTGGTGGTTTTAAGTACTACTTATCTTCTGAGTCATCACGTTACTTTAGTTCAGTTGATATTAGAAGTAGTGAAACTCTTGCAACAACTGAGAAGATTGAATTATGCAAGTCCTATTACGATGATAGTATGGAATATTCTATAATGGGTTATGTCGATGGAGTCTTGTTGGCCCGCACTGTTAGCTTCAACAATGATGAAAACGGGATTTTCTTATGGAACCCAACACTTGGGAAAATTGTTGATATACCGCTTTATGGACCGTTGAAAGAAGCTCCAGAAGTTACTTTCGGGTTTGGGTTTGGGCTTGGTTCGGTGAGTAATGGTTATAAGGTGGTGGCACTTAGTTTGGAGAAGAATGATTTGAAAATCAAGGTATATAACCTTGATTCTCGTTCATGGACTTCACCTAAAGTCAAGAGAGGTTTGATTGACAATGTCAAGCATTTCTCGTCTTCACGTTCCGTGAATTTTGAAGGTTGTGTTTACTGGCTCGCTAAGGCTGAAATAACAACGGGGAAGACACATTACCTTTGTTTTAATCTGTCGAGTGAGGCCTTGACTTGCGCCAAATTGCCTGATGTTAAATATGTGTCTAGGCGTCATCTGGCAGTCTTACATAAGTCACTTGCACTTGTAGATGAATCCAATGATGATGGTCGTAATAATATTGGTGTATGGATCAGGAGAAGGGATAGTAGAACAAGTTGCGTATTTTCTTGGATTGAGCTCTATAATCTGGATTTCGGTGCTAATACGTCTTTTATATACTTGATGAATGATGGCAATCTTTATTTCAATACTCTCCGGAAGAGGGTGATTGTTTATGACTTGAAAACTGGCATGTTAAAGCCTTGCTCACAGACAAGTTGTCGGAGTATAGAATTCATGGATGGTTTTCTTGGAAGTTTGGCATTGTTAACATAACACAATAGTAAGCGATTCATTTCACTGTCTTAGACTCCGTTTGACAAAATATTTAGGTACCTGATTTGGTCAAAGTAACTTATTTGACCAAAATTTCAGGTAGCTTAATTTTTTGTAAACATTTAGCAAGTAGCTTATTTAACCAAATAAACTACCTGAAATAAAATGCTACTTAGGGTAGCATTTGAGACTTCAGGTACCTGTTTTGATTTGATTTTCCGTTTTTACCCCATAAATTTATAATATTAAATAATTATCATATCTTTTTACGTCATTTCATCAAAATCAGTTACCTTTTTCAGTTAGTTTGTCAAACACTTTTTTATATAACCGGCTACCTTATCAAATTTTAAATTTCTTGCGGAAAATATGACAAAAGAATTTAGACGATTTGAAGCTTTACATCCCAAGACATTAGCTTATTTTATGGGTTGATGTCGAATGGGTACCCGCGAAATTGTTAACCTCTTACATTAAAATTGTATTCTTTCCTGATTTAAGGAGACGACCATCTTTCAAAATAAGCGAGGAAAATATTGAAATTTTAAGCAATTATAAAGAGTAGGATTGCGACTTGTAAACAAGTTGGCAAATTCCATATACGGAGTACATAAACAATAAAATGGCTGAAAAAACAGCAGTCCATAAACAATAAATTGGCGACAATCGACATGGTCCAACATTTTTTCCTTTCAACAAAACAGCAGTCCATAAACAATAAAATGGCTGAAAAACATCGCAACCCATCATTTCTAACAGTCCATTGTGTCTCACGGAGTGTATAAACGGCAAGATACATCCTTACCAACAGGAGTCCATTGTTCTTCACCCACACCTTTTTCTGATGCAATCCTTAAAAACAGGAGCCTACCCAAACACATATTGACAATTCTTGAGCAAAGACGAGGGAAATACTTGGGTTCCACAATCTCAATTCCTTGTTTTGGTGAAAAGAAGGATCCTCATTTCTACTAACAAGGAACAACCCATTACATCTACCCATAATACGGTACGAGTACAAATCAGAATTCCTGAAAATGAGACTGGTTTTACGAAGTGTTTGGGCATCACGAATTATCAACAAACAACCTGACCGACGACATTGACGATCAAGCAAAGCCTCAAGAGCTAATAATGATCTATTGTTATTCACTAAATTGGGAATTTGGGATAGTTGAAGATTAGTGTGAATGAAATCAGGATCATCCATAATAAAGCACCAAGATTTACATAGGCAAAAATAAAAGGAAAAGAACAATGAATGAGAATAACAATATAAATTTGGTTTGTGTGAGGGAAGTGGACCCTTCATTTCATTTTAGGAAATGGAGAGGATATGAACTCATTTAAATGATAGTATTTCACCATAAAAATATGACCTTGTTTAAATGGTCACATGTTTCCGTTAAGATGATCACATAAAATCCGTATGAAAGTTTCGTCTAAAATGAGAATTAATGTTTATAATATGTGTAAGGGAACAATAAATACGTTTAGATTATATTAATTAATCACCCAAATTTATTAAGCTGTCCGTTAATTAGTTAATTCAATACTAGTATAAATCCCGCGCACACGCGGTTTTTTAGATAGGGACATTAGAGAACTTAACAATTATCTAATTATATTTAACTTATTTTAACTCCATTTGAAATTTATGTATAGAATAAAACTTAATATTAGTAATGTTTTATATTAAGAGATAGAAAAAAGAAGGTTCAACACTGTTACCGTATAAACAATTGCTGAAACTATTTTGTGTGTATCTGTGTTGTAATAAATATACTTATGTATATATTAAATCAAAAAAATTTAAAAAATAACCAAGATTTAAATGTTCACGTTGTATACAGTAGAAATAGATAGTATTAAATTAAAGTGTAAAAAAAATTTATTCCCAATTTTTTCGTTTTAGAAGTAAAAACAACATATGAATGCTCTTATCTTGTAGTAGGTTAGTTATTGTATGTAATTAATCAGTATTGGCCCAATTGTAGACATATAAATGTGTAAATGAAATAGAATTATATGGAATTAAGCAGTTTGGCCCAATTGTAAATAAGATATAATGAAACCCAAATATAGAATATTCATTTAGGCGGGAAAATATTAGAGCTTTCTTATTTTTTTAGTTTAGTGGGGATAGTTAGTATTATTTGAAAAACCTCAAATCGCGTGCTTTATATTTTTTGAAAAACACCAAGCTTTATATATTACATTTTTAATTGTAATTCTAAGTTTTCAAAACCTTTGAACTTCTGCCGTTCACAACTAGCTATATTATACGAGATTTTCTGACAAATAAAATAGACATCACCACTCTCATAAAAGAAAACCTTTAGGCCAAACAAATTTTTGAACTCTTGATAACCATGCGGGCTTCATTTCCCCGAGAATGTTTGAGCGCAACTCCCGTTTTTGTTGTCTTGTTCTAGCACTCATATGCTAGAAGTAGATATGGCAAAATTGACCTTCTCCGAATGACCTGATCGGTACCTGACTCGACACTCGAACTCAATACTCGAACTTGATCCGAACCTGAATTGATTCCACCCAATATAATATTACCTGATCCGAACGTTTATTGTTGTTGTTAGGGTGCAAACCCATGTCCCACATCGGTAGAATAAATATGAACGATCATCTTTATAAGTCTCTAGAGAATATAATAGTATGAGGCCTTTTGGGAAGGATCCCAAGAGTAAATCCATGAGAGCTTGGCCCAAAGCGCACAATATCATACTATTATGAACAGTGGACACAGATACAGCAGAGGCTCAACAGAGTGATATTCAAGCCTCCGCATAACAAGTGGTATCAGGGCCCAAGGTTAAAAACTTGGGCCTAGGCCCTATGACGTACAAATAGTGGAGCTTGGAGAGGGGGACAAATAGCATTCGCGAGTCATGGACGCATGAGCTCGATCTGGCAGACTGTTCATGGGAGGTACGTTGGTGAAGCATAGAGACAAGACTTGAAGGTGGCGTACTTTGTAAGGCGCGGGACTCCGACATTGGTCTCACGGTAGCGAGACGGCAGGCCGTCCAAGAGAAGATCATCAACGATCTCGGCGAGGTAGAGCTTAGGCTTAGTGGAAGCAACATTTAGTCTCACAGTGAGATGGCAGGCCACCCACGAGAAGATCGTTAGCGGAGCGGTGGGGTGGGCTGAGGCTTAATGGAGGCAAAATTGGTCTCACGGTTGTTACCGTGAGACGGGAAGATCCAATCCAGGTTGTTAGATGCAGAGGAGTTTGGTACGCAAGTGTAGCACAGAGTCCCATGGAGGGACAGTAGACCCCCGAGGAGACACATGGTGTGTCAGTTAAGGGGAGGTTAAGTCTTGGTGATGCTAAGGGGTGTCTAGAAGAAAGTTGGAGCTATAGGGTGTGGGAGTTGAAGTTCTCTATGGATGTCAAGGTTCGAGTCAAGATGATGGTCCTTGGTTTGAGGGGACGATTTGTTAGGGTGCAAACCCATTTCCCACATCGGTAGAATAAAGATGGAAGATCATCTTTATAAGTGTTTAGAGGATCTGGCAGACTGTTTACAAAGCTCAAGTCCATGGGAGGTACGTTGGAGAAGCATAGAGACAAGACTTGAAGGTGTCGTACTTTGTAAGGCACGGGACTCCGACATTGGTCTCACGGTAGTGAGACGGCAGGCCATCCAAGAGAAGATCGCCAGCGATCCCAGCGAGGTAAAGCCGAGGCTTAGTGGAACCAACATTTGGTCTCACAGTGAGACGGCAGGCCACCCAGGAGAAGATCGTTAGCGACCCGGTGGGGTGGGCTGAGGCTTTATGGAGGCAAAATTGGTCTCACGGTTATTACCGTGAGACGGGAGGACCCAATCCAGGTTATGTTAGATGCAGAGGAATTTGGTACGCAAGTGTAGCACAGAGTCCCATGAAGGGACAGTAGACCCCCGGGGAGACACATGGTGTGTCGGTTAAGGGGAGGTAAGTCTTGGTGAGACACAAGGGGTGTCTAGAAGAAAGTTGGAGCTGTGTGGGAAGTTGAAGTTCTCCATGGAGGTCAAGGTACGAGTCAAGATGATGATCCTTGGTTTGAGGGGAGGATTTGTTAGGGTGCAAACCCATGTCCCATATCGGTAGAATAAAGATAGAAGATCATCTTTATAAGTGTCTAGAGAATATAGTATGAGGCCTTTTGGGAAGGAGCCCAAGAGTAAATCAGTGAAGGCTTGGCCCAAAGCGGACAATATCGTACTATTATGAGCAGTGGACACAGATACACAAGAGGCCCAACAGAAGGATATTCACGCTTTCGCATAACAGTTGCACATTGATTATTATCCATACATAACTTGAGTTATATTTTAATTTTTTGAGCTTAATGTTTGAGTAAATAAACACAGAAAGTTTATAGTAAAACTCATAATTTTAAACAAAACTCAAAAACTTTATTATAATGCTCAAAAACTATATAATTGGTGGTAGTACATAGAATGTATAATCTACTTACTGTTATGTTAAGCATGTCGAGTCGGATTTTGCCTTTAAACTAACTAGGTTTGATGCCCGGCTACGCCCAGGCTACCTTTATTTACCATTTAATTTAATTTTCTATGAAATATGATTCATTAAATTTGGTTAACACATACATTTGCAATTTATATCTTGACCTTATGATGTGATGTAAAATTAATCAATCCAACAACGAAACAGATGGCAGGGGAATATGAGTTTACCTGGTACTAGCAGCTTTATCGGGGAATTTCTCATCTTAGTAGGAGCTTATTTTCCACAGATCGCCAAACTACGACGAGAGTTTCGCCTTTTGAAGGGCAATAGCGACGAAACTTGATGCTTGCCTTTGGGCGGGCAACCCTCGCCAGAGGCGAATCCGTTCACGGTCCGTAGGACCAACACCATTCGAAGGTGGCTGGCTTTTCGGACACAGCAAGGCCACCTAGACCTTTATGAGACACGTTCACCACCCCCGCTGTTAATATTACTACTTTCACTACATCCCCGCAACCATTTATGAGACACGTTCACCACCCCCGCTGTTAATATTACTACTTTCACTACATCCCCGGTTAATACTATTACGTTTACTACTTTTTCGGTTACTGTTGTTTCTTTAACTATCCCTGCTATTTTTACGGTTAACCCGTTAGTTTTCTCAAACTCATATATTAAATAAATTAAGATTTTCCAAAATCGAATTGTTAGTTAATTTTTCATAGTCTCTCCGTTGTTTATACTGTTACTTTCATTACATGTGCTGTAACTACTATTACTTTCACTTCTCCCGCCGTCATTATTTTTTCTTTCACTACTTCCGCATTCATTATTGTTAATTATTTTACTCCCGTTCCTGCTAGTATGACTTTCACTACTCCCGTTTCTATAATTGTTGCTTTTACTACTCACATGGTTAGTTACTATCATATTAGTTAATTATCTAGTTGTATTAGAGTTATATACATTTTAAATAAATCTGAAATATTAGATGAAAATATTATTTAAAAGGAATCATTATTATTTATCAATTAAATTTAAAAACAAAATAATTATGTAATATTATACTTTTTTGGAAATCTAGCTTGATTTATTTACCTTTTAATAGTTATCAAAACATAAAATACTTATATTATATTCGTGTATGTTAAATAGTTAACATTTCTTTATACTAATTAATACCATAAGTGTGACATGTTTATTTTAAGGAAAATCACCATATTATGGTGTTCTCTAAATTTATACTTTAACCAAAAATATATAATATTTACATTGAAGTCCATTGTTCAGGTCCATCACACAGTGCCATGATTAAAAACTATACAATATAATTAATTTTTATATATTTATTTAATTGCATTAAAGTCCCTTGATTTCTGGAATTAATATATAGTACTAGTATTGGTACCCGGCATCGCCCGGGCTACCTCTACTTACCATTAATTTTTTTTTTCATTAAATAAAATTACATAAAGTTGCATAACTCATAAATTTATCATTAATATATTTTTCTATGACATATCCTAAAATTACGATGAAATAAATTTTGAGACAAATTCACTACTCCCGCTATTAATACTTTACTCTTATTAATAAAACAATATATAGTAATAACATTTCATTACTTGCCCGTAATCATTGTTACTTTCACTACTCCCACCGTAATTATTGTTACTGTCACTACTTCCGCATTAATATTGATAATTTCACTACTCCCGCCGTAATTATTATTACTTTCACTATTGCCATATTAATATTGATTATTTCACTACACCCGTTATTGTTTCTACCACTTTCACTAATCTCGCTGATAATATTGGTACTTTTACTTTTCAAATGAATGATTACTACCATATAACTATAACCAATGTTACTAAAATTCTTTTCTTTAGTAAAGAAATTACTTTTACTACTTAGCCATGCAATTTTAAGAGGATTATATATTTATATAAATATATTTACATATACGCATTAAATCAAATCGAAAGAATTATGCAATCAATACTATATGTTAATTCCAGGAACCAAGGGACTTTAATGTAATTAAAGAAAGTTATACAAATTAATTATACTATATAGTTTTAAATCAATAGCACCGTGTGATGGACCCGATTAAGGGATCTCAATGCAAATATTATATAGTTTGGGTTAAAATTAATTTATATAGGAGCTTGGTAACTTTCCTAAACATTTATAAGAGACTAAAACATGGTCAATTTCCTTAAAATAAAATAATTAATTAAGATGGTCAATTTCCTTAAAATAAAATAATTAATTAAGATGGCCAATTTCAAGGAGATTAGGTCAATTTCCTTAAAATAAAATAATTAATTAGTTTAAACATGCACACTTATGGTATTAATTGTTATTATCATAAAATTATATATTAAAACAATAATATTAGTTGCATAGTATTTTAATCAAAAATAAATAAATAAATAAATGGTTCCGTTTAACTAAAATATTTTTCACAAATCTAGTGTTTAGGGTAAGCCCAACCTCTCTCTCTCTAAAAAAACCCTCTCTAAAAACCTAGCCTCCATTATTATTCGGGGGCTTCCATCGATCATCCATCGATGGTAAGCCCCACAAAAGCTTTCTTAAACAACTAATATTATGCAGATCTATCTTATTTTCAATAATAGTCTCCCTTTTGGTGAGATCTGTTGTTCCGTCCCTTCTTTCGGGGTTTTTCCATTTTTTCGTGGGATTGTTATCAATATAATAAGTTTTAATCGACGGGGAGATTATCAGATTTGTTTCGTGGATGAATACATCAAGACGGCTACACTGTTTCCCTCCATCAAGAAGGATGCAAAGACATCGATTATTCATAGATTCAAGAAATTTATGATTTTGGAGCGGCAGCGCCATTACCAGTATTTAGATAGTTATTTTGAATGTATTTTTTACGTTAGCAATCTTGATTTTCCTTTGTCTATTTGTTATCTTCATTGTAACCTACGCTTAGTTGATTATTAATGAGATGACAATTTCAAAAAAAAAAATTATATATTAAATTTAAAATTTATGCAATTTTATTAAACTTTATAGTTTAATAGATGTATAGAGATGTTAATTATTTAACATACAAAAATATAATAAGTAGGTTATAAATAATTCAAGTTAGATTCCATAATATATAATATTGCATAATTCTTTCGATTTAATTTAATGCATATACGTAATATATTTATATAAATATATAATCCTCTTAAAATTACATGCCTAAGTAGTAAAAATAATTTCGTCAGTAAAGAAAAAAATTGTAGTAACATTGGATATAGTTATATGATAGTAATCACTCATTTGAATAGTAAAAGTAACAATATTCTCAGCGAGATTAGTGAAAGTGGTAGAAACAACAACGGGAGTAGTAAAATAATCAATAATAATGCGGCAATAGTGAAAGTAACCATAATTACGGCGGAAGTACTGAAATTATCAATATTAATGCGGCAGTAGTGACAGTAACAATAATTACGGCGGGAGTAGTGAAAGTAACAATGATTAGGGGCAAGTAGTGAAATATTATTACTATTGTTTCATTAATAAGAATAAAATATTAATAACGGGAGTAGTGAATTTGTCTCAAAATTTATTTAATCGTAATTTTAGGATATGTCTTTAAAAAATATATTAATGATGATAAATTTATGGGTTATGCAACTTTAAGTAATTTTATTTAATGAAAAAAAAAACTAATGATAAGTAGAGGTAGCCCGGGCGAAGCCGGGCACCAATACTAGTATTATATATTATGAAATCTAACTTGAATTATTTATAACCTACTTATTATATTTTTGTATGTTAAATAATTAACATCTCTATAAATCTAATAAATTATAAAGTTTAATAAAATTGCATAGATTTTAAATTTAATATATAATTTTATAATGATAATAATTATCATAAATGTGCATTTTTGTACTAACTAATTATTTTATTTTAAGGAAATTGACCATCTTCCAATCTTCTTTAAATGTTTCGGAAAATTACCAAGCATCTTCTTTCTTTAGTCTACTTGAAATTGATCATCTTAATTAATTATTTTATTTTAAGGAAATTGACAATGTTTTTGTCTCTTACAAATGTTTTAGAAAACTACCAAACTTCTATATAATTTAATTTTTACCCAAACTATATAATATTTGCATTAAGATCCCTCAATCTGGTCCATCACACGGTGCTATTGATTTAAAACTATATAGTGTAATTAATTTGTATAACTTTCTTTAATTACATTGAAATTACTTGGATTCTGGATTTAATATATAGTATTGATTGTTTGATTGATTGATGAATCATTCGGGCTTGATTCAACGATTGGGGATCAACCGGTCAAGATATTCGGATCTTGACCCTGGAAAAAAAGGTCGGATTGAACGGGGTTACGGGTTAGGTCATAAAAGGCAACTAGGTTATAAAAAATATGGTTATGGACTATTTGATTTGATTTGTAAATAAAATATGGAAAATTAGAAACCAAACCCTAATACACTTAAAATTTTCTATTACTAGTATTTATATATTATTATTGGTCAGACACCTTTGTAGCACGCAACTACTCCAAAAAAAAAGGTACGAATTTTCTAGTACTAGTATGAAGATCAGAAAGACCGTCGCATATTTGCCTCCGGAAGTATTATCAGAAATTTTGAAATGGCTACCGGCGGAAACTTTGTTGAAATTAAGGGTCGTTTGCAAATCATGGAACTCGGTTATTTGCGATCCGAGATTCCATCAACAACATCATCTTCATCAATCACGCACAAAAAACATTCAAAGTTGGGAGTACGAATTATTCAATCTATACCGTTACTTCGGACAAACTATAAGTACTTTGATTTTGCAACATCTGCAGTCAATATCTGTAGCGGTCGAACTCCCGAGACTGTTCATAATATTGACGTAAGCGCATTCTGTCGAGGTATAAAATTGACACGGGGTTATGTCGATGGGCTCGTGTTGCTCCATGTTACTTCGCCTCGGGTCAATAGAAGCGAAAACGCGATTTTCATATGGAACCCGATGCTTGGGAAAGTCATAGATATCCCGGTTTCTAAAAGATTGATGATGTTTACGAATAGTAATGTTGGGTTTGGGTTCGGGTTTGATACGAGGAGTAATGACTATAAGCTGGTGGCCCTTAATTTGAAGTTTTATGATAAGAAAACCTTGGTATATAACCTTGGTTCCGGTTCTTGGACTTCGCCCAAGGAGAAAAGAGGTTCGATTGAGAATGTCAAGTATTTGTCGAAATCTTCACATACCTTTAATTTTGAAGGCGAGATGTATTGGCTTGCTCGCGTTGGGAGAAAGGCAAATAACGTGACACATTACCTTCGTTTTAATTTGTCGAGTGAGGCCTTCACTTGCTCAAAATTGCCCGATTTTAAATATGATAAGCAACGACTACCACAAGAATCGAGGCGTTTATTAAGCATGCATGAGTCACTTGCACTTGTAGATTGTTCGAGTTATTCTCAATCAGGACATATCCGTGTATGGATGAGGCGAAAGGACAATACGAGTTCCATAGACTCTTGGATAGAGCTATATAAGCTGAATACCAGGTGTAAAACTTTGGTAAATTTGACGAGTAATGGTGAAGCTTATTTAAAATCATGGTCGCCGTATGCGAAAATATATGTTTATGACTTGAAATCGGGGGAAGAAAAGGTTGGCTCAAGAACTAATGGATTGGATTTAAACTTCGAAAATGGTTATATACAAAGTTTGGCATTGTTAGGACATCCACACAGTAGGCTATTCTCTTCGTTTGTTTCACAAAACCTTCCGATACGATATTGGATGAGGTAAGCAATGAAGTCGGCCTAGACTTAAGCGAGAGTCGAAAAGAGGAAGCAGATTCGAGATTATATAGTCAATTTCTAATAGAAGCAAAATAACTACTAATTTCAATAATAGGAGTCTCGATGCAAGGTAATATCTTTATATCTGCTTAAGAGTCGTTTTAAGCTACTATAAATAACTTAAATTGTATGTAACACCCTGTTAGTTTCTGAATTACTTATCCGGTGATATTTTCTTATTTTAGTTAGTTTGAGGTTTACGTATTGTTATGGAAAAAAAAAGGCATTCGAGTTTTCGAAAGTATATCAATGTTGAACAATTGCGGGTTATGTTTATTAGAGTTTTTGTTGTTGTAGATCTTAAACAATAGAAGACCTTCCCATCTTGATTTTCCAGAAAATAAAAGCATTCGAGTCCATGGTTCCTTTTTGTTGTCCTGGTCTGGCACCCATATGCTGGAAGTTGCGAAGGAAATACTAAACAGCTAGCGATCCCCCAAGAAGAAACAGAAACCTCAAGTTAAAAATAATAATCATCAAACTATGTGTATGAAACAATAAAATAAAGCTTATCTGAAGTAATGAAGTACAAATAAAACTCAAAATCCCCTATTTACTAAATGAATAGGCGAAACTCCAACTTTTCCCGCCTAAACATATTACCTAGAATAATGCTAGGTATTTTTAGCATATAATATAGATGTGAACATGATAAGTTATAAATGGATATAATCTTTTGTATTTATATATTTATAACATATAATATTTCACATTATGAACAAATTTATCTCAGATCTCTTCAAGATAAGGAAATTCTATTTTTAAAGAACTTATTGATAAAAATTTATTGACTTTTTATGATAAAAAGTTGCGCTAAAAAATATGGTATTAGTAAATATTTGCTAAAATTCATTGACTTTTTATGATAAAAATTAGCAGCTAAAAAAATATGTTATTAGTAAATATTACTAAATTAACACCATTAATTTCTCGGTTAAAAAAAAATACTCATTTTATTACTTCTTACAATTTAAATTTTTATTTATTTCTCTAATCAAAATATGATAAGGCTAATATCGTATCACCAAATCAAAATAAAACTATCTCAAAACTAACAAGAATAACTAGTGGTAAGACAGGTATCGAATCCACAGGGAGGCGGTAATAGTCAGTCTGTAAATATTTAAATTGTCTAAAGGTAACTGATTTCTTAGGGTTTGTTTTGTTTGTTATCTAACCAGCTAATTGTAAGTAATTAAAAAGATTTAAAACAATGATATGGAAAGTCTAGGATTTCCGGTTCACTAGATCAATTATATGGGATCTCTTAATCAATTGCTAGATCTGTCAAGCTGTCTAAGGTCACAAGATCGGTCGATTTTATTATGCCCTTTAGATCGATTCTAACATGCGGTCGCTATAATTAGATACAATCTATTTGATTATCGCGGCCTATATTAATTCTAACCCGGTCGGTGAAAGGATTAATTCGCTACACTAATTAACAACTCAAGCCTAAGTTAATTAACTAGAGTAAGAACAATAATCAAACGACAACTTATATGATATCTCTAGCAATTAATCAATCTCCCATTTCTAATTAACCTAGATCACCTTCATCCTAGATGAGGAATTTAGCTACTCATGACTAAAGCAATAACAACAATAATAATAATTGAAGACATAATTATGAACATGAAATAAGAACAATAATTGAATAACATAAACTTGAACGATTAATTGTTGAAGAAAGATTAGTACCGTAGCAAGGAAAGATTAAAGCTAGAGAGACTATTCAGCCGTTCTAAGCAAAATAAAGCATAACCTAACAATCCCGTACGAGTTTCTAATTTATAATACAAATAACTGTTTTAGAAAAATCCGGAAATAAATCTGACAGAGAGGTTCCTCGATCGAGCCTGAGGTGACTCGATCGAGGACGATTACTCGATCGAGCCTCAGGGGACTCGATCGAGGAACCAGCTACACAGATGGATTCCTACGTTTCTTCACTTCTAGCCTTCATGCTACCTCGTTCCTCGTGCCATGCTCAGTGTATTCCACAATGCCATCTCCGCTATACTCAACTTAGCTTGATTATCCTCGTGCGTCATTTCTGCATTGAAACATAAAATAGCGGCAGTATCGACAATTCATTGAAATAAGGCATATAAATGATATAAAGGCACGAAAACGGTATATAAAATGGTATGAAAGGAGCTATAAAAGTATATATAAAAGTGATACATCAAACTCCCCCAAACCAACCCTTTGCTTGTCCTCAAGTAAAGCAATCAAACCAAACAAAAGACGACAAACAAACGGTGAATGAATAACTCAGAGCAAATGTCTAGGCACATACAAATCCCAGCTATCCACATCTATAACAAAGTAATGACCAAAAATTGTACCAATAAAACAAATTTATAGGCACGGGTAACAGATTAACGCAACTCTTACTCAAGATGTGACATGATACCGAGACTCAGCCAAATGCTTTTCAACCTTGCAAGACAATTTTGTTGGATTCTCGCGGTTTCACTCTTGCACTCATAAGGGGTGAGATATATGTAATATAGAAAGAATAAAGACACTCACTCAACTTATGAAATATGCATGCAATCTAATGTGATAGAAGATTCTCCAACTAGTGCGCATTCACAAAACAGACCAAGTACATGTATCAAGGACAGAATGGTGGTAAAGTGGCATGGGTATAGAAGTGGCTTGTGCAAAAGCACGTATGGGTATGTGAGGCTCAGACGGTAGTCGCAGCGCTAAACCAAATAGCGAAATCTGATAATAAATAGAACAATCATCCAACTGGAGAAATTATCTCAACTTTGACAACATATGAGAGAATGAAAAGGCTCTCTAAATGTGCATTAGACTCCAGTAATTACCACTCATGACCTCCTAACAAAACTTGATGAAGCAAGAACTTTTTCTTTCTTTCTTTTTTTTTTTTTTGCTTTTTTTTCGATTTTTTTTTTCATCTTTTTTTTGTTCTTTTTTTTGTTCTTTTTTTTTTCATTGCTTCATAACATTTTTCTTTTTCAACATAAGAGGTCACACAATTGCTACAAAAAGATAGCTACTACCCACATGACAATAAAAGTCTCAGCCAAACCAAAGCAGCTATAATAATAAAGACTCAAGCAACTGCGACTATCCTGAAAAGGTAGGCAAATTCTGGAATGTTGCTAAGAAATAGGATATAAAGTGGCTACATGGTTCAAACGAGCTAACAAAAACTGGGTAATGTATGGCATATTTGAACAAAAAGAACCGCCTTTCCTCATGTACTCAATCATATGAACGCGTGAAAGCTAAGAAACTAATGTCACACTTATGCAGTATGTCACACTTATGCAGTTTGATATTACATATTCCATAAGGAGACCACACTCTTCAGCCTAAATAACAATGAGACCGGTTTATTAATGTTCCCGGCCTAGGAAGCTCTAAAGACCTCAGAAATTTAAGTGGTTTACCAACAAAATAAAGTCAAATTTACTCGGCATAAGACATATTGTGACGGTCAAGACTTGAGTAAAGAGCTTTGTTCATCATAGCTAACGGGTCAAAACAATGTACATGGACAACTAGATGGGATTCAAATGCAAAGACAAAGCAAATTATCATCATTGCTACACAATTCACGCACCAAGACTCGACTCAAAATAAATAAAACATGTTTTTGTGTTTTGAAATTTTTTAATTTTTTTGGATTTTTTTTATACACAACAATAAAATAAACACACAACAATAAATAAATACTCTCCCCCAAACCTAAATGTCACAGAGTCCTCATTGTGACGCCTACAGCATATCAATCGCACAGAAATCCAGCAACCTATGAGACACAACTAACAAAGGGAAGAGGGAAAATAAGAAATGCGATAAAACAAAAAGCAGGAAAGATAATACCAGCTGTAATGCAGAAGGCTCCCCCAAACCAGCTGGAAAGTGAGGGATGTAGTGACCAGCTGTCACTACTGGGCACCATCATCATCATCAAAGTTAGCTTCATCGAAGCCATCAATCTTAGCATACAAAGACAGCAGCTAAGGGTCAGAAGCAGGGGTACCACGGACTCTAGAACGGCCAGCTCGTCTACCACGGACTCTAGAACGGCCAGCTCGTCTACCACGACTGCAGCAGAAGTAGAAGCTCCAAACTGACCAAACTGCCCACGCTGTGATAAAGGGACACCCACATCCTCGGGAAAAACAGAAGAAGGCTGATGGGGACGGACTGGAGTTTAGAAAGAACGACCCAAAGCACCATAATCAGTACTAAACTGTCCAAACTCAGCAGGAGTCACTCCATAAAGGTGGAAGACACGGCTATCATCACCAGGTGTGGTGTAGTAGCTAGGAGAAACGCCCGTGTACTGTCCCCCTGCAGCAAGAGTCATGGCCTCCATCTGCTCCCACATACGCCGCTCAATCAATGCGGTGTTGATGCCCTCATGAATCCTCACCTCTGTCGCAAGGACGGGGTCAAAGTGATAGCCCTGGGTAGGATAGGCTGTAGGAGGTGGAGGAGGAGGAGTGGGCTGGTAAGAACCAGGTAAGTGGGTGGCAGGCTGACGACGTCTCCGACGCCCACCAGTGGTAGTAGTAGTACTGGAACTGGGAAAAGTAACCAAGAGGTCCTGTGGGATCAAATAAGTGACAGGTGGGGGTCTCTCCCTAGCTGTACTCTCCTCAAGAGGATCCACAGCCGGCAAACGGTCACAAGGCAAAAGCATGTAAGAATGACCCCGGACTTTCCAATAATGATCCTTCCCGTTCCTAATGTCAATGTAGAAAACATCATAGCGCAAGTGGTTGTCATTAGCTAAGGGCTCATGATCATCCATAGGCTCGTAGGGGTCATCCCCCTGAAAATCACATATAACCCCAACAATCCTAGTAATGAGGGTACCACAATCTAGATCCACATATCTCCCAATCATATGGTCAAAAGCTTGGCACACAAGAGCAAGGGGAGAAAACTGGAATATCCTCTCCTGAAATGGGTTCAGGTAACTAGCAAGAATCAAGACCTCTAAGGAAGAGGCCTTGCTCTTGTCGTGCCTTCCGTAAAGCAAGTAGCTCAAATACCATAGGAAAAGTCGAAGACAAACATGTTGGACATCCAACAAAGACATACTACTGACGTCTGAATCCGCATAGCCAGTAAACAAAGGGAAATATCGGATTGCAGACATCCCACTAGCATTATATAGGTCCCCATCGGTATGCTTATCAATCCCCAGGATTTCGGAAAGACGGTCAAAAGTCAAAGACCGTTCTACATTAAGAAATCTAAACCGAATAAGATGGTCACTAGGGAAGTAGGCATATGAGCTCAAAAACTCAAGGTTCAGGGCAGGATAAGACAACTCGTGAAGCAGAAAAAGACCCTGTAAACCAATCTCGACAAACATACCCAACATATATAATGTCATCAATCTTCAAGGTTCGCAAAATTTTCGATCCACACACCTAGTAGAACTCATGGATTTGGTCATAAAAAACTCGAACCTGTCCCTTTGCTCCTTGTCACGGAACTCAACAAAAGGATAATCATCAAAAGGTGATAAATCCTCCTCCTCGGAAGACTCCACTACCTCCGGTATCACCTCCGGTTGACGAATGGGAGCGCTCCTCTCTTGTGTCCTCTTGTTTCCCTGCCTAGTAGACAACATTATCTGCAAAATAGACAAGTATACAATCATACCCCCGCTGAGAAGCAAAAACAGTCCCGTTTTTTGGCAAATATGGGTCGAAAAATCGATTTTTAGGAACGAAAATCACAATTAAACCATCCAAAAAGCTAGGGGATCATGATTATATATATCAATTAATGAAGATTCCAAGCATAAGAACACAATTTCTAACCAATTTAATGCATAAATTCAACCCGGATTTTGAAGAACCATAATTCCCAAATTAGAAAATTAGGCATTTAATTCAACAAATAAAGGGCTAAAAATCAAGGAAATAGCAATTGTATATGAGCAATGGAAGATTCAAAGCAATAAACTCAGGATGTATGCAAGAAATTTCAGATTTTCCGGAACAATTAGAGAGCAAATCGGGACTTAGCTTAGGAAATAGAGCAATGAAATTGCAAAAATAAGCACAATAGATTGATGTAATCACTTAATAAGCAAACAAACACGAGTTTTATGTTAGATTTGATGATGATTGATGATGAATTAAGAGAGAAAGAGTAGATGGCAGGCGAAATATGCAGAAAAATAATGACGAAATAAGAAGGGATTGGAAATATTAGGAGCAAATAATAGAGAAAACCGGCTTTGAAAATAACGCGGAACTCGGTTCACAAAGGTGCCTCGATCGAGCCTGAGGTGACTCGATCGAGGAACCAAATTCAGCATATGTCAACTCTCGTTTTAAGGAGTTTTAATTCCTTTGGTTGGTGCCTCGATCGAGCCCTGGGTGCACTCGATCGAGGGGGTTGGTGCCTCGACCGAGCCCAGGCTGACTCGATCGAAGAACCTGCTGATGGCGTCCTCTTTCGTCATTTGTTATTCTTAGCTGCAAATACGTCGAATCCTGCACATAATACCTTGAAAGCATATCAAGTTCCCTCCTCTCATCTCTCAAAGTTCAATGAAAATAAATGCAATACTTAAATTTATATCCTAATTTACAAATTAATAAATTACAATGTCCGAGTTGCCTCTCGGTAGCGCTGGTTTTTGCGGTCCCGCACGACCGTAATTCTTCATCGGTAAGAAGAATCAATGGCAGAGAGGTCAAGGGCCTCTATTACCCCAACATGAGCTCCTTCATAGTGATTTTCAATCGTTGCCCATTCACTTTGAAGGTCTCTCCTTTGTCAGTTTGCAGTGTAACTGACCCAAATTTGTTCACATCAATAACAGTGAACGGTCCAGACCATCTACTCCTCAGCTTACCTGGAAACAGACGCAAACGAGAGTTAAATAAGAGAACTTTCTCACCAACATGAAATTCCCTTTGCAAGATATGCTTGTCATGCCACTTCCTCGTTCGCTCCTTGTACACTTGATTACTATCATAGGCATGCAGTCGAAACTCATCGAGCTCATTCAACTGCATCAGTCGTTTCTCACCCGCCAGTGAGGGATCCATATTCAGCTCCTTTATGGCCCACATAGCCTTGTACTCAAGCTCCACAGGTAAATGGCAAGATTTGCCATAGACTAGACGGTAAGGTGATGCTCCAATCGGTGTCTTGAAGGCAGTACGGTAAGCCCACAAGGTGTCTGATAAGGTTGTTTACAGTCGTTTGCCTTAATCAAAATAAATCCTAGCTTAGTACTAACAAAATAGCTAGCGGTAAGTCAGGGTCGAATCCACAGGGAGGCGGTGATTATCTAGTTTGTTTATATTTAAATCTCTCTTAAAGTAACCAATTGTGGGGCTTTGATTGTTTGTATGCTAATCAACTAATTGCAAATAAATAAGGACGAATAACAATAATATTAAAGAGTCTAGGGATCGGGTTCACTAGGTCGTCATCAAAGGGTAGAATTTTAATTCATTGATTGAGCAATTTATATTGTTGAAAGTCAAATGATCATTCGATTCAATATTTCTTTTAGACCTAATTTAACATGCGATCGCTATCATTAAATTATCTCTATTCAATTATCGTGGCCTATACTAGTCTTAACCCGGTTGGTGAAAATCCTAGTTTATGCAAGACTAATTAATCAATTCTGATCAGTAATTAACTAATTAGAAGTAATACGATAATCAAACAACAATTAAGAGCAATTTAACAATCAATTCATAATAATCCCTTTTCTAACAACCTAGATCCCCTTTCACCCTAGATTAAAGGCTTAGCTACTCATACTAATAATAATAACAACAATAACAATATAAGAAAGCATAATTAAGAACATAAAAGATGAACAAGTAATTGAAATAGTAATTGAAGAAAGATTATGACAATACCGTAATTAAAGGCAATAGATCCGAACAATAATTAAACTAAACTAAGTATTTGAGAGAGTTTTCTAAGGTAGCTATACTAAACCTACCAAAAATAAAGCATAAAATAAGCTAGAGTACGAGTTTAGGTATTTATAATAGTACATAACCGACTTAAGGAAATTTGCGGAATATTACGGAAAACAAATGGTTCCTCGATCGAGCCTCGGTGCACTCGATCGAGGCACCAATTCTTAGATACCCCCAACTCTCGACATTGCGAACTTAATTGATTAGGTTGGTTCCTCGATCGAGCCCTAGGTGTACTCGATCGAGCATGAAGTTCCTCGATCGAGCCTCACTGTACTCGATCGAGGCACCAATTTCTTGCTTCGCGCACTGAACTTCAAACGGACGCCATTTCTTCGTTACTTGTCAGAAACAAGCGATTCTCACAGCGTTGGAAAGCTAAGAAGATAAGCTTTCACCTCCAATTGGAATCACTTGAAAATCAGTTGTAGAATCCGAGATATGGTTATTCAAAGTAGGCACTAATAGTTTGAAGCTCTTTTCTTCGTGTTTTCTTCTTAACTTCTCTTCCTTCATTCTTATGGATTCTCGTGCCATGCTTCGTGTATCCCTTCATGCCCACTTCGCGATGCCCATTTCATTCCTTTACTCCTCAAATGCATCATTCCTGCATTAAACATCAAAAGGCGGAAGTATCAACATTCTAACTTAAATGGCATGTAAATGATATAAACTAGCACGAAAACCGTATCAAAAGCAATTAAGGGGAGGCATAAATATGCATATAATTATGACTCATCAAACTCCCCCAAACCATCTCTTTGCTTGTCCTCAAGCAAAGCAACACACAATACAAAAGGCAATCATACAAATGGCGAATAAACAACTCAGAGCAAATGTTTAA
Source organism: Silene latifolia (assembly GCF_048544455.1). Lineage (NCBI taxonomy): Eukaryota > Viridiplantae > Streptophyta > Magnoliopsida > Caryophyllales > Caryophyllaceae > Silene > Silene latifolia. The sequence continues at coordinate 17,210,959 of NC_133529.1, forward strand.
TGCACATACAAATCTCAAGCTATCCATATCTATAACAAAGTAATGACTAAAGTGTACCAATAAAAGAAATTCAAAGGTACGGGAAATAGAAAACGTAGCTCAGGTCTCAAGTCACCTTACTATAGACAAATGCCAAATACCTTTCGATCTTACAAGACAAATTATTCGGATTCTCGCGGATTCACTCATGCACTCATAAGTATTGTAAAGGTGAGTTATATGTAAGGTAGAAAGAAGTAGAAACACTCACTCGACTTATGAAACATGCATGCAATCTAATGTGATAGAGATTTCCCCAACTAATATGCAATCACAAGGTAGACAAAAGTACATGTATCAAGGACAATAAGGGTGGCAAATGGGTTAAAAGGATAGAAATGGTTTGTGCCAAAGCACATTATGGATATGTGGAGCTAAGACGGTAGTCGCAGCGCTAACTAAAACCAAATATTAAAATAACAGATGAACCCAACTTAGAGAAATGATCTCAACTTTACAACGTATGAGAGCTAACAAACTTCTCTCCAATTATGCATTAGACTCTAACAACCATCCTTTTGATCCTTGACAAAACCTAATGAAGCAATCTCTTTTCTTTTTTTTTCTTTTTTTTCGATTTTTTTGCTTTTGCTTTTTCTGTTTCTTTTCTTTCTTTATTTTCTTTTTTTTTTCTTTTGCTTCATATATTTTTCTTTTCCAACACAAGGATACAACACAATTGCTAAATATTGATCTTGCTATACCCACATGACAACAATAAGTCCCAACCCAACCATAATAGCAAAATAAACATGATAAACAAGCAACTGCGACTGTCCCGAAAAGGTAGGCAAATTCTTGTATTGTAGCTCATAGGATGTAATTTAAGATTGGCTACAAGGGTTCAAACGGGCTAACAAAAGGTAATGTAAGGCTTATTTGAACGGTAAGAACCGCCTATCCACATGTACTTAGTCAAATGAAAGCAATAAAAGTATCAAGAAATCAATGTCACAATTATGCAGTTTGATATTACACATTCCACAAGGAGAAACCACACTCAAACCTAATTGACAATGAGACCAGTTTATTGATGTTCCTGGCCTGGGAAGCTCTATAGACCTCAGAATTTAAGTAGTTTACCAACATAATTGTGTCAAATCTAATCAATATAAGGCATGTCAATACGGTAAAGACTTGAATTATGAGCTTTGTTTTCATGGCTAACGAGTCAAAACAATGTACATGGACAACTATATGGGATTCAAATGCAAAAACAATGCAATTTAACATCATTGTTATCTAATTCACCAAGACTCGACCTAAAACAAAGAAAAAAAACATGTTTATATGTTTTGAATTTTTTTTAAATTTTTATGGATTTTTATATAAATGCACACAACAATAAATAAAGCACAAAACATAAATAAACTCCTCCCCCAAACCTAAATGTCACAGTGTCCTCATTGTGACGCCTACAGCATAACAATCACACACAAATCCAGCATCCTAAAGGACACAACTAACAAGAAGAATGGAAAAGAAATAGATAATACAATTAAAGAAGGTACAAGGGAAGATAATACCGGGTAAGAGCTTATGATTCCCCCAAACCAGCTGCAAAAATAGGGGTAAAATCATCAACCACGCAATTCCACATCAAGTCAGCTACGAAATAAACCCAAAAACGTGGTTACTCGATCGAGCCTCGTCTTACTCGATCAAGGGACCTGTTGTCGTCCCCTTCCTTTCTTTATATATCGATTACCCGCAATTGGGCACAATCAAAACAGCTCAAAGCTCTTAATAGTTGATCATAAATCTGCGCATGTGCTACACAAAAGCATAAGTAGCACCAAGATATAACAGGAGCATATAAAATCAATGTTAAAGACCGTCTCAGCATATCAAATTTTTGATGACAATTATAATAAAACCGCATCAATTTGTTCGTCCAACCAAAAGAATAAGGAGCATAAAAACACAAAGTAGAAGTCATACGAGGTAATTTATCACTCACCACACCAGTAATCCTTATGAAGTTATCGTCAACAATTACCTCTTGGTCAGGAGGTCTACCGCTCCTAATGACAGAATTAGTGGCAAAAGAATATATTACCTCTACCATGCTAGGAGTATTCACTGACTCATATACCTTCGCGTCCCTTTGTTGATAGGCTCTTTCCCATATATTTCAGCCTCTAGAGCATCCAGCTCAGCTTTCCAAATTGGATATTCACATGCACATGTCTCAAAACATATCAAAGCATCTGAAGGGTCCTTAGTAGGGGGCCCATGTGCAGAGAATTCATCAATATCATCTTCAACATCAGAAACATCAAAATATGCATTATGCACAGGTGTAATAAAATGAACCTCACTAGACTCAAAATTAGAATCAAATGCAACAACTGAAGAAGGAGTATCAAAAGAAAGAGTCATCAAATCGTCACATGCGTCCCATTTAACTTCAAGATCTTCGAATCGCGCATCATCACTCTCCTTATCCCAAGACTCATCACAAAATGGGCAATCTAAGGGGTCTGTCAAGTCTTCCTCATGTGACTCATTATCTGTAAAATCGTCATAGAGGGGTTCTAGATTGTCGTCAAAGAAGGGGTTATCAACTGAGCATATGGTCTCATCCTCTATGTTTCCCTCAATATCTTTTTCATTCTTTAAAACAGTTTCTATGGTCTCACCCACACCCTCATCCATGTATGGTTGAAATGAAAAACTGGGTTTAATGCATTCAATAGCAAGCCATTCAAAGAAAGAAAGGACATCTTCAATATTCTTACCACCAAAATATTCCATACCTATGGAGTCAATATAGGCTTGGGTTTGTCTGTTCATACCTTTTATGATGGTAAGGCACATAGTAAGTCGTGGAATTTTGGCCTCGTAATTATGGGAACGAATCCAATCATTGCATCTATGCATGTAATCATGGAAATTCTCATCTTCACCCTGTAGAAACTAGATGGAAAACATTAGAACGATCTCAAGGAACTCATGTTCCCTGAGATAAAAGACAAACTAAACAAAAACAAACAGAAAAATTATTGCATCCCCGGCAACGGCGCCAAATTTGATAAGGTTGTTTTCAGTCGTTTGCCTTAATCAAAATAAATCCTAGCTTAGTACTAACAAAATAGCTAGCGGTAAGTCAGGGTCGAATCCACAGGGAGGCGGTGATTATCTAGTTTGTTTATATTTAAATCTCTCTTAAAGTAACCAATTGTGGGGCTTTGATTGTTTGTATGCTAATCAACTAATTGCAAATAAATAAGGACGAATAACAATAATATTAAAGAGTCTAGGGATCGGGTTCACTAGGTCGTCATCAAAGGGTAGAATTTTAATTCATTTATTGAGCAATTTATATTGTTGAAAGTCATATGATTAGTCGATTCAATATTTCTTTTAGATCTAATTTAACATGCGATCGCTATCATTAAATTATCTCTATTCAATTATCGTGGCCTATACTAGTCTTAACCCGGTCGGTGAAAATCCTAGTTTATGCAAGACTAATTAATCAATTCTGATCAGTAATTAACTAATTAGAAGTAATACGATAATCAGACAACAACTAAGAGCAATATAACAATCAATTCATAATAATCCCTTTTCTAACAACCTAGATCCCCTTTCACCCTAAATTAAAGGCTTAGCTACTCATACTAATAACAATAACAACAATAACGATATAAGAAAGCATAATTAAGAACATAAAAGATGAACAAGTAATTGAAATAGTAATTGAAGAAAGATTATGACAATACCGTAATTAAAGGCAATAGATCCGAACAATAATTAAACTAAACTAAGTATTTGAGAGAGTTTTATAAGGTAGCTATACTAAACCTACCGAAAATAAAGCATAAAATAACCTAGAGTACGAGTTTAGGTATTTATAATAGTACATAACCGACTTAAGGAAACTTGCGGAATATTACGGAAAACAAGTGGTTCCTCGATCGAGCCTAGGTGCACTCGATCGAGGCACCAATTCTTAGATACCCCCAACTCTCGACATTTCGAACTTAATTGATTAGGTTGGTTCCTCGATCGAGCCCTAGGTGTACTCGATCGAGCATGAAGTTCCTCGATCGAGCCTCACTGTACTCAATCGAGGCACCAATTTCTTGCTTCGCGCACTGAATTTCAAACGGACGCCATTTCTTCGTTACTTGTCAGAAACAAGTGATTCTCGCGGCGTTGGAAAGTTAAGAAGATAAGTTTTTACCTCCAATTAGAATCACTTGAAAATCAGTTGTAGAACTCGAGATATGGTTCTTCAAAGTAGGCACTAATAGTTTGAAGCTCTTTTCTTCGTGTTTTCTTCTTAACTTCTCTTCCTTCATTCTTATGGATTCTCGTGCCATACTTCGTGTATCCCTTTATGCCCACTTCGCGATGCCCATTTCATTCCTTTACTCCTCAAATGCATCATTCCTTCATTAAACATCAAAAGGCGAAAGTATCGACATTCTAACTTAAAAGGCATGTAAATGATATAAACTAACACGAAAACCGTATCAAAAGCAATTAAGGGGAGGCATAAATATTCATATAATTATGTCTCATCAGTGTCATCTAGCTTCCGACTCCAATCCTTTATGTTCTTGCTTACTACCTTTTCTAAGATCTTTTTCAGCTCTCTGTTAGAAACCTCTACTTGTCCACTGGTTTGAGGACATATCCGTGTATGGTTGAGGCGAAAGGTCAATACGACTTCCATAGACTATTGGATATATAGAGTTATATAAGCTGAATACCAAGTGTAAAACTTTGCTAAATTTGACAAGTAATAGTGAAGCTTATTTAAAATCATGGTCGATTAATGGGAGAATATATGTTTATGACTTTAAATCCCATCCATTACCATTAGTTATTGAACCGACCTTTGGGAAGGAGCCCAAGAACAAATCCGTGAGGTTTTGGTCCAAAACGGTCAATATCATACTAATGTGACAGAGTGGTGCAGGCGGCAGTCCCAACAAGTGGTATCAGAGCCGATGATTCGGCTCGGTTCAGTGTGTGGTGGAGCCCAAGGTAGTGGACTGCCTTTGCCAATGTGGATGCCTTTGCCAATGTGGATGATGAGCGCCCTCGGTGTAACCTCGCGATTGGAGATTTGTTGGTGCCTTGTGTCGAAAGTCTTCCTAATAATGTGATGATCGGGCGGCGGGTCCTGTTGAGTAATAACAGTGGTGCAAGATGGACAGATAGTATCGTTTGAGGAGAGGACAATGATGTGGTCCTTGTTTTGAGGGGAGGATTGTTGGGGTAGCATCCCAAGTCCCACATTGGAAAAGAAGAGGAGTCATGCTTAGTTAATAAGAGACCCACCACTCCATTAGTATGAGGCCTTTTGGGAAGGAGCCCAAGAACAAATCCGTGAGGGCTTGGCCCAAAGCCTATGGAAATGAAAATGGAAATTATTGCATAATAAATTATGGATTTTAATGAAAAAGTCATAAATATGAATTTTAATTAAAAAGATTAGAATTTAATCATAAGAATATATTAATTGAAAAGATAATAATTTAATGAATTTTTTTTACTTGTTACCTTATTTAGTTAGATACTTTTTGGGGGAAGTAGTAGGTTAGTAGTAGGGGGAAGTAGTAGGGGTATTATTACCCTTATGCCAAACCTATCATCAATGAAATCATTACACAAGTAATTAACTTCCCCGGTAACCAGTTAAAATTTACCCGCGAATTATTTCTTGGATTGCAGGCAAGCCCTTATAAATATATATAATAAAACTTATTAAAAATTTAAAACTGTGTATGTAATTTATTGCACATTGTTGGAAACAGGTATTTGAATGAATTAAATAAAATTGAAAACTTGTAATCGTGCTTTCGTATGTATGTGAATTATAATAAAATTAGTAAAAAATATTAAAAATATTCTAAAAATTATGTTAATAAATTAAATAAATATTTTTAAAATGTTAATAATTATTTAGTGTAAAATAAACTTATATTTAAACTGATTTAATGATATGATTAAGTTGAAAAGATAAATTGGGTAAGATTTCACTTTTTGTTAAAGTTATGACCGTGGGGCCTAATTACTACATTGGTAAGTTATGAGGCAAAATCTCACAATTGGCTAAGGGCTTGCCTGGATTGCCAGTAATGAGGGTGAATAAGTTGGGGGGGAATAATTATGGTCTTATTTTACAAGTTTGGATATAGGGTAAATATTCAGGAGGAGTAATTATTTCCCTCAAGAGAGGGTAATACATTACCCACCCACCCCCCTGGGTAAACATTACTAGGGTAAAAAAAAAAAAAAAAAAAAAAAAATAACAACAACGCAACAACGCTCTCCTGCTTTTTCATCAGGTTTGACATATCTTTCCTGTTTCTTCTAATTTCATCTGTTTTCACTTCCGTATTTGATGATTTCTCACATATTTTTGTCCAAATAATTGACTAAATACTTTATAGTTGCTGGATTTTCGTTTTTTCATCAATCAAAATTGATTCATTAAAGTTTTGTGGGTAATTATTCAATTAGATAAATGAATATTGTTTGTTTGTTGGTGAATGGTTCTATTGAACTTGAAGATCATAGTAGTTAGTTGTCATCTTCATGGCAATTGGTTTGCACCACTGATGGATGATGCGTGTAATTTTTTTTTTTTTTTTTTTTTTTTTTTTTTTTGCTTTTTTTCCACTTAATTTCTAGTAACCTGATGAACTATGAAGTTGTTTCCATTATTCTTGTATAATTGTTGTTCACCAATATAATGCTTGAATATTAGTTGATATGTACAACTTGCTTGTATGATTTGCGTAAATTATCAATAATGTCGTGTTGAGTTTGTTTACTCGATCTTGTATGCAGTTATGGCGCGTAGATTATTGTCCCGAAAGGAAAAAACTATTATTGGGCTTATTTGGTACATTAGGATGAGGGACATGATATTCATATGTTTTTGCTATTATATGATATCTATATTAGAAAACATGAAAGTACCTCGCAAAAAAAATGTTCACTCGGCCAAGCGAACATTGATACAAGGAATTGCAAACTTGAATGGGTTCCTTACTTCTGATAGTGCTTGTATAGATCAACTAAGAATGGATAAATTTACTTTTGATGTATTATGTGGACTTATTCGTTCACATGGTCTCTTAAACGAGTCAAAAAATATGTTCCTCGAAGAGAGAGTAGCTATATTTTTAAATATATTAGCACATGATCAGAAGCAAAGGATGCTTGTTAGACGCTTGAAAAGGTCGAAAGAAACTGTAAGTAGAAACTTTCGTCAAATTTTGAGAGCAGTTTTACGTCTATATCAATATTTGATAAAGACTCCACAACCTGTTCAAGAGGATTGCAATGATGCGAGGTGGAAATGGTTTAAGGTATAATTTAGTTTAATTTAAGTGAGTTTTGAAATTTTTGATATAATAGATCTTTACTAAAAAAACGTTTTATAATAGAATTGCTTAGGAGCCTTAGACGGGACTCATATCATGCTAAAAGTTCCGGTTCATGAAAAACCAAAGTATCGTACAAGAAAGGGATTTATAGCTACAAATGTTCTAACAGCTTGTACCAAAGATATGCAATTTACTTATATTTTACCGGGGTGGGAAGGTTCAGCCGCTGATGGTAGAGTTCTCCAAGATGCGGTTAGTAGAAGACATCCATTTAAAGTTCCTCGGGGTGAGGATTTTTTCCTATTTTTACTTTCTTAGTCTTTAATTGTATGAGAGAGACAAAATTATTAAATCTTTCCTTAGTTTATATATTGGTAGGATACTATTATCTTGTCGATGCTGGGTTTACAAATGGTGAAGGCTTTCTTGCTCCATATAGGGGACAAAGATATCATCTCAATGAATGGAAAGATGGTCGTCAGCCAAACAACCATATGGAGTTTTTTAATATGAAGCATTCATCGGCAAGAAATGTAATTGAGAGGTGTTTTGGGTTATTGAAAATGCGTTGGGCAATACTTAGGAACAGTAGTTTTTATTCTGCTGATACACACACTGATATAATAAGCGCGTGTGCTCTTCTTCATAATCTCATTCGTCGAGAAATGAGTTTTGATCCAATGGAACCTCTCTTAGATACGGAATTTGGTAGACAATTTATGGATAATTCTCAAAACTATATCAATATTATTGATACATCTGGATCTTGGACGGAATGGCGAGACAAATTAGGTCGTGAAATGTATGATAGTTGGCGACAACGTAGACCTTTTAGGCATGTTGATCACAATGCTTGATGGTTTTGTGCTTCTGGTTTTGTGCTTATTATTATAGCTTGTAATCTTTTCGAATTATTATGATCCGTTATTTGTTATTGAAATAACAAATTTATATTTTTGTTCATCTATATTCTACTGTTTTAACATTTTTGTAATAATGCCTCTTGAAAAATGTGTATACGTAGAACCAGCACAATGACTGAAACAGGAGCAAGTACTGAAAAAATTAGTCCAAGAAGATGGACACTAGAAGAAGATACCTTGTTGGTAAACTTGTTACTATCTTTGCATGTGGACGGTAAATGGAAAGCTGAAGGTGGATTCAAATCTGGTTATCTTGTACATTTGGAGAAGTTAATTTTCGACAAAATGCCTGAAGCTGGACTCAAAGCAACCAATATTGATTCAAGGTTAGGTTATCTTAAGAAACGATTTAATGCACTCTTGGAGATTAAGCATAAGGGGAGCGGGTTTGGATGGGATGATGGTTTGAAGATGGTAACGGGTGATCGCAAGCTATTTGATGAATGGTGTAAGGTATTGCTTCACTCTTATATCCATTTTTATGCTAGGTTTGTTTTTAAGAATTGTACTTTCAATTGCAATCAAATGAATTTTTTTTTGTATGGTCTTATTATACAGAGCCATAGGGATGCCAAAGGTTTGTACAGAAAGCCGTTTCCATTGTTTGATGCCATGGAAGAAATTTATTCAAAAGATAGGGCGACGGGTGTTAATAGCAATATGCCTCTTGATAGAGTTGATCAAGAGACTAATAATGAGATACGTAACGCTGAAACACAAAGTGCTGTTGAGGTGCCAAATGAAGAATCAGAAATCAGTAAGAGAACTCTAGATGAGACTTCAAATCGACCAACTAAGAAGAAGGCGCGCAAGAACAAAGAAATTCAAAATATGCAGAAGAGTTTTGAAAAACTTATGGGAACCATGTTAGAAAATAGCAATTCGCAAATAGCTCAGCTAACGGCGATGCTTGAAGGTCCTAAAAATTTCAAGACAGGCTTACGTGAAGAATTAGGGAAGGTTAACGGGATATCAAGGAATAATATTTTGACTTTGTTAATGACGATGGCTGAGAGTGATGTTGCTATCTTTCGAGATTTAACGGACGAGGATGAAAAATATGATTTTTTGGGTATGATTTTGGCTAGGGATTAAAGTTGCGTTGGAGGTAACGAATATTTGAATGTTCGACGGTAGAATGAAGCACGGTGACATTTTTTTTAGTTTGTTAATGGTTTTGAATAATGTTGGTGGAAAACACTGTTCTCCGTATGACAATTTCTTGAGAACTTATATTATTATATCTTTTGCTAAAATTAGTTTTTGATTCAAGATATTGCATAGAATTTTATTTAATTCCTCTTATACCAAACCTGGGGAATGATTACTCCAGTAATTATCTCCCTTGTATGCCAAACCTAAAAATTGGGATACATTTTCCCCCTGTATTAAACTCCCTAGTAATGATTACACTAGAATATTTACCCCTGGAAATATTACAAGGATTCCAGGCAAGCCCAAGGGTTAATTACCACGTATTTAATTATATATCGAATTTTCTAAAATGTGCCCTTAGGGCATATGTTAATAAGTTAATTAGAGAAAATTTGTTGAGAATATTTCACTAATTATGGTAAATGTAAGTTTGTACATCTATCTTTTATGATTTATTCTCAACAAACTTTCTATATTTAACTTATTAACATGTGCCCTAAGGGCACATGTTAGAAAAACCCTATATATAAATCATAAAAGACAACTAGGTCATCAATACTAATGTACTATGGACTATTTGATTTAATTTGTAAATAAAATATGGAAAATTAGAACCCAAACCCTAATACCCTTATAATTTTCTAGTGTTTATATATTGTCAGACACCTTGAAGCACGCAACTACGCAAAAGATACGAATTATAAGGTCGATTTGAGTATGAAAATCAGAAAGACGGTCGCTTTTTTGCCTCCGGAAGTGTTATCAGAAGTTTTGAAATGGCTACCGGCGAGAAATTTGTTGAAATTAAGGTTCGTTTGCAAATTATGGAATTCGGTTATTTACGATCAGAGGTTCCATCAACAACACTATCTTCATCAATTACGGACGAAAGACGTTCAAAATTGTAAGTACGACTCAATGATTCTAAACCGTTACCTAGGAGAAATAAATTGGGGTGATTCTCTAACAGTTGCGAATATCTGCAGTGGTCGAACTCCCGAGACTGTTGGTAATATTAACGTAGTCGAATTCTGTAAAGGTAGAAAATTGATACGGGGTTACGTCGATGGACTCTTGTTACTCCGTGTTAAGTGGCCTCGGGTCGATAGTAGGGATAACACGATTTTCTTATGGAACCCGATGCTTGGGAAAGTCATAGATATCCCGGTTTCTGAATCGTTGATGAAGTCTACGGATAGTAATGTTGGGTTTGGGTTCGGGTTTGATACGAGAAGTAATAACTATAAGCTGGTGGCCCTTAATTTGAAGTTTTATGATCAGAAAACTAAGGTATATAACCTTGGTTCCTGTTCTTGGACCTCTCCGAAGGAGAAAAGAGGTTCGATTGACAATGTCAATTATTTGTCGAAAACTTCACATGCCTTTAATTTTGAAGGTGACATTTATTGGCTTGCTAGCGTTGGGAGAAAGGCAAATAATGTGACACATTACCTTCGTTTTAATTTGTCGAGTGAGGCCTTCACTTGCTCAAAGTTGCCTGATTTTAAATACGATGGCAAACTAAAACAAGAATCGAGGTGCTTGTCAACCATAAATGAGTCACTTGTACTTGTAGATTGTTCGGTTTATAAGCATTCAAGACATATTCGTGTATGGATGAGGCGAAAGGATACCACGACATCCATAGACTCTTGGATCGAGTTATATAACTTGGATCATCGTAAAACGTTTATAAAGTTGACGAGTAATGGTGAAGCTTACTTAAGGTCACGGTCACCGTATCAGACGATATCTGTTTATGACTTAAAATCCGGGGAAGAAAAGGTCGGCTCAACAAACTCAAATAATAATATAGAAAGTTTGGCATTGTTAGGACAGCCACACACTAGGCTATTCCGTCCATCTGTTTCACAAAATTTTCATACGATTTAAGGTGACTATAATTTTTTTCTATGTTACTTACTTTGGTTTCTAAGATATATTCATTCACATGAATATGTATTCGATAGCAGTCATTTTTTTGCAGATGTCAGATAGGTTAATATGAAAATCATTACGAGTTGATACTTACCAACGATCAAGAATATGTCGGATTTCTCATACTACGCATTTTATTCCTGATTATCTTACGTATTTCTAGTCATATAGGAATTAGGATATTGATTTAGCTCCATGTGCTACGCGAGGGGGATCCTCTGTCCCATTTGGTGTGCCAATGTGTGTGAGTGATATGTCAAAAGGTGAGTGGAGTGGCACACACAATGAGACACAAAAGTGGGACAAATGATCCTTACTGGCTGAACTTCGAAATTATCTGTCTATAATACGGAGTACTTTCTAAAACGGAGACCATTGTGTGAGTTGTGAGATTGTCTCGATACGAGGCAATCTTGAACAACTATTGTTAGAATATAAAACGAATCAAGGAACTTCAACCATCAGCTTAAGCTTTTGGTTGAGATGGTTTCTTGACATGGTATCAGAGCCTGGTGACCAAAAGGTCACGGGTTCGAATCCCACCCCCTCTATTCTAAAGTGGATAATCAGAACAGGCCAGGGAATCCCGCCTGCACCCACACTTCAAGCCCAAAAAGAAAAAAAGGGCCTTCGTGTGAGGGGGAGTGTTAGAATATAAAACGAATCAAGGAACTTCAACCATCAGCTTAAGCTTTTGGTTGAGATGGTTTCTTGACAACTATATCCCTAAATGATCAATACTTCGTCTAATCGTCTTGGTACCCGGTCGTGATTTATCACCGGTACCGAGTATTATAAACATAACTAACTAATTTAATTGTGGACTACGAGGTCGACTCGAGTATTAAGGTAGAATTTCCATCCTTATCACGGTAAACAAATAGCGAGTGATTGCATTTTTTTTTTTTTTTTTTTTTTTTGGTAAAATGTAAGTGTAATATAAATAAAAAATGGTGTTTCAAATACAATACAATCCTACGGCCGAGCACTTAATGAGATTACATAAATTTTAAACTACCAAGCCAATCTAATTCTTGAGTGTTTAACTTCGACTTATCCCGTTCTTTAATCCTCCTCTTCATATCATCACTAATCAGCAAGGCAATACTGATAGGCCTGATAACCAGCTGTTCTATTCGGCACTTGTTTCTCTGTTGCCATATCTGATACATAGTACTCAACACCATTGCATTCCTAACCTTCCTCTTCGTTTTTATACCAGTATTCTGATTGCACCAGTTCAGAGCATCCCTAACAGGAAGAGTAAGACCAGAAACTTCCTTCAGTTCAGCTATTACTCGACTGCTATATGCACACTCGAAAAAAAGATGATCCTGCGTCTCTTCTGTTTGACCACATAAAAAACACAAACCATCCACATCCATTCCAAAACTTTTCAGTTTGCTGTTCGTGTGCAGGGACCTGTGTGCAATGAGCCACCCCATGAATCTGTGCTTAGGCAAGTTCCAACTGTCCCATATAGCATTGTGCCATTCGACCTTAGTTCTTACATCTCGAAGCCATTCATAACATCCAGAAGGTGAGTAGCCAGTTTGTTGCACCTGCCATACCCCCTGGTTGTAACCAACGAGTGATTGCATTTGCAATGCACAAATCGACTTATTTGCTTTCACTACCATTGTCAAAGGAAAAAAAAATCCTCACTATTTCATTTCCTGTGATTTTCAATTTGAAAAAGAAATTATTGTTTTTTTTAATTCGTATTCTGGATTATGGTAAGTCAAATATTTTCTATGACGTAAACATTGTCATTAACTGATCACAATTCTGGATGACAAAGATTCAAAAACAACTTTTTTTTTCCAAATTGACTATCTTTATGAGACCTTTGGCTTAGGAAAATCTATTTTTATATCGTAAATTCGTAAGTAAGAGCATAAAATAATTGAGAAGTATAAGTGAACGATTCTCTAAAATAAAATACTCAAATAATTTTTGTAATTTAATATAATTAACTATAAAAATAAATTAGTACATACATATCCTAAATTTGTAAGGGGATAATAAGAAAAGTAGCGAAACTCTTGCGACTATGGAGGAAATTAAACTATGCAAGTCGTGCCATTATAATGGTTCTACGAATTCTTTAAAGGGCTGTGTCGATGGAGTCTTCTTGGTCCGCAAGATTTGCTGTTACAATCGTAAAAACGAGATTTTCTTATGGAACCCGACACTTAGGAAAGTCAGTATTGATATCCCGCTTTATGGATCGTTAAAGAAGTTCAATTGGAATGTTGAATTCGGATTTGGGTTTGATTCGGTTACTAATATTTATAAGGTGGTGGCACTTCATTTGCAGGAGATGTTTGATTGACAATGTCACGTTTTTGTCGCAAAATTCATGTTCCGTGAATTTTGAAGGTTGTGTTTACTGGTTCGCTAAAGCTTAAACAATGGCGATTGTGGCTTTACACACATTACCTATATTTTAATCTGTCAATCAGTTTTATATGATTCAGTTGCACTTGTAGACTCGTCCTTTCATATGTCTTACACACATATTTATGTATGGATTAGACGAAAGAATGGTACGAGTAAAACAAGTTCTGTATTCTCTTGGGTCGAGCTCTACAATCTCGTACGCTATTTTAGATCTTTTCTATACTTGATGAATAATGGTAATCTTTATCTCAGATCGTGTGCGCTTCCGAATTCCGATGACAACATCTGTGTATGACTTAAAAACCAGGAAGGAAAAGGTATTGTAAAGATAATTAGATAAATCAACCGTATATTATTTTATTCTTGTGTTTCTTCAAAGTAGTTTATTTTATAGTCTATGTACTTCATAATTTATTTAAATTTTTATATGGTGTTCGAATAAAATATTACATGCTCTTTTCATCTCAACTGTTTTAGTCTACATTTTTTTTCAGGGATCCATCTAGTTTATATGCTCTTATTTTTTTATAATCATCGTCTCTATACATTTGTTAGTAGTCTTTGTCTCTTTGATAGCATCGTGTCACTCTTCTCTCCTACGAGACCACCATAGATTAAAAAAAAATCTCAAACCGAAAATATTTTTTTTTGGATAAAATAGATTAATATATTGTCATACACGTTTCTTATAAATCATAAAAAGGCTGCTTGGTAAGAAATACTACTCCCTCCAAGTTCCTATTATCTTCAATTTTCTTTTGGACACAAAATATAAGAGAGTGGAAAGAGAGAATAATAAAAAAAAATGAATAAAGTAGTGTAAATTGTTGATTTTTTATGAGAGAGAAAATAATAAAGAAGGGAAAATAATCAAACTAGTGTGAAAAAGAAAGCGGGAAGATAATAGGAAATTGGAGAGTATTTGAAAATTAGAAGCCAAACCCTAAGGAAGATGCTACGGTTACACTTGGTGAAAGAATCTTCTTTATACCACTAATAATATTTAAACATGTGGCAGAATTTATTTTTTATTTATGGAGTGAATTTGGAGAGGTTTAAAGGGAAATATTACGAGAAGATTGGGAAAATCATTAATTAATTTATTGGTTGATAATTAGGGGTTGTTTGGTTGCCTTCCAAATTCATAGGAATTGGAAAATCATGGGAAGTAGCTAAATGAAGGTTTGTTTGGTTGCCCAATTCATGGGCAGTAGAACTTCCTATGGAACTCCAATTCCTACATCATATAGAAAGTCACTTACCTAGCCCCCCCCCCCCCCCCCCCCCCCCCCCCCCCCCCCCTGTGGGGCAAGTGGGAATTCCCACATCAATCAATCAATACTATATATTAATTCCAGAAACCAAGGGACTTCAATGTAATTAAAGAAATTTATACAAATTAATTATACTATATAGTTTTAAATCGATAGCACCGTGTGATGGACCCGATAAAGGGATCTTAATGCAAATATTATACAATTTTGGTTAAAAGTATAATATAAAGATGCCTTGATAAAGAATAATTATGGAAACTACATTAAATTAAAGTAATTAATTTTAGAAAACACAATAATATTGTGATTTTTCATAAAATTAACATGCCCCGTTTATGGAATTAATTAGTATCATCATAGAATTATAAATTAAATTAAATGTAGTAAAAGTAATAGTAGCAGCAACGAGATTAATAAAATTAACGGTATTAATGTGGGAGTAGTGACAGTTATAATAATGACAGGGTGAGTAGTGAATGTAACAACGAATGTAGTGAAAGTAACAGTGGTAACAATGATAAAAAGTATGAACAATTAAATAACCAATCGACTCAAGAAAATATTTTATTTATTTAAATATAGGCCGGATAAAATTAACGGGAATAATGAATTTAACAGAAAAAAAAATCGAGGAATTAGTAAAAGAAATAATAGTAAACACCGGAGTAGTGAACGTAATGATATTAACAAAAATATGCTATAGAAAAATATATTACTAATAGTAAACGTGTAATACTCCGTATTTTGGTAGATTATAATATTGTATAGCAGCGTATTATATTAACACAACGAGTAAGTTAGCGGGGTTTATGAAACAGTAATTATATTAATTGGGATTATGATAATGTGGGTTCGTAGTATGAGTCCTTATGCATACGGGATGAGCTTGGGTCATGTAAGAAAGGAGATGCGAAATGGGTCGGGTTTGGATCGGATTGACTAGCTTCGAGTGTAAACCCCACTCTAATCCTATATAAGGCTAACTAACCTAACCTTACTCATTCTTTTCACCCTCAAGACTAAAATAGAGAGAGAGGCGTGAGAGTTGAGAGCTGGAGGCTGCATAGGAGTTGGTCGTGGAGATTGGTGATCGATCAAGGTAACGATTTCTATTCGTTTTATTTTCTTAATGCGCTGACTTGCGACGGTCTTAAGAGAATTAGAAACTGACTCAAACTTTGACGGAATTGGACCAAATTTTAAGGGGTGACTCTCGGGGTTGAAAAGATTAGATTCGTGGTGTCTGAAGGTGGTCTTTGACCGCCGTTGGCCGGTAGATTGATCGGGAACGGTGGGGTGTCAGGATATGAGGGTTCGGTTTTACCGAATTGTTTTACATTTTCTGACCTAGCTAGCTTGGCTAGACGGACCTAGGGTTGTGTTTGGTAGTTTCTGGGTGGTAGTCGGTCGGATTTGTGGTGGTAAGGTGGCTCGTGGTGGTCAAGGGTGACAGTTTGACTTGTTTTTAATAGAAGTGGCAAAACAGGAGTTTTTCTGGGATTCGACTCAAATTCGAACCATATTTGGGTCAAGTCGTGACCTGGGAATGGTATGGTTGGAACAAGGGAGGGGAGTCGACCGTCTTGGGGTGGTTTTGGATGTCACAGATGGTGGTTCGTGGTGGTGGCAGGGGTATTTCGCGAAAAACAGGGGGTGTTGTTGGGACGGGTAGTGTATTTGGGTAGTTAGGGGCGGAGGTTGGTGGCTGTTATGGTGGGGTCGAATGGTGGTGGTTGGACTGGTGGGGCCCACCGTGTGTCAAGGGAACCTACCACGGTGGGGCAGCCTGGTTTGGGGTGGCTAATGGTGTTAGAAGGGGAGGTGTAGATGGGTGGTAGATGTGGGTTATGACCTTGGTTGACTCGAGTTTTATTTTGTGACGGTTTCGCTAAATAACATATTCGTAATTTAGATAAATTAGTAATATGGGTTTGGTTAATGGATTGTAAATTATAAGATATGAATTAGCGATTATTCTCGATTTAATAGTTCGTTGAAGCGGTTTCATGTAAATAATCGTAATGATAATAATTCGTTATTTGGTAAAGACGACTTGAATAAAGCACGATAATTATTAATAATAATAATGTAATAATTAACTATGTTAGGTGTTGGAATTATTGAGAAGTTATTTGGATTCTCGCGTATCCGGATTGCATTTGTTGGAGCTGCGTTCTTTGTGGGTAGGGGAATACAGCGATTGAGTTCTTACGATTATAAAGAGTTGACATGTTCGGTGATTATATGACATATCTGATTATCTTATTTATCTTGTTGAGCATTATTGTTTCATACGTTTCATACATTGCATTTGCATCGGAGTTGGAGTTGGAGGAGATGAGATTATTGCGATTAAGGCCCAGGCGGGTTCTGCAGGACTTGCCCTGGTGTCCTCAGCTACGAGCTGGTATATCGACGACGGTCGATTGATATAATCTGCCGGGGATCGGTATGGCTGGGCGTTCCGGAGATGTGTGTGATGGAGTTGAGAATGGAGGATTATAGCATTGCATTCTTTATTTATATCGTATTACCTACTCAACCTCGCGGTTGACCTTGTGTATTCATGTACGCCTGTGATGATCCATTTTTGGGAGCGATTGACGGAGTTGTTGAGACATTTGGAGTGGCGGGGAGAGAGCATGGATCACGACTTAGAGCTAGCCCACTTTATTTCCGTTTAGCTATCGACTTTATTTCCGATTTTTTGAGACATGTTCAATTTCGATTTGTAAACATTTATAAACTTTTAATTTAAAGTCTTGTTTATCTTTCCCTTTGTTACCTACTGCCTCGGGTTTCCGAGATGGTAACACCCTTCTTTATCTGAGGAGTCCTAGTCCAGGCCCTTAAATAAATGGGGGTGTTACAAAGTGGTATCAGAGAGAACGATCCTCAGGCCTAAAACTAATGAACAATAAATGAAATTAGGATGTGTCTAATAAAATGAACCCCGTGTAGGAATTGTTAGGAGCTCACAGTACGGTTAAGAAGGCGCCCTTAACTTGTGCTCTTTTGCCCTCTCAGTTTTGAACCGGGAGACCTTGAGAGAAAGTTGAGAGAATGGGGTAGTTAGTAGATAAGTTATCTTTAAGGGACAATTAGCTTAGTGGTTACTAATCTTGTGTAGGATGATGAAGAAGAGGTAAGAACCTTATGTGAAATGTTGGCCTTGGGCCATGTGTGTGTTGAATTGACATTGAATGGATGTATTGTAATAACATTGCGGATTTAGTTCTATATTGGAAGCCTTGAAATCGTTGAATGATGGTTGGTTGGTTGAATGTATGTATAAATGTGGAATAGATGAATGTATGACCTATCTGCGAAGTAGGAATTCATGTCTAGAGATATGCGGAACGTGTTGCCCGAAACCATGCTAGTGTAGTTATCTATCTATGCATACGATGGAGTTAATATGAGTATGCGGCATAGTTAGTTGTCTAGGGCGTGTTTGGGATTGAGTCATGTAGGTCATGAAATGTTGATGACATGATGAGCTAGACATAAGTTAGTTTAGTCAGTCACATAATTTCTTGTTGCAGGGCAAAGAATCACATACTTGTGATGTAAGAGAGGAGTGTGAGATAAGAGATGATATAGGATACATGCTTAGGTGTGTATGGAGTGTGAGACCCAAGTTGGGATAAGTTAGTGTGGGTGGTGTGCTTATAAGAGCTTGAAATATGGTAAAGGGGATGTAGTACTGAAACTTGTTTTTGTCTGATTTTACTCCTACTTGAGCTGAATGACATTTGATCTCTGTTTCTTGTCTATGACCTAAATTTTTTTTTATGCATGATAGCCTTTTGAGTTAGCTTTGACATGTCGTTGGTTTTATGTTTAAATGATTTATTACTTGAGAATGATAAATGTTTTGGTGAACAGTGGTCAGAATTTTCCTTCACCGTTATGCTTTCGACCCATGGTTTTGTAAAAATTCTCATTTAAAACGTGCTTTTTGCCTATACGTAATTCCAACTTCACTGTTTAAAACATTCGTTTAAGTTTTCAAAATGTTAAGCCACGAAAAATATTGATGTTCCATTATTTAATTGTGATTTTTGCAAGTTGAGCAAAGTTTCGATTAATTCTTGTTAAATTCCTGTTTAGACCAATCAAGTTGTAAAATTCGTTATAAATTGACCTTTTGATATTTGGACTTGATTCTTCTTCTTATGATTATTTAATTATCTATATTTTCTAAAAAGTATGAAAAATCTCAAGTTAGTGAAGCGATTATTTATTGATGATTTTTGGAATTTGCAGTATGATCTATAACTTTTAAAAAATATAAGTTTACGTTAAGTTTTAATACGATAGTTTCACCGTCTCATGAGCCTTATTGTTATGACCTTGTAATGTTCTTATGTGAATTTAGTCGTATGACCCTTGTTATGTGCCTTCGTATGTGATGAAAATGGGAACTTTTAGTTGATAAACTTGTTGTCATAATTGCATGAGTAAAGTTGTATGGCCTAAAATGACATTTCATTAGAAGGGGTTTAAACAATTTGTACGAGTTTATCGTTTCTATTTCAAAGGCAACACGATTCTACCGGCCCTAACATTATTATTGTTCGGGGTTGTATGTGTATGTGCTATTTTCTTTATCTTATGTGACAAGCGTAATTGTGAATGGTGTTTCCGTTAATTGTTATGTTCTATAATAGTAGTTAATTATTTGTATATAATTTTCAATTGATAAGTATGATTTGTTAACGGGCAGGGCATGGAGAGTAAGTATATAGCATAGTGGTCATGTAAATTGTTGGAATTAAGGCATAAATTTTAGGATAAGCTATACATTACGGGTTGATTAGTTACCATGTGATTGAAAAGGTAGTATTGTGCATTACGTATGCCTGGGTTGATGTTGTTTGAGGCAAAGTGGCCTTAATTTGTGTGGACTTGACAAATAGTGGAAATTCTTATATTTATTAAGATGGATAATTGGTTATGCTATGGTTGTCGAGGACGAGATGTATGGATTTAATATTGTATTCGAATTGTCCTTTCCTTTGGCCTTGACTCGTGCGTAAGTAGCTTAGACTATTAGTCTAAGTGTTGAGCACGGTTCTTTGAACCTTTGTGGTATGACATTGAAATTGAGATTTGGTTCTTGGTATGAGTTTGAGTTATGGGGCACGAGTGCCAAGTTATTATTACGGTCTGAGTGACCCTGGTTATTGAGTTTATTATTATTGAGTTCGATCGATATTGAGATTGAAATATTGTTTTGCGGTTTTACTCATGAGTTCACTTAACCCTTGTCATTGGCCTAGGACCGACGATGAGAATACGATATCTGGTTATTTTAGAATATTATATTATGAGATTGGAATATTATTTTATGAGACGGAATAATGAATGAAATATTTTATTATGAGCATGGAGCATTATATTATGAGATGGAGTAATGAATGATACGGGGTAATGAGCTGGGACATATTAATTATTGGGACAAGTGAGTTAAATATATTATGGAATTAGAGTTGAGTTTAATTGAATACATAAGTGATACAATTAACATGTTGTAATATCTCCGGTGTGATTATTATATTTATAGTGGCTGGATATGTGTATAAATGTGTTTATGTGGTCGCATCTTACAATAGTTGGTAACATTAACTTTGTTTATTCTTTTTAATAAAAAAAAAAAAGTTGTGTTTCTATCGTTATTTCTCTTGCGGGAATATTGTATGTTAAGCATGTTGGTGGGAATGTTCGGGACTGCACATTTATATACGGGTGTCAATTTATTGGTTTCCGCATAAATGTTTATATGGTAATATTAATTATGTTCACACATGTAGTATGTCATTCATGTCTGATTTCTTTTGTGAGAATATATGTGTCCGTAGTTATAATTGTGGCTTTAGTTGCGTTGCTTGTTTCAGTTAGACCCTATTTTATGATATGATAGTAAAGGGCAATTGTTGGTGATCGGGTATATATACGAGTTATCTTTGTCATGTAATGTTATAGCGACATGACAGTTAAACTAGGGTAAGATTGTTTAATCGAAAATTGTTTAATATAGTTATGAGATTTGAAATATATTCTGGTCTTGTTACCTAATAATTATGTTTTGTGGGAATGGTATGTGTCGAGTTGTTGGCTAAATATGATGCTCACATGTTACACGTATGTTTATATGATAGTAGTTAGGACCAATTGAGCATGCAGGTATGATTGCTGAAAGGTTTAATGGAAGTAATATTGTTGTTAATGTTGGTCATGTGATCGATTGTTGTTAAGAGACATATTTTGAATGTAATAGCTTGAGGTATACATTGTTGAGTGTTTTCTAGAATTGGTAGAAGAGTAACTAGTGGGTGGTGATATTGATAAGATATTTTGTGATTGGAAAGGATTTGGATGATGATTTTGATGAGATGTGTTTACAAGTGGAGTTCTTTTTATATGTATTGCAGTTGTTACTCTCTCTTGTTCATGGCATAAGATTGACCTTATGAATACAGTGATGTTGTTTGGTGATGATAGTTGTCATGTTAGTTGTAGTAAGTTGGAGTTACGGGACGTAACTCTTTTCTTTTCGGGGGTAGAAAAGTGCGCGTGTCAATAGTAACTCGGGTGGTTAAATGGTTAAGACATATGGAGGATATCGATATATGTGGATTAACTGTTAAGTGGTTAGTTGGATGTAGTTTATGGTTACTGTTTAAGATGACTAAGATAAAGATGGGTTAAACTTCGGGACGAAGTTTATTTTAAGGGAGGTAGAATGTAATACCGCTATTTTGTGTAGCGTTTTATCGAAATGAGAAACCTTATGTTGGCTTTTGTTATGGGTAGTATAGTGAACTTCGGGGACGAAGTTCCTTTAAGGAGGGAAGCGTAATACTCCGTATTTTGGTAGATTATAATATTGTATAGCAGCGTATTATATTAACACAACGAGTAAGTTAGCGGGGTTTATGAAACAGTAATTATATTAATTGGGATTATGATAATGTGGGTTCGTAGTATGAGTCCTTATGCATACGGGATGATCTTGGGTCGTGTAAGAAAGGAGATGCGAAATGGGTCGGGTTTGGATCGGATTGACTAGCTTCGAGTGTAAACCCCACTCTAATCCTATATAAGGCTAACTAACCTAACCTTACACATTCTTTTCACCCTCAAGACTGAAATAGAGAGATAGGCGTGAGAGTTGAGAGCTGGAGGCTGCATAGGAGTTGGTCGTGGAGATTGGTGATCGATCAAGGTAACGATTTCTATTCGTTTTATTTTCTTAATGCGCTGACTTGCGACGGTCTTAAGAGAATTAGAAACTGACTCAAACTTTGACGGAATTGGACCAAAATTTAAGGGGTGACTCTCGAGGTTGAAAAGATTAGATTCGTGGTGTCTGAAGGTGGTCTTTGACCGCCGTTGGCCGGCAGATTGATCGGGAACGGTGGGGTGTCAGGATATGAGGGTTCGGTTTTACCGAATTGTTTTACATTTTCTGACCTAGCTAGCGTGGCTAGACGGACCTAGGGTTGTGTTTGGTGGTTTCTGGGTGGTAGTCGGTCGGATTTGTGGTGGTAAGGTGGCTCGTGGTGGTCAAGGGTGACAGTTTGACTTGTTTTTAATAGAAGTGGCAAAACAGGAGTTTTTCTGGGATTCGACTCAAATTCGAACCATATTTGGGTCAAGTCGTGACCTGGGAATGGTATGGTTGGAACAAGGGAGGGGAGTCGACCGTCTTGGGGTGGTTTTGGGTGTCACAGATGGTGGTTCGTGGTGGTGGCAGGGGTATTTCGCGAAAACAGGGGTGTTGTTGGGACGGGTAGTGTAGCTGGGTAGTTAGGGCGGAGGTTGGTGGCTGTTATGGTGGGGTCGAATGGTGGTGGTTGGACTGGTGGGGCCCACCGTGTGTCAAGGGAACCTGCCACGGTGGGGCGGCCTGGTTTGGGGTGGCTAATGGTGTTAGAAGGGGAGGTGTAGATGGGTGGTAGATGTGGGTTATGACCTTGGTTGACTCGAGTTTTATTTTGTGACGGTTTCGCTAAATAACATATTCGTAATTTAGATAAATTAGTAATATGGGTTTGGTTAATGGATTGTAAATTATAAGATATGAATTAGCGATTATTCGATTTAATAGTTCGTTGAAGCGGTTTCATGTAAATAATCGTAATGATAATAATTCGTTATTTGGTAAAGACGCAGCTTGAATAAAGCACGATAATTATTAATAATAATACTAATGTAATAATTAACTATGTTAGGTGTTGAAATTATTGAGAAGTTATTTGGATTCTGCGTATCTGGATTGCATTTGTTGGAGCTGCGTTGCTGTACAGGTAGGGGAATACACTGATTGAGTTCTTACGATTATAAAGAGTTGACATGTTCGGTGATTATATGACATATCTGATTATCTTATTTATCTTGTTGAGCATTATTGTTTCATACGTTTCATACATTGCATTTGCATCGGAGTTGGAGTTGGAGGAGATGAGATTATTGCGATTAAGGCCCAGGCGGGTTCTGCAGGACTTGCCCTGGTGTCCTCGACTAGCTGGTATATCGACGACGGTCGATTGATATAGTCTGCCGGGGATCGGTATGACTGGGCGTTCCGGGGATGTGTGTGATGGAGTTGAGAATGGAGGATTATAGCATTGCATTCTTTATTTATATCGTATTACCTACTCAACCTCGCGGTTGACCCTGTGTATTCATGTACGCCTGTGATGATCCATTTACTGGGGAGCAGATTGACAGGTTGTTGAGACATTTGGAGCTGGCAGGGGAGAGAGCATGGATCACCTGATTTAGAGCTAGCCCACTTTATTTCCGTTTAGCTATCAGACTTTATTTCCAGTTTTGAGACATGTTCCATTTCAGTTGTAAACATTTATAAACTTTTAATTTAAAGTACTGTTTATCTTTCCCTTTGTTACCTACTGCCTCGGGTTTCCGAGATGGTAACACCCTTTTTTATCTGAGGAGTCCTAGTCCAGGCCCTTAAATAAATGGGGGTGTTACAAAACGTGTGAGTTAGATAACTCCAACATAGTTTATTTCATTGAAAATAAAATTTAACAGTAAAAAGAGGTAGCCCGGGCGAAGCCGGGCACCAAACCTAGTGAATTCAAGTTCCTACATCCAACCAAACAAGATTTCTACAATTCACGTGATTTTCAACTTCACATGAATTTAATCTTCCCGGGAATTCTATCTTCCCATGGTGAACCAAACGACTCCTTACAAATTACCTCATAATTATCTTTACCAAAATACAAGATAATATTTTATACTCCCTCCCATCCACTCTTTTCTTCCCTATTTCCTAAAACGGATTATTCAAGTTTTCTTCCCCTTTCCTTTTTGAGAAATTTTTTATTAATATTATACTCCTACCTCTTTCCACTCATCAAACCCCACCATATCTTTTATTAATATTTAATTCTAATTATTTCTACATCTCTCCAATAACCAAACCCCGCCCATTTCCTTTATTAATATTTAATCCTAATTATTCATACCTCTCTCCAATTATCAAACCCCACTCATATCTTTATCAATATTATACTCCCACCCTTAATCTCCGTGCCCACCTAAAAGAGGAAGAAACGAGTGGATGGGAGAGAGTATTAACATAATCTTATACTCCGTTTCTTGCAAACTATTTTAAACCATAATAATTTCTTTTATTTTTAATTTAAAGAAAAATAAAATATAGTGTTACTTTGCATTTATCTTTAACTAGACTTTTTGCCCGTGCGTTGCACGGGTTTTAAATTTGTTTTTCCTCTAATTTTATGGACCTTTTCATTTCTTTTTAATTAATATCTTAAAGTTATGTGTCAATTACTCAAAGAAGGTGTGTTTGATGGATAAACACTTGTTCTTTTCCATAAAATTACAGCCTACATAAAATATATTATCTTTATCGTTTTATTTTCTATTCACCCATCACCTCCAGAACTTTCCATCGTCACCCTCCTACCGAACCGCGCAATCGAACCACCACCAATCGAACACCACAACATCCAGATCAACCACCACCAATCGCTTCCCCAACCTCAGATCTGTTTACCCATATGATATTCACTCGTACCCGATTTCTGTTAACTCCGCATTTATCTGAAACAAAAATTATTACTCATCATCATGAGTGATTGATCTCCACTTGTTACTTTCGGTCTATTTATTCATCTAATTCGTGGATTGACATGCATAATCCCAAATCATGAACCTTCAATTCATCTGATGTGGTTGCAGTATATACTCTCTGCCGGATTCGTTGCCTAATAACGACATCAACAACTATGAAACGGTGATGAGATGAAATTGTTGCAATCTACTATTGTCCCTGATCCGCTGGTTTCGTACTGTCCCTCAAAGGTCCGGGTTTTCTCATTTTGTTTAGCATTCAACTGGTTTTTTTTTTTAATCAGCATATGGCAGGACGAATACCATCGTTCATATAGTCACGGACAAAGGAAAACACAGTCTTTAAATTATACATTGATGCATAACGGCCAAATACTATCTAACCTCTTTCTGTATATTAATAGTGATATTACTGAAATTATTGAATTTTAGGTAGATTTGATAACACTTCAGTGCTGTTGCATCTGTTGCATGTATCTGGGGCTCCCGGTGAATGTTGGAGGCAGATATATCCTCCGGCCGATCGCTATCCCTATATCGTCTCCTTGTGTAATGATGGCTGTCTTAGTGTTCCAGTCGTTAATGCCGTAGTCTTCATTGTCAGGCGGTGTGGGACTGAGGTCATTGACGTGTGTGACAGATCTGTTTCAAAGAAAAATTCAAGTTAATATAAATTAACTTATTACGGCTTTGATGCAGGAGCGAAGACTACACTCGGAGAACATACCTTGGTGCCATGTTTGCTTAAAGAGATTGCAGGATATTCTGTTCTAGAGGTAAGTTTAACATTGAAATTAGTTCTTTATATAGTTTATTTAGAATCTTTCTATTTCTCTAGGATTAGGACTTTATGATTTTAAAATCAATTGGTACAAACGTGGTGGACTTTGATGATGTAGTATTTGAGTTATGGTAGAATGGGGAAGGTATTTTATTTGTGTATATTCCATAAGAGTAGATATTTTTTCATATATTTGTGTACATAGGGATAATAATATTTTTTAATAAGATTTTTTAAATTGTATTTTTCCTGTGTATATTCCAGAAGAGAAGGTATTCTAAATAGTTTTTAACAAAACTTTATTAATTTTTGCCTTAATCATTACGTTGTGGGCGTTTTTTTCCGTTCATATTAGTTAAATTGGAAGATAATAAAATAATCAAATGGAATAAAAAGCCATTAAAATCAAGTCATTGTTACACAAGTCTCATGCAGACCTGTCAATTGAATCATTTAGATCAGACCTGGACAAGGTCGTCGTAGTTCGGGTCATTCTTGGTTGGGTTTTCGAGTCTAACTTATGAAGGTTCTCATTTCAATTACATCATTTGGAGTCACGTACTCACGCTTAGTCTCTATTATTCGGGTTCGGTCATTTTTGGTTGGGCTTTTTTCAGTCGCATTGCTTTAGTCCTGTCATAGGCTAATTTGATGATAAACCGACTAATGTTTACTTTTGTCATACTCCATCGAATTTTTCGAACATAATACATAGCATATTGAATACTGTAATTTCATTCTGATGATTAACATACATAATCAATTAAATGATGGTGTAGGTAACATGTGTGGAGCTTGCTGAATTTGATGATAGTAGCATTCAATTTTTGTTCACTGCGTGTCATCCCTTATAGGGTGAGAATATGTCTAAAACTTTTATGTATGACATCCATTGATTTGCATTTATTGGCAGAGTGTGAGGCTCACAAATTCTGTCCTGAGACAGTGTCTGTCTAATTTCTTATATACTACTCTTATCGTCTCGGTCTCCTGTTCTCCTGCAATAATTGTTGTGAGGAGTTTTGTCAGGCGGTTTTATGTTTTAAGGATAAATAAATTTAATTCAAACTAACTTAATAGTATTTGGATGCAGGTACCATAACCATACACGGAGAACATACCCTGGTGCCACGGTCAGCTAAAGAGGTGGAAGGATATTCTTCCTTTGATAAACTCTATATACTGCTACGTCCGGGATCGTTATCGTTGCTACTCCTGAATAAGTCCAGTCGACGTACCCTTTCTCAGGTCTGCTCCTGGTCGGGGTTAATTTCTGGTGGTGAGGTGTTCATCATCGGCTATTGTTTGCTGCTGGTTATTGATCAACTTCGCCGACATTCATCTTCAGGTAACATTCAGTTGCCTCACCTCATTTATCCGTTGCTTATATTTTTGATTTGCACCGTTCCAATCAAAGGATTTATGAGGATCACAAGATTTTAATTTGACTGATCTTGTCCTCGTGTGTTTTGTGTTATGTACTCATTTGAATGAAGGTCATCTTGCTCCTTGATCTATTTCATTCTGTTGGGGTGTTGCTGGTTCTGATAATGTTTTCTTCTTTTTTTTGCCTTTTATATGCACTGATTGATCAAATGTAATTCGTATGAAACTGATTAAATGAGCACAAAACACTTTAAGACGATACTTTATCAACCTTGGGTTTAACTATAATTTTCAATAACCAGTTAATGTTCCAACTATGTAATATCAGTTAAATTCGAAACTGAATAAATGAGCACTAAATACTTTAATACGAAACTTCATGAACTTAGGCTTGGATCATAATGTTCATAATCGAGTGATTCCCCATATTATTCAATAACAGGCAAATTCGAAAACACCTCTTTGTATAATATATTTCGTGTATACCCCTTGAAATTCTGGTCAGTATCATCTATGAAGAACCTCAGCCCTTGCGGCGTCGTCATCCTCGATGCCGCAACGTATAACTGTCCGTGACTAAAAACTGGCTTCGGTAAGTATACTCCGACGTGTGTAAGGGATTGACCTTGACTCTTGTTTATGGTCATTGCATAGCATGGTTTCAGTGGATATTGCCTTCTCTTGAGAATGAATGGCACCTTAGGATCCGTCGACGTTAACACTATCCTTGGGATTAGCACATGCTTACCCACGTTTGATCCGGTGACAATCCTCGCCTCCACTATATATTCTCCTGTTCGTGTTACAATCAATCGAGTTCCATTACACAATCCTTGTGAGGGGTTAATATTTCGTAAAAGCATTACTGGCATGCCTACCTTAAGCTTGAGCTCGTGCCTTGGCAGGCCTTGTAGATTTAGCGTATTTAGGTACTCGATTGGGTAAGCCGAGAATTGGTCATCGCTGTCTATAGAAGCCGCGCATACTTCATCGCAACTTTTATATATTTTATAGTTCCCAGGGATCTGGTCGGTCATATAGTCGTTTACTGTATCTGCTGTTTCGTTCAAAGGAGTCAATATTGCGCGTTCACGCAAGTATTCATCATCCTTACTCCCCTCTACGAAACTCGGGTATATTTCATCGACTACTTGTTTAATATCTAGCTTCCCACACACTGATGTGTACTCTTCTGGTATATTCATCCACGTCCCTTCATCCTCATGCTCTCCCGCTTTCGCTTCTAACCTCCCATCACCCATGGCCAATAACCACTTATTAAATCTCTGTCTTTGACCATCTGAATCTGTAACCCTCATGCTCTTCCTTAGAAGAAACACCGTGCATGATCTCCATATATGTGATCTGCTTATCGAGGCTTGTACGATATCCTGTCTCTTCCCCTTCGATACGATGGGGAGCACTTGTCTGAAATCGCCTCCAAGTAACACCACCTTTCCCCCGAACATCTTTGAAGATGCCTCCGGATCGGTGTAGCTTACTATATCCCTCATTGTACGATCTAGTGCTTCAAAAGCATTCCTGTGGTCCATTGGGGCTTCATCCCATATAATCAACGACGTCTCCCGTAGTAGTTCAGCCAGCTGGCTATTCTGTTTCACATTACACGTTGAGTCGTCGAATAGCTCAATAGGTATATCAAACCTACTATGCGCTGTCCTTCCCCCTGGTAGTAGTAACGCCGCGATACCTGTAACTATATCGTCAGTATTTAAATTGCCATTATCATTATATCTTTTTCTTGTTTGCAGTTTTTACATTTATTGTTAAACACTTGGTTAATTTAGAGATCTAACCGGACGATGCCACATTGAGTACAATCTCGCCCTCCGACCGTAGTTTCGCTGAGATTGCCCCGTATAAGAATGTCTTTCCTGTTCCTCCGTGACCGTAAACGAAAAACAACTCCTGTAATTTGCTACTGACAGCATTGATAACTGCATCATAGACATCTACATTTGTAGAAATTTGTTAATACTTTGTCATGTATTTTACGATGCTTATTTTCTAGTTTATGACATACATTTTTGCTCACTGTTCAGTAATTTGACCTTGCCCTCCCACTCGTCTCTGAGCTGCTTGCGATCGTACTTCCTCTCATCCCTAATTAGTCTGTTCTCCATGCCGTGTACATCTGATTCCACTGGTTGCGGCATACTTTCTATGTCCGATAATCTCTTACCGTATCTCATCAGAATTTTGTCTATCTCAAGTAGGGTGTATGACCGTTTGGCGGCATCACTAAGTTCTAAATTAGGGTCTCCAAACAATCTTCTTTTCTTGCGCTCAATGTCCTCTGATAGCATCCCATAGCTCTCCTCCCACAGCTTCGTTATATCTGTTACTTCACAAAACAGAATCATCGTGACGAATAGCTCCGTGAGCTGCGACGGCATTGCCCATTTATTTGCCTCTGACATGGCTTCATGCCACTCCTTATCATTATTTAAAAGGCCATGTGCATAACAAGCTTCCTTGAATGTAGGGTACACAACGTCTCCCAATGTTCTAATTTCTTCATAACTTTGCGCACCCTTGACTATGTTAAGGAGAACTCTCAGGTAGTACTTTTCTCCGGCTGTTGGGTGAACGTAAACCATCCTGCCAATGCACTTCCCTTGCTTCCTTACGTGCCATCCCCCTTCCTTCCACACGTATTTTGTTGGAAACTCCGCATAGGATAACGTCCTTGCATCTGGCTGATTTGCATTTGTTGCCATCCACGCTGTCATCATTGTGTTTGTGCTGTTTTTCTCCTCAATTATTTCTTCTAGCACATCACTGTCCTTAATCACCACTGATTGTTCTCCTTCCAGGTGCACGGGGAGGCGCATCACTGAAGGATATCTCTCCTGGATATCAAACTCAAAGATTCTCCAGGCCGCCTCTGATGCAGATAGATATCGACAGTCCATGTAAGCCTTTATCTCGTCCTGTGTGTCCTCTTGTATGACTAAAGTCGCTTTATCTGGTCCCTTTGATATATATTTAAACAAATACTTTATGGCTTTTGCTGTGTTGCACCACTCGACATTGATGTGTGCATCAAACATTAAAAGCAACCCTGGGTTATATGGTACAATAGATCTATTGTCCATCTCATGGATACCCTTTTTAATGGTCCTACACGTACAAATTTAACTGTTAGATCACGTTAGTGAGACTCTTGTCATTAGGTTAAAAAGTGGGCAGCTTTAGGATATGCACTTACCTTCTGTCCTTCCTTCTTCTGTACACTGGATACCCATTGCGATCCAATGTTGTGCT
The DNA here is from genome assembly GCF_048544455.1 of Silene latifolia. Classification (NCBI taxonomy): domain Eukaryota; kingdom Viridiplantae; phylum Streptophyta; class Magnoliopsida; order Caryophyllales; family Caryophyllaceae; genus Silene; species Silene latifolia. The sequence goes on from NC_133529.1 coordinate 17,241,635, forward strand.
CTCGTTATGTTCTTTTGGATATTTCTTTGTGCAAACATCATTCATCATACACGGGCAATTAGGACCATCTTTGCCGCATGGTCCATGGACCATAGAGCGTGACACAATTTCATATAACCGTGGCTCCTTGTTTTTGTCAGGTATCTCTGCATGGATTATGGTGTCGATGAAGTCGGTTGACACCTCTTCACTCCCTCTCCTTAGCCATAATAATATATGAGCATGAGGTAAACCTCTCTTCTGAAACTCTATAGTATAAATATCTGCAGGGTCGGGGAACATATGTTAGCTATTTACATTTAAGAATAGTATTTGACATTGCGGTTCAGTTGATTGAACAGAATGAGTTCAGACAGAGCCCTGGATCTGATCTTTTTTGTTCATCAAAGTTTTGTTCTTTTTGTAGGAAGGTTTAGTCTGGTTAATTGTTTCATTCTATGCGTGGTTTTTAAAGATCACTGCTGCATTGATAGGGAACATATGCGAACTTTTGACATTTAGAAATAGTACTATTTATTTTATCAAAGTTTACCTGCAACGGTAGGTCCAAAATATTCTTCCTTTTTCAAAAGGTGCATAAGTTGCCGGAGCTTCATCTTGAAAACTCTGGCCACGATATCTGGACGGTCCTCAGCTTTTTGTCCACCCATGAGAGTCAGAGCTGCCTCGATCTCTGGCCATCTTGGATTTGCAGTGAATGTTAGAAATAAGTGAGGATTTCCGTACCACCGACAGATGGCCATTGCATCTTGGTAGTTTTGTTGCATGTATCTCGGGCTTCCAGTAAATGAGGGAGGCAGATATATTCTCTGGCCAATAGTTATCCCCATTGTATCTCCTTGTGTAATGGCGTCATAGACGTTATTTAAAACATCACATCTGAACTTGTCTTGATTATTCCTAATAAACCAGAGTCTTTCTGACTCGATCGCACAACAACAATCTACTAAAAATTGCTGGAACAATCTACCGCAAAATAGTAATAGACCGCCTCCCACCTCCCTCTGTTGTATGCGATACGCATAGTATTCTCTCATAGTGACGTATTCCCTCTTGCCCTTTTTTTGTGTTCCATCTGGTACGTAATATGTTATTCCAGTATGGTAACTATCTTCACCATAGGGAAATAATAGCGGATACTGGAGAGCCATATAGGAAGGATCTAGCTCGCTAATTGCTTGTAACCCTCTCTATCTATGATGTACAACTATGTCCTTCCCTCTGGACTCGGTACTATTGTCGTGTACAATGAGTGCGGCAATCTCTGACGCTGTTGGAGTATTATATATCCTGTCATTAGGCTTTCTTGTACCTAACAATTTGACTGATAATCGTATGTTTTCGTCCTCCTTTATTCTCTCTTTTGCCATACGAAATGTCTTGATAGTGGGTTAAATTCGTCTAAAATGTCCTTTAGTTTTGTTAGGATGGCATGATCTAAGGTAGGGCTGTCCTGTCTTCTGGCCACGGCCTTTTCTCTTAGCGATATCTCTGACGCGGTATCGTAGACATATAGTTGTGCATATGATGGATGGGCCCCATCTTCTGGAAGCAGCGTTCCCATACGATGGAGGACCTGGCCACTTACCCGGAAGACGTAGCTACCTGGCCTCTGGTTAACCGAGTTGTCAATCTTTGCACCCATAGAAGTGAATGCGTAACAGGAATTGTATACTCTAATTAACTGCCTGAAGTCTTTTGAGTCCTTATCTTCATGGGTTAATAGCCTTCTTAAGATATCGGGTGCATCCTTTAGTCCCTTCAAACGAACCTTACCATCTCTACAACACATGTTGAACCTTATGTTGCTTCGTGTGCTTGTGTTTTTTATTCTCTCATCGAACCACATAATGGCACCACATGAAGGGCAGTTGTACTCAGCATCGCCTAGGTAGCGATACTCCTTTTCTTTGTTCTCTACGACAAATATACCATTATTAATCTAATCAGTATAAAAATTGAAAAAAAAATTTAAATATTGTCTGGCTACTTAACAACAGCCTAATACTTTCTTGATTGGTACAGAAGATAAGTTTAGTAATTTACCTGGTTGCCCTTTTTCGTCGTTGTCTATCTGTTCTTCAGAATTGATACCTACTCTTTGCCTCTTCCTTCTGCCTTCTGAGATGATCCTCCTACGTTTGTTCCTCTTATCTACCCCTTCCATTATTGTTGTTTACTTGGGTTGCAAAAAATCTGTTGGAGGAGTAGAAGACGTTTTTGTCTCCAATTAGGTTTTACATATAAATTTTATTAAAGAGTGACAGACTTCTTATAGTAAGCATAAACAATATATAATATTGTCTCCTTTCCAATTGGTTTTTATATATAGTTTCTTTTTTAAATTTTATCTACTGATAGTTTGTCAGTGTTGGGATACTATAGTTGCAATATCTAACTCTACTTCTTTATGATAATTTCAGTTATGTTTTGCAGGTTTGTGCAACTCCTGGTGAGTTACCTAAGGGGGCAGTTTTTCAATTTGATATTACAGTGAAGCATGGTATATGTCTGTGATGAAATTTTGGCTGTGTATTATCCGGATTATCAGTGTCAACAATCAAATTATCTTTAATACTTGTCATACGCACCTGGGTATTTTAAATTCGGCTTGCTCATTTCTGTAATCGATCGTGAATTGGCACAGTACGATTTCAGAAAAAAAAAAACCCTGGGGGTTAACAACAGTAGTCTCTCTGAAAGGATAGTATTTACTAAAACCATTCAAGACACTAACTTTCTTCAAAATACCCTTAGATTTCACAAACCCGTTAGCTAACTTTGAAGAACTAAGCTCTGACATTTGTCTATCTTTTTTTAATTGGGCGAATTATTCAGGGAATCCATGCATCTCCAGGAGTTCATGTCTGAAAATGGGACATTCTTCTGAGTTTGGTCTTGTGTGAGACGGGTACGGTTCTGTGATTGAGAGTTTGTTTTTATTGTTTTTATTTCGGGAAATTTAATTGCAGCGACTGAAGAAGTTTGCTTTCTTTTTCTGGGATTTTGCGCTTCTGGAGATTGGTTATGCGATTTCAGGTTGGAACAAACAGGTATTTATTCTTTATTACTCAATATGAAAAGCATGTAATATCAAATGATAATACATCAATTATTGTCTAAGTAAATAAAAGTAGTAACTAATAACATACAGCAAACTTTAGGAAGTATCTAGGAATTGAAAGTAACAACTAAGGGTTTGTAGCTGTGCCATAGACATCACAGCCATTATTAAATAACAACTAATATTATGTTTTTTATTCTTTAAGCTATTAAGTAGTAGTCTAGAGCTATTCAATCTTCCTTGAGATCTATTAAGTCAACCTCCTCGTGTCTTGTCTTCTTGTTTTTTGAAGTGCCGCTCGACCCCTCGTCATCTGATTCGTCCAGAATATGAACTTGTCTTGAGCGTTTTGGCTGTGTATGTTCTCCGTTGAAAGTCTGTATTTAGTGGTAGAATTGTTAATATACACGCTTGGTTAAACTGAAGCAATGATACATTTAGTAATATTTAGTCATTTACCTCATTGAAGCACTTCTCTGATATGTCAATGACGTTGAAGCTCTTTCTTCTTTTAAGACCATGATTATAATCAGCAACCTTTATTTTGAAACAGAATTCTTTTCCAACGAAGGTGTTGAAAAGCAGATCCGGAATGTGGTTGTAGTCTTCATCATCCTCGTCCTCAATTGGTTGGGAATCAAATAAGGTAAGAGCGTCTTGACCAATAAGTTTTTTAGCTTCTTTGTCAAATATGACGAAAGATGTAGTAGAGGTATCATCTTGCACTTTTAACTCGATACGATACCTTACCCGAAGAACAGTCATATAGTTAGTTATTAATTTTGACAGTGTCACTATTACATCTATTAACAATCAGATTATTGTCTGAAAAAGTGATACCTGATTGTCTGAGTTTCACTTGGCTTCTTGCAAGTATCACACCATAGGCCAGATGCCTTATGACGTGGCTTACTGGTGCACCCAAAACATGATTGGTAATTCCAAGGTTTTTCTCTTGGGATACATTTTACTTTAGCGGTACAATAAAGTATAAGATCCTGAATGTCCAGAAAAAAGAATAAAGAAGGGCTTAGTGAACTAAAGGAGAGAAAAAAGAAGGACAGTTAATAACTAAATACATTTTTGTACTCAGTTTCTGCATACTCTAAGAGGGTTGATATATCTTTCTGGGTGATTTCGTCTATAGCTGCTTTGTGTTTGAAATCCCCATTCTTCTCACTATAAATTGTAGTCAGTGTATTCACTTCAGGGAAGTCTAGATTGAGGTATAGACTACTTGATGAAGACACTACAAGAAAAATGGGTTTGGGCGACAAAATATTTTGACGCACAAAGCCTTGATTTCGTCGCCATTCATTTGTGCTACGAAATTCAGGTCGTCGTGGCTTCGTCGCCCAAGGGTCGACGCCCTTTCCATTATGTGCAACGACTATGTTTTTCATTGCCCATTGCAAACTTTGTGCAACGAGTGTAAGTTGTCGCCTATTAAGAGGTTTGTGCAACGAACTCTATGTTGTCGCCCATAAAACAACTATTGGCGTCAACTCATTTTGTCGCCCTTAATTAATTTTGTGCAACAAATAGATTAATCGTTGTTGAAAAGAAGAATGATAAGCGTCAATCTATTTGTTGCCCATGTGTTTGTTATGACGACAGTAACTTTTTTCGTGGCACTGTGTTCAATTTAATTACATTAAAAATGCATTTACAATTCACGGCTCATCGTTGCCCATTTTCCTTTTCGAACTATAAGGAATTCATTTTGTTAAAAAAAAGATAGTTTTCTTAAACAACCAATATAGCATTACTCAGAATAAATACAATATGCTTATACAAATGTGATACACCTAAATAAATTTAATTATGTACTAAAAATGAAGATATAAGGAGATCCGTAAATTTACATTGATGCAATAGACTTCAGCAAAATTGGATCTTGAAGCTTGGGTAGTAAACAAAAAAAAACCTAAATATGCCGATACAACCTCCAACATCACATTTGCCCAAAAACCATCCGAAAGATCTACAAAGCGTTTGTGTGATACCATTAGCATTAGCGCTTTCTTGATCCTGTAGAGTAAGACATAAATTATGACATGTAGTATTTATAGCCATTAAAGTCTAAAGAGTTACTCCCTCCGTCCCGGTCATTTGTTGTCCTTTTCCTTTTTTGGGTGTCTCAGTCATTTGTTGTCCTTTCTATTTTAGGATGCTTTTAAATGATTCTATGACTATACTACCCCTTGAAAATACTTTGGAGAGTCTGAATGTTTTCCATTGGAACTAATGTACGGTATGCAACATAGAGGCCTACAGAGGGAGGATTTGTTAGAAGCAATTCTGGTGGTTAGTTTCATTCAAGATAGGAATATACTTTGAAGGGCCCCACTTTTTTTAGAGAGCTGGTTTCCCGCTGGAACATTCACGAGTGGAAGGTTAAATTGGTATTTTTAGTGGTTTTCTTGGTCTTTGTGCCAAAATGAAAGGACAACAAATGACCGGGACGGAGGGAGTACTATTTTCCATTACTGGATGCCATGACAAAGCACAAATAGTTTCGTAAATGGCTATATCATAACCATGACTTCTTAGTAGTATCCTAGTAACTAATGTTGATGGTGTTTCTTAGAACTAGACATAATTCACAACATAATTCTATTTAATACGATAAACACACTTGACTTAAACCCTATATATTTCGTCAGGATGCTTTGTAGAGATTCTTATAATCTTATATGCATTCAATAACTAGCTTTCTTCATGGTGGTTTGAGGGAGGGGAGTGATCAAACTAGTTTTCTTCATGTCAAATTTCAGATTACTCGAGCATAAAATAAACATATAGAGCATTACCTTTTGTTTATCACTATCCCAATCTCTATAGAGAACCAAGCAACCAATTTCGTTTGTCTTTGTTCACAGTCAGCGGCCTGCAATATTTAAAGGGTCATATAAAGAGCCATATTAAAACAAGTATGAAAAATGAGCTCAAAGAGTCGATCAGAGGTTTACCATTAGCTCATATGCATATTACATTACGTATAACTAGTTCATACGAAATAATATATGAATGCGTAGTTATGTTCCTATATTTGCATAGCATACCCCGTGTCCTTTTCCCATTTCAGATTAGCAAAAACCAAATTGACAAGATTATGTCTCTTGCATATTATCAGTAGCCATTTTGGACAAAACTTTTCACGTTGTGCAACTCTACCTGTACAATAACTACTCAACTATTGGAGTAAGTGATAGTTTACATATGTCCAGCAGTCTAGCAAACAGTTAATGCACTTGAAGAATGGCATAGTGGTTTTCTTTAACTTTTACTCCCTCCATCACAACATTTTGTTTACCTTTGATTAAAATAACCCTCACAAAGAATATAAAATGTAAACAAATGATTGAGACGGAAGGAGTGTATGCGAAGCCAACTTAATTCTCATCAGGACTCAAGAGTATGATATACAAACTTTCTCAAATCAATAGATCTACCACAATGATGACTATATATTTATAACAAAGCAAGCTTAACATACCTCTAATTGTGTTAAAGTCTCTAGAAAACTGGACCTTTCCTCACAAAGCGAGCATGGTGACTGCCTGGCTGGTGCGTAGATTGGAGAAGAAGGTACAGAAGGAGATAAACTCAGCCACGGATCCTTCTAATACTTCAGAAGCCATAATTCAGAATGGCTAAATTAGACAAACACTTCGAATCCACAAATCAGGACAAAAAGAAATAAGCTTTAATCAGCTAACCCGATATCCAAAGCTCAAAAATAAATCAAATTAACAAAAATTGAATTGAAACTAATTAAAAAGGAGAAGGCTTACCAAATAAAAGGGCAGGAGAAAGTTGGGCATAACAATGAAAATGGTAACCAATGAGTTAGAATGAAGAGATGCAATAATGAAACTAAACCCCAAAATCACATAAATACAAGTGACACTAAGTAGAGATCTGAAGTTTTTAGTCAAAATCCAAAGTTATCACCTTTTGAACAAAATTTTACCAACAAAACTTTTCGCATAACAAATTTAGCAGATGAATCATATCAAAGATAGAACATATTAATGAAAAACCCAGAATTCTAAATGAATCAGATTCAAGATACAACTACTTTTGCATGACCAAATTAATTAGATGATAAATTTAACCCACAATTTTAATCGAAGAACTAACCTGGTAAAGCCCATATCGATGACCGAAAATAAGATACCGGAGAGAAATTAGGGTTCCGAATTCCCTTGACGACAAATTTCGTAGACGAGTAATTTTAGATCCCAAATGAAAAGAAAGTCAGGAAGTAAGATAAGGGAGTAGGATTAAGTTATGCGTCTTATGGGGGGTTGGAAATTTTTAAGTTTGCTTTGATTTTCATTTGATTTTTTGGCGGAAATGTTTTGCGCCTTTATTTCGAGATTGGGCGACAACTGTATAAAATTCGTAGTCTATAGAAAGCAAAATGGCAACGATTTTCAATATTGTTGCCCAAAATTTAGATTATAGGCAACAAAATCCTATTTCGTTGCACAAAATCGAACCTTTGACGACAAAAATAAGGTTGTTGCCCAAATTAATGTTGTTGTGCAACGAATAAAATATTTGTTGCCCATAACAAACTCTTTTGTCGCCCAAAACAATTTTTCTTGTAGTGAGAAGTTGATATACTGTTGTATCCTGAAATTTTTTTAAGAACATAAAATTTAGGGACATGCTTTAAATTTTAGAGATAGCATAGTAGTGATGAATAAATTTCATGCTTACCATTATAGTTCTTTACTGTGAGAGATGTAACGACAGCTACGGTGGGTACGTTAGAGCCGGTAAGTTTTTCTTTTTGTAGATGGTAGTTGGCTAGACATTGATCCCATAGAGTAATTCTTACGCGATCACCCCTGTTTGAAAAATAAAGGAGGTTATAAAGTATTGGAGGCAGTGAGTAAAGTATAGCATATAGATTATAATACAAGAGTTGGGTACATACCCTACATTTTCAATCTCTATTGCAAAACAATTGTTTCCGGGTTTCTCGTCGATAACAACTCCGTATAGATCTGTAAATTCGGAGTACTGTTAGAAAGGAAGTTATTAATTACGGAATATTAATTAAGGTTAGTTCACATACCAGTAAGTATATAGTGGTTATCACGCCGATGGTCTAGATTGTCGAATGGAACAAAGTCGAATCTATGAATAGGAATAGTACTATCTTCTAATGCCATGGCCTTGGCAAAAGTAGAGTAAAAGAACTTCAGCATAATCTTGTTGTCGCTTACAACACGATAAGCGGTCCTATTTTGGATAATATCAAAGTTTTTGAGGATATGGATTTTTCCATCACAAATTTTTGGTTCGAAGCGTTTCCAGAAATAACCTGGGATGGTTGCCTCCACGTACCCTCCCTGTAAATGGTTTACAAAAATATAGTTTGACGTCAGTTCGTTGCCCTGAGTTGAAAACGTAAAATATATGGCCAGAGAAAATAGAAAAGTTCGTTACCTCTTCATCTATGAGGACCGTAGAAACATAAAGAAGCTCAGATTTGTTGGTTGGACGATAAACTTTGCATAATCTTGTCACACGAACCCTGATTTTCCAATTGTTACTGCCGGAGTCTTCGTTGTCAGGAGGTGTTGGTCTTAGTTCATTGATGAGCGAATAAGATCTGTGCATAGAAAAATTCAAGTTAATATGAGTTAATAAGTTAGATATGTTTGGGTGCAGGTACTAAAAGTATAGATGGAGAACATGAGAACATACCTCGGTGCCATGGCTGCCTAAAGAGTTTGCAGGAAAGTTTTTTTTGCAGGTAAGTTTAACGTTGGATTTAGTTTATTTATATAGTGTTTGTAAGATTTATCTATTTCTCTAGGATTAGGAGTTTATGAGCTAAGAGATAAAGAGTTCACAAATAGTGTTTAACATGAACGTCAATTGGAATAAACGTGCAGGAGGATGGCATTGAAGACAGCAGGCATTTAACAATTTTTTAATGTAGTATTTGATTTGTGGTAGAATGGGGAACGTATTTTTTTCAGTGTATATTCCATAAGAGAAGATATTTTTCCATATATTTGTGTACATAGGGATAATAATAATTTTTAGAAAGATTTTTTAGAAGGTATTTTATTATATTTGTGTATATTCCATAAGAGAAGGTATTTTTAATGTAGTATTTGATAGGATAATAGTCTTGTGTAGATAGAATTTTTAAATAGTATTTGTTTTGTGGTAGAATGTGGAAAATTTTCAACGTGATATTTTTTACAAAAGTATTTTTTCAATTTTAATCTATCTATATATTAATCCTCTAACTTGGCCGCTGACATGGCATAATAATAACACACCTAGGATGACATGGCATAATAATAACACACTTGAGAAATGAGGATATAAAACACGTCAAATTCACATTGATATTTGCTATATTAGCATTGACTACAAAAATTACAAAAAGATTCCATTTTTATTCATCCTTTGTTTTTAACGTCAGTTTGCTATATTAATATTATTTACAAAAAGATTCTTCCTTTTGTGTTTTTTATTCCAATTCCAATCTCTTGATTTACGTAAAACTTTCCTTTCTAAATACATAATTTAAATACATAATTGATAATTGATAATTGATAATTGATTGGCTATGAGTCGATGACTATGAATATCATGTGCAAAGATTGGCTATCCTCCCTTGCATGTCATTTCCCCCTTGCATATTACCATGAATTGTGTGCTGCAAAGTAAACAAGGAAATAAAGTAATAATAATAGATGAAAATGGACGGAATATCACATAGTATATTTGGAAATCACAATCATTATTATTATTATTATCATTATATATATTAATCTTCTAAGATCTACTGCCACATGACATGCTAATATTTATTTCAGTCATGCTTACGTGACATTCTGTAATTATTTTGAGTTATTTTGACTAATTTGAACATTGTACATATCACGGAAAAAAAAAAGGAAAGTTTAACATAACACTTAAATCAATTAAAGAAGCAGTATAAAACATATCAATTAACCAAAATTAAATTATGATTATCAATCAATCCCTAATAAATTCACGAATATTTCAAGTTTAGATAATCAATTGAAAAAATAGATTATAAACTAATTTACTATAGGTCTATAGGTACATGATATTCTTTCAAGCATAATTACGGAATATATTTATATAAGCAAAATTACGGAATATATGATTTAGAAACTAATTTATAACAAAAATTACGGAATATATTTTAAATTCCTATATTGATGGTACTCTTCCCAAAAACAAACGTACTCTTAACCATGTTAAATCTACAAACTACGTTACAGTAATGGTAAAAAAAAAAAATACTTCATCACCGATTGTGGTTGTCAGTAATTATTAAGTTAAGACGGTCTTATACTGTGAGACGGTTCTATAATGTTGAAAGACAACTTATTTGTTAGCATTAAATGAATAGTTTTTTTTTTTTTTTTTTATAAAAATGGACAGTCCCATGGTGTGAGACACTCTTAATTTATAACTTTTAACTCATTAAATAAAAAGACAATTTTTTTTATTAATTTAATAATAAAACTGAACGATTTTTTTACTAACAAAAATGGACAGTTTCATAGTTGAGGCTGCCTTAACCTATAATTTATGAATACATTTTACAATCATTATTATTATTTTTCTTCCGATGACTTTTTAATGTGTATACGAGCGTATAAGGATGGGTTTCATTTGAGATTTTTTTCCCGATAATTTTTTAAACCATTTAAGTGGGGTTATATATCCTTTATGTTGTCTATATATCTGAAATGGGTTGGACGGATATGATCATACAGGTCGGGTACAGTGGGTTCAAATACGGATCGAGTCATACGGGTTATGGGTCGGGTTACTATGGGTAAAGTGCGAGTCAACAATTATTATCTAACGCCTTTTATAGATCGAAAAATATTTTTAAAAACTAAAGTATATTTAATATTAATATTTTAATCATATTCAATGTTTAGTCTTTTTAATTATTTTTTCAAATATATTATATAATAAATATTAATATTTTGATAAAAATTATTTTAATTTATCTCTGAGTCAACGGGTCAACGTGTTCGTGTCAGGTTTCAATTAAATTAACAGGTCATTTCGAGTTCCAGATCGAACGGGTTACTGCTCGAGATTTTCGTGTTTTAACCCTGGAAAAAATGGATGAGATCGGGTCGGGTCGAAATTTAACAGGTCTATAACTTAGTTATGTCTTAAACTCATAACTTATCATTTAGTTAAAATAATATGGATACGAATTGTACAAATAACCAACTCTAATTTTATGTGTTTTACATTTAATATAATATCAACTTTCGTATGACTTTAAGTTTACTAACAATATATGGAGTATTAATTTAAAGGTAATCATCTAACCACGTAGTATAAAACAGCCCGTGAATTTCACGGGTTTAAAACTAGTATAATTATTATTTTGGTTCGAGTGTATAAGAAAGGATGGAGTCTCTAGAATTGCCTGAAAAAAGCCTCTTTTATATATATACTAGATTTAATGCCCGTGCGATGCACGGGCCACGTGTAATATTCTGTCTTATAAATCACCAATAACTATTACAAATTTCAAGTCATGCCAATAAAGAGGCTCGAACTCCATCACCAAATTAACTAAATACTCACCCTAATACTCGTACATTTCTAATTCGCCAACGAAATTAATACGTAGTTAATATGAGGTAATAGTACACATAATTTTTCATTCAATCATAGGCCATACCCAATTCATCCTTCCTTTATTGGACCCATTAAAATTTTGGAGAGACGATCTTTTAATAAGTTATTGAGAGACCAGTTTTTGTACTCTTTTATTTGTATTTCGTGACCCTTTTGTTATTGATCGTGACATAGTAATTTCGTACCTATTTAAATAATAAATGTACCCATTTTATCTTTAATCAGGACTTGTACCTATTTAATTACCGGATTTGTAACTATTTAATTACATTTAGTACCACTTTTTCTTAAAATTTTAAAATAGTCTCTCAGTAAACTTATTGAAAGAAATTTTTCGGAGACTACTCGGTGGACCTAACATGAATGAGTAGTATGTTCAATAGAATTCCATTGTAAATAAATTTCTAGAGGTGGTAGGCATGAAGTAGATGTGGTAACCCCCAACTTATAAATATTGTTTAGTTTATAAATCGCATACATTTCTATTCAACACCACCATATCTCCAACCATGAATATTCTCTACCATTGACGTAAAAATATTTGTTTTGATAGTCATTAGTCATTAGCACCACCATAACCATGAATTCCTTCCATTAGTAATTAACACCAATATTACAACAAAATTGAACAACCTATATATCATAGTTTTGATATATTTTATCGGAGTATATTTAAAGACTTATACTTTTTGGTGTCTACACAGCAAACCGACAAATTCGACAACGAAATGATAGTATATGATCAAGGGTTTTAACAAATGCTTCGATTCCGTGTATTCTAGCTTGCATTTGCTGCTCAACTCGGTAAATTAAGAATCTATTCTCTGAAGTTCCGGGTGAGGGCAGAGTTTTTTTATCAATTCAGATTGAATTGTACTTGGTAATTAATAAAAAAAAAAAACTCGGCTCCCAGCTTGAACTTCAGATATTATCGTCGAAAAGATGCATTGAAATTGGCTGTGAACCCATTCCAATATTGGGCTCACAGCCTATTTTGCGTCAAACTTGCCTCACAATCGATGACCTTACTCCTTGGTTAAGGCGCCTCTTTCAAAGATACTGTCCTAAAGTGATTGGTTTTGGGTTTGATTGCATCTATAATGATTTCAAGACCCTTTGAGGAAATTACGCAATCCAAGCTCGAAAAGCACGCGCCACAGGAGTTCACATGCCCGAGAATGTCACAGGCAAGTCACGCCACGACAGAGTCAAAAATCCGGTACTATCACTACCACAATACTATCCAAGTCAAAGAAGAACCTTGTCGAGTCTTCCTCCCACCTTCAGCCAAGAAGGGTGTTACTATGTTCGAGAAACTCCCTTTATGTTCACGACGATAACATGAAGAAACGCGCTGATATGATAAAGCAATTCGAGCGTCAAACTCCACTGTTTATTACAATTTATTACCTCAGAACAAGTTCTATCTCAGAAACACTCAAGTTTACATTAGAAAAAAGGATTATATAAATGGTATATCACCTCCAGTTAATCTATTATGATAAGCAAAAGTTATTGCTGGTATATCACCTTGAATTGTAATTTTTAGTTGAGCATCAATGTAAACAAGCTTGAATCTGCTAGGACGCTTAGATCTGTCTGAATTGTGCCTTAATGTTTTCAAGGACGTTGAAGTTGTGAGAGTCCGGAAGTATAGGGATTAGACCCTAATATTCCACTGTCATCTTCATTTGATTTACTTTTTGAAGGCGCTTCCTGATTCGCATAGGAAACTATTCCGTATTTCATTAATAATCAATAATTCTTATAAAGCAATTCCTCAACTCTCTTTCCCTTGTGTGTGAAGTTTTGTTCATGAACATTGATTCTTGAGGGCTTCATCAGTAGCTGGAAAAATAGCTTAGCAGGTGCAATTAACAGTCCGAGGTGTTTGATTCATACAACTGGCACTAAAGAGGTCATTAACTCCAGAACTCCAGATTCAATTGCTTTTGTGAAGGAAGTCCTAGTTGCTGATGGGGGGAACAACGTAGGCTTTCCTCAACCCCAGTATGACACTGAAAAATCAGATATAGTGCACATTAAGATGCTCAGGAACAACACTTTTGTCACTATTACCGATTCCAAGGGTAATAAAAAGCTCGGGGTCTCTTCGGGATGCCTGAACGAAATTAAAGGTGGGGCCAAGTCTCGATATGCTGCTGAAGCCACAGCAGAGCACGCTGGAAGACTATCAAGGAATCTGGGATTGAGATCGGTGGTGATGTGCATCCAATACGATGTATGTATCCTGCATTTGAGGTAAGTCGGGATTCAGAACAGCTGCCTTAATTGCAAACTGCCAATTGCCAACAAAAATAAGTTGAATAAGAAACAACTCTGAATGTAAGGTCAGATAAAACATACCAGCGAGTCAGCAAAAATAACATTTGATAAACCAAATACGATATTGCTAACTTAAGAGCTTATCCACGTGATCAATGGTACACGATGAAAAAATCTTCAATTAATATCTACACATGATCATTGATCCAGCTTCGAGCATTGAATTTCATTCCCGCCTCAATTGAACGAACCAGCAGCAGCCTCGCCTATATCTCCGAGCTCCAACAGCTACAGAGAATCACCGCACGAGCCACTATCAATATTAATCAATGATCATTATCAGAATATTAAAGATCGTTATCAGAATCATTAATTTTTACTATTACCTAGATACACATATTACTTAATCCAGATACATATATTATACATTCAGATACACTTGTCGATTTCTGTATCTTAGAGTGGAATTATGTGTACCTGGAGCATAATTTTGTGTGTCCACCCGCCGACAATATCAACGGCCACGTCATACGGCACCAGAGACATCAGTGAACAACTCTCATGGCGCAAAAGCTATCACCAGACACCTCAGATGACGCCGACGACATCCACGAGCTTCCCCATCCACAACCAGAAAATAAAACAAGAATCGTACCATTTACATTGAGCAAATAGAGCATTCTTTTCAATTTTTCGAGCTAATAAAATCAGAAATTAGATAATTAATAAATAAAACAGGAATGAACCAGTAACAGCAGCATCGTCTCCGTCTCCGAGCTCGCACCCCTGCACTTCTCTAGTCGGCACCTCCCCTACAGTCCTTCGACCACCGTCGAGCAGCCCATCGTCAGAGGCAGTGTCTCGGACCAATATTCGACCAAATTGATTTTATCAACATCAATGATGTCAAGTTCTTAATCGAACAATGACAACCAATGCTTCATCCTTCATAAAACCATTATCACACCCTTTTCACCATTAAATCGATCGGAAAAGCTCATTAAAACCACCAACAACTTCACCTTTGACTATCTCGATATGGGCAATGATAAGGACTATGCCGAAGGAAAAGGAGAGATGAATAAGAATGGCACCGGCGATGATGGCCTTGGAGCTACGTCGGCGAGATCTGTACGCTGGTGCTCTGGGGGTAACGGTGGTGGTGGTGGTGTGGTTGCGGGAGTTTTGTGTAGGCAGTAGAAGGATATGGATGAATGTTTAAGGCGTGGGGTGTGTCACATGTGTGGCTAAGATTTAAAATAACAGCGTAATGTAATCTGACGGCCCTATAGAGTAGTTCGTACGGTTCGCACCGTACTTTAAGGCGTTGACCATTTGTGATGTTTGACCCAGACTCACCAATCACCCCAAGTCTCACCTAGCTCCGTCGTCGACCTTGCCAATCAACTCACTGTTCAACGACAGTCCCACCACCAGGTTCTTTTTCCATCTGCACTATGACCTCTGAAATGATGCCTGAACTCCGAGGGCGACCATATCATCGACAACCTTTGATACCACCACCTGCTTCTTTCGACAACACCACCACAAGCACGGCCTCCCTTCTCGGCCCCCCAATTTGTAAAAGATTATGTTTTAAATCCCAGATCTACAAAAAAAGGAGTAGTTTTCTGAAAAACTAACCACACAAATGAATATGTCGAAATTTTTCGATTCAAACACAATCAATAATGGATGAAAACGACTTTAGTCGTGGTAGTGGTGGTGTTGCAGATAATGACCAGAGACGGAGGGTGAACGGAGAAGGGCGAGGACTCTCCAACATTGCCGACGTATGGTGAAGGATGAGGCGGATTACGAGGAGTGAGAATATGGACGAAGTAGCAGAGCAATTGTTTGAGTCGGAGTGAGGGGGCCCTTGTTAGCTCCGGCTAAAAGGGGCAGTCGTCGAACCTCTGGCGAGGCAAGCCGGCGAGTTACGTGGGGCCTAATGTTAGAGAAATTAGATGTCAGAGAAATGATAACAGTAGCTTAGCAGATTGGGTTTGTTATTTGTGAGGAAGAGATTGTAACGTGGGCCGCTGATATCTAATCTTCTAATCTGACACTTGTTATTTAGTTCGTAAGTTCGCACCGAACTTTAGGTTCGCACAGGATCCTATTTCTATATATATATATATATATATGAATAATGAATGCAAGCATTTACTTTCCTACAGTTGGGAAGCGATTTTTATGATACTTCGCGATCTCCAAATGAATATCCACTGACTTTGTTTTGCATTTGTTGTACTCCCTTCATCCCGATCATTTGTTGTCCTTTTATTTTGACACAAAGACCAAGAAAATTCCTAAAAATACCAATTTAACCTTTCAACAACAAATGACCGGGACGGAGGGAATATAATATTGTGTTATTGAATTTGTATAAATACCTTGATTTGTTAATTTTTTTACCTCAAATAAAAGGTCCCTAGAGGTAGAGGAAGACCGAGACAGACATGGTTGAGAGTGATAGAGCACGATATGAGAGTGCTGGGGCTTGAGGAGAGTATGGTGACGGAGAGGGCACAATGGAGGGAAAGGATACATGTGGATTTTTAGTATTTGATGTTTTTTTAACATATTTAGTGTTTTTATTTAATTTAAAGAAATTAAATTATTTATTCTTCTCTCCTTTATTACACTTTTTTACCAACCACTTTCTTATAGATTTTACCTGGTCCATTCCGGATCCTTAATTCTATTTCGGTTTTTAACAATCGTTTTAATCTTTGCTCTCGATTTAAATTTTAAATTTTTATAAAAGAAAGCCGGAATTCGATTTTTAAAACCCCTAAGTTTACCTTAACTTTCCATTACATTTTCGTTCTTCCTTTTTGTTGTTCAGCTTCCCTTTTTTTATTCGCATTTTGAGGCGTGCGTTCACCCATGGACGGTTCGAAAGGATGATTCATGTAAGCCGACCCCAAATCATTTTGGGATTAATTAAGGCTCTGATGTTGTTGTTGTAAAATGACAAATCTAGGATACGACACAATAGAATGACTTGCTTTATTATGCATCGTACGAACGTACTTATAGAATTACATACGACAGCTAGGGCAAATAACCTAAGCCCAATAGACACGTAATACAAACGGGCCTTGTTACCCCCCCTCAAGTTGGAGCATACGGATTCAGAATGCCCAACTTGGAAATCAACAATCCAAACTGAGACGCGCCCAAGGCTTTCGTAAGAACGTCAGCTAACTGGAACGAAGTAGGCACATACGAGGGAGCAATCAGGCCATCGTTAATGGCGTCACGTACGAAATGACAAGCAATTTCAATATGCTTTGTATGTTCATGAAAAACCGGATTTTTAGCAATGTGCAACGCGGATTGGCTGTCACACGAGATAGCTATGGCAGCGGAACGTGAGATACCCAAGTCGTGCAACAAGCCTGTTAACCACTTGAGTTCACATACGAAAGCAGCTAACGCACGATACTCAGCTTCAGCGGAAGAAAGAGAGACGGTTGGTTGTTTCTTAGTTTTCCAAGATACAACAGACGATCCTAAGAACACAAACCAACCTGTAAGAGAACGACGGGTGGTGGGACAAGTGCTCGGTGAGTCACACCACCCTTCCAAACGCAGAGCAGCGTCAGCTCGTAACATAATTCCTTGCCCAGGAGTACCTTTCAAATAACACACAACCCTGAGTGCGGCATCCCAATGATCTTGACGCGGAGCGTGCATATATTGGGAAAGAATATGTATCACATACGTAATATCTGGCCGAGTCACAGCCAAATATACAAATCGGCCAACAAGACATCGATAAGCTGCTGGATCATCCAGTAACGGACTAGCAGAATTTCCTAATTGATGATTCTGCACAATTGGTGTGGCCACGGGTTTACTTCCAAGGTAGCCTATTTCAGATACGACATCAAGCGCATACTTGCATTGGCACAAAAAAATTCCTTCAGGATTACGAGCCACTTCAATTCCCAAGAAATATTTCAATACGCCTAAGTCCTTCATATGAAAACAGGAATTAAGATAGTCCTTGAAAGCAGATACGGCAGCTAGATTATTACCCGCTACAATCAAATCATCAACGTAAATTAGGACATTCAAGCGGACATCGGTCTTAACCATTGTGAACAGCGAGTAATCATAATAACTTTGCTTAAAACCATACTCTTTCAAGGCTACACCCAATTTTGCAAACCAGCATCTGGGAGCCTGCTTTAGACCATATAGTGACTTACATAATCTGCACACCATACCTGGTACTGGAGATTGGAAACCCAGTGGCATGCGCATGTATACTTCTTCAGTCAGGTCGCCATGAAGAAAGGCATTATGCACATCCATCTGGTGTAAAATCCAATTACGTGAGGCAGCGACAGCTAGAAAAGTACGAACTGTACTCATCTTTGCTACTGGTTCAAACGTCTCGTCGTAATCAATACCTTCTGTTTGATGATTTCCAAACATAACCAATCGAGCCTTTAGCCGTTCTATCGTAGAATCGGACTTGTACTTGATTTTATATAACCACTTTCTACCAAGTGCTTTCTTACCAGCAGGCAAAGGCTCTAAAGTCCACGTACCATTTTCTACAAGGGCATTCATTTCCGTCTCCATTGCTTTACGCCATCCTTCGTCCTTCACTGCTTCTTTGAAGGACCGTGGCTCTCTGTGCATTGTAATGGCTGCCAAAAACATACGATGCTCCATAGAAAATTTATCACTAACAATGTAATTAACAAGGGGATACGGCGTACCTGAGAGTGGTGATGTTACGGTGACCTGAGAGACATTGGAGGGACTGGCGTTTTGAGCTATGCTTCCAACAACATAATCACGTAGGTTTTGATTGGGTATTTTCGTACGGTGGCCACGCCCCAAAACTGGTGCAGCACCCGTGTCATTATTACCAGCTACACCGCTTGAACCCGCACTACTCTCTTCACGATTAGTAACCTCTGCCTCTATGACCGTGCCAGACTCACCCGCTGGTTGCTCAAGGGAGACGTCAACTTCACTGTGAGCTACACCCCCTTCCACCCGTGACTCTTCAATACAAACGGGCTCATCTGGAGAATCCCAATCTATGACATAGTCATTGGACGTAACAGGAGATGACGGAGAGGTGAGAGGAGCACTGTGAAACGGGAACTGATCTTCATAGAACGTGACATCTCGAGAGACGAAGAATTCATGAGCATCAAGGTCATATAAATACCAACCCTTTTTCCCAGCGGGGTACCCCATAAATGCACATTTACGACTACGACTCGCAAATTTATCAGATTTAGCTTTCTGATTATGCGCAAAACAAAGTGACCCAAAAACTTTGAGACGATCAAACTGAGGCGGAGACTTGAACAATACCTCATATGGAGTAATACCACCCAATACAACAGATGGAGTACGATTAATCAAATATGCTGCAGCCAAAGCACATTCCCCCCAAAATCGAATCGGAAGATTAGCTTGAAACCGCAAGGCACGCGCCACGTTAAGCAAGTGCTGATGCTTGCGCTCAACCCGTCCATTCTGTTGAGGAGTCCCAACGCATGACATATGAAAAAGTATACCCTGTTGGCTGAAATATGGTTTAAGACAATTAAACTTTGTACCGTTGTCGCTGCGGACGATTTTAATATTGACAGAAAACTGACGCATGACCATGGCAGAGAATTCCATAAATTTATTATAAACCTCTGTTTTGTTACGCAATAAATATATCCATACACCGCGCGAAAAATCGTCAACAAGAGTAAAGAAGTAGCGTGAATCATTGAACGACGGGTCATATGGCCCCCAAAGGTCACAATGAACAAGTTCGAAAATGCGACTACTTTTATTATTACTTAATGGGAAACTATTCCGAGCATGCTTAGAACGATGTCAAACCTCACACGGTTTTGTCAAATTGTTTTTACTATTACGCAAGAAAGGGAGCAATTTTACTACTTTCTCAGACGGGTGACCCAACCTACTATGCCATAAATTTATTGTGGAACTAACAGCTACTGTTCCCGTGAATATTTGTTGCTCTTGTCGAAGGAAGTACAGTCCATCCAATCGGTCAGCCGTTCCAATCACCACCCTCGTACGACGGTCCTGTATATTACAAACATTAGCATTAGTGAAAATTTCACAATTAAGAGCGTCACTTAACTGTGATACCGATATTAAATTGCATTGTAAATTCGGTACATAAAGCACGGGATCAAGAGAGATATTGCGTGTGAGTTCTACACGTCCTGCTTGAGATGCACGGATGTGCGTGCCATCAGGAAGGCCTACTAGACGGCTGGGCACCTTTTGTATGTCGCGTAAAATACTGGAATCACCTGTAACATGGTGAGAGCAACCCGTGTCAACAAGCCACTTACCAGAGAATGTATGATTTGGAGTGCCATATACCGTGACCTCCTCGCCCTTTCCATCTACAGCAGCAGCGTGAACAGCACCACTACCGTTCTCTGTCTTGCTCTCATCACCTCGACCACCTCCCTGCCTGCCTCCCCCACGTCCGTGTCCACCACGGCCAGACCCATTTCCTTGACTTGAGTTGCCCTTGTTAGGTTTCTTAATACCTTGTAACTCGTACCACCAATCAGGCCGCTCATCGAGAAGATCAAAGCACATACTACGGTCATGACCTTTGCGATTACAATTTGAACATACCAACTGCTAACGCTCAGTCCGAGTCAACTGAGAAGAAAGACGTGGAATAGGAGTAGACGGACCAGAACTAGACCGCACTACAAACGACGACACTTCAGTGGTTGGGGTAGGCGCACTGTTCAGACCACGCACCCGTTCCTCCAGAGAGATTAAGTTGAACGCTCTATGGAGAGTGGGCAGGGGGGTCTGAGACAACAAAAACGATCGTAGCGTGGCATACACAGGCAACAAACCAAGAAGAAATTGATGCAAATGGTCCGAGTCACGACGATCACCGTATTGTTTAGCAATATCACATTCACACTTACGACACTTACAACCAATAAGGGGCTAAAATTTATCAAGTTCATCCCACAACTGACATAATCTCCCATAGTATACAGCTACACTCATAGATTCAGTTTGACGACACTCATGAATATCCGACTTAATTTGCTGAATTTTAGGGCCATCGATGATGCTAAACCGTTCATGGAGAGCATCCCACAACCGTTTAGCATCCTCGTAATTAGGGAGAAATGACTTTACCTCAGGGGAGATGGTGTTGAGAAGCCACGAAACCAGCAGTGAGTGAACTGTCTCCCAATCAGCTGGCATACATGGTGGCTGAGGCTCATTAATCGTGCCATTAAGGAAGACATACTTGCGGCGTGCTTTCAAGGCAGTACGAACAGAGTACGTCCACTCAAGGTATCATCGGAGCATGTTTGATCCTCGCATCTGCCATTCACATATACGTTCCAACAAATATCAAACAAATACCTAAAACAAATACACAAAAAAATACTGATTTGCTTTGCCTATCATGACCAAGAACGGAGACGGCAGCAGTAAGGGAAAGGGAGCCGAAGGTGGTGATAAGACAACCATACCGCCTTTATCCCCGTTGTATCTCCATCCTTCTGATAGCCCTAGTCTGTCGTTGACACAGACTAAGTTTAATGGTGACAATTATGATTTATAGGCTGTTGTGGTGTGCAACAGACTTGACGCAAAGTACAAGTTAGGGTTAGTTGACGGATCCATAAAGAAACCCGCAGACAGTGACGAAAATAATTATGAATCTGTGGCTTGGAGACAATGCAATGCCATGGTTAAAGCTTGGTTACGGAATGTCATTGACGAGAAGCTGCATCCTAGCATCACCTTTTCGGCCACTGTGACCTAAATTTGGAATGAATTAAAAGAGCGCTACTCGGTAGAGAATGCACCTCGCGTTCATTAACTCAAACGTGATTTGAATGAGTGTAAACAGGGCACTCGATCCGTGGTTGATTATTATACCGAATTGAAGACGATATGGGATGAGTTAGTTAATTACAGCATGATAGGCTTATCGTGTACCTATGCAAAGATAATTACCCTAGATACAAATTAATGTAGTAATAGGGGTCGAACACAAGGAAACGGGAATTACGTTGTGAAATGCTGTGGAAAGATTTCTATCAAGATCGATTTCGTTTTTGGTTTGGTTTGTTTGTTGATTAATAAAAACTATGGTGTGAATTATATAATTAAAAAGGAGTCCAAGGGGGTCTGGTCACACATGCAAAGGTAAATATATGATTATGATAAACTTGGTACTAATAACATTGTCAATTGCTTAGGCTTAAAGATAGCCACCTTACGGCATTAGTATCAACCACCGGGTCCTAGAGAAACTTTCGTCCATGACTAGGTCGTCCTACTACACATGCTTTGTCTAATTCGATTCCATGCCTCTCGACTTTTAGAACGAATGAACAAACTTAATCTATGAATAAGGCCTTAAACAAGGATTAAACATTATGGTGCAAACATGTGATAGAAACAATTGAACAATATTATTATTATTAACTTATTTTAACATGTTACATATTTGATTTTTGCATGGCTCCCCTAGCCCTTAGACTAGGAAATTTAGCTACTCATGTTGGAATATAAATTACAAACTATATTATAAGAAATGCTAAGCATGATTATGTGATTTAAATAAATTAGGTGATATAACATGTGAAAGAAATAAAACTATAGAGTAATATAAATAAATTACTTAATTATAAAATATGTATAAACTAAATAGAATTGTAAAATTATAAACTAGAAATAGAAATACCTTAAAAGAGATGAACTTGTATGGAAGAAACAAATAATAACCAAATGCTTGATGTTTATTGAACCAAATGTTGATGACTACAAGATTAACTTATAATGAAATCTAAAATGAAAACTATTGAGAGAATTGTATTGCTTATGGCTATATATTTGAAAATGAGACGTAAAAATTGGATGGCATAAGCTATGAAGTGGCTCCCCTTTATATAGGGGAGCAAAGGTGAAACGTAAGAAACCTGGAAACATGCAGCCCCGATCGGGGTTGGGGGCCCCGATCGGGGTCGTGTGATTTCTGGTTATTCTTCTTAAATCCTTGATTAATTACTTGAGGAATCTCAATGCTCGTGCTTTAATGCTCCTTAATCATCCGGTAATGTTCTAAATTCATAGCATTCTAAGCTTCTTGGTATCCAATGCTTGCACCTTAATTTGGACCTTCATTTTGGGCTTGACTTTGCATTAGGTTTCAACTGTAATTCTCACTTCAATCCATCAAATCTTTATGCAAACACCCATTCAAACACTCCATGCTAGTCCAATATTGGTTCTTGTTTAGCTTAGTGAACTTGGTGTACAAAATGATAGAAAAAAGCCTCTAAATGCTTAGATTCCTACAAAGACGTAACAAACACAACAATACACCTAGAACACAAAATTAGCTCAAAAATATACTATTTAAAGTATGATAAACAATAGAAATCGAGCTAAAATGAGGAGTAAAAATATATATAAAATAAACACATCACATCAAGGTACGGACATGGCGACATGTACTTGTGGAGCAGGTGCGACTTTGACAAAGGAGCGAGAGGAAGAAAAGGTTCACCAATTCATTATGGGACTAAATACCACATTATATGCTCACATTCGATCGAACCTATTGAATGAAGATAACCTCACATACTTGACTCGAGCCTATACGCTTGTCTTACGAGAAGAACGCCACAAAGCCGTAACCCGTATCTAAGAAGAAAAAACAGACATGGCCATGTCTACTAGGACTGGTGTTGGACGCGGTAGAGGCAACCCTTTGCCAACAGAAGAGGCGGATGCGGACCTACCACCAAAGTGCACCTATTGCAAGAAGTGGTATCATATTTAAGAGAACTATTATGTGAAACATGGGTATCCGTCGCGAGGTCGAGGCAGGGGAAGACGCGGTGGACGTGGCTATGGTCGTGGAGGAAGAGGTTCATCAAGCACACGGGTAGCACACGCAGCAACTACAAATACCAGTGAGAATAAATCATCAAAACAGAATCTCACGACAGAAGAAATAGAACAATTGCGCGGTCTTCTTACTGCCAAACCCGAAGGTAGTCAGAAATTATCAGGCATGCCTATTAAAAAATTGAGTGAATGGATGCTTAATAGTGGTGCCTCGCACCATATGACGGGTTCACGAAATTTACTGTCAAATGTATCGAGAGGAGCACCATCAACGGTGGGACTCCCCGACGGTTCTAAAATTATTGCGCAGGAACACGAGAGCGTGGTTCAAAACACGATATTCGAACTCAAAGATGTTTTATATGTTCCGTCGTTGACTTGTCATCTTATTTCAATCCAATAACTTATTAATGAAAACAACTATGTTGTGACTTTCAATTCTAATTATTGCATAATACGGGACCAAACTACGAAGATGGAGATTGGACGGGGTGAGCAACGAGACAGAGTATACTATATGACATGAGTGGATGGGAAGGCAGCAAGGACGACAACGGTAGATGGACGGGTATGGCATTGAAGATTAGGTCATCCTTCTAGAAATATTTTACCTTTCATTTCAAGTTTAATTCAAACTAATTTAAGTTTGCATCCTGATTATGTTTGTGACCCTTGTTGTCGGGTCAAACAAACTCGTTCAAGTTTTCAGTTAAATAATAAATGGAGTGCTATACCTTTTGAATTAATCCACTGTGATATTTGGGGTCCCTATAAGGCAGGCAGTTTATCGAGGGCACATTATTTCTTAACGATTGTGGATAATCATAGTAGGAGTGTTTGGGTGCATCTCATGAAAGATCGTGGAGAAGTAGAGGACTTAATGCAAACTTTCTGCAAAATGACGCAAACACAATTTGAAAAACAAGTTAAAGTTTTTCAAAGCGATAATGACACCGAATTTATTTCGGGACCGTTAAAATTGTTTTACAAAGAAAATGACATGATTTTTAGAACTAGTGTCATTGATACACCTCAACAAAACGGAAGGGTAGAGCGTAAGCATAGACATATTTTAGAAAAAACGAGAGCCTTGTGTTTTCAATCTAACCTACCTATTGAGTTTTGGGGCGAGTGTGTGGCAACTGCAGCCTCTCTAATTAATCGTACCCCTACATGAGTCCTTGAAGGACGTACACCCTACGAATTGTTGTATGGTCACTCACCTAGTCTTGACAATTTGCGAGTTTTCGGGTGTCTTGGTTATGCTCACAATAAGAAGAGGCCGAAAGATAAATTTAAAGAGCAAGGTACGCTTTGTATGTTTATCGGTTACCCTAAAAATTAGAAAGGTTAGTTTCTATATGATTTAAAAACTCGAAAACGTTTTGTGTCAAGAGATGTTTCATTTTTTGAACACATTTTTCCTTGGGCATTCGGCTGATCAGAATACGGTGGATGTTGGAATTAAATCAAATACACATGATCAGCTTGTGGTTACCAATTTAGACGATGACCCAATGGAAACAGCTATAGAAAGTTTCGAGCATGATCAAGACGAAGAGGAACTTGAAACCGGACCTTCTGACCCTACAGTCCAGGGGGAGTCTATTGTCCAGGGGGAGTCCGTTGTAGAAGAGGAAACTACCCGTGTGGAAGAAGAGCCGAGACTAGGCAGAGTAGAACGAGAGAAGTTTGAGCTGGCATGGAAGAAAGATTATGTTTGTAAATCCACTCGTGTCATACCCACAAGCAACGCTCATTCTGTTCCATCACCATTTTCCATGAAAGATACTCGTTATCCAATAATTAATTATGTCACAACTCGTTGTTTTTCATCTTCCCACAGGAATTTCCTTGCTGTAATTGATGCCATTAAAGAGCCCAAAAATTATTGGGATGCCGTAAAGAAAGAAGAATGGAGAGTTGCGATGGAAAATGAAATAGCCGCTCTAGAGAATAATGGAATATGGAAAATTGTTGAGTTGCCAGAAGGGAAGAGACCCATTGGTTCTAAATAGGTTTACAAAGTCAAGTATAAAGCAGACGGAACCATAGAGCGATATAAGTCAAGATTAGTAGCTCAAGGCTTCACTCAAATTGAAGGAGTTGATTATCACGAGATTTTTGCGCCAGTTGCTAAGATGACGAGTGTTCACTATTTGTTAGCCGTTGCTGTGGCAAAGAATTGGGACATTGCTCAATTGGATGTTAACAATGTTTTCCTACACGGAGACCTAAGTAAGGAAGTATACATGAAATTACCGTCAGGTTTTGAAGCAGCAGGCAAGAATAAGGTATGTCGATTAATGAAGTCCTTGTATGGTCTAAAATAAGCCTTGAGAAATTGGTTTGCAAAATTGGTCGATTCTTTGAAATCATATGGTTTTGACAATCGTTGGCTCACTAATCTCTTTTCACGTGGAATAAGGGAGACGATTTCATTGGTGTTTCGATTTATGTCGATGATATGATATTAGTAAGTAATAATAACAAAGCTTGTGCCAAGTTAAAGCATTTTCTCTACACAAAATTTGGCATTAAGGATCTGGGTCGTCTTAAATATTTCTTGGAAATCGAAGTGGCTCATAGAGCACTCGGTTTGTTTCTTAGCCAACGGAAGTACGCAATGGAAATTATAAAAGAAACGGGAATGGAAGGTGCTAAACCAATTAACACACTGCTTCCACAAAATCATACACTTGCACTTGCCGAAGGCTACTATCTCAAAGATCCCAAGGTGTATAGACGATTGGTTGGACGATTGGTATACTTGACCATAAGTAGGCCGGACTTGGTCTACGCGGTTCACATTTTGTCCCAGTTCGCGCAAAATCCGAGAAAGGAGCATTGGGAGGCAGCAGTCCGAGTAGTTCGTTACATTAAAGGTAATCCGGGAAAGGGGATCGTTATGAGTGATACCCGTCGTTGTAAGTACCAAAGATAAAATTTATAATCTCCTATTAAGACTAACCTAGGCTAGTGGTAACAGGGTCGAACCACAAGGAGGCACTTGTAAACTTTAGTTGATCTATGTTCAGTCTGAGGTAACTATTATGGGGGTTGATTTGAATTGGTCTATAGCTAATAACAATAGAAAGAAAATAAACAAAAAAAACGATTTAAACAGATAAAAGAAGGGTACTAGGATGGTCGGGTCATTATAGCTTCGACGGCAGCAAACTAAGTCGGTCTGAATCAATCACAGGTAAGGCGGGAAATAAGAGGTCCTCTCGGTCCACTCCTAACATATAGCATCTCTCGATCTCGCTATAGGTCCCTACTGTCACTAATACGACTTTCGTCTGAAAAGTGACTAATGGTCTAAACTATACCTATCTTTCGATCTTAGCACAATTTAGTCGATTTAATTGACGGTCAAATAACCTTCCCTATCTTTCGATCTAATGGGTCGGTCACAAAATAGGTATTTAACTGGTCGCATGCATTCGATTTGCTAAATACAAGATTAAGAACAATTAAAACGAAGGATAACCTTACAAGGTCAGTCGATCGACCACCAAGATCAGTCGATCGACTGACACGCGGGTTCAGTCCGTGTTCAATCTAATGCCGCCTATGCTACAATTCCCCTACATCCTAGCACTACAAATTTAGCTACTCATGATAAAGGTAAAAACAATAATACAACTAAGACAATAGGGTACTGAATTCATGATTTGAAATAGATAGCAAATAACAATAACAATAATTGGCTTTGGGCACTAATCTAGCAATCCTAATACTAATGACGAAAAGCGAAACAATAAATGGAATTAGGGCAGAATGAATACCGAGAATTTCAGAGGAAGGATCAAGAACAAAGGCAGAATTCCAATGCTAAAATCGATTATCCCAAACCCTAGCTACTCGAAATAAAACTAAAACTCAAAGCACTGTATTGTGATGTAAAACTTAGATCAAAACTTGATGATCTCTGTTACGTTATATAGCAATCAACGCAACAACTTATTTCCTAAACCTAGACTTCACGGGCTTCAAGATTCACGGTCATCTAATTCTCGTCTGAAATAGAAATCCGATCGATCGATGTTGAAAAGGTCGGTCGATCGATCGCTCCTCAAAAAAATAGAGCTTCTGGAACCCGAGCATTGGTCGATCGACTGACAAGGCTGGTTGATCGACTGGCTGAGCTGCTACTTGACTTCTTTTAACTCGTGGACTTGTCTTTTTGGGCCTCGGATCGCGCACCAAGCTCGTTCCTTAAGTAATTCCTTTACGTCATATGCAATGCAGGTCACTCGGGGACGGATTTGGCTTGATTTCCCGTTGAATTCTTCACATTTCTGCAATAAAGTACAAAAATACGAAAGTAGAAGAAAATAGGGAAATATAGGCATATATTGCACATCTGAGCTCTGAAATGCGTGTAGAATAGAGTGCGAAACGTCATATTTTAGACACGCATCAAATCTCCCCAAACCAAACCTTGCTTGTCCCCAAGCAAGAACTGGACTCGATCTAATGACCTAATGGAACGAGTTCGACCTCAGAGCGAAATGCAAACTGTTAAGCCCAAACCAATTTAATGCACAACCAACAATCAATTAGTAATGTGAATCATGCAAACGAATTATAAAGTCGTTAAAAACTGTTGAACTGTTGACTATAGAGACTTATCAAATTGGACTCTCGCGGGTCGCTCAAATCACTCAAGTAAGCATAGGTGATATATATGTAAGAGGATAGAAAGAGTTCATTTTTGTAGAGACTCTCACCTAACTACGACCTATGAGAACATGCCAAAGAATAAAATATGAAAGTGATCTCTACGGCCGTACATACGCATTCCAACCAAACAGATGACCAATGACACATGCCGAGGTATATATGGGATATGTGAGGTATGGGTAAGAAGAGGCAAAACATTTCATGGTAAAGTGGAGGTACAGGTGATCAAGCTAGTACCAAAACGGAACCAAAGGACAACATCCAACCTCTTGCTCATAGGCAAACAACACGGTGCTATAGCAAGCACAAACTCACAATCTCCAGATGTAAAAGTAATCAACTAACTCCCCATAAAATAAGAATAAAACATGGGAGCAAAAATCGCCAAGAGATGAGGATTAAAGTATGCGAATTGACTTTTTCTTTTTCTCTTGAACTTGATCGATCGACTATATTAGGCGATCGATCGATTTTGCCTTGAACAATCTGAGAACTCTTTTCTTTTTTTTTTTTCGAATCATTTTTTTTCATCTTTTTCATTTTTCTTTTCTTTTTTTTTTTTTATTTCTTTCCTTCTTTTCATCTTCCCAACTTCATCTCAAAAGAGCAATGGCTACCAAAAACGAGTAACAATCCCAAAAACCAGACTACTAGCTTGACAAAGGTAGGCTATATGTAGGATGTAGCAAATGGGACAAAAAAGATATTTTTGGCAGTGTGGAGCTTATGGGCAAAATGAGAAAAGGAAACTTCTACCACATGTGTCAACAAACCACAGACCGAATGCATACAGGTATTAAGTAGATCAAATTCATATTCATGCAAATTAAGGAAACATGTCTCATAAGGAGTACTACTCACATTCCTAGATGAACTGGTCATGATTGTCACCGATTATAGGCTCTAAATCTCGAGAATATAATGTAGTTTGCCAATTTTCAAAGTCAAGTCTCAAGATTGGTGAGTAAATTAACGAAAACTCGTAGATATGCACTTATATGATTCTACTGATAACATGATGATAAGCAAGGCTCGAGGCAAAAACAGTGCAAATGCAAAATCATCATAGAAATACTACCGTTCCGACTCGACCTATATGCTAAAATAAACGTGCATTTTATGGAAATTTTTGAAATTTTTCAATTTTTTGGAATTTTGTATATATAAGAGAAATGAGATAAAACAATGCAAAACAAAATTAAACGTGAATGCAAGCAAATGATGCGCGACGCAAAACCCTTCCCCAAACCAAATCGCACAATGTCCCCATTGTGCAAAATCATGTAATGAAGAAAAGAGAAATGGGAATTTGCGAGAGATTAAATAAGCAAGACATAAAGGAAAGATATGGAACTCACAAGACTTTAAGCGCAAAGGAAACCTCCCAAACCAGCGTGAGCTAGGAGGTTTTGATGGCAGTGATGCTACCAATAAGAGTGCCTGAAAGACAATCAAAACCACGCATAAGACCGAAGGAAACAATTTGGAAGGGTAAAACTGTGCACAATTGAGAAAATGGAAGAAATAAATAATTGTGACGGAAAATAAAGTGGAGTAGAAAACTCCCTTAAGTCCGCAAATCGACCAAACACAGCAGGGGAGAGGTCGTGAGCAGTCTGAAGAGGCGTGGTCGATCGACCTATAGGGGTAGTCGATCGACCATGTGAACAGGATCAGAAGCTCCTGGAAAGCGAAACTCAGTCGATCGACCCTGATAGCCAGTCGATCGACTGGAAGAACTGCTGTACTTCTTATTTCTTCGTAATTTCTCAATGAGTAGAGCTAACAAGCCCTAAATACCTGCAAATGCACAATAGTACGCACCCAAAATTTCGCAAAACCCAGAAAGAAGTCTAAAGTACTTGAAAATTCTAAGCAAAAGGAATAAAAGCGAAGTTTTCGCGCACACAAAAGCAATAAAAATGTCTTAACA
Organism: Silene latifolia; assembly: GCF_048544455.1. Classification (NCBI taxonomy): domain Eukaryota; kingdom Viridiplantae; phylum Streptophyta; class Magnoliopsida; order Caryophyllales; family Caryophyllaceae; genus Silene; species Silene latifolia. Next base: position 17,272,213 of record NC_133529.1, read on the forward strand.
AAGCAAAAAGAATGAAGTTTATAACGAGCATGATCAACTAATAGTTGATCAAGAAGGACCATGGTATGGCCCATTTCGTCGGCTTTTGGCTACTAGAGGTAGCCTCAATGGTGCTCATCTCATCAGCTGCGCCCTTCTTAGCTTCAACAGTTGGAGAACTCAGCTGATCAGCTACGGCATCTCCCCAATTAAGGACTTCCTTGGGATCGTTAGACTCCAAATCAGACCATCTTACCTTGGCTGGCTCATTTTCCACTTCCTCATCGGTCCCATAGCTTAGGCATCCAAGACCTCCTCTTTGAATGATCGGCTCTCTCGCGGCTGGAATAACTTGCGACTTGCTCTTCCCAAACCAGCTCTGCATTATTTAAAATAACAGATTCTTCCTCCTTCTTGCTCCCAATCCGGGGCGGAGGGGTTACAACGAGAATAGAAAGGCATATCGGGAAGTACAAAAAAGTACGATCTCTTTTCGAGACCGTATTACATGTAATGAGCCACATGGGATCCTTTTTCTTAGTTTACGGGAAAGACAATAGAGTGCTTTCCCACTTTAAAAGTCAAAGTTCCTAGACCGACATCTATAACTGCACCAGCAGTGTGCAGAAATGGCCTACCCAAAATAATGGGAATATGGTCATCCTCAGGCATGTCAAGGACAACAAAGTCAACAGGGAAGAAAAACTTCCCTATCTGGACGGGTATGTCCTCTAGGACTCCTATAGGCTCGACCGCAGATCGGTCAGCCATCTGAACTGTCATCTCAGTTATTGCAAACCTGGTCAACTTAAGCCTCCTAGCTAGACTCAAGGGCATGACACTTATGCTAGCTCCTAAGTCACATAAAGCCTTTTCGATAGAAAAGGTACCTATGCTGCAAGGAACTGAAAAACTGCCCGGATCTTCTAACTTATGGGGCGCAGTGTGAGACAAGTAGGAGCAAGACTCTTTAGTTAACGCAACAGTGTGAACATGTTCAAGGGATTTTTTCTTTGACAACAACTGTTTCATGAATTTAGTGTATGCTGGCACTTGGTTAACTAACTCAAGGAAGGGTACCTGAACATTCAAGCTACGAATAACTTTCTCGAATTTACTAAAAGATACCTGTTCCTTCGTCGGCACGAGTCTCTCCGGATATGGGGCTGTAAGGAGCACCTTAGCCCTCTCCTCTAAGTCGCGCGTGCCGGTATCCTTGGACTTAGGCTGAAAGTCCGTCACCTTTTCTTTGTTGAAGCTAGACCCCTCCTCAGACCGTCTCAAATGAGAACCATTGACCGTCATTGGATCGAACTTCGGAGCCGGGACTGACCTATCAGCACTCGGGTCTGCCCCCAAAATTTTCGGGACGGTGGTCCCCCGAAACAAGTGGTCTCGTAGATTATTTGGCATTAAAGGACGAAACTCTTCAACATCAGCAGTGATATTGGTCGATCGACCAACCTCCTCAGTCGATCGACTGGGTTGCACAGTTCCAGAAGCTCCTGGAACCCGTGTTTCAGTCGATCGACTAGGTACTTCAGTCGATCGACTGAAATGCCTGGCAGACGCCTTTTTCTTTGATTTGTTCGTTGAAGCTTTCTCTTGACTTATTTCTGGCTCATCTTTCTCGACAGCATCCTCAACCATGGCAGGACCGTCAAGGGTGGACCCGCTCCTCAGAGTGATGGCATTTAGGGTCTCCTTTTGTTCGGGTTGAGTGGGTAAGTGTCCGGGAGCTCGAGTGTTACTTTTACTAGCCAGTTGAGCAATTTGGCTCTCAAGTAACTTCATCCCGGCCTCTCTTGCTTGGGACTCCTTTAGCAACAGATTCTTAAGCTCGGAGAACTCAGAATTTTGTGATTTTTTTGCTGCGGCACATAAGGAGGTTTGGTAATATTGTTGCTTTTGATGAGGAGGCACATAGGGTTGTTGCTGCGGCAGATGTTGGGTTGGATTTTGGACATTTTGGCTCCTCCAACTCAAGTTTGGGTGGCTTGGCTCGTAGTAGGTGTTTGTCTGCCTATAGTGTTGAAAAGGCGACAAGATTCAAATGGACTAGGCAGTTTTTCGAGACATGGCCCTCAACTCCACACCTTTCACAGACGAAGGGACTCGTCGACACAAAGATTAACTTGGTATATCCCACCCTTAGAAGCTCCTCCTAGCTCATACTTGTCAAACCCGCAGAAGAGCCTCAAGTGCGAAGCAATAGAGGAAGATTCGGCAGACTCTCCTCCGGTTCCCTCTCGAATTCCCATATTCGGCCTTGTGGGTAGCTAAGTCGTCAATGATCTTCCACCCCTTGGTTGCTCCCAAATTTTAATGAATCTTCCATTGGTGCAACATCCAAAATGGCCCTCGATCGTCCTACAACCCATTGTAGAAATGATTGCACAAACTCCACTTTTCAAACCCATGGTGCGGTATGGTTCGCACCAACTTCTTGAATCGGACCCATGCTTCATGGAAATTCTCATCTGGCCCTTGTTTAAAGCCCGTGATTTGAGCTCTAATAGCGATCGTCCTTGAAGCGGAAAAGTACTTCTTGTAGAATGCCAATGCCAATGAATTCCAATCGGTGATCTCTGAGCGGTCCGGTCCAAATCTCTATACCACTCCCTTGCGGCATCACGAAGGGAGAAGATGAACATGGTCTCCTTGATTTGATCCTGGATCACGCCGGTGGTGGGGGAATGGAGCAGCAATGATGAGTCAATAAAGGTCTCCATATGCCTTGCTTTGCATCTTCGTTTTGCAGCTCCCCAAACCGATTTCTCTCGACCATAGTAATGTAAGCGAGGCTTTGGTTCGAATTTCTGCCATCTCCGTGTAACTCGAACCCCTTGTATAAGTTATCTACTGTCGGCTCAGAATAACTAGCTATACTTGCTTCCTCGGCCATGACTGGAATTTCCGGAGAAGTAACTGTCTCGGTTGAAGAAGTGGAAACGGGTGAAGATCGTGGGTCTTCTTGACAGATCGTTTCGTGATAGCTTGACAGAGTACTCGGCTCTTCCTCGTCGGTAATACCCTTTGTGTTCGTCTCAACTCGCGCAAGGATCTTTCAAGCTCAGGGTTCAACGGTACTAATTCTCCACCCTGTGACTGCGCATAGAAGAAAACTACAAAAAGAATATAAGAAAAGTTTAAGGAACGGATGTCCCTTAAACTAAGAAAGACTGAAAAATAAAAACAACTAAAATTAGGACTATTGCCTCCCCGGCAACGGCGCCAAAATTTGATACCCGTCGTTGTGAGTACCAAAGATAAAATTTATAATCTCCTATTAAGAGTAACCTAGGCTAGTGGTAACAGGGTCGAACCACAAGGAGGCACTTGTAAACTTTAGTTGATCTATGTTCAGTCTGAGGTAACTATTATGGGGGTTGATTTGAATTGGTCTATAGCTAATAACAATAGAAAGAAAATAAACAAAAAAAACGATTTAAACAGATAAAAGAAGGGTACTAGGATGGTCGGGTCATTATAGCTTCGGCGGCAGCAAACTAAGTCGGTCTGAATCAATCACAGGTAAGGCGGGAAATAAGAGGTCCTCTCGGTCCACTCCTAACATATAGCATCTCTCGATCTCGCTATAGGTCCCTACTGTCACTAATACTGACTTTCGTCCTGAAAAGTGACTAATGGTCTAAACTATACCTATCTTTCGATCTTAGCACAATTTAGTCGATTTAATTGATGGTCAAATAACCTTCCCTATCCTTCGATCTAATGGGTCGGTCACAAAATAGGTATTTAACTGGTCGCATGCATTCGATTTGCTAAATACAAGATTAAGAACAATTAAAACGAAGGATAACCTTACAAGGTCAGTCGATCGACCACCAAGATCAGTCGATCGACTGACACGCGGGTTCAATCCGTGTTCAATCTAATGCCGCCTATGCTACAATTCCCCTACATCCTAGCACTACAGATTTAGCTACTCATGATAAAGGTAAAAACAATAATACAACTAAGACAATAGGGTACTGAATTCATGATTTGAAATAGATAGCGCAAATAACAATAACAATAATTGGCTTTGGGCACTAATCTAGCAATCCTAATACTAATGACGAAAAGCGAAACAATAAATGGAATTAGGGCAGAATGAATACCGAGAATTTCAGAGGAAGGATCAAGAACAAAGGCAGAATTCCAATGCTAAAATCGATTATCCCAAACCCTAGCTACTCGAAATAAAACTAAAACTCAAAGCTTTGTATTGTGATGTAAAACTTAGATCAAAACTTGATGATCTCACATTACGTTATATAGCAATCAACGCAACAACTTATTTCCTAAACCTAGACTTCACGGGCTTCAAGATTCACGGTCATCTAATTCTCAAATCTGAAATAGAAATCCGATCGATCGTTGAAAAAGGTGGTCGATCGATGCTCCTCGAAAGAAAAGTAGCTTCGGAACCCGAGCATTGGTCGATCGATCGACAAGGCCGGTCGATCGATCGGCCGAGCCGCTACTTGACTTCTTTTAACTCGTGGACTTGTCTTTTTGGGCCTCGGATCGCGCACCAAGCTCGTTCCTTAAGTAATTCCTTTACGTCATATGCAATGCAGGTCACTCGGGGACGGATTTGGCTTGATTTCCCGTTGAATTCTTCACATTTCTGCAATAAAGTACAAAAATACGAAAGTAGAAGAAAATAGGGAAATATAGGCATATATTGCACATCTGAGCTCTGAAATGCGTGTAGAATAGAGTGCGAAACGTCATATTTTAGACACGCATCAATGAGCAGAGACACGGATTTACAATTGCGTGGTTACTCGGATTCGGATTGGGGTAGGTGCCCCTTGTCATAAGGTCATTGACCGGCTATTTCGTATCATTGGGACAAACATCGGTGTCTTGGATGGCGAAGAAACAACACATGGTAGCAAAGTCATCAGCCGAAGCTGAATATCGGGTTGTGGCAACCGTGACGAGTGAACTTATTTGGGTTAAGGCGTTTCTGAAGTCGTTGGGTATTGATCACGAGAAACCCATGCATGTTTTATGTGATAATCAAGCTGCTATGCACATCGCCAAGAATCCCGTTTTTCATGATCGTCCAAAGCATATCGAGATAGACTGTCACTTCATTTGACAATATTTGGTTAATAAGAACATCATGACTATACACGTTCGTAGTAAGGATCAAATAGCGGACCTTTTCACTAAAGCATTGGGCGGAGAAGCTTTTGACTATCTACAACATAAGTTGGGCATTCGGATACCAAATGTCCCAACTTAAGGGGGAGTGAAAGAATATATATTTCGTATATATTCTAAGAGATATTATCTCGTATATATGATACGATATTATAGCTTTCTTGTATATCTTTTCTTGCCTTATTTTTATAGGGTTTTACGGATGTATTCGTGTATATATAGATCGTCTTGTATTCATGTTTTATTATCAATAATACACGCCTTATTAGCCTCCTTTCCCACGTTTATCAAATTACGCTAGAATATTTCCCTTGTACTTGTATTTATACTGTTTTCCAATATGAATTTATTATCAATAATACACGCCTTTTTTCCAATATATATATATATATATATATATATGAATAATGAATGCAAGCATTTACTTTCCTACAGTTGGGAAGCGATTTTTATGATACTTCGCGATCTCCAAATGAATATCCACTGACTTTGTTTTGCATTTGTTGTACTCCCTTCAACCCGATCATTTGTTGTCCTTTTATTTTGACACAAGACCAAGAAAATTCCTAAAAATACCAATTTAACCTTTCAACAACAAATGACCGGGACGGAGGGAGTATAATATTGTGTTATTGAATTTGTATAAATACCTTGATTTGTTAATTTTTTTTACCTCAAATAAAAGGTCCCTAGAGGTAGAGGAAGACCGAGACAGACATGGTTGAGAGTGATAGAGCACGATATGAGAGTGCTGGGGCTTGAGGAGAGTATGGTGACGGAGAGTGCACAATGGAGGGAAAGGATACATGTGGATTTTTAGTATTTGATGTTTTTTTAACATATTTAGTGTTTTTATTTAATTTAAAGAAATTAAATTATTTATTCTTCTCTCCTTTATTACACTTTTTTACCAACCACTTTCTTATAGATTTTACCTGGTCCATTCCGGATCCTTAATTCTATTTCGGTTTTTAACAATTATTTTAATCTTTACTCTCGATTTAAATTTTAAATTATTATAAAAGAAAGCCGGAATTCGATTTTTAAAACCCCTAAGTTTACCTTAACTTTCCATTACATTTTCGTTCTTCCTTTTTGTTGTTCAGCTTCCCTTTTTTTATTCGCATTTTGAGGCGTGCGTTCACCCATAGACGGTTCGAAAGGATGATTCATGTCAGCCGACCCCAAATCATTTTGGGATTTACACTACAAGGATAACACGGTAAAGTGACGGACGAATCCGTCACTATATAGCATTTCCCGTCACAAAAAGCGGGTTTATGACGGATTATCCGTCACAAAACGTCGTCACTATATATGGTCACAAAAAGCGGGTTTGGGACGGATAATCCGTCACAAATACACTTGTGACGGATTTGTGACGGCTAATCCGTCACATAGTTTATCAACAGTGACACGTGTAAACCGTTGCAAATTGATTTTTGTGACGGAATGTCCGTTGCAAAATTGATTTTTTGTGACGGATTATCCGTTGCAAAATTGATTTTTGTGACGGACTATCCGTTGCAAAATTGAATTTTGTGACGGAATTTCCGTTGCAAAAAAGATTTTTGTGACGGGCTTTCCGTTGCAAATTGAATTTTTGTGACGGACTAACCGTTGCAAATTTTTGATACTTGTGACGGATTTGTGACGGCTAATCCGTCACATACTGAAACAGCATTTTTAAAAAAACCAGCAGGTTTGCTGCTGGCCACAATGCACGTAGCATTGTTTCAGTAAAACCTGCAATATACAACACAACCCCGTCGACCGCAAAGCGGGAATCTATGTCAAGTCGACCGCAAAGCGGGAACCAATCAACAATACGTTTTAACTAACACCAACACCGAATCATAAAGTTAAAGGTTGTCTTTTATAAATAAAATCTAACATAATTAAGTTAGTGGTTTACATAAACTTCATCAAATCTACCAAGGTTCAAGATTTGATTTTTATTTAAGAAACTAAGAGTTTACCTAATCGGGGTAACGTGCTGACTACCAAATGGATGACCGTCATTCGTGAAATCGTCTCTACGAAATGGAGGCGGGCCACCTGAGCATGTAGGGGGGGGAGGGGGAGTCCATCCATACTTCTCGAACAAGAACGCCTCCATGCTATCTCCTTTGTGCTTTTGGGTCATCATCTCTCCCTCCATCCTACCGATTTCTTTGTCGCAATTGTGAATTTTCCATTGTGACTCGAGAAAGCAAACTAGGTGAGTAAGAAGAAACCGAGTGACGGGCAAGCCTATTAGCTGGAGGATCGTACAACTCGGTGCCGCGTGACCCCATACCCCACACGCGCATCTTCTCATTATAGCCTCCTTTGGCAAAGTATAGTAGGACTCGTTCGAGATCCGGTTCAGTCCCTCGGGCATTGGTTTGGTTCATAAGTCGACGGTAACCAACCTGAAAAAGTAATAAGTAGGAAAAAAGTGTTAGTTAAAATTTAAATTAAATAATACCTTACTAATTTATAAAATAACATAAGAAAGCTAATTAAATCGATTTTTTCTAATTAAAGAAACTTACATCGGTCTCTTACGCTCGAGGGTTAATCCGGTTGCCATGCTTATCTTTCTTGTACTTCTCCATGAGCTTGTACGGTGTGGCTTCAAAGCACCCGAAAAAATTATATGAAAAAAATATTACTCCGTATTATAGATCGATAATCGTTAATTCTTTGTTATGAGAAAACTAAGTTATGAAATACACTAAAAATCAATACTTAAATGAAATAAGAAATTTTATAAATTTGGGAACTCAAATGTACTTACCAATTCCTTAAAAGCCAAAACTGCATTCTTCCTTCCGAGAGTGTGGGTTGCTAATGCTTTCCCATCTTTCGATCCCGACCTTCTATTTACCTTATTTATTTCCGAAGTTTTAGCAAATTCGGGATTCTCTATTGGCCTTTTCTTCAATTTCTCCCAGTTTGTGACGGTAAGCCACTCCGGCTTTTTCTTTGCGGTGACGGCTTGGGCGATAATCTGGGTAATACGCCTCTTGATCCGACTCTCCCACTCAGTCCTAAGGGGATATCCTGGTTCGTGGGCCCGAACACTACCCTGAAATTAAAAAAATATGAATTGTTATTAGTAGATAAATAAATTTAATTATATTATTAAAGAATAAAAATATTATTAAAGAATTTACCAAAAAATATTGCCACATCCTCTCTCGCTGCTCATGAGTCATTTCTGACCAATTGGTGACGTACTCCGCGTACGTATGAGTGAATGACTTGGTCAAATATTCGCGGACCGACTTGTCCTCCCACCTTGAAATAAATGACATATATTAGATCAGGTGATTTAAAATGAAATTATTAAAGGAAAAATTGCAAAATATTACCTATTATAGTTGATATTTTTCAAAATATCACATATTATACTTATATTTTCAAAGTATAATATATAGGATTTTGAAAAATATTGACAATAATGGGTAGTATTTTGAAATGCGTCATTATTTAAATAATATACAAGAAAGTCAATAAAAAATATAAAGGGAAAGCATTACTTACCAGGATCCTATGGGGGATCCTCGATAGAACAACTCGCATGTCCTCGACATTGCTGCTGCCTTGGTGTGGTGTGGTGTGGCTGTGGTCTGTCTGCTCTACCTCCGCTCCTGCTCCTCCCGGTCATGTCGTCCACGACTACCACCTCCAAACATCCGTCTAATTATGTTTCCACGACCTACCATAATTACTAACTATAAACATTCCAAATTGTTAGTCAAATATGTGATACATAACGCAGTATATGTCTAAATCACACAAGAAAGTCAACAAAAATAAATCACACAATAAATTGTCTTAAAATTAACCTTAACTCAAAATAAACATCATAGTTTTACACAAATGGATTAACATTATTGTTAACAAAAAAATTGAATAAAATTACGACTAATCTCTATCACTATCACTATCACTACGAATTAAAAGAGCTTCATCTTATGAAAAAAGCATTCCGACTTCGTGCACTTCTTCCTCATTTTCCCACTCTTCTCCCTCTTCTTTTTCTTCATCATTATCTTCATCCTCTTCGCCGCTTTCTATAACCACTTCGTATTCATCTTCACTCCGGATGTCTTCCACCAAAATTGGTGAAATGGAATGATCATTGACAACGTCAACATCTTCTTGAAAGTCAATTTCTTTAACAAGAGCGTCGACATGTGATCTAGCCTTGATTTTAAAAACCGCAGACCATTGATTATCTTGCTTAGTGGTTGGATAAGGAGAATAACAAACTTGATCGACTTGATAGGCTAACACAAAAGGATTATGTCCACGAAGTCTCTTTGCTTGGTTTACATCTACAAGTCCGTAAATCTTATGGATATTGAGTCCTTGTGGAGAATTATCAAACCAATCACATTTAAATAATATGACCCTATAAATCCTTGGACCGGTATAATAAGCAAGCTCAATTATTTCATTTAGAATTCCATAGTAGTCCAACCCTTCTGTGGAACTTACACAAACTCCATTGCTTAATGTAGCTTTCGAAATATCAACCTTCTTCTTAAAAGCACGAAATTTATAACCATTGATAGAATATCGTCTCCAAGTCCTCACCATGTTACTAGGACCCATTGCTAGAGTCTTAATTAAAGGATCCTTCAATCTATAAGCCTATTCAATAAGAAATGTTTTAACGTGTTATAATTTTATCATTCTTAAATAAGTAATGTGTTAGTTGTCTATTTTAAATAAAATGTATAACTTACTTCATTTCTGAACCATTTCGTAAAACTTTTGTCATGTTTGCTCCAAACGTCATCCGACGAAACAACGTCATGAAATGTTAGTTTGATATGTGTCTCAAACTCCCTATATCAATAACATGTTTTTGTTATATATTATTTATAATTTAAGCCAAGCATAATAATTAAGAATGAATTTAGTAAATAAGACGTAACGTACTCTTCATAACGCTCTAACAATTTTTCACAATTCCTTAGCACATAAAAGTGAGCTTCTTCGAACTCTTTCTCATCCAAGAATCTCTCAATACATTTCCCGGTTGTAGTTCCCATGTCATCATTGAATAACGTGGGTAGGTTTGAATTTAGATTATATTCTAAATTCAAACCAACATCCAAGTCTTTCGCTTTTGTGTCAATATGATCTTCAAAATATAAAGAACAGAAATTGGAAATTTCCTCTAACAAAAAAGCGTTGCATATGGAACCTTCCACGCGGGCTTTGTTGGTAATCTTTTTTTTCAAATGATTAAGGAACCTAAAAATATATTGAATTTGTAAATTAATAATTAGTTATTATTGTCAATCCAAAATAAATGGTTAAAGGAGTAAATAAGTGATATATTACCTCTCAAATGGATACATCCATCGATATTGAACAGGTCCTCCAACTTTCGCTTCATAAGGTAAGTGAATGGGCAAATGCTCCATGGAATTGAAGAAAGATGTAATACCCCGAAATTTAATAATAATTAATGAGAATAATTTATGTAATTTAATAATAATTAATGAGGTTTCTAATAATAGTTGCGAGAAAGACGTTAATTAAATAATAAATAAATAAGCAAGCCGGGAATTGGGTTTAGCTAGTAATAAGTCTTGGGCCGTGTGTTGTGAATAAATGGGCTGATTATATTAGGCCTAGTATGAGAGTAGTCGGGATTTAAAGCGGGATTTAATAATAAGATAATAAATATTATAATAATTTGGTAATTTCTAATAATAATTGGAAAAGGCAATAATTTCCTAATTGGCCTCATATACTCCCAAACCTAGACTATAAATACTTAATAAATCTGAAAAGTAAGTCATAAAATAAGAGAAAGGAGATTTAGAAGACGGAAGAGGCAATTAGCGATAAAAGGTAAGACCGTCTCACAATTTAATGTATTGATTTTATAACTTATATAACTCGTAATTTAGACCGCCTCTAGACTAGCTAGGACCGTGACCTTGGACGTGGACCACCAGGGATTTAACTGGACCTCCGTGTGACCACCGTTGACCGGCAGGGGAGGGGTTGTTGCTGGGTTTTACGTGGTTGTTTGTGTTGTTTGCCTTGTGAATCTTACACGGTTTTACCCCTTACCTCGCTGTTTTGAGACCCGACCTTGACCATAGCTAGACTAGGGACCACCATAATCTCGTCTGACCTATCTTTGACCACCGTCGTGAAACCAGGGGGTGGTGAATTGGGTGTTAGCCGTGGTTGTTGCGGGATTGGTCGTGGGTCTGTATGGGTTTATTCGAACCCTTAAACGGTCTTGTGTTGACCTGGGTTGTGGTGGGTTGGTTTCAGGGGGTTGGGTCGACCACAGTGGGGGTGTCGGTAGGGTGGCTGGTGGTGGTTGGTGTCGTTGATGGCGAAAGGGGGGAAGAACGGGGGACGGGTTCGTGCGTGGTGGCTATTTTAAGACGAATTTCGTGGCCGCATTACTGACTATACCGGGGATGGGGGACCACCCCTGGAGTCACCGTGGGACATAGGTGTCAACGGTGGTGGCCAGAGATGGTAGTGGTGGCTGTGGTGATGTTGGTGAGGTGTTTTACACGCGGTGTATGTTTAAGACGGGTTTTCGGTAAATTGTGTTTGTGGTTGGCGTGGCTAGGGCGTGAAATTTGGAAGCTTTAGGGGATGGTTGGGATGGCAGTAGGAGGTTGTCGGGGGTCATCGTGGTGCGGGCTAGGAGGTGGAGGGTTGTGTGGTGGTGCTAGGTGGTCGGTGGTGTCGTGTATGGTGAATGTAAGGGGTTGGGGTACACGAGATACAACCGTGTATGGGGTTGTGGGTTTGGAGTGTTGCGTGGGTATATGTCGTGGTTGTTAGTGGGTTACAATAATCTTGACTTGTTTAATTTATTAAGACGGGTTGTTACGTGATATTTTACACGAGAAAATAATATAACATAAATAAATTATAATTGATTAAATTATGATAATGTATTGGATAATTAATAATTAAATTATAAATATATTATTTATCTATAGGTGACGGACTTGTGAGACGGGTTTACTGAAGAATATTTTAGTTGATTGCGTAAATTGGAGTATTTTTGAAAAGGTAGGATAATCTACTCAACTATACCGGTTTTGCGTATTTAATACGTGAATGTTATTGGAAGGATGATTGGTGTATGATTGCTTATTTAATTAAGCTAATTGAGTGATTAACTTTGTTAATTGTTGGAGTTGTGTATATTTTATACAATTATATTGTGGAACGGTTTATGAGAATTGGACTGCCCCAGGCTTAGTCTCTCGGTGGATAACGTGAGTGGTGATTGGACGCCCAGGCTTAGTCTCTACGGTGGATAACGTGTGTGAATAATTGGAAGGCCCCAGGCTTGGTCTCTGGTGGATAACGTGGATGGTTGATGTCGATATATGACATGTGAGCAGTTGAGATTGGAATATTGACAATTGTGAGAGATTGGTTGTTTTAATGTATTTTATCCTACTCAACCTCGTGGTTGACCGTGTATTCGTGAACACCTGTGATGAACCATAATGGGAGCAGATTTGTGGTATTAAAGATTAGCCGACTTGGGAGCATTGGGATGTGAGCTCGACTTGGACCGTAGTTGCTGTCTAGATCACTTAGTTGACTTATACAACTTTATTTATGTAATTTCCGCTGCGTAGTAAATTGAAATGTTAAGGTTTATATTTAATCGGTTGGCAATGTAATAAAACCATTATTTCAGTTAAAGTTATTAAAGTACTTTGGTTTGTTTTAAATCTGTATCATTTACCTCGGGCAACCGAGCTGGTAACAGTCCAATTTATTAGGAATGTCTTGTAAAGGCTCCTAAATAAATGGGGGTGTTACAAAGTGGTATCAGAGCAAAACGATCCTCAGGCCTAACCAATGAACATAATAATGAACATAGGATGTGTCTAATAAAATGAACCCGGATAGAAACTGTTAGGAGCCCACTTAAGGCTTAGGATGAGTTAGGGGCCCCCTCACACCAAACTTCTGGCCCTTTCAGTTTTGAACCGGTTTCCCTTGAGAGATATTACAGAGTGGGGTAATTTAAAATGAATATTGTTTATTTTGTCGTAGGAGTTTTGGTTGCTTTGTTTGAATATTGTTTTCATTGATGACTGAGTTTACGGGACGTAACCTTGATTTTAAGGGGTGTGGAATGAATGAAATGAGGAGTTGATGTTGAATTGTTTTGATCATGAGCATGAAAGTAATTATAAATTGATATTGATTATATGGTTGAACGTTGTGTGATAGTAGAATCATGTCTAGTGATATGCGGTTGTGTGAATCCCAAAGCCATGTTATTTAAAATATATTATGAAATGATTAAGCTTGTGATATGAATGCTTTAGAGTATATACTAGTCGTGTGTGAAAGTTTATCGACCAAGTTGTGTTGATATAGGGGTAGAAGGGTGTTAATAAGGGCTGATGACCTAGTAGAAAGGAACCTAGAGCTGAACTTTATTCCGTCAGATTTTACCTCTATTTGATTTAGTTGCCATTTGACCTCCGTTCATCATACATGGTTGAAATATTTATGAGTGATAACCCAGTGAGTTAGCTTACCAATGCCGTTGGTTTCATGTTTAAAAATTTTATGGTTTGGGAGAATTAAATAACTTAGTGGACAGTGGTCAGAATGTTCCTGTGCAGTTATGTTTTCGACAAACAATTTTGCAAAATTTCTCATTTAATACGTACTTAGTCTTTTTGCTTAATTCCAACTCCACTGTTTAAAAGATTCAAATATATATCCAAATTGATAAGGAGCGTGGAAAGGTAAATTTTTGACAATTAATAGTTATTTTTACAAGTTGACCCAAGGTTTTGGCAAATTGCTGATCGGTTTCTGTTTGGACCCACTGAATTGTAAAAATCTTTATAAAATGGTCGTTCGAGATTTGGACTTGATTCTTTTTCTCATGATTTGAAAACTCTTTATATTTTCTGGAAAGTATAAAAACTCAATGTAGAATGTAACGGTTATTTAATGGTGATTTTTGAAAGTTACAGCTTGACTTTGATTCCGAAAAAAAAAACGCGAGTTTACCAAGAGTTTAATATGAATGTTTTGTCGATTCCTAACTTATGATAATTGGGAGGTAGGAGTGATGATAGGAGGACCTAAAGAGGGGTGAGAAAGGATAAAATTGACCAAACCTTGTTTTGTAAGTATAGAATATTTAAAAATGTTGAGCCATCTTTTCCTCGGGTAGAAACTTATGTTGTCTTGTTTTGCTTTTATAGAACCATGCCTCCAAAGAGATCTACACCTACACCCTCTACCATGTCCCAAGAGGAGATTGACCGTTTGATATCCATGAATGAGGCTTTGACTGCGGCATTGAAGGCTAAGGGGTCAGTTCAGGATCCAGCAAAAATGAGTGCTAGTATTGCAAGGCACAACCCGATAAAGTATGACGGATTAGGTGAACCATCCTTACTAGGAGATTGGCATAGAGAGTTTGATAACCTTTTTGAGTTGCTAGGATGTCCTGCGGAGATGCAAGTAGACCAAGCTACTTACTATCTGAGGGGAAAAGCGGGTTTGTGGTGGAATCGTAGTAAGGAGGTCATAAGGGAAGCTTGGAGGGAGAGTGATGAACCTTTTATCACTTGGAAGGGTTTCAAGGAGAATATGAGAGCTGTATTTGTACCAGAACATATTAGGAGTAAGATGAGAGCTGAATTTGATTCTTTCAAGATGGCGAGGAGATGACAAGTAGAGACTTATTATAACGAGGTTTATGGAATTGTCGAATATGTAGTTTGCTTTGAATTTTAGTGATGAGATGTTGGCACTCAGATTTGAAAAGGGATTAACAACCACTATTAAGAAGAGGCTTGCAGCTGGTCAACCAAGTACCATGGATGATGTTTATCAACGAGCTGGGCATGCGGAGAGAATTGCAGATATGTTAAAGGAAGAGAGGAGGGAGAAGGAGGAGAAGAAGGGAAAGAGTGAGAAAAGAAAGGTTGAGTCTTCTAGTGAGAATGTTGGGAGTAAGAAACAAAATTTTAACCAATACCACTCTTACTTTGCTAATAGTGCACCGATGGGAGGAGTGAGCCGTGGGAGTGATAGTCGGTCGGTGGCTAGTAGAGATTTTGTTGGTAGTTGTTTCAGGTGTGGTAAGTTGGGACATAAGATCATAGATTGTAGAGTAAATTTGGGCAAGCAAGGAGGTGGCAATGGAAATGGAGGTTATGGAAATGAAAACCAAAGAAACTATCAAACTCCAATACAGAGTATAGGCAGCAATAGAAATGCAGGGCAATGGAGTACCCAGAGGAGCTACAACAATAGGCAAGGCAATGGAGGTGATCAGAGTAATGGTGGAAAGACTTTTGGTACAACTAGTACAGTGCAAGGGAATGGAGAGAAGAGTCACTAGTTTTATTGAGAGGATTAGAGACTTATAATTTATATAAGTATTTCCGTTGTTAGTGATTTAATAAAGTAATTGTAGCTCCGAAACTTCGGGACGAAGTTTATTTTTAGGGGGGTAGAATGTGACACCTAATGTTTTAAATTTATTTTGTGATACATTTTCATGTTTTGAATTGGTTTTGTGATACATTTTGATAAGTATAATATGGTTTGCTAATGATTAAGTAAGTTAATTATGTTGCAATGATCATAATTGGAATGAGACTCAGTTGTGCAAATGTTTATAAATGTTTTTTAGTAGTTATAGGCGAACTTCGGGACGAAGTTCATTTTAAGGGGGGGAGACTGTAATACCCCGAAATTTAATAATAATTAATGAGAATAATTTATGTAATTTAATAATAATTAATGAGGTTTCTAATAATAGTTGTGAGAAAGACGTTAATTAAATAATAAATAAATAAGCAAGCCGGGAATTGGGTTTAGCTAGTAATAAGTCTTGGGCCGTGTGTTGTGAATAAATGGGCTGATTATATTAGGCCTAGTATGAGAGTAGTCGGGATTTAAAGCGGGATTTAATAATAAGATAATAAATATTATAATAATTTGGTAATTTCTAATAATAATTGGAAAAGGCAATAATTTTCTAATTGGCCTCATATACTACCAAACCTAGACTATAAATACTTAATAAATCTGAAAAGTAAGTCATAAAAGAAGAGAAAGGAGATTTAGAAGACGGAAGAGGCAATTAGCGATAAAAGGTAAGTCCGTCTCACAATTTAATGTATTGATTTTATAACTTATATAACTCGTAATTTAGACCGCCTCTAGACTAGCTAGGACCGTGACCTTGGACGTGGACCACCAGGGATTTAACTGGACCTCCGTGTGACCACCGTTGACCGGCAGGGGAGGGGTTGTTGCTGGGTTTTACGTGGTTGTTTGTGTTGTTTGCCTTGTGAATCTTACACGGTTTTACCCCTTACCTCGCTGTTTTGAGACCCGACCTTGACCATAGCTGGACTAGGGACCACCATAATCTCGTCTGACCTATCTTTGACCACCGTCGTGAAACCAGGGGGTGGTGAATTGGGTGTTAGCCGTGGTTGTTGCGGGATTGGTCGTGGGTCTCAGATGTGGGTTTATTCGAACCCTTAAACGGTCTTGTGTTGACACGGGTTGTGGTGGGTTGGTTTGTGGGGTTGGGTCGACCACGGTGGGGGTGTCGGTAGGGTGGTGGTGGTGGTTGGTGTCGTTGGTGGCGAAAACAGGGGAAGAACAGGGACGGGTTCGTGCGTGGTGGCTATTTTAAGACGAATTTCGGGCGCATTACCGACTATACCGAGGGGGATGGGGGACCACCTGGAGTCACCGTGGGACATAGGTGTCAACGGTGGTGGCCAGAGATGGTAGTGGTGGCTGTGGTGATGTTGGTGAGGTGTTTTACACGCGGTGTATGTTTAAGACGGGTTTTCGGTAAATTGTGTTTGTGGTTGGCGTGGCTAGGGCGTGAAATTTGGAAGCTTTAGGGGATGGTTGGGATGGCAGTAGGAGGTTGTCGGGGGTCATCGTGGTGCGGGCTAGGAGTTGTAGGGTTGTGTGGTGGTGCTAGGTGGTCGGTGGTGTCGTGTATGGTGAATGTAAGGGGTTGGGGTACACGAGATACAACCGTGTATGGGGTTGTGGGTTTGGAGTGTTGCGTGGGTATATGTCGTGGTTGTTAGTGGGTTACAATAATCTTGACTTGTTTAATTTATTAAGACGGGTTGTTACGTGATATTTTACACGAGAAAATAATATAACATAAATAAATTATAATTGATTAAATTATGATAATGTATTGGATAATTAATAATTAAATTATAAATATATTATTTATCTATAGGTAACGGACTTGTGAGACGGGTTTACTGAAGAATATTTTAGTTGATTGCGTAAATTGGAGTATTCTTTGAAAAGGTAGGATAATCTACTCAACTATATCCTGGTTTTGCGTATTTAATACGTGAATGTTATTGGAAGGATGATTGGTGTATGATTGCTTATTTAATTAAGCTAATTGAGTGATTAACTTTG
This sequence comes from Silene latifolia, assembly GCF_048544455.1. NCBI lineage: Eukaryota > Viridiplantae > Streptophyta > Magnoliopsida > Caryophyllales > Caryophyllaceae > Silene > Silene latifolia. The sequence goes on from NC_133529.1 coordinate 17,289,835, forward strand.
TTAATTGTTGGAGTTGTGTATATTTTATACAATTATATTGTGGAACGGTTTATGAGAATTGACCGCCCCAGGCTTAGTCTCACGGTGGATAACGTGAGTGGTGATTGGACCGCCCAGGCTTAGTCTCACGGTGGATAACGTGTGTGAATAATTGGAAGGCCCCAGGCTTGGTCTCTGGTGGATAACGTGGATGGTTGATGTCGATATATGACATGTGAGCAGTTGAGATTGGAATATTGACAATTGTGAGAGATTGGTTGTTTTAATGTATTTTATCCTACTCAACCTCGTGGTTGACCGTGTATTCGTGAACACCTGTGATGAACCATAATGGGGAGCAGATTTGACAGGTACTAAAGATTAGCTGACTTGGGAGCATTGGGATGTGAGCTCGACTTGGACCGTAGTTGCTGTCTAGATCACTTAGTTGACTTATACAACTTTATTTATGTAATTTCCTCTGCGTAGTAAATTGAAATGTTAAGGTTTATATTTAATCGGTTGGCAATGTAATAAAACCATTATTTCAGTTAAAGTTATTAAAGTACTTTGGTTTGTTTTAAATCTGTATCATTTACCTCGAAACCGAAAGTGGTAATGATCAATTTATTAGGAATGTCTTGCTAAAGGCTCCTAAATAAATGGGGGTGTTACAAAAGATGGGGGAAATATCTTCTCTAACTTGCATATTATTTCCGCAATGTTTGTCTCTAAACGTTCCATAGATTCAACCTTAATTGTAGATGCACATAAGTCTCTAAAAAATTGGCTTATCTCCGTTATTGCATTCCAAGAAGCCGTCGGGAGTAAATGTTTCAAAGCAACAGGTAATAAACGCTCCATAAAGACATGACAATCATGACTTTTCATCGAATGCAAGATCAACTTCACATGATCGACACACCTACTCAAATCCGAAGCATAACCATCCGGGAATTTCAAAGAACAAACCCAATCACACAAAGCCTTTTTTTCAGCAGTTGTTAAAACAAACCTAGATGTTGTAGGCCGTTTATAACAATTTTCAATAAAGTCAGCTTTACCTTTAGGTCCAAATGTAGTTTTCTTTGGTACATTCATCACCGTGTTGATAATCTGTTCAAAAAAGTTTTTCTCAATGTGCATAACATCTAAGTTGTGTCGAATCAACAACGTTTTCCAATAAGGAAGTTCCCAAAATATGCTTTGTTTTCACCAACCTTCCTTCTTGTCTTTCAATCTTTTTAATTCTTGATCAGAAGCATCAATTACTTTTGGTAAATCTTTTACCGTATCCCACACCTCGTCACCGGTTAGTTTCGTTGCGGCTATGCGGGTTACAATTTTATTCTTTAAAAAATGCTTACAATTATTGCGGAAAGGATGATCAGGTTTTAAGAACTCACGGTGACAATCGAACCAAGAAACCTTGCCACTATGTTTTAGCCAAAAAGATTTATGGTCTTTTTCTTGACAATAAGGACAAGCACGGTACCCAGTTGTAGACCAGCCGGAAGGCATACCATATGCAGGGAAATCGTTGATCGTCCACATTAATGCGGCCTTTAATTGAAAATTTTGTTTCTTAGAGACATCATAGGTGTACACACCAGTTTCCCAAAGTTCTTTCAACTCTTTGATTAACGGTTGGAGGTATACATCTAAATTTGCCTTAGGGTTCTTAGGACCTGGAATGAGCACAGATAAGATCATAAATTGTCTCTTCATGCATAACCAAGGAGGTAAGTTTTACGGAGTGACAATCACGGGCCAACATGAGTAATTCCTCCCAAATTGCCCAAAAGGGTCAAATCCAGCTGTACACAAACCCAGGCGAACATTACGAGGCTCACTTGCAAATTCTGGATGTTCTCTATCGAAATGTTTTCAAGCTTCTCCGTCACTTGGGTGTGCCATTGTCCCACTTTCTCTTAATCTAGAGTTTTTATAGTGCCAACTCATCTCACCTGCTATGTGCTTGGTTGCATATAGTCGTTGTAACCTTGGTGCAAGCGGGAAATAAGTTAGTGGTTTACAAGGAATTCGTCTCCCGCTTGAATTCTTTGCACTCTTATACCGATCTGCATGGCACTTTGTGCATTTCTCAAGATTAGCATTTTCCTCCCAAAAAAGCATGCATCCAGTAGGACATGCTACAATCTTGTCATGGGGTAGTTGCAATCCCTTAAGCACCTTCTTAATCTCATTAAAATTGCGCGCCATTTGATTATCCTTTGGAATAATGTCACCAACGAACGACATAAAACCATCAACGCATCTAAGAGATATGTTGTTCTCACATTTGAGTGTTGCCAACCTAGCGGCCGCTTGCAACAGACTCATATTACTTCCCTTATACACTGGCTGTTCGGCTTGTTCTAGCATTTTAAAGAAGGAAGAAATTTGAGGGTTTGGGGTTTCATAACGCACTTCTTCATCGCTAAGGTCGTCGGGATTAAGTTGATCTTCCAATATTTGTTCAATATTATCGCGTAATGCATTTTCTACCATCTCCCGGTAAGGATTTCCACTAACTACACTACTCGTACTTTCTTGGATAGGCAAATTCTCACCGTGGTGCGTCCATACATAGTAATTATCGGCAAAACCATACGAGTAAAGATGACTTAGAACATCCCTCTTTCCTCTATAAGCTACATTCTTACATTTCTTACATGGACACTTCATTTCACCTACATCCTTATACACGGTACTTTGTTCCGCGAATTCAATAAACTCCCTCACACCCTTTGCAAATTCAACCTTAGGTTTCTTTTTTTCATCTAATCTTTCATACATCCACGCTCGTTCTAATCTTTTCATGTTATGTATCTACATTTCAATATATCTATGTTATAAACAAACAATAATAAAATAAGAATAATAGCAACCAACAATACACAATAAATATTATCATACAAATATATAATTATTGTCAACAAGTACTCCATCTTTGAATTGGGTCCTTATCACTCCAACCTAAACCCGTCAATGTACGTTTCAAGTCACTAGTAAACACACACCTGTTATTTATTAATGAGGAAAAAATTCGGCAGCAATTCCCCTTAGTTCTCCAAATACACAATGTAGAATAAATAATTATTCCACATATGTATTTAGAGAACATTAAAGGAATCATTACCAAACTCTTTCGTCATTAATAAATCACAAGTACGTGTTTACTACCTAAGTGACTTGAAACGTACAAAGACAGTCCCAAAACGGGGACTATTCAAGAATTGCTCCTAATGAGAAATTCTTGAACGGGTACTAGGTCGATCAACATCAAAACAAACAATAATTTGAACATCAACAATAAAAACAACGGCTACTAATTTTAAACCAATTTCTAACTTACAATTTATATTCTTTTAATTTCTAACTAGCATAACAATTTGTAAATGACATTTTAAACCAATTTCCATCATTTGACATTAGTTTATAATCATATCTAACTTTACATTTTAAACAAAATTCTAACTTACAATTTATATTCTACTAGTATACTACTAATTTCTAACTTATATTTTTAACCAATTTACAACATTTTTGACCAATTTAGAACATTTTACTAATATATTAACTTTTATAACTAACATAACAATTTACAAACTATTAATATACTACAAATTTCTAACAAACATAAAAATTTCTAACTTACATTTTTAACCAATTTCTAATATTCTACTAAAATATTAACTTTAACAATATCAACAACAATAATACACACAACATCAACTATAACAACATAAACAATAACAATATCAACAACAACAATGACTACTATCCTAGAGTCATTAACATAATTTAAATAATAATTAGTAATTTTAAAAGATAATTAGTAAGAAAAGATTACCTAATTAACTAAAACTGAAAATGGTGGTTGTTGATTGCGGTGGCAGCGGAAATAGGTGGCGGCGGCAGGAGGGCGGCGGCGGCGGCGACAGTCTTGACAGGTGACGGTGGTTGATGGGGTGAACAATGGTGGGTGGTCGATGTTTTGGGGTAAATAATTAGGGAAATTGATTTGGGGGAAATGAGAAAGGTAAAGGGGGACGCGACTTGGTTTTATCAGAAAAAAAACACTTGTGACGGACTAGCCGTCACAAATTCCGTTGCAAACCCGCTTTTTTTGAATTTTTGTGACGGAATATCCGTCACAAGTTTTAATTATTCCGTCACATGTATACTTTTTAGATTCCCTCTACAAGAGGTGACGTGTGTCAGTTAAAGAAAATTTGTGACGGAATATCCGTCACAAATTCCGTTGCAAACCCGCTTTTTTTTGAATTTTTGTGACGGAATATCCGTCACAAGTTTTAATTATACCGTCACATGTATACTTTTTAGATTCCCTCTGCAAGAAGTGACGTGTGTCAGTTAAAGAAAATTTGTGACGGAATATCCGTCACATATAGTTGTTTTTGTGACGGAATATCCGTTACAAATCTTTGTTTTTGTGACGGATCACCCGTCACAGACTTTGGCGCCCTTGTTTTTTCAACCCGCCAAATTCTTGTGACGCTATGTGACGGCTAGTCCGTCACAAATTTTTGTCCGTCACAAGTCCGTTGCAAACCCGTGTTTTGTGACGGGATTTTCATCCGTCCCTACTGTTCCGTCACTATGCCGTGTTATCCTTGTAGTGTAAGGCTCTGATGTTGTTGTAAAATGACAAATCTAGGATATGACACAATAGAATGACTTGCTTTATTATGCATCGTACGAACGTACTTAGAGAATTACATACGACAGCTAGGGCAAATAACCTAAGCCCAATAGACACGTAATACAAACGGGCCTTGTTACCCCCCCCTCAAGTTGGAGCATACGGATTCAGAATGCCCAACTTGGAAATCAACAATCCAAACTGAGACGCGCCCAAGGCTTTTGTAAGAACGTCAGCTAACTGGAACGAAGTAGGCACATACGAGGGAGCAATCAGGCCATCGTTAATGGCGTCACGTACGAAATGACAAGTAATTTCAATATGCTTTGTACGTTCATGAAAAACCGGATTTTTAGCAATGTGCAGCGCGGATTGGCTGTCACACGAGATAGCTATGGCAGCGGAACGTGAGATACCCAAGTCGTGCAACAAGCCTGTTAACCACTTGAGTTCACATACGAAAGCAGCTAACGCACGATACTCAGCTTCAGCGGAAGAAAGAGAGATGGTTGGTTGTTTCTTAGTTTTCCGAGATACAACAGACGATCCTAAGAACACAAACCAACCTGTAAGAGAACGACGGGTGGTGGGACAAGTGCTCCAGTTGGAGTCACACCACCCTTCCAAACGCAGAGCAGCGTCAGCTCGTAACATAATTCCTTGCCCAGGAGTACCTTTCAAATAACACACAACCCTGAGTGCGGCATCCCAATGATCTTGACGCGGAGCGTGCATATATTGGGAAAGAATATGTACCACATACGTAATATCTGGCTGAGTCACAGCCAAATATACAAATCGGCCAACAAGACATCGATAAGCTGCTGGATCATCCAGTAACGGACTAGCAGAATTCCTAATTGATGATTCTGCACAATTGGTGTGGCCACGGGTTTACTTCCAAGGTAGCCTATTTCAGATACGACATCAAGCGCATACTTGCGTTGGCACAAAAAAATTCCTTCAGGATTACGAGCCACTTCAATTCCCAAGAAATATTTCAATACGCCTAAGTCCTTCATATGAAAACAGGAATTAAGATAGTCCTTGAAAGCAGATACGGCAGCTAGATTATTACCCGCTACAATCAAATCATCAACGTAAATTAGGACATTCAAGCGGACATCAGTCTTAACCATTGTGAACAGCGAGTAATCATAATAACTTTGCTTAAAACCATACTCTTTCAAGGCTACACCCAATTTTGCAAACCAGCATCTGGGAGCCTGCTTTAGACCATATAGTGACTTATGTAATCTGCACACCATACCTGGTACTGAAGATTGGAAACCTGGTGGCATGCGCATGTATACTTCTTCAGTCAGGTCGCCATGAAGAAAGGCATTATGCACATCCATCTGGTGTAAAATCCAATTACGTGAGGCAGCGACAGCTAGAAAAGTACGAACTGTACTCATCTTTGCTACTGGTGCAAACGTCTCGTCGTAATCAATACCTTCTGTTTGATGATTTCCAAACACAACCAATCGAGCCTTTAGCCGTTCTATCGTAGAATCGGACTTGTACTTGATTTTATATAACCACTTTCTACCAAGTGCTTTCTTACCAGCAGGCAAAGGCTCTAAAGTCCACGTACCATTTTCTACAAGGGCATTCATTTCCGTCTCCATTGCTTTACGCCATCCTTCGTCCTTCACTGCTTCTTTGAAGGACCGTGGCTCTCTGTGCATTGTAATGGCTGCCAAAAACATACGATGCTCCATAGAAAATTTATCACTAACAATGTAATTAACAAGGGGATACGGCGTACCTGAGAGTGGTGATGTTACGGTGACCTGAGAGACATTTGAGGGACTGGCGTTTTGAGCTATACTTCCAACAACATAATCACGTAGGTTTTGATTGGGTATTTTCGTACGGTGGCCACGCCCCAAAACTGGTGCAGCACCCGTGTCATTATTACCAGCTACACCGCTTGAACCCGCACTACTCTCTTCACGATTAGTAACCTCTGCCTCTATGACCGTGCCAGACTCACCCGTTGGTTGCTCAAGGGAGACGTCAACTTCACTGTGAGCTACACCCCCTTCCACCCGTGACTCTTCAATACAAACGAGCTCATCTGGAGAATCCCAATCGATGACATAGTCATTGCTGGACGTAACAGGAGATGACGGAGAGGTGAGAGGAGCACTGTGAAACGGGAACTGATCTTCATAGAACGTGACATCTCGAGAGACGAAGAATTCATGAGCCTCAAGGTCATATAAATACCAACCCTTTTTCCCAGCGGGGTACCCCATAAATGCACATTTACGACTACGACTCGCAAATTTATCAGATTTAGCTTTCTGATTATGCGCAAAACAAAGTGACCCAAAAACTTTGAGACGATCAAACTGAGGCGGAGACTTGAACAATACCTCATATGGAGTAATACCACCCAATACAACAGATGGAGTACGATTAATCAAATGTGCTGCAGCCAAAGCACATTCCCCCCCAAAATCGAATCGGAAGATTAGCTTGAAACCGCAAGGCACGCGCCACGTTAAGCAAGTGCTGATGCTTGCGCTCAACCCGTCCATTCTGTTGAGGAGTCCCAACGCATGACGTATGAAAAAGTAAACCCTGTTGGCTGAAATACGGTTTAAGACAAGTAAACTTTGTACCGTTGTCGCTGCAGACGATTTTAATATTGACAGAAAACTGACGCATGACCATGGCAGAGAATTCCATAAATTTATTATAAACCTCTGTTTTGTTACGCAATAAATATATCCATACACCGCGCGAAAAATCGTCAACAAGAGTAAAGAAGTAGCGTGAATCATTGAACGACGGGTCATATGGCCCCCAAAGGTCACAATGAACAAGTTCGAAAATGCGACTACTTTTATAATTACTTAATGGGAAACTATTCCGAGCATGCTTAGAACGATGACAAACCTCACACGGTTTTGTCAAATTGTTTTTACTATTACGCAAGAAAGGGAGCAATTTTACTACTTTCTCAGACGAGTGACCCAACCTACTATGCCATAAATTTATTGTGGAACTAACAGCTACTGTTCCCGTGATTATTTGTTGCTCTTGTCGAAGGAAGTACAGTCCATCCAATCGGTCAGCCGTTCCAATCACCACCCTCGTACGACGGTCCTGTATATTACAAACATTAGCATTAGTGATAATTTCACAATTAAGAGTGTCACTTAACTGTGATACCGATATTAAATTGCATTGTAAATTCGGTACATAAAGCACGGGATCAAGAGAGATATTGCGTGTGAGTTCTACACGTCCTGCTTGAGATGCACGGATGTGCGTGCCATCAGGAAGGCCTACTAGACGGCTGGGCACCTTTTGTATGTCGCGTAAAATACTGGAATCACCTGTAACATGGTGAGAGCAACCCGTGTCAACAAGCCACTTACCAGAGAATGTATGATTTGGAGTGCCATATACCGTGACCTCCTCGCCCTTTCCATCTACAGCAACAGCGTGAACAGCACCACTACCGTTCTCTGTCTTGCTCTCATCACCTCGACCACCTCCCTGCCTGCCTCCCCCACGTCCGTGTCCACCACGGCCAGACCCATTTCCTTGACTTGAGTTGCCCTTTTTAGGTTTCTTAATACCTTGTAACTCGTACCACCAATCGGGCCGCTCATCGAGAAGATCAAAGCACATACTACGGTCATGACCTTTGCGATTACAATTTGAACATTCCAACTGCTGACGCTCAGTCCGAGTCAACTGAGAAGAAAGACGTGGAATAGGAGTAGACGGACCAGAACTAGACCGCACTACAAACGACGACACTTCAGTGGTTGGGGTAGGAGCACTGTTCAGACCACGCACCCGTTCCTCCTGAGAGATTAAGTTGAACGCTCTATGGAGAGTGGGCAGGGGGGGTCTGAGACAACAAAAACGATCGTAGCGTGGCATACACAGGCAACAAACCAAGAAGAAATTGATGCAAATGGTCCGAGTCACGACGATCACCGTATTGTTTAGCAATATCACATTCACACTTACGACACTTACAACCAATAAGGGGCTGAAATTTATCAAGTTCATCCCACAACTGACATAATCTCCCATAGTATACAGCTACACTCATAGATTCAGTTTGACGACACTCATGAATATCCGACTTAATTTGCTGAATTTTAGGGCCATCGATGATGCTAAACCGTTCATGGAGAGCATCCCACAACCGTTTAGCATCCTCGTAATTAGGGAGAAATGACTTTACCTCAGGGGAGATGGTGTTGAGAAGCCACGAAACCAGCAGTGAGTGAACTGTCTCCCAATCAGCCGGCGTACATGGTGGCTGAGGCTCATTAATCGTGCCATTAAGGAAGACATACTTGCGGCGTGCTTTCAAGGCAGTACGAACAGAGTACGTCCACTCATCAAAATTGGTGAGCGACTGACGGACATCGGTGATATGATCCCCTGGCTTATCGTTTTGGCCGACAAAGTAAGGGGAAGAGGGTTCTATTTTTGTGCTCCCAGACGACTCGGATTTGTCATCGCCAGACCACGTTTAGGGTTTATGATTTTAATTTTTAGGGTTTGGCTGATACCATGACAAATCTAGGATACGACACAATAGAATGACTTGCTTTATTATGCCTCAAACATATCTCCTCCAACATAATCCAAATTCAATCCATTATTTTGTAATCCCTCAACCACATGAGGTAAATCAAAGACAGTACACTTCATACTTGGATGACCCTTAGCAATGGCGTTTGCCATGGTACCGGTCCCACCACCGACATCAACCAACGACCCTACCCCTTCAAACAATCCCTTAAATTCAATATTACCCAACAAAATATCACCAACAAATTTCGCATCACTAGCCATAGCTTTCTTAAAATACTCATTAAATCTCATTTCGGTACCAGCGTAGTCCCATACTCCAATTCCATGTGCAGTATGGAATGGGGACTCGTCGTTGTTTTGAAACCAGCTAGCTAAATAGTGAGCTGGCTCAGTTAGGATTGGATCGAGCAAGGCTAGTGTGAAAGGGGCTAGAGTCATTGGATGGTCCTTTAAGAGAAGCTTGGAGTTTACGGTTAGGTCAAAGGTTTCCTCTCCGTTGACTAACTTGGATTTGGAGAGGAAGTTGGAGTGGACCAGAAGGCGCATAATGCGATATAAGGAAGCAGCCTTAGTCGGGCTGAGAGCGAGGGCGGTGACTAGCTCGGAAAGTGTCATGGGTTTGCCATGCTTATGGATGGCGTCCGGGATTTGGAGCTGAATAGCACATTTTAGGGCCATGGAATTTAAGAAGTGGAAAATGTGAGTCCATATGTGTGTTTGAGCATTTAGTAGTTCGTTTTTGTGATCGCTCGAAATAATGATTGATGTATCCATTTGTACCGGTTCAACTATTGTCACATCCTTCAAAATTTGCTAGCATTTTATAGAACAATTAGTCTCTCTTGTGACGGAGTATATCCGTCACAAGGTGAAGACGGCCCAAATCGATACCATATTGAATAATGTGGATATTAGTGGGGCATGTGTAACTACTATTTAATTTATTGAATGTTGGGAAAGCAAAACAAAAAAAATAATAAAGAAATGGGGAGCTCCCAATATTTCGTCTCATGTCAGGCGTCATTATACAACCTCACCTTCTCTCATCACTCTCACATCAGTAAACACCATTTTTTATCACTCTCACTGTATCATCAACAATAATAGTCCTTTTCCCATTAATATCGCCATTTTAGCAGTCTTTCAGCTTCATCTCTTCAATAGTTGAACATTCGATGGGTAAGAAACAAATGGCGAGGAGGACACCCCCGAAGAAAAATATAGAAGCTATGATATTATTGCATTTGTTGAATGTTGTTTGTCGTTGAATGTTGTGTCAGATAAGATTAGGTAAAAAAAAATGGTGTTTATTGTTAAATGTTGTTGATGAACCGTGCATGCATGAGTAGATTTAATAAATGGAGTTGTTGAGCATGGTGATTTTAATTTACTAAAGGATGGTATCATTAATGTAATTAAGTTCAGATCTGGTTTTGTTATTAAGGATGATGTCATTAATGTAATGGGAAAAAAAAGGTCATATCTGGTTTTGTTAGTGTTGTTTAGTATGCAATAATGTCAGGTGAAGTCGGGTTTTGTTTAGAAATTGTCAGGGTAGGCTGTTTTGTCAGATTTGTTGAGATTAGGGTTATTGAATTTGTTTTTGTTAAGAAAATGAATTAATTAGACGTTTCATTGATTAGATGAGAAGAAAGGCAGAGGAAAGCAGGCGATGCAGAAGGGAAAAGAGAAGGTGAAATCAGGGATTTCATTTAGAGAGTCGGTGGAAACGGATGAAAGGGAAGAAAGTGATGGGTCAGAGGACATCTCAGAGGATACAGAAGGCAGTGGTGAGGAGGATAGGGAAGCCAGTGGTGAGGGGGAGAGGGAAGACAGTGGTGAGGAGGAAGGCAGTGGTGATGGTGGTTTGGCAGAGGTGCTGAATAAAGTTGTGAAAATGGTCGCAGCTCTTAGTGCAAAGAAGATGAGCAAGGAAGAGAGGAGCACGGCAGACGGTAAGCTATATATGTGACCATTTTATCTGCAAAAAGTGACCAATTTAACTGATAAATGTGACCCTGACATGTTTGTTATCTGTAAAATGTGACCTATTTGGGTATTAGATGGTAAATTAGTAAACTTGCTTGCATTTGTGATAACATCATAACATATCTATCAATGACATAGTGACATTTGGAAATTGTGACCAATTTTGGGAATGGTATGCTTTTTGGGAATGAAATGCTGAGAAGTGGGGATCTTAAGGCCAGGATAAATCAAATTCCTATTTTGATTAAAGTTGAAGTGAATATTTGGTCAATTAATGAAGAATATTTTATATCTTTCAAAAGTTTCGGACAAGAAAGAAGCATAGAAAGTAGCGGCAAAGAGGAATTGAATAGCCAAATAAGGAAATTTTAACCCAAACCAGCCTTTTCATTTGTTTTGGTCGAACTAAACCAGCTCATTCTTAATACTGATGAACTGATGATTGAGGGTAATTTTGGTTTTAATTATTTGTCAGTTTTTAATCGAATTTGATATTGTTATCTATATCCTACATATAAAACATCATGTTAGGCATAGAGTATATCAGAATTGTAGTTTCTCTATTATTGTGTTTTTTTTTGATAGAAAGCACAATAATATAAAATATGGTAGTAAAAAAAGTTGAATACCTATTCTGAGCACTATAGAATCTACTATATTAGCTTTCTTTAAGCAAAGTTCTCAATGTATGTGTCATTACTCCCCCACTCCCCTTATCTTATAGCGAATTTTTGGTTTTAAAAACTGAAATTTTAATCCCTCCATAAGCCTTTGACTTTAACATTTACAAAAATATATTTGTTTAAAAATTATAAAATGCCTCACTAAATTCCTTATGAAAAGCCCTTTCATATATACGAGAGTATACATATCGATATATTTATTTAGTCTTATATTTTTCGAGATGTGGGAAGGTCATATATAAAAAAAGAGAGGTAGTATATTTATTTGATTAAAATATTTTGGAGAATTTCTAATCTACATCAAACACTATTTGCCCATAAAAAAGATTAAGATAATTGTTAATCTGTTATCATATCACCCGAACTTCTATTCTATATTATTAGATAGGAATTGTATTAAAAGTTTTAACTTCATACTCCCATCCCTAAAAGAATTTAAATGTATGCATGTTATATTACAACTAAAATATAGAATAGTGTAACACATATTTTTGTTGACGAGGGACCCCCAACTGCTTGGTATGCACCGGGTAGAGTAACACATTAGTGTTACAAATTATTTTAGTATCGTACAGCAACGCACGGGCATAAATCTAGTTATATATATATATATATATATATATATATATATATATATATATATATATATATATATATATATATATATATATATGAGCTCAATTAGAATTTAATTTTTGACATTAAAAAATAAAAAAGAAATAAAAAATTATAATAGCTCGAATAAAATACACATAAGCTCAATTAGATTGATTATAGTTATACAATGCTCTTATACAAGCAGTTGTATAATAGTATTTGTGCATTATGTTGGGGGTATGAGCACAAAAATTGGAACTTTAAGGATACTAATAAGGACATATTCTCAACAATAGAGGCAGTATGTATGTACCTTGATAAATCTAATAAAATTGAAAGCTCTCATGGAAAATTTCCGCTTATTTTAATATAAGTGTGTAACCATTTTATGTTTAACCGAGATTTGTTCTTGTTTTACTGTAAACGGGACGATTCTACTTAGGATTATTGTAAAACCAATCGGCCAACCCTAATTAGAGGTGTTTTCAGGCCGGGTTCGGGCTGGGCTCTACTGGCCAGGCCCTGAACAGGCCGGTTAGTGAGGCGGGCCGGGCTGGGGAGATAAAACTCGGACAAGGCCCGTGTTCTGTATTAGGTGGGCCAGGTTGACAGACCTTACCAATATTTTTTTATTTTGCTATTATGGTGGGGCAAGGGTGGACCGGGTTGGAGATTTAGGACTCGGGTCAAGGTCGGGCCATGCTATTGGCCTGCTCTAAGTCCCTAATTCGCTTATATATTAGAAGGATAAAAATTATCCTAGACGTTTAACAAAACCTAATGCTTATAAATAAACACGAATTATTCCTACTCTAGGTTGATTTCCAATTTCCAAAACCCTCTTTACGCTCTATATGCACTATAAGCAGCACAATCAGAACGAAGATGAAAAACACGATGAATTGGATACCTCCGGAATTACTATTTGAAGTTTTGACACATCTTCCGGCGAAAGATCTGTTAAAGTTAAGGGTGGTATGCAAATTATGGAACTCGATTATTTGTGATCCCAGTTTCCATCAACACCATCTTCATCAATTACACAAGAATAACATTCATGGTTGTGAGTACTACATATCATCTTCTAGCTCAAGTTACTTATTTAGATCAGTCGATATTAAAAGTAGCGAAACCCTTGCGACTATTGAGGAGATTAAACTATGCAAGTCCCATTATGATGGTGGTATGAATTCTATAATGGGTTGTGTCGATGGAGTATTGTTGGCCAGGACTGTTTCGCGTCATGGCAAAAATTATGTAAACGTGATCTTCTTATGGAACCCGACACTTAGGAAAGTGGTTGACATACCGCTTTGTGGACCGTTGAAGAAGGTATGTAATGATGTTAGGTTTGGTTTTGGGTTTGATTCGGTGAGTAATATTTATAAGGTGGTGGCAATTTATTGGAAGAAGAATGGTTTGAAAATCATAGTATATAACCTTGGTTCGCGTTCATGGACTTCACCTAAAATGGACAATGTGAAGCATTTGCCATATTCACGTACCTTGAATTTCGAAGGTTGTATTTACTGGCACTCTAAGACTGAAATAACGTCGAATAAAGACGCAGACTACTACCTATGTTTTAATCTGTCGACTGAGGCATTGACTTGCGCCAAATTGCCTGATCGTAAATGTGACGAGTATCTGTCAATCCGTCGTCTAGCAGTCTTATATGAGTCACTTGCAATTGTAGATGATTCCGGTGATGAAGGTTCACGTAGACATATTCATGTATGGATGAGACGAAAGGATAATACAACAAGTTCCGAATTTTCTTGGGTTATGCTCTATAATCTCGATTGCTATGCTAAATATTTCGTATACTTGGCGAATAATGGTAATCTTTATCTACAAGAGTGGTCTATTCCCAATACAGCATCTGTTTATGACTTGAAAGCCGGCAAAGAAAAGGTTTACTCAGAAAATAATGGGTATATAAAGTTCATGGAAGGTTATCTAGGAAGTTTGGCGTTGTTAACATAACAATTGAGTTAATGGTTAAGGAACTATTATTTCTTCCCTTGTCATCAATTGTGCGTATGTATGTACTAATCGGTGCTATTTCCCATTTCCCTAACCTTTTCAATTTGTTATCTCATGCAATTTGACCTTAATATTTTCTATTCCGATTTTCTATACTTTTTCAATTAAAATCGCTGCTATATCTGCCAAGTATTTCTATTTCAAATTTACTCGGTGCTACTGCAATCTGTGTTATTTCGACTTAGCTATTAGTGTTGGAGTGTTAGATACAATTATTTTATATCAAATTTTTTCAATGTGTTGGCTAAAAGAAAATACCCAATTGTGTTGGTACTTTCATATTTGTTGTTGTTGCACTTGTTTGAAACCGACATATTAAATATCATATACGAGACACACAAAGTATGTCTAGTCGGACACTTTTCTACCGTGTCAGATATACAACACATTTGCCGAGTAAAGTGTGTTATGCACCTAAGAAGTGAAAAATCCATGTCATTATCAAAGTCAAAAATGATAAATAAAAGGCTAATGTTTCACTGGTAATACCAACGAGTGAAGGCGCTCATGGCCAAATTCATCATCATCAAAATTGCCAAATAAAAGGTTAATGTTTCCTTTGAGGCAAAAAATTCACCTATTAACAAGGTTTGTATAATAAACACCACGCCTAGGACAGAAAAAAGGTAAATTTAAGATTTAGTATTATATTCTGATATTACCTGTGCTATTGACCCACTTCACCAGCTTGCATTAGACTGCTATTACCCCCTCATGTTGGGGATGCTGCCACTTGATGGAGGCAATGTATCCTTTTCAAGAACAGACGCATTAGGTGAGAGCAATGGTGTCTTCAGATTAGCATAACCCAGATTCGATATAACCCGACCTGTTTTGACCCGACTTATAACCAATCCGAGTGACCCGATTACCACTTCTACTTTTACTATTTCAAAATACCAAGATATGCTTATACTTTTTCATTCATAAAAAGTGAAGCCGCTATAAATAAGGATAGCCCCTTACCATCTAATTTCATTATCACTTCCATTTTCACTTATTCCCTTAATTTACTTTCAGAAGTAGTACATAATTTAAAGCAGACTTCGTTTTACCCTAAAGAAACATCAATGGTTAGTGTTATGATATTAAAGTTTGTAGATCTAACAACCTACATAAACTATACTCAATATAAACATACGACCAAACGACAATTGGTCTCTTAAGAGGGGTATATCCGTCTTAAGAGTAACACAGGTCAAATAATATACTGCATCCCACATGGCTAGATAAGACAATTATTTTGCTAGTTTTTAAGAACGTTTCTTTCGTCTTATCTATCCTACTTATCCGTCTTAAATCAGAATTTGTAAACCTATGATTCTATAAACACGTAATATTGGGCTGCCCAATTCGGTAAAAGCCCCAACTTCCTATAAATAAGTAAATATGATAAAATTACTAACTAGAGCTGATCAAGTGTGGGTCAGCCCGCTAAAATAGCGGGCTTAGACAAGAAATATAAAAAAAATTAAACGGGTAACGAACAAGAAAACTAGGCCCGCTATAATAAATGAACGGGCTTGGACTAAACAAAATTGCCCATGGGCGGCCCGCTAGGCTCGCTATTAAAAGTAACCTCATAAAAGTTCTCAAAAAACCCTCAATCCTCCGACGTTTTCTGCTCATTTCATTTACAATTTGTACACTCTAAACCAATTAGGTAGCGCAAATAAATACTTATGTCTTACGTATATGTGGAAGATTGTCGGTATTTACACTTATCGTATAAAGATCTTCGAGAATGGACATGCTAACGGGATTGTCGTATAAAAATAGTACCTTTTAAGTATTTATTAAGACGGAAGTGTATGTAACCGCTAACATTGAATTGCCGCACAAAGACCAAGGCAAAAATGAACTTTATTTTGATTTTTGTAGTAGAAAATTGTCAAACTTGTGTTTTTTTCCCCCAAAATCTAGTAAACTTATCATTTAAAAATTAGTATATTTTCTTAAGGGTAAGCATTTAAAGACAATTGTTAATTTTTAGTGGGATGTAGCGATAACAAGTTTTAATAAAAATACTAATTTCTGTATTTGATTTTAGTCAGGTCCGCGGGCTGGCCCGCTCTTTTTAAATGGGCGGGTACGGACAGCGGAAACTGGCCCACTTAGCGGGCCCAGACTATAAAATAAGGCCCATTAGACACTTTTTTAAGAGCTGGGCTTGGCCCGTGTCCAAAATCCGCTTTTGATCAGCTTTATTACTAACCCTTATTCTACCTCCATCATTCTTCCAACGCCCCCATTCTCCATTTCTTAATTACTGTCAACCTCATCTTTATCAAATTATAACTCATCTTTATCAATTTATAAATCTCCTACCTATATAGATTCGTTTTATCTTGAAGAGATATGTATGTTTAGTTTTAATAGTGAATTTTGTAGAGCGAACAACTACTTGAAAAGTAAAATCCCCAAATTTATTCTCAATAATATTACTATAATACAAACTAATATTTTACAGCAATTTTTCGTTTTCTTAAGTATTTCGTCGTTATTTTTTAATACTGACTGAGGTGTTTTTCATATAACACTTTTGATGGTATTAAAACAAATTTATATTTTTTAAATTAGGTTTCATTTTATATATTCCTTCACAAATCTGCAATTTCCCCCTTTTATTTTTGTATAAATGTGTAATTAAGTTTTATACGTTTGTTACCATGGCGTTTTAATTGCTATATATAATTACATTAACAAAAAAATTCGAAATCGATTAATTTTGTAATTGAACAATTTAGTGTGAGCAATTACCAAATCATCTAATTAAATTGTTGTTATGTTAGTGGGTCCGGAAATTTAGCAAAGAATAACTGCCCTTTGCATTCTTGGCTTTCAACCACAGAGCGACACCTAAGCTCTATGATTGTTGCTTTAATAAGTAGGACGACGGTTTTATTATTAGTCGTGTATATTTGTTTTGAAGTAGTCATTAAATTACTTCTACAAAGGTTGTTAATTAAATACTTTTCGCTTCAATAATATTTTTTATCTTAGATGTATTTGATTTTTGTTTTTGTGAAGACGTGTTTAAATTTTGTGTTTTTTAACCTAAAACGTGTTATATTAATTGTTTAATATGACGGTCTCTTACCATAAAATCGACCCACTAAACAAAGCCCAAAAAATTGTAAATCAATCAAATTAACCACTACCCCATTTATAAGAGTAAAACTGCCCCATTGCTGTGTTTCACCATGCACTCTCGTATAGTCGTATCTCTCTTCTGCAGTTCTGCGTTATCTATTTTATTTGTTTCCACTACCTATTTGCACACTTTTTTTTTTTTTTTTTTTGATATTTTACATGGTACCCTTAATTTCAGACTTTCTACAAGGTACCCCAACATTTTTTAAAACATACATGGTACCCCTAATTGTTGTCATTATCATTAAGTGTACCCCTAAACTTTATTTTCCGTCAATTAAACTCAATTTTAGGCGTTAAGTGATTACTTGAACGCGTAACCAAGCTTGTCATTTATCATCCCATGACATAAGGACTATTAGGCTCAATATCCATCTTTGGACGTGATAATTTCGCAAGGAATCAATAAATTTTCTGTCAATTTTTTTTAGCCCATATATATCAATAAATATTAGGATCGAGATGGATATTGAGCCTAATACAGTCCTTATGTCACGGATAATAACTGACAAGTTTGGTTACGCGTCCAAGTCATTACCTAACGCCTAAAACTAAGTTTCCATCAACACCATCTTCATCAATTACGCAAGAAAAACATTAATGGTTTTAAGTACTACTTATCATTTGATAGCTCAAGTCACTCTAGCGTAATGAATATTAGAAGTAGTGAAACTTTTGCGACAATTGAGACGATTGAACTATGCAAGTCCCATTCTGGTCATGTCCTAACTATTATTCAGGGTTGTGTCGATGGAGTCTTGTTGGTCCGCACTAATTTCAGTCATGGAAAAACTCTTTTTACGGTGATCTTCTTATGGAACTCGACACTACGGAAAATTGTTGATATACCCAGGCCCGGCCCTAGGGGTAGTTTGGAGGGGCAAATGCCTAGGGCCTAAGTATGGAGGGGGCCCAATCTTGAAAATTTAGAAATAGATAAATATAACTATCTAACATAGACAATAAGTTACAATGTCTGAGTTGGCAAATACTTGTAGTTTTAGAAATAGATAAATATAACTATCTAACATAGACAATAGGTTCAATTCTTACTACATACTTGAAGCTTTATTAAATTTTTTTATGCACTGATTTGGGTCTCAACCCGTAATTTTTATCCTAAATCGATATATATATGTGTACGAAAATTAATTTTAACAAAGATTTCAACCATTGAGATTTGAGTCACTTCCTTTTCTTGTTGACTATTTCCAAAAAAAATATTTTATAATAAGCAGCATTAATTATATGTATATTTATTTGAAACTTATTATACTTTAAAGAAAAATTCAAAATAAAACGCTATCTATTTAAAAATCTATAGTGTGTATAACAAGAGATATTATTAAGTGTTTTGATATTTTTTTACACCATATAAAGTTATTTAGGGGGGAATTTTTAAAAAAAATTCAAGCCGGAAAAAATGTTTTTTTTTAAGGAGCCCCAATTCACGATTATGCCTAGGGTCCCCAGAAGTCTAGGATCGGGCCTGGATATACCGGTTTATGAATCATTGAAGAAGCCTGGTTGTGATGTTTTGCTCGGGTTTGGTTTTGATTCGGTGAGTAATAATTATAAGGTGGTGGCACTTAATTTCAATTATTTGAAAACCACGGTATATAACCTTGGTTCTCGTTCATGGTCTTCACCTAAACAACAAAGAGGTTTGATTGACAATAATGTCAAGTTTTTGTCGATTTCGCGTTCCTTAAATTTTGAAGGTTGTGTTTACCGGCTCGCTAAAGGTAAATTAACATGGGGGCAGGATAACGCGACACATTACCTATGTTTTAATCTGTCGACTGAGGCCTTGACTTGTTCTAAATTGCCTGACATTAAACGTGACGATGGGCTAATGATGTTTTCACTTGCTCCAAATTGCAATGCGTTGAGGAGTCTATCAGTTTTATATGACTCACTTGCACTTGTAGATTATTGTGGTGATAGTTCCTTCAGACATATTCGAGTATGGATTAGACGAAACGATAGTACAAGTAGTTCCGGTTTTGCTTGGGTTGAGCTCTATAATCTCGATTGCAATTTTAAATCTATTTTATACTTGACGAATAATGGTAATCTTTATTTAGAATCGGAGTCCCTCAATCCCAAGACAGTATCTGTTTATGACTTGAAAGCCGGCGAGGAAAAGGTTTGCTCAACAACTATTGATGAGCATATAAACTTCATGGATGGTTATCTAGGAAGTTTGGCTTTATATTGTTAAGATAACTCCATAGTAAGAGGACTACATTGTTCACGTAGGGAACAATTAAAGGCCTCACCCGTTTTGAAGATAGTGTTTGAGAAGAGAAGTGCAAACAAGGTTGCGGATGTTATAGCAAAGTTCGCTTTTAAAGACACTAGCTGATCTCAGAATGGATGTTTTTTTCGGCTCATGCCCCTTGTTTTGTAATTGACTAATCGGTAATATGGTCTTTCTTTCGGCTTGTACGGTGCTAAACCCCGACCCTTCCATGTGATGTACTTGACCTTAATTCCCTATTTATATTAATGTGTTCGTTTCGTCAAAAAAAAAGTGCTCTTATCTTTTGATCTATCATATTTAAGGATCAATCTAGTTTTGATCATCATATTACCTTTTGACAATTGCTTGATATCTAAGAACAAGAGTTAGTTTAAATGGTAAGAGCTCTATTAATTATTCCAACTGTGAAGTTGGGGGTTCCGTTTTTACCCGCGACATAATGCGCTCATTTGGAACCAAAAAAAACAAATCAATGCGCACTTTCAGGGCCGGCTCATAGGGGTGTTTGATGGGTCAAGTGACAAGGGCCCAAGTCTAGAAAAGGCCCATGAGGGCGGAATTAGAAGTCCGCTATTTAGGCTATAACTCGAGGCTTTTGTCAAATAAGCTTTATTACACATCAAAACCAAAATAAGGTAAGTAGTCAAGTGGTTATGCATTTTACCAATTTATAAGAGGTCTTGTGTATTAGTACTTTTTGAAAGAATTGAATTGTATTAGTACTTGTATTTTTATAAACGAGCCCCCATTTTAACATTTCGCCTAGAGCCTTACAATGTTCAGGATCGGCCCTGCGCACTTTTGTTGATGTAAGTTGTGAGTCCAAAATAAAGAATCAGATGCAGCCATTTATTGTGATGACAAACCTTGCGGTAAAAAAAAACTACTACATTAGCTTTCTTGTATGCTAAATAAATTACTTATCAAACAATTACACAAGTTATTAGCTGGAATTTTAATCAAATATGCCACTTTAGTCAAATAAACTAGTTTAAACTTCAAATAATTACACAAGTGTGAAAAATAAATAACCGAGGAGTATAAATGAAAAAAATTCAAAATAAAATACTCAAATAATTTTAGTAATTTAATATAATTATTAATTAATTGGTATTGGTAATTGACTTACCGGTAAATAGTTAAATTCCATATCGGCCTCATTAATCCTAATGGCATCTCTATCAATTTCCTAATACATACAATAAATACATATATACGCTTATACTTTCCTAAAGTATAAATTGGTTTTTTTTTCGGTGCTAAAAAGTTCCTAAAGTATAAATTCTAATAGGCCTCTATTTTACGAAAACTATACAATTGATTTCCAAAACCCTCTTTACGCTCGATATGCACTCTTACGCAACACGATCGAAAACGAAGATGATGAAAAATAGGATGAATTGTTTACCTCCGGAACTATTATTTGAAGTTTTGACGCATCTTCCGACGAAAGATTTGTTGAAGTTAAGGGTGGTATGCAAATTATGGAACTCGATTATCTGCGAACCCAGTTTCCATCAACACCATCTTCATCAATTACGCAAGAATAACGTTCATGGTTATAAGTACTACTTAACCACTAATGGGGGTACGTATAGATCAGTCGATGTTAAAAGTAGCGAAACTCTTGCGACTATCGAGGAGATTAAACTATGCAAGTCCCATTATGAAGATTGTTTGATTTGTATAAAGGCTTGTGTCGATGGAGTCTTATTGGTCAGCACTATTTACGTAAAAGTGATATTCTTATGGAACCCGACCCTTGGGAAAGTTGTTGATATACCACTTTATGAAGCGTTGAAGAAGATACGACTTTATGATGTTGTGTTTGGGTTTGGGTTTGATTCGGTGAGTAATATTTATAAGGTGGTGGCACTTTATTTGGAGAAGAATAATGATTTGAAAACCATGGTATATAACCTTGGTTCTCGTTCATGGACTTCTCCTAAAATGGAAAGAAGTTCGATTGACAATGCGAAGCATTTGTCGCATCTTTCACGTTCCTTGAATTTTGAAGGTTGTATTTACTGCCTTTCTAAGGCTGAAATAACGTCGGAAAACGACACACACTACCTATGTTTTAATCTGTCGAGTGAGGCCTTGACTTGCGCTAAATTGCCTGATGGGAAAATAATAAAGTATGCGCCAATAAGGCGCCGTCTAGCAGTATTATATGACTCACTTGCACTTGTAGATGATTCCCGTGAAGATGGTTTAGGTAGTATTCATTTTCATGTATGGATGAGACGAAAGGATAGTACAACAAGTTCCGAATTTTCTTGGGTTAAGCTCTATAATCTCGATTGCGATGCTAAATATTTTACATACTTGGCGAATAATGGTATTCTTTATTTACAAGCGTGGCCTCCCAACATAGGATCGGTTTATGACTTGAAAGCCGACAAGGAAAAGTTTTTTTATTTAACTGGTGGGTATATAGATTTCATGGAAGGTTATCTAGAAAGTTTGGCATTGTTAAGATAACTCAATAGTTAGTTATTCGCCAAGGTAGAACCTAGAATTAAAATTTTGGGTAGCCATTTTTACAAAGTTGCTTAATAATTTATGTTAAGGTCTCATATTAATCTTTATTTAGTTCATTTCTAGTATTTGATTAGCTTAAATTGTTCATTCATATATAACCTTGGTCCCGGTTCTTGGATCTCTCCGAAGGAAAAAAGAGGTCCGATTGATAATGTCAAGTATTTGTCGAAAACTTCACATACCTTTAATTTTGAAGGTGAGGTTTACTGGCTCGCTCTCGTTGGGAAAAAGGCAAATAATGTGACACTTGCACTTGCTCAAAGTTGCCCGATTTTAAATATGACAGGAAACTAAAACAAGAATCGAGGCGTTTATCAACCATGCATGAGTCACTTGCACTTATAGATTGTTCGCTTCATAATCATTCAAGACGTATTCGTGTATGGATGAGGCGAATGGATAATATGACATCCATAGACTCTTGGATAGAGTTATATAACCCGGATACGAGTTATAAAACTTTGGTAAATGTAACGAGTAATGGTGAAGCTTATTTAATGCTACGGTCCTTCAATAAGACGATATATATATGTTTATGACTTGAAATCCGGGGAAGAAAAGGTCGGATCAAGAACTCCAACAATGGCATTACAGGAAGTTTGGCATTGTTAGGACAGCCACACAGTAGGCTATTCCCTTCGTATGTTCCACAAAAACCTTCACATGAATATTAATAAGATAGCAGTCGGGTTTTTTTGCAGATGTCAGATAGCTTAATATGAAAGTAATTATGAGTTGATACTAGAGAACAATTTAGAAACTGACGGATTTCTCATATTACGCATTTTATACCTGATTATCTTACGTATTTCCTTAGTCATTAGCTAGCCTGATTTTATATATGCAAATTTGTAGGCAATCAATACTATATATTAAATCCAGAAACCAAGGGACTTCAATTTAATTAAAGAAAGTTATACAAATTAATTATATTATATAGTTTTAAATCACTAGCACCGTGTGATGGACCCGATTAGGGGATCTCAATGCAAATATTATATAGTTTTGCTTAAAATTAAATTATATACAAGCTTGGTAATTTTCCTAAACATTTGTAAGAGATTAAAACATGGTCAATTTCCTTAAAATAAAATAATTAATTAAGATGGTCAATTTCCTTAAAATAAAATAATTAATTGAGATGGTTAATTTCAAGGAGACTAAAAGAAATAAGATATTTGGTAATTTTCCTAAATATTTATAGAAGACTAGAAGATGGTCAATTTCCTTAAAATAAAATAATTAATTAGTATAAACATGCACACTTATGGTATTAAATATTATCATCATAAAATTATATATTAAATTTAAAATCTATGCAATTTTATTAAACTTTATGGTTTATTAGATGTATAGATAATTAGATATGTTAATTATTTAACATACAAAAATATAATATAAGTAGGTTATAAATAATTCAAGTTAGATTCCATAATACTATAATATTGCATAATTTTTTCGATTTGATTTAATGCATATATGTAATATATTTATAAATATATAATCCTCTTAAAATTGCATGCCTAAGTAGTAAAAGAATTGTAATAACATTGGATATAGTTATATGATAGTAATCACTCATTTGAATATTAAAAGTAACAATATTATCAGCGAGATTAATGAAAGTGGTAGAAACTACAACGGGAGTAGTGAAATAATCAATATTAATGCGGCAATAGTGAAAGTAATTATAATTACGGCGGGAGTAGTGAAATTATCAATATTAACGCGGTAGTAGTTACAGTAACAATAACTACGGTGGGAGTAGTGAAAGTAACAATGATTACGGGCAAGTAATGAAATGTTATTACTATTGTTTAATTAATAAGAGTAAAATATTAATAGCGGGAGTAGTGAATTTGTCTCAAAATTTATTTAATCGTAATTTTAGGATATGTCATAGAAAAATATATTAATGATAAATTTATGGGTTATGCAACTTTAAGTAATTTTATTTAATGAAAATAAAAATTTAATGGTAAGCAGAGATAGCCCGGGCGAAGCCGAGCACCAATACTAGTGCATATATATTGACTGATATAATGCACTTAGGAATTAATTAGGATAGTGATTCAGCTCCTTGTACTACTTAAGGCTTATTCATCAATGATAATAAGAAATTATATAATTTCCCTATACGTGAAAGTGACAATTTGCTCCTTAACTCTGTTCAATGGTGAAATTAGGCCCCTTAAGTTTTAATTGTAGCAATCAAGCTCCTTAACTTTAACAAAAAATGAAATTCAACCCCGATTTTTATTTTTCAATGAAATCTCAACAAAAATTCATTTTATATTATATTATACAACTAATAATACATATAAATTACTAATTTTAACTTTATTAATCTATATAAAATTAATTATTCATCTAAGAATAAGTTTACATTCATGTATAATAAATAAAATAAAAATATGATATATTTTTATGAACTATTATTACATTTATATTAAATTGTCTAAAAATTGTAAAATTATAAAAAAAATACTCGTTATTAAAATTATATATTGTATAAAAGTTATAAGGTTATAAAAATTAAATTTTTTATTTGATTAATTGGATTATAAAAATGAATTTCTGTGGAATTTCATGAAAAATCAAACAATGGGGTTTAGTTACACATTTAACTAAAGTTAAGGGGTTTAATTGCTATAATTAAAACTTAAGAAGTCTAATTTCACCATTAAATAAAGTTGGATGGCGATAGGGCGCCACCCGGTGACACTGAATCTCGGCGCCACCATAATTAGAAAAAGAAAAAATAAGAAAATTAGATGTTGGTTTTCATTTTTACGCCAAATGTTTAAGGATAGTTATGTAATTTTACATTATATACTAGGTATTTCACTAAAATCAAAGTCTTAACTAAATCAAATGCGAATAATATTTACACCAAAATTACATAAAATTATCTACAACATAATACGTTTCTTCATCTGTGTTCATCTATGGTTCTCAAAATTTAGAACGTCGTTATTATATGTCTTTTTTTTTTTTTTTTTTTTTGTGTTTGTTTTACTTCTATTTACTTTGTCAAAACTTAAAATTGATTGCTTGAATTTAGTTTGCTCGGAGTATTAATTCAATAATTTCAATTGCTACTGGTGAGTTGACGCTTATGTTCTTTGCCAAAAATCATCATTTTCACTTGCGAACTTGTCACTGGTTTGTTTAATTTTTACTACTATGAATCATGAACACAACACGTAAATAAATGAATAGAACGTAATTGTATTTATAATCCCCCCGTCCCAGTAATTTGTTTACCTTTGATTTAAATACCGTTCAAGAAAATAAAATAAAAAACGTAAACAAATCATCCATATAAAGGGAGCACAAGAAAACAAGATAGTAAGAGTATACTTTACCATTGTTATTGCCATAATTTATACACAAAATAACAAGATGGTCAAATAAAAATGTTTTTTTCGACCACTTTAATTCGCCAAAAGACATATTTAATATTTATATTTTAATTAAAACATTTTTTTTAAAAAAAAATAACAAAAATGTTGTGTAGTCTCAAACCACGCACTTCTTAATTCTTACCCCAGACTGCACCAAGAAACCATCCTGCTAAAGCCTTGAATTGCTTTTCATTGGAAATTTGGAATTACTTATACTCCCTCTATTCCGGTCATTTGTTGTCCTTTTCCATTTTGAGGTGTCTCAGTCATTTGTTGTCCTTTCTATTTTACGAAAGAATTTGATAAGTAATTTGATCACTCACACTCAATTCATTCCACTTGTCATTTAGTAATTGGCCCCCTCCCATTTCCTTGGTCTTTGTGCCAAAACCAAAGGATAACAAATGACCGGGACGGAGGGAGTATCTTGTAATTACTCCTGCTTTAATGATACTGATTTTTTTTTGTTCCACAAAATACGCATACGCCTACATCTTTGGAATTTTTTTTTTTAATATTTATAATTATCATTATTGTTACAACTAATTAATAATGTCAATTTTCTATATTACCCTTTAGCATTATTTAGTTCGAATTTTAAATTTAGATGGAGGAAAAGCAAAATAACTAACAAATTTACGATAATATCCCCGGTGACACTCAAATTGAGCGTCACCGGGTGGCGCCATCTCATTTTCAAATAAAGTTAAATAGTCAAATTACCACTTTTGTGTTTCCCTATATAAGCTATAGCTTTGGGCACTAAAAAATGAATGACAAGATTACTAAACTTCCCTCACTTTTGGCAATTGGGTGTCAAGATAAAATGAAAGATAAAGAAGGTAGAAAGAAGAAGGAAATAGGTACAAGAGAGAATGAAAGAGAGGGGGAGAAAGAAGAAAGAAATAAGGGTAGGGACATTTACTGATTTTAAAATACTAATTTTATCCTTCGTGATGTGTTTTTTAGAGTTCGAGTTTCATTGATGTGTTTGTTAGAGCTTAAAAGATGAGAGCCTTTACTATTCACTAAAGGTGATCGTGGGTCGGGCCGGGCGGATTTGGGCTGGGCCGGGCGAGTTTGAGCCGGGCCCAAGCATTAAATTAAGCCCAAGGGTGCGGGTCGGGCTATAAGTGTGGGCCTATTTTATTGGCCCTAACCCGGCCCATGCGGGCATAAAGCGGGCTTTCGGGCCTATTCGGGCTAATTTGGGCTAAATATTTTTCCTCTTAAAATAAGTTTAGAAATTCTCATTATGAAGTTAGATACTTTGCATATTTGTTATCAAAATTTTCGTATAGAATTATGTGATTTTTTCGAGTATTGTCATTTAAGAAGTAGTAACCTAATATAACTTTTATGAACTTACTGCTTGTGAGTCATACAAACTAAATGCACAATTTTTAATAGTGTAATAATATATTTTAGTGCGGTGCTCACTGTATGTTGTTGTAGTGCTGTAATTGATTTGATATTTGTTGTTCTTTGACTCAAAAACATTGACATAATTAGCACGCCGATAATGGTAACTATTTATCGGCACTAGTGTGATACAAAATAATTATCTCATTTATTTATCATATAAATACTAGTAAGGAAAATACTAAGCCTTATCAAACTAATACATGTAAACAAGTGACTACAACTTACTTACAATACAACAATCAGTTAGTTAATTATTTTACTAAATGCTTATTAACATTCTTAAATTGTACATATTCGTAAATTTTGCATATGTTTGGGCCGGGCCGAGCCGGGCCACAACTCGGGCCGTAAAAGCGGTCCAAACCCGACCCTATTATATTGAACCGGGCCATGGGCTTTTCGGGCCTAAAATCGAGGCCCAAGCCCGGGGAAAAATTGGGGTGGGCCGGGTCGGGCTAGCATGCTGGGCCATATGATCAGCTCTACTATTCACCCTAATCAACTTTATTATTTTAATTATATAGAAATATACTCCCTCCAATCCTCTATTTTCTTCCTCTTTAGTTTAGGCACAAGGATTAAGGAAGGGAGTATTATACTGATAAAGAGTTGGGTGGGATTTGGTAACAGGAGAGAGGAATGAATAATTAAGAATTAAATAATGAATTATGGGCCACAAATATTAAAGTAAGGAATAAAATAGGATTAAAAGAGTTGAGTTGGGTGGGGTGATAGGTCGTGTAATCCACATGCCACAGCCATGGTCAGGTCGTGTAATTCACATGACACGGCTATCAGGTTGTGTAATTCACATGACACGACCATGGCCAGGTCGTGTGTTTCACACGACTGGACCAGTTAAAAATATTTTTTTTCTCATTGCATTCATCTCGTTGAGATAAGCGATTTGAAAAAAAATCATCAAAAACAGACACCCGGGCACAAAGTTATGGCTGTTTTAAGTTTTTTCGTTCTTAATCGTCAATTTTTTTCCCCAATTTTTACGATCGTTTGAAGTTTTATGTTTTTATCGCAAAAGTTAGCAGATTAAAATAGTTATTATATTATTATTGTTATTTATTGTCGTTTATAAATATGTAAAATAAAAGTTAGTTCGTTAGTTCATTTTTTTTCAATATGATAAAACGATAATTAGTTATTTTAAAAACCGTCTCCGTAAGATACCTGCGATAAAATGATAATTAATTTACTAAATTTAATTTGAATGCTCAAGGGCAAATTAGGAATAAATGAAAAAATAGGGGCGTAACAAATAAAACATGGGGCGTAACAAATAAAATAGGGGGTGTGATATAGCAATTTTGATAAAATAAGAGTAAAAGTTACCAAAAATAGAAAATGGAAGAAAACCTGAATAATCCGTTTAGGAAATAAGGAAAAATATGGTGAATTGGAGGGAGTATAATATACTTCCTCCCATCCAAACCAAAGGTAACACTTGCTTTTTGGCACTATTCATGGTCGTAAGGAATCTTTGATATAATTCTTAATCTGTAAGACAAAATATAGTCATATGAGATCTTGTTTGATTTATCGCCATGAGTGCTATAAGAATATCAAATTTTTATAATTTTTAATAATGTGTAATTAAAGATATTCACGTTGCAAAACGTGCCTCGGCAAGTGTGATAAAGCAACTGTTACCTTTGGTTTGGATGGGAGGGAGTACTCCATAGATGCTAACCAATACAATTACGGGAGTTAATAGTAAGACAAGGACCCGAACTATTGATTTTATTCCAGTTAAGGACCTATACTATCAAATTTTTCCATCAAGGAACTCAAGTTAAACCTCCGTTAAACTATAGGGGAAAAAGCCTGAAAAATCAACATATACAAATGAGCGAAGGAATAAACAATTACACTGATTGCATAAAAATGGCAGAGAACTAGACAATGAAAAACTAAGCATCCATTTTCCTCTTTTCTTCTCTCCTCTTTGCTTTGCAATTGTTTACAATTTTCCTCATCAACTAGCTCTCCACCTTCCCCATCTTTTCGATTAAAACCGATGGTGGATCTAGGGGAGCTAGCAGGGGCGCTCGCCCCGCTGATAGTCAGAAACTTCAAAGTTTTTAATTAAAATTTTACAACATTTTTCGAGTATTCCTTAAACCATTACCCGTTTGTCCCCACTGAAATTTTTTGCCTCCGCTGAAGCGAATTTTTGACGTCGTCTCCGATTAAAACCGAACCACGTATATATCTAAGTAAAATTTACTGAGCGCAGTTGAATGCCATGTTCATTAAGACATTCAACCAGAATCATCAAATGTGTACCATAATCAAAATCATCAATTTAGTCAAATTTTGGAATGGACAAAATTCCAACATTGGGTAAACTCATTTGGCTGAACTCATATTGTATAGAAAAACCGTTTGGCATTGATTTTTGAGTTACTCAAATCCAATTATCTCGTCCCTCACTCCCTCCTCATATAACTTCTCCATTTTTGCTGTTATTTGATTTTTAATCCCCTATAGTCAACAACCCACCAAACTAACACAAATTCTTGTTTCAGACGGACAATTTTTGTCTTATTTTTTAGACGGGTATATGTGACCATTTTATAGTTAAATGTAACCATAATGGTATAAGCACTATTACAGCTTATGGTAACTGGTGTTTCAATAGTGGTCACAATTCACTGTAAAATCGTTACAAAATTCCGTCTTATTATTTCAGACAAAAAGGGCCCATCTGAAGCAAGACGCACTACCCAAATACACAAAATTTTTCTTGAAGACGGACACTATCCATCACAAGCTGAAGACGTATAGTGTCCCTCTCACAAAATAAAAATGGATAGTGCAAGTGGGAGAAAATGGATACCTCCACTTGGCCTCCTACTTGCATTTTGTGAGAGGGTCATCATCCATCTTCAGCTTGTGACGGATAGTGGCCGTTTTCAATGAAACGGACTTACCCAAATAATGGTAATGGTGGCTTGGGAGACTTTATTTTTTTTGAAGGAACAAAAAAATAAGAGGATTGCATATTTTAGAGGTGGGGGAGAGAGAATTAGGAATCTTATTTCTCAGGCTTTACAAATACAGTAAGAGAGTAAAAAAATTCATTAAAATTTATTGACTTTTTAGTCAAAGTTATTGATACATAACGAAGACATAACGGAAAACATAACGAAAAACATAACGGAGTTTAATCTGAGATCCTTAACTGTAAACTTTGATAATTGAGGTCCTTAATGGAAAAAAATGTGATAGTTTAGGTCCTTATATTACCCTTTACTCCAATTGTTGAGCTTATTGTGTTGATGATGACAAACCAAATGTTACTAATGTTTTCTCTTAAGTTTACTTAATAGGAATTGTCGATTTGTTGATTCAAGACGATTGAAGCGTTGGATGAAGACCGCCTTGTATTTAATTTGGGTCATTAGAATTGAGATAGAAAATATTGAGTTTGCTATGCCAAGGCAACAGTGTCGCCCACGTTGTTCATTCTAGACGGATAAACCATGCTTTTCAAAGATGTCTTTTAAATTGTTGAACAAGTTTGTGAGGAATCCTAACCAACTATTCTGAGTAATTGGTTTAGTTGGTAACTTGTAAACCTTGCCCAAATTGGTTAAATGCTTTAGGATTGATCTTTTGAAAGCACTTTCAAAACCTTCCTTTCTTGTGCAAGTCACATGTGTGACTCTTGACAAGGAAAGGAAATTTTACTTTTCAAAAGCTTGTTTTTCAGATTAACCACTTTGGTGCAAGTAAGAAAAACTGAAATCTTTTGTCACATATTACTTGTCTTTGGATTGACTTTCAAACTTGATTTTTTATATTAAAAGACTCCTCCTTTTTCTCTATAAAAGGAGTGTTTCACTTCTTGAGAAACACACACTTCACATTTGCTAAAATCTGAGAAAGAGATAGAAAACATTTGCAAAAGCTCTTAATATTTTCAAGTGTCTAAAACCTTTTAGTTGCAAATTTTTCTTATTTCTTATAAGTCTCAAAATGGTTTATTCATCTAGCATGACATAGCTCAATATCTTCTTTCACTTAGTTAGATAGACATTGAGTCTCTCCCGTTCTTAAGTGAACAAATTAGAGACATTTGATCTTGTAACTACTTGAGAATTAGATGAGCTTTAGAAACGGAGTAGTTTCTTGAATAGCACAATCAGACTAGATTGTGGGGATTTCGTTGTAATAGAATAATTGTAATTAGAGTTACTTACATTATCAAATTATTAATGAGAAGTAGATTGGACGTAGGCCTATAGAGTGTAGGCCGAACCAATTCAAAACCGATTGTGTTGAACTTATTTTGTTTATTCATTTCCGCTGCAATTCTTAGTTTGTCGTTTTTATTATCTTCAAAGAAGTCTACTACTATCATCACGTACTCACGTTGTGCATTGTTTTTGACTTATACAAAGACAACAAGTTATAGTCCGTTACACTGTTGCCTTCATCATAACCAACGACACTTCTTTTAATCTCCATTTAAAAGAGGTTGTGTTAGGTATTTGAAATATCATTTCATTTAACTAACTTAAATCAATTAAGTTAAGTTAAATTTTTTAAAAGATACCTAATTCACCCCCTCCCCCTCTTAGGTACTTGGGATCATAAACTCTTCACCAATTACGGAGTATATTTTTCTTGGATTTTATCAATAACACGCCATATTTAATATGGAAAATTAGAAACAAACCCTAATACCCTTATAATTTTCTATTCGTAGTATTTATATACTCCGTACTTCGTATTATTATCGTCATACACCCTTGTAAGTTGTAATACGCAACTACTCAAAAAAGGTACGAATTACAAGGTCGATCCGAGTATGAAGATCGGAAAGACCGTCGCTTTTTTGCCTCCGGACGTGTTATCAGAAGTTTTTAAATTGTTGAAATTAAGGGTCGTTTGTAAATTATGGAACTCGGTTATTTGCGATCAGAGGTTCCATCAACAACACTATCTTCATCAATTACGCATGAAAGACGTTCAAAATTGTAAGTACGACTCAATAATTCTAAACCGTTACGTTAAAGCGAGAAATTGGCCTGATAATGTAAGATCAATAGTGAATATTTGTAGTGGTCGAACTCCCGAAACTGTTCATAATGTTAATGTAGCCGAATTCTGTAGAGATACAAGTGTGATATTGGGTTACATCGATGGACTCGTGTTGCTCTATGTTACTTCGCCTAGGGTTGATAATAGAAAAAACTCAATTTTCATATGGAACCCGATGCTTGGGAAAGTCATAGATATCCCGGTTTCTGAATCGTTGATGAAGTCTACGGATAGTAATGTTGGGTTTGGGTTCGGGTTTGATACGAGGAGTAATGACTATAAGCTGGTGTCCCTTAATTTGAAGTTTTATGATAAGAAAACCAAGGTATATAACCTTGGTTCCGGTTCTCGGACTTCGCCAAAGGAGAAAAGAGGTTCGATTGAGAATGTCAAGTATTTGTCGAAAACTTCACATACATTTAATTTTGAAGGCGAGATTTACTGGCTCGCTAGCGTTGAAAGAAAGGCAAATAATGTGACACATTACCTTGAATTTTTTTTCAAAATAGGGTTATTTAGCAAACTATTTCTCGTTTTAGTGTCGGTTTCAAACTATTTCTCGCCAATGGGTCCACGTCATCTCTTTCTCTTTTTTTTCTCAGTTTTTAGCTAAATCGCTAAATCAGGTAGCGATTTATCCAAGTTAAAATTTTCCCCAGACAGAAGCTAGGGTAGGATAATAAAGAAGAGGCAAATTGCTAAACCAAATAGCGATTTACTCCGAGTCTCTGATCCCTTGAAAAAAAAACACAGCCTTCTCTCTTCCCTCTCTACCAAGTTGCTCATGAGTCATGACATATGAGATTACTCTACTTCGCAATACACCTCATCTTCCCTGTACTCATCAAAATACACCTCCTCGTGTCCATTATGATGATCATCATCATCATAATCAGCAGTGGCGCCCTGAGCGTCGGATTCGGCCCCGGAATCGACAGCTTTAGAGCGGTCATCGTGGACGGCATCATTTTCGTCGTCACTGGCTTCTCTTCGACGCATATTAACCGACAGCTTGACCTCATCAGGGTCACTCTCGTAGTCTAAATGATCTTCTTCATCAGCCATATAAATATATAGTTAGTTTTGAATGTGTATATCTGACTAATTTGAATGACAGGATACAGTCGTATAATATGTGAACATACAATATCTACACACAACGAGCCTAACAAGTAACAACCAGGAAGGTTAAGAGATACTACTACTAAACTAGTCTATTAACAAGGAGAGAATATACCACATGCTAAGTATAAACTATTCTACGCCTAATTTACATGATGCTTATCATGCGGGATCGGCTGACGCAGCGGCGGTGGAGCGGTTTATTTCGGGCCTGCTCTTGGTGGTGAATGGACGATGGTTTATGGTGATGATAAATTGATAATGGTGGGTATGTAGATGAAGGGTGAGAGTGATGATGCAAAAGCAAGGGAATCGACGTCGGTGATGGAAAAAGTTGAACTCACCTATGCCTTTTGTTTTCTATCAGCAGTTAAATCGCTATTTCATATAGCGACTTTCCTCTTCACAATACTAAATTCACTACTTGGATCAAAATCGCTACTTCAAATAGCGATTTAGCTAAAAACTTAGAAAAAAAGAGAGAAGTAATGACGTGGACCCATTGGCGAGAAATAGTTTGAAACCGACCCTAAAACAAGAAATAGTTTGCTAAATAACCCTATTTTGAAAAAAAATTCCATTACCTTGGTTTTAATTTGTCGAGTGAGGCCGTCAGTTGCACAAAATTGCCAGATTTTAAATATGAAAGGCACGTAAATCAAGAATCGAGGCGTTTGGCAAGCATACATGAGTCACTTGCACTTGTAGATTGTTCGGTTTATAAGCATTCAAGACATATTCGTGTATGGATGAGGCGAAAGGATAAAACGACATCCAACGAGTCTTGGATAGAGTTATATAACGAGGAATGGTGAAGCTTATTTAAAATCATGGTCAGCATATGAATGTATATCTCTTTATGACTTGAAATCCGGTACGGAAAAGGTCAGCTCAAGAAGTGATAAAAGGGTTAAATCCATGAATAATAGTTATATATAAAAAGTTTAGCATTGTTAGGACACCCACACACTAGGTCGCTATTCGGTTATTAGGAGTTTATTAGTTAATAGGAAACAACTAAAGGCAAACAAGGTTGGAGATGCTGATCTTGGAATGGATGTTTTATTTGGGCTCAAATACTCAAATAGTTAATACTTTATTATAATTTTTGAGAAATGTTCAAATACTCAAATCAATCAATCAATATATATATATAAAAGAGCCTTTTGTTCTTCCCTCTCCTCTACGCTTCACGTTTCAGCGTTGAGAGGCTGATCTTTTGAGTGATGGAAGATGAGCATTGGCCAAGAGAGAGAGATAAATCAGATGTAACATTAGCTACACCGACACACTTTTTTTGGATTTAGTGTGATTGTGAGTTGCACACTTCAATTCAGTGTGGTACGATTGTTTATCATTTTAGGGGCTTGAATTGAGCGGAATAGTAGCTATGCTCTGTTTTACGTTGATATTGGTAAACTTTCGTTGAGGTATTACGCGTTCGTTAGTGCATACTCCGTATTTGAGTATGAAAAGTTGACGACATACTACATACTAGCATTATTATGGAGTGTAGATTGAAGGTTTTGTTTTACTAAAAATAACGATTTGCAGTCGCGTTTTACGACCCTGGGTTGGGCACGTGCGTAGCTGTGCTTTGGGTCAGTTTAGATTCTAGATGCGGGTGTGTCGATATAGTTTGATGGAGCGTGGATGAGAGTACACTTGATCATACTTACATGGTGTATTAGAACCGAGTTAAGGGCTGCCTGCTTAGAGGGCATTAGCGTCCTATTTTACATCGTTGCAGTATGGTTTCATTGCTGTTTGTGCGCTGATTTGGGCTTGATTTGACGCGGTGCGCAATTGTTCTTGGGTGAGTTGGGTCCAAGACGAGTATAGCGTTGGGTCTAGGGGGATTGTCGGCATTTGTCGCAAAGACTCTTTGCTTTAGTATAACTGTATAAGGGGAAAGGCGAGTTTTGTTTGTACATACGTAAGTTTGTAGGAATGTGAATGGTAGATACACAATGTTCATGGGATTATTATTGTTACATTGAAAGAATCACGGTATACATACAACTCTCACTTTGCCCCCATCCAGAACTTTTCACCTTTCATTTGTTTATTATGTTTAGAGTTTTAATTGAAACTCTCTGATTTTAGTTTACTTATATGCTCTTTAATTGTTCCAGTTTAAGATTGTTTTATGATCAATACTAATAATTTTTGTTTATTTTATAGGTTTATTGTATATTTGAGTGAAGGATTTATTGATAACAAATTTGACGTTTAATTAGAAATACATTCGATATCATATACAATGTTCACCAATATTTTTTCTTATAAGTTTCTTATTCAATGTGGAGAGTCCATTATCTGCACCAGATGTAATCTTTGGTGCAGATGATGATAAATTTCCGCCTTTTCTCCTATCTGTTAATGATCCCACCAAGTCCCCGTTATCTACAATAAGCAACTGGAACAGTCGGGACCCTTCTAAATTGTTGTCCCTCATACTCCAGCTAAGGTTCTTCTCTACTTTGATACATGTATTTCTCAAATTGATTGCATGATTTGTGATTTGAGCCGAGTACCTGATATATATGATTTTCTTTTGGGTTGTGTTTTCTTTTTTTTTACTATCAGGGATATGTATACAGCTTATCAAAAGAAACGCGTTGAGAAGGTTGATGATGTTCGGGTGAAGTTCGAAATTAGGACTATGGTGGCTAGGGAGGTAATGCTGGGTGATCTTTTAGTCGAGTACTTGAATTTCTGACTTTCGTCAAGTTCACACTCAACTATTAGTGTTCAAGCCTTAGATTTAGAATGCTTGCATACTGTCATTTAGCTGAATTCCGCAGCTTGTTTGCATGTTGATGCATGTACATGTGCAATTTGTGTAGAGTATATCAAAGCAATCAAGTATTGTAACCACAGCCATATATGCGTTGGACAGTGACCGTGAGAGAATTTACAAACTACTTACGCTTTTGCATTATTGTACAACTTCGAAATAACCTTAACCCACCTAACTTCAAATAATAATAAGCAAATTAAATGTGCGTGGGAGAAGGATAAGACAATGACACGAGACAATACAAATACGATAGTTACTGTTACCCAAAATAGTAAATCTCCTGATAAACCGTCTCTGACTACATTAATAAGAGACAACCAATAAATAAACTAAAAACTAACTAAAAAGATAAAAATTAAAATTAAATAAAAATAATAATAAGAGACAACCAATAAATAAACTAAAAATTAAAAGATAAAAATTAAAAATTAAAATTAAAATAATAACTATCTATCATGAGAGAGGTTTTTCACAAAAATTAATGAAAAACTGTCTCTCTTAGAAATTTATGGAAAAGTATAATTGGTATAATGTGTACAACAATGCGAGCTTTGGGTATTAGTTAGGTGATTTATCTCTTTTTAATATTATATAGAGTAATATGTTTAATCTCAATCTCAAGGAGTATATATCTTTTCCTTATTTTTCACTCTCTATTTTTATCGGGTCAATATAGTGTGGAAACACGAAATGTACAATCTCATTTGCGTACGGAGCACTATAATTTCCGTAAGTTTAAATACTTCTACGAATATATGAGTACACGAGGATCAAATTTTAGTACAACTCCTAATAATACTCGATACAACATCCCTCCAATTTTTTATGATCTTCTCTCTTTCTCTTTTCAAACAAGTTTGATTATCTTTCGTCTTTCCTTTTTTGATAAGTTTCATTCATTTTCTATTACAATACTTTATTTTTTCTTTTTTCCTTTCTTATTTTTTGTGCCAAAAAAAGAGGAAGATAATAAGAAATTGAAGAAAGTACAATATTAATATTACAAAGTACATTATACATAATTTTGAAGTCATTAATTAGTTACGACAATATAATTACATTTTTCACAAATTCACTTTAAAAAAAACAATTTTTAGTAACCGTGCAACGCACGGGCACAAAATCTAGTAGTTAATACTTAAATATGTTGTCACTTTCCGTGATATGCAAAACTAGAAACTAATCCCAATACTATTGGAAATAATTCCTAAACCAAGCCGGGTTTCTTCTTGCTAGACTTTCCTAATTGTAAATATTTTTATGTGAATATTGTATTTCCTTAACTTAGATAAGGAAACTAGAACTCGTATGTTAGTATAAATAGACATCTTTTATGTCATTAGTATTCATACAATTTCTCAATAAAACCTATTTTTATGATAAAGACAATAATATACAAACGCTTATATTTTCCTAAAATATAAATTGTACGGGAGAATAAATCACTAATATACCGAAGCTATAGAAATTTTTGGTTGATGGCCAGTACAAGTAATAGGATGAATTGTTTACCTTCAGAACTATTATTCAAAGTTTTGACGCATCTTCCGTCGAAAGATTTGTTAAAGTTAAGGGTGGTATGCAAATTATGGAACTCGATTATCTGCGATCGCAGTTTCCATCAACACCATCTTGATCAATTACGCAAGAATAACATTGGTGGTTTTAAGTACTACTTATCTTCTGAGTCATCACGTTACTTTATTTCAGTTGATATTAGAAGTAGTGAAACTCTTGCGACAACTGAGAAGATTGAATTATACGATGATAGTATGGAATATTCTATAATGGGTTATGTCGATGGAGTCTTGTTGGCCCGCACTGTTAGCTTCAACAATGATGAAAACGGGATTTTCTTATGGAACCCAACACTTGTTGGATTTATGATCCAAAATATATTTAGTCAAATAAATTGGTTTAGTCTTGCCCACAATATTGTTGCGGTTAACCTAGCTAGTAAATAGGATTCTGGTAGTTGGTAGTGCACAACGTGTGGTAGTGCATTAAGTGGTAATTAGCATTAGTTGGTTTATGTAATGGCTATTTAAAGGATTTAGTTGTATTTGTTTTTTTTGAGTTAGTTTACGAGAACTTTCTCCATATGATTTCTCTCTCCTCTCTAATTTTTAGTCTATCATGTGGTATCAGAGCTATCTTGAGTTGAGAAGGTAGACACAATTGTCACTTCCGCTCAAGTAGCCAGGTTTGATTCCCAAAATGGGGCGATCACAAAAAAAACAATGGTGAGAGCAAAAAAAAAAAAAAAAAAAAAATTGGTACAATTGAGCCACGCAGCCCTTGTATCGATTTATTTTCCGCATTAAAAAAATTGAGAGAGAAGGTGAGTAAATTGTTTGAGAAAAAACAAATGGTGAGAAGTGCACCATAATTGAGAGATAGAGAGAAGTGCTCTATCGGTTTTGGTAGAGAAAAATGGCTCTATCGTGTTTTGGGTGAAGAGAAGTGCTTCACATATTATGGTGAGAAGTGCACCATGAGAAGTGGTGGAGAGAAGGGCTCCATCGATAAATCGGATTTTGGAGAGAAGTGCTCCAAATGAAAGTTGGTGATGATGTGCACGATAAATCGGATTTTGGAGAGAAGTGCTCCAAATGAAAGTTGGTGATGATGTGCACCAACAAGAGGGTGACGAGAAGGGCGTCACAAAGTGAGGACAAGGGCTTCACAAATTGAGATGGAGAAAAGTACTCCGTCAATTGACGTTGGTGACAACGGGCATCAACAAGGTCGGTGACAAAAAATGGGTCACAAAGTGAAGACAAGGGCTTCACAAAGTTAGATGAAGAAAAGTCTTTTTGATCGAGCAATTTAGTAAAGAGGCTCGGTTTAAGTCTCGAAAGGAGACTATGTTTAAAGTTGGTTGTGGAGCCCAACATGTACGGGTGTGAAAAGAATTGCATACCGTTTAAGAGTACATTGCTCATCAATGAAGATTGAAGGTGCAAATGACAAAATGGTCACGTTGAGAAGTCACAAGGTAAAGACATGCTTTTACATATAAACGATTGCAAAGACGCTCATTAGTAAAAGGAGGCCAGGCCATCATAATGAAGCAAAGTCGAATGGCAGAAGATCCCAAGGCATTAGGCAAGAGTTAAGGAGCACACAAACACATTAATTTGTGGACATTTGAGATTAGAAAAGTAATCTCAAAATTTCGTGTAGGTTTCAAGTATGTGAAACTTGTTTGAAGACGGGTAGGCAAAATCCCGATGATCGAGTTTGTGTGGCGGTACCGAAACGCGGTAGCCGTAGAATGGCAAGGAGGCACAGTCTTGCGAAGATTTCCGTCCTATCGACATGGATGGAGTTTGAAGAAAACGAGAATATAAAGGTCTCGAAAATTTTTTGTTACGGCAAAGGGCGTAACGAGTCTAGCAACGAGTATGGTTCGGCATCACAAGAATTCGAACGTGAATCCGACAAATTTTGGATCAAGGGGGTGTGTTGGATTTATGATCCAAAATATATTTAGTCAAATAAATTGGTTTAGTCTTGCCCACAATATTGTTGCTGTTAACCTAGCTAGTAAATAGGATTCTGGTAGTTGGTAGTGCACAACGTGTGGTAGTGCATTAAGTGGTAATTAGCATTAGTTGGTTTATGTAATGGCTATTTAAAGGATTTAGTTGTATTTGGTTTTTTTGAGTTAGTTTACGAGAACTTTCTCCATATGATTTCTCTCTCCTCTCTAATTTTTAGTCTATCAACACTTAGGAAAATTGTTGATATACCGCTTTATGGACCGTTGAAAGAAGCTCCAGAAGTTACTTTTGGGTTTGGGTTTGGTTCGGTGAGTAATGGTTATAAGGTGGTGGCACTTAGTTTGGAGAAGAATGATTTGAAAATCAAGGTATATAACCTTGATTCTCGTTCATGGACTTCACCTAAAGTCAAGAGAGGTTTGATTGACAATGTCAAGCATTTCTCGTCTTCACGTTCCGTGAATTTTGAAGGTTGTGTTTACTGGCTCGCTAAGGCTGAAATAACAACGGGGATGACACATTGCCTTTGTTTTAATCTGTCGAGTGAGGCCTTGACTTGCGCCAAATTGCCTGATGTTAAATATGTGTCTAGGCGTCATCTGGCAGTCTTACATGAGTCACTTGCACTTGTAGATGAATCCAATGATGATGGTCGTAATAATATTGGTGTATGGATCAGGAGAAGGGATAGTAGAACAAGTTGCGTATTTTCTTGGATTGAGCTCTATAATCTGGATTTCGGTGCTAATACGTCTTTTATATACTTGATGAATGATGGCAATCTTTATTTCAATACTCTCCGGAAGAGGGTGATTGTTTATGACTTGAAAACTGGCATGTTAAAGCCTTGCTCACAGACAAGTTGTCGGAGTATAGAATTCATGGATGGTTATCTTGGAAGTTTGGCATTGTTAACATAACACAATAGTAAGCTATTCATTTCACTGTCTTAGACTCCGTTTGACAAAATATTTAGGTACCTGATTTGGTCAAAGTAACTTATTTGACCAAAATTTCAGGTACCTTAATTTTTTGTATACATTTAGCAAGTAGCTTATTTAACCAAATAAACTACCTGAAATGAAATGCTACTTAGGGTAGCATTTGAGACTTCAGGTACCTGTTTTGATTTGATTTTCCGTTTTTACCCCATAAATTTATAATATTAAATAATTATCATATCTTTTTACGTCATTTCATCAAAATCAGTTACCTTTTTCAGTTAGTTTGTCAAACACTTTTTTATATAATCGGCTACCTTATCAGTTCCTAATTTTTAGCTACCTAATCAAGGACCTTTTCAGGTTTCAGTTCGCTTTTTAGTTTTCAGCTATCTTTTTAGCTAATTTTACAAAACACAACCTTAGTACGGACTACGGGGTAGTAAATAGAGGAGTAGTAAATCGAATTTTAAATTTCTTGCGGAAAATATGACAAAATAATTTAGACGATTTGAAGCTTTACATCCCCAAGACTTTAGCTTATTTTATGGGTTGATGTCGAATGGGTATCCTCGAAATTGTTAACCTCTTACATTAAAATTGTATTCTTTCCTGATTTAAGGAGACGACCATCTTTCAAAATAAGCCAGGAAAATATTGAAAATTTAAGCAATTACAAAGAGTAGGATTGCGACTTGTAAACAAGTTGGCAAATTCCATATACGGAGTACATCAACAATAAAATGGCTGAAAAACAGCAGTCCATAAACAATAAATTGGCGACAATCGACATGGTCCAACATTTTTTCCTTTCAACAAAACAGCAGTCCATAAACAATAAAATAGCTGAAAAACAGCGCAACCCATCATTTCTAACAGTCCATTGTCTCTCACGGAGTGTATAAACGGCAAGATACATCCTTACAAATAGGAGTCCATTGTTCTTCACCCACACCTTTTTATGATGCAATCCTTAAAAACAGGAGCCTACCCAAACACATATTGACAATTCTTGAGCAAAGACGAGGGAAATACTTGGGTTCCACAATCTCAAATCCTTGTTTTGGTGAAAAGAAGGATCCTCATTTCTACTAACAAGGAACAACCCATTACATCTACCCATAATACGGTACGAGTACAAATCAGAATTCCTGAAAATGATAGTATTTCACCATAAAAATATGACCTTGTTTAAATGGTCACATGTTTCCGTTAAGATGATCACATAAAATCCGTATGAAAGTTTCGTCTAAAATGAGAATTAATGTTTATAATATGTGTAAGGGAACAATAAATACGTTTAGATTATATTAATTAATCACCCAAATTTATTAAGCTGTCCGTTAATTAGTTAATTCAATATGGTTAGTATTATTTGAAAAACCTCAAATCGCGTGCTTTATATTTTTTGAAAAACACCAAGCTTTATATATTACATTTTCAATTGTAATTCTAAGTTTTCAAAACCTTTGAACTTCTGCCGTTCACAACTAGCTATATTATACGAGATTTTCTGACAAATAAAATAGACATCACCACTCTCATAAAAGAAAACCTTTAGGCCAAACAAATTTTTGAACTCTTGATAACCATGCGGGCTTCATTTCCCCGAGAATGTTTGAGCGCAACTCCCGTTTTTGTTGTCTTGTTCTAGCACTCATATACTAGAAGTAGATATGGCAAAATTGACCTTCTCCGAATGACCTGATCGGTACCTGACTCGACACTCGAACTCAATACTCGAACTTGATCCGAACCTGAATTGATTCCACCCAATATAATATTACCTGATCCGAACGTTTATTGTTGTTGTTAGGGTGCAAACCCATGTCCCACATCGGTAGAATAAAGATGAACGATCATCTTTATAAGTCTCTAGAGAATATAATAGTATGAGGCCTTTTGGGAAGGATCCCAAGAGTAAATCCATGAGAGCTTGGCCCAAAGCGCACAATATCATACTATTATGAACAGTGGACACAGCTACAGCAGAGGCTCAACAGAGTGATATTCAAGCCTCCGCATAACAAGTGGTATCAGGGCCCAAGGTTAAAAACTTGGGCCTAGGCCCTATGACGTACAAATAGTGGAGCTTGGAGAGGGGGACAAATTGCATTCGCGAGTCATGGACGCATGAGCTCGATCTGGCAGACTGTTCATGGGAGGTACGTTGGTGAAGCATAGAGACAAGACTTGAAGGTGGCGTACTTTGTAAGGCGCGGGACTCCGACATTGGTCTCACGGTAGTGAGACGGCAGGCCATCCAAGAGAAGATCATCAACGATCCCGGCGAGGTAGAGCCGAGGCTTAGTGGAAGCAACATTTAGTCTCACAGTGAGACGGCAGGACGGCAGGCCACCCACGAGAAGATCGTTAGCGACCCGGTGGGGTGGGCTGAGGCTTAATGGAGGCAAAATTGGTCTCACGGTTGTTACCGTGAGACGGGAGGATCCAATCCAGGTTGTTAGATGCAGAGGAGTTTGGTACGCAAGTGTAGCACAGAGTCCCATGGAGGGACAGTAGACCCCCGAGGAGACACATGGTGTGTCAGTTAAGGGGAGGTTAAATCTTGGTGATGCTAAGGGGTGTCTAGAAGAAAGTTGGAGCTATAGGGTGTGGGAGTTGAAGTTCTCTATGGATGTCAAGGTTCGAGTCAAGATGATGGTCCTTGGTTTGAGGGGAGGATTTGTTAGGGTGCAAACCCATGACCCACATCGGTAGAATAAAGATGGAAGATCATCTTTGTAAGTGTCTAGAGGATCTGGCAGACTGTTTACAAAGCTCAAGTACATGGGAGGTACGTTGGAGAAGCATAGAGACAAGACTTGAAGGTGTCGTACTTTGTAAGGCACGGGACTCCGACATTGGTCTTACGGTAGTGAGACGGCATGCCATCCAAGAGAAGATCGCCAGCGATCCCAGCGAGGTAGAGCTGAGGCTTAGTGGAACCAACATTTGGTCTCACAGTGAGATGGCAGGCCACCCAGGAGAAGATCGTTAGCGACCCGGTGGGGTGGGCTGAGGCTTTATGGAGGCAAAATTGGTCTCACGGTTGTTACCGTGAGACGGGAGGACCCAATCCAGGTTATGTTAGATGCAGAGGAATTTGGTACGCAAGTGTAGCACAGAGTTCCATGAAGGGACAGTAGACCCCCCGGGGAGACACATGGTGTGTCGGTTAAGGGGAGGTCAGTCTTGGTGAGACACAAGGGGTGTCTAGAAGAAAGTTGGAGCTGTGTGGGAAGTTGAAGTTCTCCATGGAGGTCAAGGTACGAGTCAAGATGATGATCCTTGGTTTGAGTGGAGGATTTGTT
Organism: Silene latifolia; assembly: GCF_048544455.1. Lineage (NCBI taxonomy): Eukaryota > Viridiplantae > Streptophyta > Magnoliopsida > Caryophyllales > Caryophyllaceae > Silene > Silene latifolia. The sequence continues at coordinate 17,333,921 of NC_133529.1, forward strand.
AGGGTGCAAACCCATGTCCCATATCGGTAGAATAAAGATAGAAGATCATCTTTATAAGTGTCTAGAGAATATAGTATGAGGCCTTTTGGGAAGGAGCCCAAGAGTAAATCAGTGAAGGTTTGGCTCAAAGCGGACAATATCGTACTATTATGAGCAGTGGACACAGATACACAAGAGGCCCAACAGAAAGATATTCACGCTTTCGCATAACAGTTGCACATTGATTATTATCCATACATAACTTGAGTTATATTTTAATTTTTTGAGCTTAATGTTTGAGTAAATAAACACAGAAAGTTTATAGTAAAACTCATAATTTTAAACAAAACTCAAAAACTTTATTATAATGCTCAAAAACTATATGATTGGTGGTAGTACATAGAATGTATAATCTACTTACTGTTATGTTAAGCATGTCGAGTCGGATTTTGCTTTTAAACTAACTAGGTTTGATGCCCGGCTACGCCCAGGCTACCTTTATTTACCATTTAATTTAATTTTCTATGAAATATGATTCGTTAAATTTGGTTAACACATACATTTGCAATTTATATATTGACCTTATGATGTGATGTAAAATTAATCAACAATTTATGAGACACGTTCACCACCCCCGCTGTTAATATTACTACTTTCACTACATCCCCGCAACAATTTATGAGACACGTTCACCATCCCCGCTGTTAATACTACTACTTTCACTACATCCCCGGTTAATACTATTACGTTTACTACTTCTTCGGTTACTGTTGTTTCTTTAACTATCCCTGCTATTTTTACGGTTAACCCATTAGTTTTCTCAAACTCATATATTAAATAAATTAAGATTTTCCAAAATCGAATTGTTAGTTAATTTTTCATAGTGTCTCCGTTGTTTATACTGTTACTTTCATTACATGTGCTGTAACTACTATTACTTTCACTTCTCCCGCCGTCATTATTTTTTCTTTCACTAATTCCGCATTCATTATTGTTAATTTTGCTACTCCCGTTCCTGCTAGTGTGACTTTCACTACTCCCGTTTCTATAATTGTTGCTTTTACTACTCACATGGTTAGTTACTATCATATTAGTTAATTATCTAGTTGTATTAGAGTTATATACATTTTAAATAAATCTGAAATATTAGATGAAAATATTATTTAAAAGGAATCATTATTATTTATCAATTAAATTTAAAAACAAAATAATTATGTAATATTATACTTTTTTGGAAATCTAGCGTGATTTATTTACCTTTTAATAGTTATCAAAACATAACATACTTATATTATATTCGTGTATGTTAAATAGTTAACATTTCTTTATATTAATTAATACCATAAGTGTGACATGTTTATTTTAAGGAAAATCACCATATTATGGTGTTCTCTAAATTTATACTTTAACCAAAAATATATAATATTTACATTGAAGTCCATTGTTCAGGTCCATCACACTGTGCCATGATTAAAAACTATACAATATAATTAATTTTTATATGTTTATTTAATTGCATTAAAGTCCCTTGATTTCTGGAATTAATATATAGTACTAGTATTGGTACCCGGCATCGCCCGGGCTACCTCTACTTACCATTAATTTTTTTTTTCATTAAATAAAATTACTTAAAGTTGCATAACTCATAAATTTATCATTAATATATTTTTCTATGACATATCCTAAAATTACGATGAAATAAATTTTGAGACAAATTCACTACTCCCGCTATTAATACTTTACTCTTATTAATAAAACAATATATAGTAATAACATTTCATTACTTGCCCGTAATCATTGTTACTTTCACTACTTCCACCGTAATTATTGTTACTGTCACTACTTCCGCATTAATATTGATAATTTCACTACTCCCGCCGTAATTATTATTACTTTCACTATTGCCATATTAATATTGATTATTTCACTACTTCCGTTATTGTTTCTACCACTTTCACTAATCTCGCTGATAATATTGGTACTTTTACTATTCAAATGAATGATTACTACCATATAATTATAACCAATGTTACTAAAATTCTTTTCTTTAGTAAAGAAATTACTTTTACTACTTAACCATGCAATTTTAAGAGGATTATATATTTATATAAATATATTTACATATATGCATTAAATCAAATCGAAAGAATTATGCAATATTATATATTATGAAATCTAACTTGAATTATTTATAACCTACTTATTATATTTTTGTATGTTAAATAATTAACATCTCTATAAATCTAATAAATTATTAAGTTTAATAAAATTGCATAGATTTAAAATTTAATATATAATTTTATAATGATAATAATTATCATAAATGTGCATTTTTGTACTAATTAATTATTTTATTTTAAGGAAATTGACCATCTTCCAATCTTCTTTAAATGTTTCGGAAAATTACCAAGCATCTTCTTTCTTTAGTCTACTTGAAATTGATCATCTTAATTAATTATTTTATTTTAAGAAAATTGACAATGTTTTAGTCTCTTACAAATGTTTAAGAAAATTAGCAAACTTCTATATAATTTAATTTTTACCCAAACTATATAATATTTGCATTAAGATCCCTCAATCTGGTCCATCACATGGTGTTATTGATTTAAAACTATATAGTTTAATTAATTTGTATAACTTTCTTTAATTACATTGAAGTTACTTGGATTCTGAATTTAATATATAGTATTGATTGTTTGATTTATTGATGAATCATTCGGGCTTGATTCAACGATTGGGGATCAACCGGTCAAGATATTCAGATCTTGACCCTGGAAAAAAAGGTCGGATTGAATGGGGTTACGGGTTAGGTCATAAAAGGCAACTAGGTTATAAAAAATATGGTTATGGACTATTTGATTTGATTTGTAAATAAAATATGGAAAATTAGAAACCAAACCCTAATACACTTATAATTTTCTATTACTAGTATTTATATATTATTGTTGGTCAGACACCTTTGTAGCACGCAACTACTCGAAAAAAAAGGTACGAATTTTCTAGTACTAGTATGAAGATCAGAAAGACCGTCGCATATTTGCCTCCGGAAGTATTGTCAGAAATATTGAAATGGCTACCGGCGGAAAATTTGTTGAAATTAAGGGTCGTTTGCAAATCATGGAACTCGGTTATTTGCGATCCGAGATTCCATCAACAACATCATCTTCATCAATCACGCACAAAAAACATTCAAAGTTGGGAGTACGAATTATTCAATCTATACCGTTACTTCGGACAAACTAAGTACTTTGATTTTGCAACATCAGCATTGAATATCTGTAGCCGTCGAACTCCTGAGACTGTTGATAATATTGACGTAAAGGAATTCTGTCGAGGTAAAGTATTTATACTGGCTTACATCGATGGACTCGTGTTGCTCTCTGTTACTTCACGTCGGGTCGATAGAAGGGAAAACGCGATTTTCTTATGGAACCCGGTGCTTGGGAAAGTCATAGATATCCCGGTTTCTAAAACATTGATGATGTTTACGAATAGTAATGTTGGGTTTGGGTTCGGGTTTGATACGAGGAGTAATGACTATAAGCTGGTGGCCCTTAATTTGAAGTTTTATGATCAGAAAACCAAGGTGTATAACCTTGGTTCCCGTTCTTGGACCTCTCCGAAGGAGAAAAGAGGTTCGATTGATAATGTCAAGTATTTGTCGAAAACTTCACATACCTTTAATTTTGAAGGCGAGATTTACTGGCTTGCTCGCGTTGGGAGAAAGGCAAATAATGTGACACATTACCTTCGTTTTAATTTGTCAAGTGAGGCCTTCACTTGCTCAAAATTGCCCGATTTTAAATATGATAAGAAACGACTACGACAAGAATCGAGGCGTTTATTAAGCATGCATGAGTCACTTGCACTTGTAGATTGTTCGAGTTATTCTAAATCAGAACATATCCGTGTATGGTTGAGGCGAAAGAACAATACGAGTTCCATAGACTCTTGGATAGAGTTATATAAGCTGAATACGAGGCGTAAAACTTTGGTAAATTTGACGAGTAATGGTGAAGCTTATTTAAGATCATGGTCGATGAATGGGAGAATAACGTTATATGTTTATGACTTGAAATCCGGGGAAGAAAAGGTCGGCTCAAGAACTAATGGATTGGATTTAAACTTCGAAAATGGTTATATACAAAGTTTGGCATTGTTAGGACAGCCACACAGTAGGCTATTCCCTTCGTTTGTTTCACAAAACCTTCCTGTCAAATATTGATAATCCCTTGAACTGGGAGATCACTTCACTATGAATATATATAGTAAATACAATAGATTAGTTTAATATACATTCCTAAAGTTAAGGAAATGAGTGGCCTAAATTAAGGAGCTAATGGCCTAAATTACGGAACATGATTTAGGGAACTAATGGCCTAAAGTAAGGCACTAATTATGGAAGATGTTTACATAATAATAGACTAAATATATACAAAGAATATATTTGCTAACACACCCCCGCAGTTGGAGCGGTAGGAGACCGTACGCTCAAACTGGATTTAAAACGATCAAATAAGTGGCGGGGAAGACCTTTGGTGAAGATGTCGGCATACTGATACTCAGACGGAACATGAAGAACCCGAACTTCACCTATTTTTACCTTATCCCGGACAAAATGTATGTCGATTTCGACATGTTTCGTACGTTGATGTTGCACCGGGTTGCTTGATAAATATACCGCGGAAATATTGTCACAGAAAACCAGTGTAGACCGTACAATGGGAACATGTAGCTCAAGTAGTAAATTTCGTAACCAACTAGTTTCGGCAACAGCGTTAGCGACACCGCGGTATTCGGCCTCAGCACTGGACTTGGACACCGTAGGCTGACGTTTTGATGACCAAGAGACCAAATTATCTCCCAAAAAAACACAGTAGCCTGAAGTAGAGCGCCGGGAGTCGGGACAACCACCCCAATCAGCATCAGAATATGCCGTGAGATTAAAAGATCGGTTGGGGCGAATAGTGAGGCCGTGAGAAGTCGTGCCTTGGAGGTAGCGAATGATGCGCTTCAAAAAGTGAAAATGAGAGGCACGAGGGTCATGCATAAAGAGGCATACCTGTTGAACTGCATAAGCAATGTCGGGCCGAGTGATAGTCAAGTATTGAAGGGCACCGGCAAGGCTTCGATAAAGACCCGGGTTCTCAACAGAAGGACCAGTCGACGCACTGAGCTTCGATCCAGGTTCGACAGGCGTATTGCACGACTTACAATCAGCCATGTTAGCTCGATTAATAATATCCTTAGCATATTGTGCTTGTGACAAAAATAAACCGTGGGAAGTACGAGTCACATGGATACCCAAGAAATGATGGAGTTGGCCGAGATCTTTCATGGCAAATTCCCGTGAGAGACGGGAAATAAGGTCACGGAGTAGTGTAGGATTAGAGGCCGTAAGAACAATATCGTCAACGTAGAGCAACAAATAGGCCGTGGCAGTGTCGGTTTTATAGATAAATAAAGAGGAGTCACACACACTGCTAACAAATCCTTGCGTAAGAATAAACGATGCAAAGCGATGAAACCAAGCGCGGGGCGCTTGTTTAAGACCATATAGGGATTTACGCAACTTACAAACATGACCGGGCATAGTAGGATCAACAAACCCGGGTGGTTGATGCATATAGACAGTTTCCTCCAAGTTGCCGTGTAAGAAAGCATTTTTCACATCCAATTGATGAATTGGCCATGACTTGGAAATGGCAATGCTAAGAACTGTCCGTATAGTAGTTGGCTTGACGACCGGGCTAAATGTTTCATCACAATCAATTCCCACTTGTTGAGTCTTGCCATTGACGACAAGCCGAGCTTTATAGCGCTCAAGGGAACCATCAGCCTGAAATTTATGACGAAATAACCACATACAACGAATAATAGATGCGTCAGTTGGTCGAGGGACAAGATCCCAAGTATGATTCTCCTTTAACGCGGAAAATTCGTCCTGCATAGCTTTAGACCAGTTAGGGTCCTTAAGGGCAAGGGAAGGTGATTTTGGTAGAGGTGAAACGGTTAAGGGTGGAGTGGAAGTGGTTAAAGCTTTGGGTTTAAAGATGCCATGCATAGCACGAGTGGACATCACGTGGGTGGGGATAGGGGCAGGGCGAGGTGGTGGTGGTGGTGGTGGTTGTGGTGGCGATGGTGTTTGGGGGGAAGGCGAGGCAGGGGTTATGGGGGAGGTAGGGTTTATGGCGGAGGCAGGGGTTGTGGGTGAGGTTGGAGTGGATGAGAGAGGACTGGTCGGGGTAGGGGATCGTGGAGGAGAAGAGTTGTGGGGTGAGGCAGGGTGCGGTGATGAATGTGGTTGTGTGGCAGGGGTTGGTGGATAGGCGAGGGTGTCTTGTAGGGCAGGGGAGGTGGGGTCAAGGTCGTGGGTAGGCAGGGGAATGGTGGAAGGGACTTTACTGTGAAGGGCATCCGCGAAAGGGAACGACGTTTCATCAAAAGTGACATGACGAGATATAAGTATTTTACCAGTGGTTATATCAAGACACCGGTACCCACGTTGGTTGGGCGGGTACCCGAGGAAGACACAACGGACGGAGCGAGGGGCAAGTTTATGAGGACGATTGGCGGAGATGTTGGGAAAGCAGGCGCACCCAAAGACTCGGAGGTGGTCGTAAGAGGGATGTTTGAGATAGAGAGCGGAAGTTGGTGAGTTGTTGTTAAGTGTGGTAGTGGGTAGAATGTTGTGAAGATGGGTAGCGGTGTGAAGGGCATCGACCCAATAGTGCGAAGGGATGGACCCGTGTTGGAGGAGGACATTGGTGATGTCATTTAGTCGTTGGATCATTCGCTCGGACTTGCCGTTTTGAGGTGATGTTTGTGGGCATGAGAAACGAAAGACAAGGCCGTTGTTCTTTGCGAAAGTATGGAACGAGCTATTATCAAATTCACGACCTAAATCGCATTGGAAGCATTTTATTTTGGTATGAAATTGTGTTTGAACAAAGTTATGAAATTGGAGGAATTTTTCAAAAACTTGTGATTTAAATTTAAGCGGAAAAATCCAAACAAATTGGGTGAAATTATCGAGGAGAAGCATATAGTATTTGTAGCCTTGTTTGCTTAAAATTGGTGAGGTCCATAAATCACTGTGTACTATATCAAATGGAGCAATTGTTTGAGACTGAGATTCATAAAATGGAAGACGCTTACTTTTGCTAACTTGACAAGACACACAAAGGCTAGAAATAGTATTCTTATTACATTTAATACGACTCGATAAAGCTTGTAAAGTAGATGCCCCGGGATGACCGAGACGAGAGTGCCACACATTTTGGCCGTGGGCTAGGAGGGCAGTAGGTTGAGGCGTGGTTGGGTTTGAGTTGACGGGGTAGAGTTCGCTTTCTTGTCACTCCGAAGAATCGAGTTCCCGTCGGAATATCCTTCAGAAAAGCCAAACGGATCAAATTCAACGCTAACATTATTATCTTTAGTGAATTGACGAACGGAAATTAAGTTTTTAATAATGCTAGGGGTGTGAAGGACATGGCGTAAATGTAGGGTACGGTGGGAATTTTGTAGTTTAGTATGACCCGAACCCAGAACCGGAATGCTATGGCCGTTACCGACATAAATAGAACGAACTTTGCTCACAGTAAGAGGAGAAGATATCATACCTGGGTCGGAAGTCAAGTGAGACGACGCGCCCGTATCCATGTACCAAGGATCCATATTATGCTGCACCGACAAAGCGTGAAATACTTGCGACAAATCAGTAGGTTGAGGAGCCTCATTTTCAAGCACATAGGCCTGACCCTGTGGAGCACGATACTGATTGTTGCGTTGATACCGTGGCTGCTGTTGGGGTCGATATTGTGGTGGTGGTGCAGTAGGCCAAGGAGCGGTCCAACCCGGGTAAGTGGGGTATGGACACGGTGGTGGGGCCCACTGGGCGGGCCACCCAGATGGAGGGGTCCACGGGTATGGTGGAGTTATTCGGGGCAGAGAACCAGAGGCATTACTGTTGTTATGATTATGCTTATTATTATTGTTATTACGACGGTAATTACGATTGCCATTGTTATTATTATTTTGGGACTGACGGGGTGGGGCCGAAGTAGGCGGAGGATTTGGGTCGACCCAATTTTCAGTAGGTTGAGCCGTGGGTACTGCCAAAGCAGTGGCGGTGTCATCGCGGCCGACTTTGCGATGTTGTTCTAATTCTAACATACTACGAGCAGTTTCGAAATTAGGGGAGGTTTGATTAATATAAGAAGCAACAGTATCGTACTCACTAGGCAAACCTCGAACCAATTGTATGACGAGACGACGATCGGTGACTGCTGCATCAACATCCTTAAGCATCCCAGCGAGTTCTCGAAGGCGCGTGCAATATGCCTCCAAAGACGGCATACTTTCGAGGCGAAGGGAATTAAATTCCGATTCGAGAGCGGCAGCGCGAGCCCCTTTATTGTTGTTGAAGATGTTTTGAACCCGGAGCCATGCTGCGCGGGCCGTCGACTCGTCTTCAAGAACACGGGGCAAGAGTTCATCGCTTAGTGTACCGTAGATCCATTGCAAAACATGGGCGTCGATCTTCTTCCAAGCACCGTATGACGCATCCGTTTTAGCAGGGGCCGGCGTCTCGTCGATGTGATCGAGAACGTCGTATCCCTCTGCGTGAAGACGGAATAGGCGAACCCAAGTGGCGTAGGTGACTTTGGTTCCGTCGAGAACGCGAACTTTGTTTTGAATGTTCGTTACAGTGAACACGGGGTGAAGGTTTGATTTTGATTGTGAAGGGGAAGCAAGAGGGTTGCCATCTTTGTCCATGGTTTCGGATGGCAGTGTCGAAACACAAGAATAGGGACAGGCGGATCGAAAAATGAAAAAAACAATAAAAAAAAAATGAAGAAAACGAATTTCTCTTCAACGCTCTGATACCATGTCAAATATTGATAATCCCTTGAACTGGGAGATCACTTCACTATGAATATATATAGTAAATACAATAGATTAGTTTAATATACATTCCTAAAGTTAAGGAAATGAGTGGCCTAAATTAAGGAGCTAATGGCCTAAATTACGGAACATGATTTAGGGAACTAATGGCCTAAAGTAAGGCACTAATTATGGAAGATGTTTACATAATAATAGACTAAATATATACAAAGAATATATTTGCTAACACTTCCGATACGATATTGGATGAGGTAAGCAATGTAGTCGGCCTAGACTTAAGCGAGAGTCGAAAAACGGGCAGCAGGGCCGTGCGAAAAGAGGAAGCAGATTCGAGATTATATAGTTAATTTCTAATAGAAGCAAAATAGCTACTAATTTCAATAATTATTAGGAGTTTATTAGTTAATAGACGTATTAAAATAAAGACAACTTCTAAATTTACGTATTGTTATGGAAAAAAAAAAGGCATTCGAGTTTTCGAAAGTATATCAATGTTGAACAATTGCGGGTTATGTTTATTAGTGTTTTTGTTGTTGCCTATATAAAGATAATTCAGCATGACTATGTTGTAGATCTTGAACTATAAAAGCGTTCGAGTCCATGGTTCCTTTTTGTTGTCCTGATCTGGCACTCATATGCCGGAAGTTGCGAAGGACATACTAAACAGCTAGCGGTCCCCCAAGAAGAAACAGAAACCTCAAGTTAAAAATAATAATCATCAAACTATGTGTATGGGACAATAAAATAAAGCTTATCTGAAGTAATGGAGTACAAATAAAAAACTTAAAATTTCAATATAAAACCATGAGTAATCAAAATAAAACCATCGGATTTTGAACCCGGTTGTTGGTAATCATCATCTCCATTGCTCGGAGAGGGCGTCTTATTGAGCATATAATATAAGTATAATACATATAATATCTCTTGATATTATACTGATATTATACCCGATTCTTTGGTGATTGTAATCGGTTGTTTTCCTAGTTTATAGGATACTAGTTTAAAACCCGTGCAAAGTTGCACGGGCACATATAAAAGCATTCAAAATTTTATTCTTACAACATTATTTTAGCGAAGATAATAGAACAATTTTCAATTTTACCAATGAGTAGATTATACAACCTGTTATATGCAGTTGTATGATGTAGAATTCGAGCTGTGTACCAAAGTTTTTGAGTTTTGTTTAAAAGAATCTGAGCTATGCTGTAAAGTTTTTGAACTCACACACTTATACATAAATTCTTACAAAACTCAGGAAAATTACACATAAACTCAAAATTACACATAAACTCGAATTAATGTATAGGGTTGTACAATGTTTATTATACAACTGGTTGTATAGTAGTATTTGTGCAATTTTACTGTAGCAAAATTTTTTCTTGGGAAGATCTTTTCTAATACACTTCGCATTAAATTTTAAGGTGTCTTATATTACATTGATAAAGTTTTAAAAGAAGTCAATATTATCATTATTAGAGCTTTCTTTTTAATGGTCTAAAAAAAAGATTATCAGAGGGAGGAGCAATAAAATCCATTTATTTAGTCCATATAAACTACTCTGTATTATTTAATTGTGCTCTTTTATAGATAAAGATCATAAACAGCAACGACAACTCATCACAATTTTCTAACAATTTTTCAGGTTAACGTTAGGTTATATGTTAATGTCATGTTAAAAAACTATGATATCGTGGTTCTGAGAATTGATATTTGAGACGGATATCTATGAAATGCAAGGCCAACCACGAACTAACTCTGTCACTGTGTTAACACAACTACTCTTCACCTATGTAGATGTAAAAAAAAATAGGCTTTCTTTATTGAACTCATATCTAATCAAAACTTCCATTTTATAAAAATATCTTTTACTCAATCTTGTTTTCTTCTACCGTTTCTTCAGCTGGTTTTAAGCAAAAGTTGCTTAACCAACTAAACCCCAACATCATCTATCCTACTATATGAACGCCATCAACCCTCATTTATCCTTCATTCCTTCTACATGAGCACTATCAACCCTCACTGTGTTAAGATTATAAAGGGGGGAGTTGTATAGGAAGGGAATTGTATTATTGATTTGTTAACTTACATGATTATGATGAGGTATTTATAACACCTCTCATCTTATCCTAATTTGGCTAACCCTAATGGTAGCCGGACCTAGTATAGGCCCAATCTCCTAATACACTAACTTGTCATATAAACCATATATAAACACACAAACCATCATTTCTTATACACGAATGCAAGTTAGCACAAAATTGTATGAACACATGGTAAATTTATAGAATAATTATAAGTCATGATTTGAAAATTACACCTTACTGGAATCCGATTATGGAATTTTATCATAAATGTTTTAAACAAAATCTTAATCAATATAGGTCATGTGGAAAACACAAAGGCTAGCAAGGATATCTATCTACCGCAAAGTCGTGCATATGGAAAATTGATCGTGCTAGGTTCGAATATAGGTCATGTGTATTAGTCCTTATGACTAATGATGCATTCATGTATCACTACAACAAATCATCACTTGCGCCACGAATTATGCCACGGGAACTCATAATTCGTGGCTAAATTTTGCTTAGCCACGGGAAAAACTTATTCATTATTTTGGAAAAAAATTTATGCCACGGGATAACTTTTCCCGTGGTAAAAAGTCACTTCCGCCACGAATTAGGCTACACCCGTGGCAAATAATCATTTTAGCCACGGCATATGTCACACCCATGGCGAAATTTTATTTAGTCATGAATTGTTCCGTGGCAAATATTTTTTTAGCCACGAACAAACAAACACCCGTGGCGAGTATCTTTTCCGACTTAAATCTGAATGAAATTTAATCAAATATAATAATATGAAAATACATTTGAATATAAAAATTTAGAAACACTTTGATTAATTTAATTAATATTTTTTATTGTTTTATTTACTTTAATAAGAAATTTTAAAATTTTATAAACTTATATTCAAGCAAAGAAAAGTTTATCGTCTAATTTTTTGATTTTTTACAGATCACATTTATGTTTTATAGGTTTTTCAAAATATTGATAATTTAAAAAAATTGTTTTAATATATACTCTGTTTATTAAAGTCGTGAATTTCTTTTACTTTTCTAAATTAAACTTTATAATCTTGAATAACAATCTTAAATGATCGTATCACATTTAAAGATATAGCATATCAAATTGAATAAAAAAGTTATTTACCATCTATCTTTGAAAATCTAAAATTAATATATTGTTAAACTATTTCATTCAAAATTTTATTTCCAACTTTATTTGTAGGATATTTATAGAAAAATTTGAAGTTGATATAAAATTTACGGAAATTTCCCATGGTACCCTCGGAACTTTCCCAGATTACGCATGGTACCCCTTATTTTAAGTTTCTACATATGTTGCCCTTGTGTTTACCTTTTTCATTCCCAGGATACTCTTTGGGGAAATTTCGTCATAACGTCGTTACTCCTATAAGTAATTTGATGAGTAATTGTGTATGTTATGTTTTTATTGTTATATTATTTAGGTACTAAATGTTAGTTTATTAGACAAAATAAGGATTTAGGTATTATTAGATGATGAATTGATAGTGTATTAGATAACAAAAAAAGGCGTCACAAGGCATATGAGTAGCGGCGTTATGACGGAAGTTTGTCAAAGGGTATTTCGAGACCTGAAAAACGTAAATGTGGGTACCATATGTAAAAACTTTAAAAAAAGGGTACCATATGTAATCTGTCAAAATTTGAGGGTACCGTGAAAAATTTACGTAAAATTTAACTTCTTTGAGGAAAAAATTGGGAAATTTTTTTTCATTGAAAATGAGCGCATCACACGGAAAAATATATAAATTATAATAATTTAAAGTCACATGTGCAATAATGTGAAAATTTTAAGAAAAGAAACGATAAATCATAACAAAGAGAAATCAGTTTAGGAAAATAAGCGATTCTTTTGTACAATAATCTTTTTCGTGGTTTTGGGTAAAAAAGTGACTATTTTTTTGTTAATAGTGATCACTTTGGGGAAAAAAGACCTTTAATTATAAAAAGCGGTCATTATTTTACCAAAAAATGGTCTCATTTTTCATATCGCAGTGCAACAGTTATACAATAGAATTTGCGAAGAAAAATATAAGAAAAAATGAGTACATGAGAAATGAAAATAAGTATGTCGCTAAACAAAAGAAATAAAAAAATGTTAGGAAAACACAACTAATTTTACTTTTTGGAGAAAATGGTTTACTGACTTGGGCAAAAAAAAATGATGTCAAAATCATTAATCAGGAGGTTAATGTCGAAAATTTAATTGTTTCGGCCAAAATAATGTTTTTCCATAAAAATTGTAAAACATGTAACATTTATGTAATTAAATAGTACTAAAGGTAAGATTTGAAAGTAAAAAAAATAAACTTAAAAGGATTCAAAGTGCTAATTATATCAACAAAGGTAACATTCAATTTCGGTGGCACATTAAAATAACTCTACGGTTAAGCGTGCTCAGGTGAGAGTAGTGTTGGGATGGGTGACCTCCTGGGAAGCCTCTCCGATGCTCACAAATGCATGACTCATGAAACGAAATAACGTTCAAATGAATTAAGTTAACTAGCGAAACAATTACCTAGATTGTCACGGTTCCGTATATGATAAAATACCCATTGTGAAAAATAAATAAATTATTTTACGTTTTATTTATTTAATTTTCATATATATTATTTGCCACGGGAATTATTTTTTCGCCACGGGAAATTTCTTTGGCCACGGGAGTTATTAGCCACAAGAGAATCCGTGGCCAAAAATTCAATAATAGCCACGTTCTTGTTTTTCCCGTGGCTATCCCTTTGCCACGGCCACTTGCGCCACGGAAGGTATTCCCGTGGCAAAATGATTTAGCCACGGAAATTTAGTACTTGAGCCACGAATTAAGCCGTGGCCCAAGTGCTCATTTGTAGTAGTGTATCTATATCTAGTTCCTCTTTAACGTTGCAATAGTTTTCAAACCCTTCATCTATGTTGTCCGGAGTCATTTAGAAGTGTCCGACACAAATGCGTGTCCAAGTGTCGGGCTCAGCCATTTTTATGAAAAATAGGCGTATTTTGGCTTAAAATAAGGTGTCGAAGTGTCAAGTATCGGACATGGGTATGTGGGGTAATAAGAAGAATAAGAGTAACATAGCCCTTCATAGACCATTTCTTCCTCTATATCTGAGTTACACAATTGAAATTTCTATCCCTCGAGCTAATACAATTGGAAACTCCTTATTAACATTTCACAAATAGTATTTTGGTATGCTAAAATACTCTTAAATGATGGAAAAAATTGCATAGAGAAGATGGAGCATTCCTTCATCATCTTTTGTACTCCTTAATTACCTAAAATCATTGATATAAATCATATGACCCCTTACATACAGCCAATTCAATTACTCAGAAAAGGAGTCATGCTAACCTCTTTTATTAGTTTCTTGTGAGTACCTCCATAAACATAACTTTCTTCTCATGTAAGATCATTTGTTTTTGTTCCCATAAAACTGAAGTGATAATCATTTTTTTAAATATAATTATATGTACGACGATGCTGCAAAGTCATTTGCACACAAATTATATAAACAATATTAAACATCCAACCCTAGTGCATCAAGGGATGTACTTCTTCATTATTAAAGGCATCAAGTCTTCCATTCAAATATTAAATCTGATTTGCATTCTTAATCTACATTCTATCAATGGTTTCCTTTAGTCTGTTTGTTCGATGTTTTTTCATATTACTGCGTAACTCCACCTCTATCCCTTGTCTCACACGACGTACACTCATCTTCTTCCTAAGATTCAAACTTCATTCCCCCATTCTACAAATTTTGAATGAACCGAACAACTTCAAATTAAAGAAGTATGGATTAAAACCCTCATACTTTCATGGTATCATATCTAGATAAGTAGTATTACTTTGATACCTGAAGAGTTAAGAACGATTTAACACCTAAGAGGGGGAGGGGGTGAATTAGGTGTACCTTTTTAAAATTTTATTCTTAACCTGGTTAATTAGTTAACTTAAGTAAAGAATATTGAAGTACAAGACTTGAGAAACTTAATTGAATGTAAGTTCACAAGAGGTACAACAGTTCTATGTCACGGTATAGGTGACTGTGACACATAACTTGATTAGGTACATGCGAGAAATAGCAAAGTGGAAGAACGTAAAAGTAAATGAACAAACAAACGACATTTTAAAAATTGGTTCAGCCTCTACTCCGAGGCCTACGTCTAACCGTTATTTTATTGCTTGTTTAGAAATTTACTCAAACTTACTAAACCCCTTACAATGAAAATAACTCGCCAACCTACTCCGGTTGCACTCAAACTCAAAGCTACTCCGCTTCAAGAGTTTATGGGTTCTATCTCAAGGTGTTACAGAATCTTGAATCTCAAGAGTTCACTTAAATGAACATGGAGATTACAATGAAGATCTAACACGAGAATCATGGAACAAACTCATCATGTCACAAAGATCAAATGAATCGATACTTGGAGGTTTTACTGACTTTTTTTCGAAAACAATTTTGAAGACTTAAAATCAGAAAAACGTTTTGCAAATACTTGAAGAACAAAGCTTTCAATGCACAAATGATTTGCAAGGTTTTTACAATAAATGCTTTGGAAGTCTTAAGAAATAAATGTGACTAAGACACTCTATTTATAGTGGATTTAGTCTTAGGTAAGTACACTTAGAAAAATTAAATCCAATATTAAAATGATAGCTTTGAGTGATGGTAAGTGTTAGACTTGTAGGCTTGGGGCTTAAGAAATCAGAAAACTTAAGCTTCTACACTCAACATGTGACAATTTACCAAAATGGCAAAAAACTTTTCTTACTTTAGAAGTTTGACAAGTCTTCTTTGCCATTTTAGTAAAAGGTGTTTGCACAAATCTAGAGGCTTAGACAAGTGGGCTTGTGACTCCAAAATTTCAGATTGTTTTCAAGCTTTTGAAAATTCAAATGTTTAAGGTTTAAAGTTTGCAAAGTTTTGACACTTAAAAACATTTGGACGAAAACTCCTCCGTATGATAGTACCAGAAACCACGGTACAGCGTACCGTTGCATGGTTTTGCCATTACTTGACTTAAATGAGAATGTTACACTTACTCTTACATATATCGACTAAGGCTTTGGAAAGTATCATTGTCTTGACTTCCTTGATTGACTTGATCATCTTGAATCATTGTTGAAAGTCCATTTGATTGCTTCATTCACTAATTATTTCAACTAAGAGCAAACAATCAAATAACAAGGGGACTTGGCATCATCAATCTAATGTGTTCTAACAAATTCCCCCTTTGATGATGACAAGTCCAAACATGTGTGATATTCCCCCTTAGCCCATGGTTAGTCGGTCTTTGGTCAATTTCAACATAAACATAATTAATAAACATGATCAAGGTAGTCGAAAGGTGCAACATGCTTGGCCAAAGTAAAACATCTAATCATGGAAGCTAAGACATAATTAAGGTGGACGTTAGCCTAAGAGTTAGAAGATCACACATAGCATAATTAAACTACTTCCCCCTCTTGACATCGTCAAAGGAGGAGAAAACATGTCCAAAAGGCAAGCAACACGATTAAAACACACGCAAATAGTTTAAACAAGATAAAAACAAACAACCGAAGGTGCAAGAGAGTGTCTTAAAACAAAACAAAGAGCCAAAGTTCAAGAGGAGAGACGGTTTAAGGAGGCATGAGTTTAGGAGGCATTCTGAAGACGTTCAAGGAGATCTTCATTCATGGTGCGAAGATCACCAACTTCATCCCTCAACTTGCCCTGTTCTTTGACCAGCCGATTCACAATCCCAAGGAGCTCATCCAACTTGGCTAGGACCACACCCATTTCAACAGTAGAACCCACTGTAGAACCCGACTGATTCTTCCTTTCCAATTTTCCATTCTTAATCTCCAAGCTCATTCGAGAAAGAAGACCCGGTGTCATCTCATCACTCAATTTCTCAATTGCAGGGCTGCCCTTCAACACTAACCCCTCCCTCATAAAAATGATCGAGAGCCACATACCATAAGGAACCACGGCATTTTTGTCAAAGTTGCCGCTTTGGAACTCAGTGGACATCTCAAGAATTCGGTGAAACATAAGACGAGGAAGGTTAATGGGTTTGTGCTTAACAATGTGATGAATCAGGAGCATGTCAAGAAGAGAACATCTCCCACGGCTATTGTTGGAAGGGACAAGGTTACGAAAAACTAGGTTGAAGATGAACCGGATGGGTGCGGTTAATTCAAAGGCATATATGTTGGTAGGGCCATCATCATCATGAGGTCGAAGAACCTTCATGACCTGGGTAGAGGTAACCTCATCAACTTCACCCCAATCTCGTTTGGGAAAGGAGGTAAGCCCGACATCACAAATATCCAAGTGAGCAGCAAGTTGGTCGATGGTTAGGACAAAGGGTTTCTGATTTATAAAAGCTGAGAGAGTTCCAGATTCAACATCTACCTTGACTGTTGCATAGAATTGGATGATTTCGGACAAGTACATGGGACTATATTTGTCCAACAGATTCACCCAACCCTGTGCATACATAGCCTCTTTGAAGTATTTGAAAGCAAGAGATGTGTCATACCAGGATTTCTTATAGCGTCATCCACTGTGAAAGCAACAAATCAGCATACCGTGGCATATCTTGAAGATATCCTCTAGGAGATCGAGAGAATTAAGATGGTTGAGGATATCATTCTTAAATGATTCGGCATAAGGAGCAATGACAAGGTCCATGCATGTGTTGAGAGGAACCTTTTCCTCAATGATCTCATTCTCATCTATGCTCGGCAAATCCCGCTGATAACGAGCCCTTTTGGGTGCCTTGGTTTTTGATCCGGATCCCCTCTTTCTTTGAGTTACTTTGGGTTTGGGAGGGGATGCCTCCGGCGTCACATTATCATTATCATCACCGAAGATTTCGATCATCTTTCGTTTGGACCGGGTTCTTGATGCCGGTTTTGAAAACAGTGGATCAAGCCCATCATCAAACACCAAGGTGTCATCACCAAAGTCCTCAACATCAACCACCACTTCAACATTCTTCTTCTCCGTTGAATCAGTTTTTGGATCTTTATCAGCATTGGAACCAATTTCCCTTTCAACAGTGGACGCCACCGTTGCATCAATCTCACTCCTCTCATCCTTCTCTAAGACTTCACTCACCAAATCTTTTAAGAGCACATCATCATTATTATCTTCAACAACATCTTTCTTATCGTCACTCTTCTCCTTCATTTCTTTTGAATCCCCTTCATTCTCTTTTGATTTTTCCTCACTTTCCTTTTCTTTGTCTTCCTCTAATTTTTCTTCACTTTCTTTTGATTTTTCTGATTTTTCCTCACTTTCTTTTGATTTTTCTTTGTTTCCCTCTGATTTTTCCTTACTTTCTTTTCCCTCTTTTGATTTTTCACCTTCAAGTTCCCCCTCTTTAATCTCACTTGATTGATCTTTCTCTTCATTTGTTTCGGCAACATCACTTGATTTTCGAATTTCTTCATCATTCTTTGTTGCCTTAGAACCGGAGTCCTCTTCATCGGTGTCAATGTCCACTTCAGCATCTAGTTGGAGAGAAATAGGAGGATTCCTACTTCTTCCTCCTCTGCCACGACCACCGCCCCTTTTGGCGGTTGTCTTCTTTCGTGCAACGGTTGGTTTGGCAGTGGCAGAGATTTCATTTGTTTTGGCAGCGGTTTTGGGAGCCATCTTTTTCTTAGCAATGTATTTTGGATTGAAGGTATTTCTGAGTTGAAGAACTTCCTTTGAAAATTTTGGAGGCATTTTAAGAGAGTGGAGAGAGAAGGTTTGTGACGGTTTTGGGAATCCGAAAAAAAAAGGTGAGGGTTGGTTTTTGTTTAGTGGGTAATAGGGTGTGTTAGTGGAAACAAGGAAGTAAATAAGGGGTTGGTGTAATTAATCAAGGTGAGAGGACGGTTGAGTGTTAATAGAGTGAGGCTAGGATGTAGGCTTTTAAGTACGATGGGACATAAAGTGATTTTGGAAGCTCAATGCAAAAACAACTCAAGTGCACTCATACGTTTGTCAGTTACATTTGTTCAATATTTGCATGCATTCTACCATATTAACTAACATTTAAATACATGTAAATCCTCCCTCTAATTAATCATTGGAAAGCGTAATTTAATTTAGCGGTATGTCACCTAATAAACCAATTTCCGACCGAAGTCTTTCGAATTGTTCTCTTTCTAACGGTTTTGTAAGAATGTCCGCAATTTGATTTTCCGTTTTACAAAAGCTTAGACAAATATGACCTTTCTCAACTTGATCACGTAGAAAATGATGTCGTATGTCGATGTGTTTAGTTCGTGAGTGTTGTATAGGATTCTTTGATATATTAATTGCACTAGTGTTGTCACAAAAAATAGGGGTAGTCTCGAAAGTAAGGCCATAATCATGCAATTGTTGACGTACCCAAAGAATTTGTGCACAACATAGAGCGACACTCACATATTCGCTTTCGGCCGTGGACAATGCAACGGTGTTTTGTTTCTTCGAAGCCCATGAAATGAGACATGGTCCTAGGAAAGTAGCAATGCCCGAGGTGCTTTTCCAATCCAATGTATCACCGGCATAGTCCGCATCCGAAAAACCTACAAGATCAAGTTCGTAGTGAGTTGGGTACCAAAGATATAGCCCTTGTGTTCCAATCAAATACCTAAAAATCCGTTTGACGGCTTTGAAATGAGATTCTTTAGGATTTGCTTGGAAACGGGCACAAGCACACACACTAAATTGTATGTCGGGTCGACTGGCGGTTAAGTAAAGTAAGGAACCGATCATACCTCGATATACCTTTTCACTAATGCTCTTACCGTTTTCGTCTTTGTCAAGCTTGACTTTAGACACCATTGGTGTAGGCATAGGATTAGAATTAGTCAACCCAAACTTACTTAGCATTTCTTTTAAGTACTTTTGTTGATGAATCATCGTTCCATTCTCACATTGTTTGATTTGAAGACCAAGAAAGAATCCAAGTTCTCCCATCATACTCATTTCAAATTCCGAAGTCATCAAATCAGAAAAGTACTTATAAAGAACATTGTTAGTTGCACCAAAAATAATGTCATCGACATACACTTGCACAAGCAACAGTTCATCTCCTTGTGACTTGATAAACAACGTTTTATCCACGGACCCACGTATGAAACCATTTTCCAATAGAAACTTTGAAAGCCTATCATACCAAGCCCTAGGAGCCTGTTTTAAACCATAGAGTGCTTTATCTAGTTTAAAAACGTGGTTGGGAAACTCGTTGTTTATAAAGCCCGGAGGTTGTTCAACAAACACTTCTTCATCAAGGTATCCATTTAAAAATGCGGTTTTGACATCCATTTGAAAAAGCTTTATACCTTAAAAAGACGCAAAAGCTACAAGCATTCGTATGGCTTCAAGCCTAGCTACCGGTGCAAAGGTTTCATCGTAATCAATTCCTTCTTGTTGGTTAAAACCTTGCACCACTAGTCTAGCTTTATTCCTTACGATTTCTCCAACATCATCTAGCTTATTGCGAAAGACCCACCGTGTACCAATTACAGTACGTTGGGAGGGCCTAGGGACAAGATGCCATACCTTGTTCCTTTCGAATTGCTCCAATTCCTCTTGCATTGCAATCATCCAAAGCATTCATCGTCAAGGCTACTCGTGACATGGTCAGTTCGATTTTTGAGATGAAGGCATTGTGTGCACGAAATTTTGAAGCGATGATCTGGTTTTATTCCAGAGGTTAGGTCCTTTGGTTAAGTTTGATAAGGGATGTGAGCTTTGGTGTTTCCATTTCTTGGGGATAAGTGAGTTAGAAGATTCGGTTTGTTAAATGCAACAGTGATGAGGGACTGTTGCATGAGGATTGTTTGAAGGAGGTGATTGTGGTTCGTCTATGATTAGATTGGGTTGTTTTTCACCATCCTTGTTCCCCCTGGATGAGGTAGCATCATCTTGTGTAGGAGGACGATTAGTTCCCCCTGAATTTTGCGCATCCTCCTCATGCAACAGTGGCTCCAACTGTTGCTCAGCATCTTCTACCACTTGATCCATTTCATGTCGTATCATACCAATCTCAAAATCATCATCATATTCATCATCCTCATCATCAACCTGTGTGTTTGACACAAAAAGACTAGATTCGTCAAATATTACATGAACGCTTTCTTCCATTTTCATAGTCCTTTTGTTATAGACTTTATATGCTTTACTATTATCGGAATAACCAACAAAAACTCCTTCATCACTACGAGCATCAAATTTGCCAAGGTTGTCTTTTCCATTATTGTGCACAAAGCATTTACTACCAAAGCATTTTAAATGTGAAAGATTAGGTTTTCTTCCTCGTAGTAGTTCATAGGGAGTTTTCTCAATGATTTTTCTAATCATGACACGGTTGTAAATATAACAAGATGTGTTTACGGCTTCGGCCCAAAAGTTCTTGGGAACCTTAGAGCTAATGAGCATGGTCCGAGCCATATTTTCAAGAGTTTGATTCATTCGTTCCACAACCCCATTCTGTTGTGGGGTTCTTATGGCCGAAAAGTTATGACTAACACCATACTCATTACAATAGGACTCAAATGACGAGTTCTCAAACTCGGTTCCATGATCGGATCTTAATACGACAAGTTTATATCCAAATTTGTTTTGAACCTTTTTGACCCAAATTAAGAACTCATCAAATGTTTGATCCTTAGAACTTAAGAAGAGAAGCCAAACAAATCTTGTGAAGTCATCTACAATGACACAAATAAAACGACTTCCACCTCTACTCACAACTCGCATGGGACCGCATAAATCAATATGAATGAGTTCAAGAGGTAAGGAGGTGCTAACAACCTTTTTGGATTTAAAAGAGCACTTAACTTGTTTTCCTTTAACACAATCATCGCAAAGTGATTTAAATTCAAATTTGATGTTAGGAATGCCGTCAACTAGATCAAGTTTCTTAAGGGTGTTAAGTGTCTTAGCATTTACATGACCAAGTCGTTTGTGCCAAAGCCAAGGGTCGTTCTTTTGAACACTCATGCATGATAGTGATTGACCCGACAATGCATACAAGTTAGTCATATAGTCGTCTTTAACATGTTTACCTTCAAGTATGAGATCTCTAGTTTTACCATTGATGATTCTACATTCACTAGCAAGAAATTCAACAATATTACCTCGATCACAAAGTTGTGAAATGCTCAAGAGATTGTGTTTCAAACCTTTGACAAGCAACACTTTGTCCACGCATAATGACTTTGACTTACCAACTTTTCCAATACCAATGATTTCACCTTTTTTGTTGTCGCCAAAAGTCACCATGCCACCATCGTAGGCTTCTAGCGAGAGGAATTGGTTTTCATCTCCCGTCATGTGACGAGAGCATCCACTGTCTAAGTACCAATTGCTGCTGCCCCTCACTAATGCCTATAAGAAATCAAACATTTTGTTTAGGAACCCAAACAAGTTTGGGCTCCTTCTTGACAACGACCTTTTTGACTTCATCTTTCTTTATCCACACTTGTTTAGCTTTCTTAGTGTTTCTTTCTAAGTCACGGACTCTTTTGTCACAACCATTAAACTCATGACCTGTTTTGCAACAATAGTTACAAATGATGTACTCAGGAAGACCAGCATACTTTCTTCTTCGGAAGTCAGTTTGACTTGGATCCTGGTTTCGAGTGCAACAGTGTGTGCTACTGTTGCATTTGAAACCAAGTCCAGCATTCTTTGCAAATTTTTCATATTCTTGTGATTGTTTTAAGAGAAACTCCAAAACATTCTGACTTCCTTCCCATTTTAAGTAGAACATCTTAGCCTCATCTAGCTCTTTAGTTAATGTTTCGATTTTAGCAAGATGATTAAGATTCAATTTACCTAAATTGTCGAAAGCTTGTTTTGCAAGTCTTGCTTCATCACTAAGTAATATTCCAATTTGTTCCAATTGTTTATTATCCCTTTGACACAATTTGAGGTCAGCTAGAAGAGTTTCACGTTCCTTAGTTAAAGAAGACACTAATTTCGAGAGAGTATCTATTTCTTTTCTTGAATCAGATGCCACAGTAGAGACCTCTGTGGCATGAGTCTGTTCAGCTCTTTTTAACATCTCAATTTGAGCAAGAAGGTCATCATTTAATTTTTGAGCTCGTTCTAAGGCACTTTTGACATGACTAGACTCATCATTTAACATTTCAGCAATCTTAACAAGATCATCTTTTTCGTTGTGACAAGTAGCTAAGTCAATCAAAAGTTGGTCACGTTCTTGTGTTAGTGATGACACATTTCCTTTAGAACTGGATGCAACAGTACAAGGATCTGTTGCACTGGTTTCATCAACTTTGTTGGCTAAAAACAAGTTTTGTTTTCGAAGTTTTTTGATTTCTTTTTCAAGACCCAACATGGAACTAGGTTGATCATTCTCATTTAGACTTTCTTTAAGGACTACATTTTCCTCAGCTATGTCCTCAATTTCGATTTGCATAGCTTCCAACTTATTAGTTTGGACACGACACTTATCTATGAATTGATCTAGGAGGAGACAAACTTTGTCTTTAGAGAAAGATCGAACCTTTTTCTTGAGCTTAATTACCTCATGGTCTGAATCAGAGTCTGAATCCACGGAGTGAGCCATAAGACACTTGATGTCTTCTTTCTTTGATGATTTGGAAGCATTTTTTGAGGAACTAGACGAGATGCTAAGTTTGGCGTCTAATTCATCCTCAAGGACATCGTCCTCTTCAGAATCAGACATGCCCCAAATAGCGGTCATTACCTTATTTTTGTAATCACGTTTTGCAAAGTCACGTTTTTCCTTAGATTTGATATCGTTCCACTTTGGGCATTCTTTGATTTGGTGACCTTTATCACCACATTTAAAGCAACCAACAGTGGAGTTAGATCTTCTCTTAGGAAAACGGCGTTTACTAGAGTTGTTGCTATACCTTTGAGAGTTTCGACCATTGATCATGCCAACAATGTTTTTAGTGAACATTGCAAACTCATCATCTTCATCCTCCTCATCACTTGAGAGAGTATTAAGAGCGAGTCCTTTCCCTTTAGAGCTTTCACTAGAACGCTTCATGAGATTTAACTCATGAGCCATAAGTGAGCCCATAAGTTCATCAAGGGTGAGCAATGAAAGGTCCTTAGCTTCCTCAATAGCCGTAACCTTCGATTGCCACTTTTTAGTTAGGCTACGAAGGATTTTACGGACTAAATCCTCGGATTGAAAACTCCTACCTAAACTCTTAAGGTCATTGACAATACTAGAAAAACGTGAAGACAAACTATTAATTGACTCATCTCGGTCCATATTGAACATCTCATATTGTTGCATGAGAAGATCAATACGATATTTTTTGACTTGTGACGTTCCCTCATAGGCAAGGTTTAGGGTGTCCCAAATCTCTTTGGCCGAAGCACATCCAGATATACGATTAATCTCTTGGTCACCGATCCCATATTGAAGAATGGACAAGGCCTTAGAGTTTTTCTCGATTTTCTTATAGTCGGCCTCAACATACTTATCCTCACTTTTCAAGGAGCTAGTGCCATCTGCATTAGTCACTTCGATTTTGAGGGGACCCTTTTGAATGATTAACCAACATTCATAGTCCGCACTTTTGACATAGTGCTCCATGCGATGTTTCCACCAGGCATAGTTTTCTCCCTTGAAAATGGGATACTTAGTGTGTTTTGAATCGTCCATAACTATAGGATCAACTCTTTGGATTTAACCAATATCAAGAGCACAAGGCTCTGATACCAATTGAAGAGTTAAGAACGATTTAACACCTAAGAGGGGGAGGGGGTGAATTAGGTGTACCTTTTTAAAATTTTATTCTTAACCTGGTTAATTAGTTAACTTAAGTAAAGAATATTGAAATACAAGACTTGAGAAACTTAATTGAATGTAAGTTCACAAGAGGTACAGCAGTTCTATGTCACGGTATAGGTGACTGTGACACAGAACTTGATTAGGTACATGCGAGAAATAGCAAAGTGGAAGAACGTAAAAGTAAATGAACAAACAAACGACATTTTAAAAATTGGTTCAGCCTCTACTCCGAGGCCTACGTCCAACCGTTATTTTATTGCTTGTTTAGAAATTTACTCAAATTTACTAAACCCCTTACAATGAAAATAACTCGCCAACCTACTCCGGTTGCACTCAAACTTAAAGCTACTCCGCTTCAAGAGTTTATGGGTTCTATCTCAAGGTGTTACAGAATCTTGAATCTCAAGAGTTCACTTAAATGAACATGGAGATTACAATGAAGATCTAACACGAGAATCATGGAACAAACTCATCATGTCACAAAGACAATGAATCGATACTTGGAGGTTTTCTGACTTTTTTCGAAAACAATTTTGAAGACTTAAAATCGAAAAACGTTTTGCAAATACTTGAAGAACAAAGCTTTCAATGCACAAATGATTTGCAAGGTTTTTACAATAAATGCTTTGGAAGTCTTAAGAAATAAATGTGACTAAGACACTCTATTTATAGTGGATTTAGTCTTAGGTAAGTACACTTAGAAAAATTAAATCCAATATTAAAATGATAGCTTTGAGTGATGGTAAGTGTTAGACTTGTAGGCTTGGGGCTTAAGAAATCAGAAAACTTAAGCTTCTACACTCAACATGTGACAATTTACCAAAATGGCAAAAAACTTTTCTTACTTTAGAAGTTTGACAAGTCTTCTTTGCCATTTTAGTAAAAGGTGTTTGCACAAATCTAGAGGCTTAGACAAGTGGGCTTGTGACTCCAAAATTTCAGATTGTTTTCAAGCTTTTGAAAATTCAAATGTTTAAGGTTTAAAGTTTGCACAAATCTAGAGGCTTAGACAAGTGGATGATGTTACGAATGGAATGAAGAAAAAAATGCACAGGAATAAAGGCTGGCGGGGGTAGGTGAAGGGAGATAAAATTCTGGAGGTTAGCTTGAAAATTTTACCGGTTTAGTCAATTTTAGGGTTAGACTCACGTTATCAGAGTTAGGCGGGAAAATATGTGTTGGATGATGTCAATGGTTTGTGTTTTATAATTTAGTTTAGATAGATAGATAGATAGATTGAGATCTCTTGTACAACCATATAAGCTATTGAATGAGAATACACACAATGAAATTAACACACTCATATTCATATGCTTAAAACTCGTATTCATATGCTTAACACGTCTTCATAGTCAATGTCCAACTATGAGGGGCGGAGGTACGACGTACGACGACGGTAGTTGCTGAGGAGGCGGTAGGAATGTGGTTCTCGGCGCTCGAGAGCTTAACGAGTCAAGCCGATCAAAGGCTGACTCGACTCGAAAAAATCGCGAACGGTTCGAACTTGTGTGATTACATAAGATATTGCTCATATTTTATAAAAATATTTTATCATTATTATATTTCTGTATCACATATTATAAACGTCTAGCTAATTTGCCAAATATTTTTACATATAACCTTCGAGGCTTGCTATTGAAAATATCGAAAGAAAAAGAATAAAAAAATAGGTAGTTTTATATAGGTTCGAGTTTGGCTCGAACTCGCATTAAAACTCGCAAGCTTTATAACAACCACATTTTTTTCAAGCTCGGGTAAGTTCGAGATCGGCTCGAGCTTGATTTTTGGTTCTTGAGCACAAGTCGAGCAAGGCCAAGCTCGGGCTTAGCTCGGCTGGTTATCACCCCTACTCCAAGGTCACGATATTATCCAGGTTTTCTTTATTTTGTTCTTGGTTCATATTTTCAGTGGGCTAATTCTTCTATTAGGCCCGTCCTATACTATAGGACGGTCCTTGTAGTACACGTTTCTTTTATACAATAACACGCCCATATTTAATACTCCCTCCTATTCTAGATAAACCTCTCTATTCATGGGGGACACCAGGGGTGGTCAACAGTGCGGGTCGGCCTTGCTAACCCGGACCCGGCCTGTCTGTGACCGCTAATGAACCCGGCCCGCTCGACCGGACCGGCCGACCCGCCTTATATCCGGGCGGTTACGGGTCCCCAAATGTCAAACCCGGCCCGCCCAAACCCGGACCCGCCTTTGACCCGCCTCACGGGTCACTTCTGACCCAGCCCACCTCAACCCGGCCCGTCCCGCCCCCTTACCCGGGCTGGTTCCGGGTCTCCCAAAACCTGACCTGGCCCGTCCCCAATCCGGCCCGGACCCGGCCGACCCGCACTGTTGACCACCCCTAGGGGACACTAGAATTAAGGAGATAGAGTAAAATAAGGTAAAGTATTGTAGTGGGGTTAGGTAATTGGAGAGAGGAAAGGTATTGTGGGGTATTATTGTGGGTGAGGTGATTAAAATTAGTATTGTTGTGTGGTAAGTTGATTAAAATAAATATTGTTATGGGGTGAGGTGGAGTATTGTTGTTGGGTGAGATGATTAAAATAAGTATAAAACTTTACTAAATAAGGAAGATATTGTGAATAAATGAAAAAAGAAAGATGGAAGGTTATGTAGAATAGGAGGAAGTATTTAATATTTAATTATATAAATCATAGGCAACTAGGTCATCAATACTATGGACAATTCGATTTGATTTGTAAATAAAATACGGAAAATTAGAAACCAAACCCTAAACCCTGATAATTTTCTAGTTTTTATATATTATTATTGTCAAGCCACTTTGTAGCACGCAACTACGCAAAAGGTACGAATTATAAGGTTGATTTGAGTATGAAAATCAGAAAGACGGACGCTTTTTTGCCTCCGGAAGTGTTATCAGAAGTTTTGAAATGGCTACCGGCGAGAAATTTGTTGAAATTAAGGGTTGTTTGCAAATTATGGAAATCGGTTATTTACGATCAGAGGTTCCATCAACAACACTATCTTCATCAATTACGCATGAAACACATTCAAAATTGTAGGTACAGCGTAACGGATCTAGACTATTACGCAAGCGAACCATCAGCCGTGAATATCTGCAGTGGTCGAACTCCCGAGACTGTTCCTAATATTGACGTAAGCGCATTCTGTCGAGGTATAAAATTGATAAAGGGTTACGTCGATGGACTCGTGTTGCTCCATGTTAATTTGCCTCGGGTCGATAGTAGGCAAAACGCGATTTTCTTATGGAACCCGATGCTTGGGACAGTCATAGATATCCCGGTTTCTAAAACGTTGATGAAGTTTACGGATAGTAATGTTGGGTTTGGGTTCGGGTTTGATACGAGGAGTAATGACTATAAGTTGGTGGCCCTTAATTTGAAGTTTTATGATAAAGAAACCAAGGTTTATAACCTTGGTTCCCGTTCTTGGACCTCTCCGAAGGAAAAAAGAGGTTGGATTGACAATGTCAAGTATTTGTCGTATCGTTCACATACCTTTAATTTTGAAGGTGAGATTTACTGGCTTGCTAGCGTTGAGAGAAAGGCAAATAATGTGACACATTACCTGCGTTTTAATTTGTCGAGTGAGGCCTTCACTTGCTCAAAGTTGCCCGATTTTAAATACGATGGCAAGCTAAAACAAGAATCGAGGTGCTTGTCAACCATACATGAGTCACTTGTACTTGTAGATTGTTCGGTTTATAAGCATTCAAGACATATTCGTGTATGGATGAGGCGAAAGGATACCACGACATCCATAGAGTCTTGGATCGAGTTATATAACTTGGATCATGGTAAAACGTTTATAAAGTTGACGAGTAATGGTGAAGTTTATTTAAGGTCACGGACACCGTATCTGACGATGTCTGTTTATGACCTGAAATCCGGGGAAGAAAAGGTCGGCTCAACAAACTCAAATAATAATATAGAAAGTTTGGCATTGTTAGGACAGCCACACAGTAGGCTATTCCGTCCATCTGTTTCATAAAATTTTCACACGATTTAAAAAGACTATAATTTTTTTCTATGTTACTTTAGTTTCTAAGATATATACATTCACATGAATGTATATTCGATAGCAGTCATTTTTTTGCAGATGTCAGATAGGTTAATATGAAAGTCATTACGAGTTGATACTTACCAACGATCAAGAAACTGTCGGATTTCTCATACTACGCATTTTATTCCTGATTATCTTACGTATTTCTAGTCATATATCATGGCTGATATAATGCACTTAGGAATTAGGATATTGATTTAGCTCCATGTGCTACGCCAAGGCTCTTATTCATCAACGTTAAAAGCAGTGTCACTGCAATTCTTCTCAACCTAAACCTCAACGGCTCTACCTGTGTATTACCTGAACTTCGAAATTATCTGTCTATAATACTATCTAAAACAGAGACGATTGTGTGAGATCGTCTCAAAACGAGACAATCTTGAAAAACTATATCCCTAAATGATCAATACTTCGTCTAATCGTCTTGGTACCCGGTCGTGATTTATCAAGGCATTTGTTCAAGCCCGGCTCTGCTGGACAAAACCCCGTGATTTTTGGACCCCTTCCTTTCTGTTGTTGCCAGCGCTTTCCCGGGCCGAGCCGGAGGGCTTAGTCAAGTAGAACCGGGTTGCGCTGCCACCAACCCTGTGGCATCTCTTCGAGGAGTTGCGTACCCGTTGTATTTGCTTCTCCTGATGGTTGTTTAAAGAAGCGTAATTCGCTTAAAAGTCGGCATTTGAGGACACTAATGAGGGGGCTTGTCCCGTATTATAAACATAACTAACTAATTTAATTCTGGACTACGAGGTCGAATCGAGTATAAAGGTAGAATTTCATCCTTATCACGGTAAACAAATAGCGAGTGGTTGCATTTGTAATGCACAAATCAAGTTGTTTCAACTGTCATTGTTAAAGTTCGGTTTCCGTCATTGTAAAATTATTTTTTCTATTACTGTCATTGTAAAAGTGAAATAATATGTTTATTGTCAATTTGTAACTTGTTTTACCTGCTATATGCTATAGCAGGTTACTATTACTTGGGTGGTGATTTTCGCAGTACGCATTTTACTCATTACAGTACACTGTTGACAATTATGTCCCTCAATTTCCATCCCATTTTCCCTCTCTAATTTCTCTCTATTCTATTCCTTCTAATTTCACATACCTTGATACCCATTCTCCTCTATTTTCACACCATCCTATTTCCGATTACTTGCGGAGGAGGTTCACCGGCGTAATACGTCGCCAGCGGGGTTGTGTTAGAGTGGTTGCGTGGGGTTGGGAAACCGAATGGTTAAAGTGGTTGCACTGCTCCCCGGCACGGACTATGCCAACCGACCAGAACGCTGGTGGTGGGGGTTGCAAAGGTGGGTCAGGGATGGGTGGTGTGTGGGGTTGGTGTGTAGTTTGTTAGTTGGCTGTGTAGTTGCAGTGTTGTATACTAGGGGTGGTCAACAGTGCGGGTCGGCCGGGTCCGGGCCGGGTTGGGGGCAGGCCGGGTCAGGTTTTGGGAGACCAGGAACCGGTTCGGGTAAGGGGGCGGGACGGGCCGGGTTGAGGAGGGTCGGGGCGGGCCGGGTCAGAAGTGACCCGTGAGGCGGGTTTATGGGCGGGCCTAGGGCGGGTCCATGGCGGGTCCGGGTTTGGGCGGGCCAAGTTTGGCATTTGGGGACCCGTACCCGCCCGGATATAGGGCGGGTCGGGCCGGGTTCGGGTCAGGCGGCCGGTTCCATCAGCGGGTCATGGGCGGGCTGGGTCCGGGTTAGCAAAGCCGACCCGCACTGTTGACCACCGCTATTGTATACTACATTTCGTCTTTGTACTACACTTTGCAGTTTTTTTTATAAATGTAGTACGTAATTAATTTACTCAACTTAGCACCATTGCCATCGACCCACCAAACAACAACACCATACAGTGGACTGGCAACTATTTGCCAATGTCTCCGGCGATCGGTCGCGGTATGGACAATTTTAGTATAACACAATTGATAATTGACTATTGAATTTACCCTTTTGTAACATAAACCCTAATTAAAAAAAAATTATAACAAAAAGCCAATTTATTTATTAATAATGCACTAACAAAAGAAATACCTTCTCTATACTCGAATTATCGTTCATAATTGAAGAATTTAAAAGGGGTTGAAGGAGGTTAAGGATTTAACAAAAGAGATAAGGGAGAGAATTAGTTATGAAGTTTTTTTTACTCAAAGGTAGACAAATGGAAAGTTTAAGATAAAAAGTACTGTAATGAGTAAAAATTGTACTGCGAAAATAAACTACGTATTACTTTAATTTTTCCTCAATAAATTGAATTGTATTTTTCATGAACTTTTTATTAGATTATTAAGAATTCGTTTAATAAACCAGAATCAAACCATACTATTTGACTTTTTATTTCATCAAATCTTTTGGGTCATGTCATCAATATCCCAAACGTCATGAAAATGAAAGCTTTCGAATTTTTTTACGAAAATTTTCATAATATAAAGGTTTATCCGAAAGTCAACTTTTCTCCATAGTTAACTAAAACCGAACCATTTGCATTTTTCTCAAAAAAATTTAATCATCAAAATTTTGTTGTTTTCTAATTTACAACTTGTGTTCTTTCTCAATATTTATAATAACGTAATTAATTTGCACACTAAATTTTTATATAAAATATTATTTCTTAGTAGTAATAAAAAAAAAAACAAAAAGGGATTGTTTGGTTAACCGAGACAAGATGGGATTTTCGTAAAATTTTAAATTCACATGGTGTTTCAATTCATGTGTCGGTCAAGTGATGTTGAAGATTTTCATAAAAAAGTCTTTATGTTACGCAATGATTGTTTGCTAAAACTTTCTGTTATGAAGATTTTCGTTAAAAAAAACTCAAAATCTTTAAATTTTCTGATGTTTGAGTAGTTAAATGACAAGACCTAGAACATTTGATAATACAAAAAATCAAACATTTCGGTTAGATATTCGGTTGACTATAAACGAATCCCTAAGCTCGGAAAAAAAGAGACTATTTAGAGAAAAAATGTAGTTAATATTAACCTGTTATAGCGGGTAAAACAAGTTATAAAAAGGAAATAAACATATTAATCTAGTTTTGCAATGACAGTTATAGAAAAAAATAATTTTACAATGGCGAAAATAGAAATATAAAACTTTTACAATGGCAGACAAAGCTTTTAACTCTGCACAAATCCGATTTTGTTCACAAATGTAGCAAAACGGGTGTACCAACATGTACTAGTTAAGTCTGTAAATAGACTTACGGATCGGAGCAGGCCGTTCAGGGCTCCAGGCACACTTTGTAACACCCCCTCATACCAAGGTACCTTGCCAAGGACTACCCTAGCATGAAAGGCTGTTACCATCTCGGTTTCCCGAGGTTAGTATATCAAAGTTACAAATTCCAAACAACATTTATTAAAGTATAAAAGTTAAAGATTACATTATCTCAGACCAACTCAAAATAAACGTACAATGTCTCAATACAAATGAAATCCAAGACATCTAAACTCATAACAACGGAAGCTAGACTTGACGTGATGACTCCCCATGACTGTCCCATAGCTAAACATCCGCATTACTGTCACAATCGCTCACCATCCCCGAATGGATCACCGCAGGTTTTACAAAACAACAACACGGGGTCAGTTCTACTCAATCAATATAAGACAACAACAAGACAACCAGCTGACCATCGATCTCACACAGTAACCGACTACACACCGAAGTGTGTAGCCCTGCCAGATTACCCTTTGCAACAGGTAATCCTCGCCGCCAGTGGGTGACCGCAGCCCAACCCCACCTAGTCCAGCTCATCAACGAGCGACTAACAATCCCTGTCCCTTAATGTGCACATCCCCTCCCGTGGCGGGTTCCACGGAGGGCGAACTAGGGTGTGAAGCCACTCCCGCAAGTGACTCCACCACAATCACAATCACATGACATCACAGCCATCTCAATCCCCTCACACCAACATCGTCACAACAATCTCCATACTCCGATGATCAACAGATAACAATAATCACAACAAACATGTCTTACAAAGAACAAGAACCGAGTAGGAAACCCTACCTTTTCGCAATCCGCTTACGCCGCAATCAACCATACAAATGCATAACAAATACAACATCGTCACCTACAACAACAATCACATAGTTCCAATCACTAACTGCAAAACCCCATTTCCCCCAATTCATGATTAAAGGCAAACCCTAGAATTAAACACCAACAATCATGGGAATAAAGACTTACCAACGAAAGGATGAATGATTGAATGCAATTGCTAAGATTGTCCATACATACACAAAGGAGAGATTGGGAGTGATTAGAGCGTCGTACGTTTGATTAGATTTTGTAAAATGATGTTTTAGAAACTGTTTATCGAATAAATAACCCCTAACTACTCCCGCATCAAACCGCTGAAATAACACTCGACGAACCGGATACTCGGTCGAGTATAGAGCATACTCGGCCGAGTATCCTCTACTCGGTCGAGTATTCATCATACTCGGCCGAGTATTCCTCGGCAGAAGCCAAACATAACATGCACTTAGCACTACTCGGCCGAGTAGGCTCTACTCGGTCGAGTACTTAACTTAATAAAATCCGTAGTATTACAATCTTCCCCCCTTAAAAGAACTTCGTCCCCGAAGTTCCAACCCAACCTATAAAACGTGGACATTTAACACTAACTCCACAAACCACTCTTCCTTCCACAACATGGCTCAGGATATCGTCTCAACTATAGCATAGGCTC
This sequence comes from Silene latifolia, assembly GCF_048544455.1. Taxonomy (NCBI): domain Eukaryota; kingdom Viridiplantae; phylum Streptophyta; class Magnoliopsida; order Caryophyllales; family Caryophyllaceae; genus Silene; species Silene latifolia. Next base: position 17,367,444 of record NC_133529.1, read on the forward strand.
CCAATACTGACTTCATAACATTACCAAATAACCACAATATAATGTTGCCAACCTTGTCTCACTTCCATAACACTCAATAGCACTCAATCCACAAAAGAAGATCAACCGTCAAAACGGAATGTTACATTCTACCATCCTTAAAACGAACTTCGTCCTCGAAGTTTACTCAAACCCATAAACATCATCTTCCAACTGTCAAAACTATCGGACTCATAATCATCATCATTCAACTGTCAACACTATTGAAATATTCTCTCATTCCTAAACATCGAACTACTACAAGCACGGTCATGACCTTTAATAAAATCAAAACAAATATCCGTCTTTTATGCTACACCAACACTCTACTTCCAATTATACTACCATATGCACAACCATCAAAATCTCTTTTATCGCATCCTACTCCTCTTAAGATAAATGTTACGTCCTCGTAACTCATTAATACTAAATCCTAGCTATATTTTCTCATTATCCCCATCACCACCGCATGTCAAAGATGACCACTTATAATCTGAACAGTCGCCATGCATATATCTTAGGCTCTCTTACTTAAACAACTCTCATCCTTCAATTCACTCGTCACACTCCCTAACCTATACCTCAAAATATTTAATTTAACCCAAAACTTCAAATCTTCCACATTACCGCAACATGACACACCTCTCTATATAAACTATATAAAACTCATACCACCAAAAGCATAACTCACACTCCACACTTGTTACGTACACTCACACTAGATCCTCAAGTTCTTTTCTTTCATTACCGCAAAACTCATACATAACTTAACATGACATCAATTCCCAATATCCTACACGCACTCACTATCTCAACAAAAGGTTATGAACCACCTGCCGCTTTCAGATCATTACAACACATATTCCACGAATCACTTGCCATGACTATGACTACCGATGCCTCATCTTAAAACAAGATCAACATTATCAGAATAACTTCTCACAACAGTGTCCCATCAACAGAATATCACTATACCATGACAACAACGAAAACATATACAACTCTCTTTCATATCATACTCTACCCTCATTCCCAAACTGAAACTGGTAAGAAACATCAACAAACAAAACAACAGTCTTTATGTTCAACCAAAACTCACAAGGAACAACAGCAAACAAAACAACAATCTATGTTTAACTGCTATGCACTTTCGAAAACTCGTATCATAATCATCTCACCTACTCCACCACAACCGGTGACGGCATCACAACACCGCCACCAACAACCTTGACCGTGATGCGAAAATACCCGCATCACAACATTAAGTACCGTGCCCGGATCACCACCCGAGGCACCACAACTACACCGATAGACATCACAACATACACAATCCCATAAACACTGACTCAATATAACATCTCGGACAAGAAAAACTTACTCAAGACTGCTTTACTAGATCACAACACCATATATCATACGAAATAAATAGACAAGAATCTCATGCATACCATCCATACTTTTTCATGGAATAAACATATATTATGAATACACATGCAAGTATAACCAGTTATGTCAGACCACCCAAACTATCACTTTTGATCATCATTCCATTAAGTTACCATATCCAACATATATTACCGAACATTCAGATAACAACATTATAACTATCACACCATACCGCTTCTCGTGAGATCACAACCTCACACAAACATTTATATACATCTTAGACCCATAATCACATCCAACTAGTTAATCCTGATCACGTAAGTTACCAATTGACAATGAATATCTCTTTTCCAGACTTAACTCAGGTGCCCTTCATAACATATCTTCTCTTACACACAATTATCACCACCCGGCGAACGTAGCCATATCCTATGTACCCAACTATCAGCGAACACCTCATATATCCATACCTTAAACTCCCTCACAACCAAACATTAATCACCTCCACAAAATCAACCTCATTAGAACAACTAACTTCCCTAAAATAACATCGTCCTCAACCACTAGTGACAATACTATGACACCAACATCTTTCATGTGACTACTCTCTTACTATAACTTCTTAATATAACAATCCGTTTCCTCCCTTTAGTTATCATCCCAAACAACGAACATCAAATATATCAACAAAATCACCTCAACACTATTTCCAATTCCATCCTTTATCATATCGCTACCTAACTCTCCACCAAAATCTCAGATCTTGCAACACTTCACAAGCTTCCTATTTCCCTTAATACCTCGAAACTCACGGCTAACACGTCGTCCTGCTCTCCTATATAACCATTAACTCACACCCTCTAGTGGGGATATCGTACATTTCATAATTTCCTACTTTCATGCTCATTAGCTTTGGTCAACGTTCTCTCAACTTACTTCCATCCTTCTTTCTACCTTTTTACTCAATAATACCAGTTAATAATTCTTCTCCTTTCTCTTTCTACCTATCTCTGTAGTAATTTGTTTATTTTCCATAGCTCCACAACTCTAATTCCATTAATTCATATCAATATCCTATCATTCTTCTTAGCATTTATCATCCCTCATCTTGCTTCACACTCACCCTTGTCACCATCAAGTCCACGCACTAACAGTTACTCTTCAATTAGTCGTATCTCCTTTTCGCATTTCTAGAAACCAAAATTCACTTCATACCGTTTGTCCAAAGAATTACACACTAGGCTCACCCTTTGATATTCCAACTTCCCAAACTTAGCCACTATCTACAAATCTACATCGCGACATAACTTCCTTTAAGTTCACTATATACCTCTATTTCCTATCTTCTTACAACAACCTTCCATTACATATATCCTTAAGCAACTCTATCCTAACTGTCTTCCTCCATAAATCCTTACACATCCAAATATGCCACTATTCGTATCCCTTATCTCAATCTATCATTCTCATGCTTCTTTACACTTACATCACCCTTGCCCATATACACTTACTTTTATACTACTCAACACACGACTATATCACTCATCATATCTCACAAAACATGCTCTTTACCCCGACTAGCTCATCATTCTTCCCTTTTCTTTTTCCACTATCCTTCACAACCACATTAACATATGTCTTCCTTACCCAACACATGTCCCTCATAAGCCGTCATTCTCCATGTCATAACTTCCGGTAACTTACGTATCAAGACCGTCTCACATATAAAAGAAGGCGTGAAGGCTCAAAACATACATGTGTATATACCCTACGACTCAAAACAATGTAAAAACATAGCCACCGGCTCAAAACAAAAGTAAGAACATAGCCACCGACTCAAAACAAAAGTAAGAATATAGCCACCGACTCAAAATGGCCGCCCAAAGAGGTACTCGGTCGAGTACATAACATACTAGGTCGAGTACAAGGTACTCGGTCGAGTAACTATATTACTCGGTCGAGTTTTGACTCCAGAAGCAAACTCAATTGTCGCAGAAAGATTACTCGGTCGAGTATTGGGAATACTCGGCCGAGTAGACCTTACTCGGTCGAGTATGAGACTACTCGGCCGAGTTCACGACTCCAGACGCTAAACAGTATTATCACAGAGGGAATACTCGGCCGAATATGGAACACTCGGTCGAGTATAAAAGATACTCGGCCGAGTAGGGACTACTCGGTCGAGTATCGGCGCAGTTCTCAGCACCGTCCAGTTTTCGTAAAACAGTCATATCTCACTCGTTACTTGGTCAATCTGGGCGTGTGACCTATCGTTAGAATCGTAAGTGGACAAGCTATCACCTCAACTTGGAATCACAGAAATATCATTTCTAGAACTCGACTTATGACAGTTTTAAGACAACCCTTCCAAACATCGGTTTGTATACAACTCAAAATTCCTTAACAAAACAACTTAAACATGCATAAAACAAATAATAACGACCCAATACTTCTAAAAACCAGTACATAGGTGAACGTTTACCATACCCACATCAAAATTAAACACAATATTCATATGCATAGACGGAAGACCTTAATCACATGCTACTACCAACAACCAACATTAACATCATCATGATTATATACGCATGTATCACTACCCTTTTGAAAGCCACATAATAAACATTTAACATGCCAACATATTTCATACCAAATCCGTTTCAACAAGTTTTACCATGTCTTACACATGTTTCCACACATCTCACTTCCTTTCACATGATTCAACCATTCAAGTTCCACATGCCACACACACGCATCGAAAGACTCACAACAAATTCCCCCTGGTGACCGGCTTGAGATTGTGAGGGCCATAGTGCGACTTCGGGACGTCTCCCAAGTCTTTGCGGTAGCTCCAAACAACTCTCCCCGGGTTCATTTTATTTTGACTCTCTAAGTTCATTGAGTTCATTAGTTTTAGGTGCCGGAATCGTCGGCTCTGATACCACTTTGTAACACCCCCTCATACCAAGGTACCTTGCCAAGGATTACCCTAGCATGAAAGGCTGTTACCATCTCGGTTTCCCGAGGTTAGTATATCAAAGTTACAAATTCCAACCAACATTTATTAAAGTATAAAAGTTAAAGATTACATTATCTCAGACCAACTCAAAATAAACGTACAATGTCTCAATACAAATGAAATCCAAGACATCTAAACTCATAACAACGGAAGCTAGACTTGACGTGATGACTCCCCATGTTGTCCCATAGCTAAACATCCGCATTACTGTCACAATCCGCTCACCATCCCCGAATGGATCACCGCAGGTTTTACAAAACAACAACACGGGGGGTTCTACTCAATCAATATAAGACAACAACAAGACAACCAGTTGACCATCGATCTCACACAGTAACCGACTACACACCGAAGTGTGTAGCCCTGCCAGATTACCCATCGCAACAGGTAATCCTCGCCGCCAGTGGGTGACCGCAGCCCATCCCCACCTAGTCCAACTCATCAACGAGCGACTAACAATCCCTGTCCCTTAATGTGCACATCCCCTCCCGTGGCGGGTTCCACGGAGGGCGAACTAGGGTGTGAAGCCACTCCCGCAAGTGACTCCACCACAATCACAATCACATGACATCACAGCCATCTCAATCCCCTCACACCAACATCGTCACAACAATCTCCATACTCCGATGATCAACAGATAACAATAATCACAACAAACATGTCTTACAAAGAACAGTAAACTGAGTAGGGAAACCCTACCTTTTCGCAATCCGCTTACGCTGCAATCAACCATACAAATGCATAACAAATACCACATCGTCACCTACAACAACAATCACATAGTTCCAATCACTAACTGCAAAACCCCATTTCCCCCAATTCATGATTAAAGGCAAACCCTAGAATTAAACACCAACAATCATGGGAATAAAGACTTACCAACGAAAGGATGAATGATTGAATGCAATTGCTAAGATTGTCCATACATACACAAAGGAGAGATTGGGAGTGATTAGAGCGTCGTACGTTTGATTAGATTTTGTAAAATGATGTTTTAGAAACTGTTTATCGAATAAATAACCCCTAACTACTCCCGCATCAAACCGCTGAAATAACACTCGATTTAACCGGATACTCGGTCGAGTATAGAGCATACTCGGCCGAGTATCCTCTACTCGGTCGAGTATTCATCATACTCGGCCGAGTATTCCTCGGCAGAAGCCAAACATAACATGCACTTAGCACTACTCGGCCGAGTAGGCTCTACTCGGTCGAGTACTTAACTTAATAAAATTCGTAGTATTACACACTTGATCTGGGTATCGCCCGTCACAATACATAAGAGGTTGATGCATGTACACGGTCTGGTGGATGTCACCATGGAAGAAAGCATTTTTGACGTCCAATTGGCAAATGGACCAACCATGAGATAAAGAGATAGACAAAACTGTGCTTATTGTCGTCGGCTTAACAACCAGGAAGAAAGTTTCACCACCATCAACCCCTGCTTGATGCGTTTTACAGTCACCTACAAAACGACCTTTGTGCCTTTCAAACGAACTGTCAGATTTAATTTTGTGCCAAAAAGTCCATATAAGACTGAATTATATTCACATTAGTTAGACGCGGGACAAGATCCAAAGTCTTATCCCATATTTACTAAATGAATAGGCGATTTTACATTTTTTCCCGCCTAAAATATTAACTTATATTTGGGCTTTTAATTTTGCATTCTACTATGAATCAAGTCTAACATAAAAAAACTAATTGCCAAAAAATATGTATAACGTCCTTCTATTCTACTATCGGCTAAATCTAGATCATATCAACTCTTACCCAAAAATAACGTAAAAATTAATCGCCAAAAAAATAATTATAATATCCTCAATCATTGCCAAAAAATAAGTATATCGTCAATCATTGCTATAATTATCTCATTAATTCAAGATATATTAACAAGGCCAAATCTGTAAACTCATAAGACAATAATTGCTATAACTAAATCTCTTATTGACTCAAACAATAGGTGAATTCATAAATTTTCCCTCCAAAAAGTATATTTTTAAATAAGGAAGGTATTTATTTAATTGTTTTCACTAAATAAAGAAATTAGTAATTATAATATATTTCATTAAAATTAATCTTTTTATCAAATTATATAATTTTCACTAAACACTAAATTATAATATTTTAATTAAAATATATATAATATAAAACTATAAAATATTAAATCTTTTATTGATGCTATTATTTAAGAATAACTTGACTCATACTTTGTATTAACAAAACTCTAAATTGTTTTGATTTCAAAAAAATTGAGATAATTTATAAAATTAGAATTATCAGTTTTGTGGTATAAAAAATACTTTAAAAAAATACAATTCAGCATATTACTCAGTTCTCTTGGATTAATTTTAAGTTTTGTTTTTTTTTCCTGAAAACAAAATACAATAACGAGAAAAATGAACAATTAATGATATACCATTATTATTTTACAGTTCAATTTTAAACAATTTTCTTGAATAACTTTACAGTTCAATTTTTTTTTCCATATCAAAATATAATGACGTGAAATATAAAAAACTAATGAAGTTTTAATTTAGCATCTTATTTTAATAAAAACAAGAACATTTAAAGGATTTCTGTGCATCCACGTCATCACAACAATTTTTTTTTTTAAATTCCCGAAATGCGGGTCCCACAGAAAAAAAACTACGGAATTAATTAAAAAATAACGCCTGTTTTGATGTGTTTTGCGAAATTGTTCGGGACGTACTGATTTATTTATTCGTGACGTCTGTTTTTTTTTTTTCTAAATCATGGAATGCGGAAGTAGTGCGGAACCCACCAAAAAATAAGGAATTTATTAAAAAATAACCGTCGCTGTTCCTGTTTTCTATGTTGTTTTGGATGTAAATGATTACGTTTATGATTTATACGGAAATCAATACATATATATATATATATATAGAGGTAAGATCTAATGAGTCCTCCTCTCAAATTGAGTCCATAAGTCCCTCTAAGGGCCATTGGATGGACTCAATGAATGGTTGAGATGCATTTGATTAAGGGCTATTAAAAAGAAAAGGAAAAAAATGTGGATGGTTGGATTGAGATGGGTGGTTGAGATTGAAAATTACCAAAAAAAATTACCACTAATCAAATTTCTATACATTAATTAATTTTTCTTTCTCTCTCTAGCCCCTAATTAATCAGTTTTGAGTTTAAGATTTCAGAAGTGTAAATGTAATGTTGTATGAGTTTTACAAGTGTAAATGTGATGTTTTACGAGTGTATGAGTTTTACAAGTGTAAATGTAATGTTTTACGAGTGTAAATGTAACATTTTAAGAGTGTACATTTGATTTTTTGTGACGGAAATTTTGAATTTATATAATTTTAACATTTTGCAAGTGTAAATGTGAAGTTTTACGAGTGTAAATGTAACATTTTTAAGAGTGTAAATTTGATTTTTTGTGACGGAAATTTTGAATTTATATAATTTTAACATTTTACAAGTGTAAATGTGAAGTTTTACGAGTGTAAATGTAACATTTTTAAGAGTGTAAATTTGATTTTTTGTGACGGAAATTTTGAATTTATATAATTTTAACATTTTACAAGTGTAAATGTGATGTTTTACGAGTGTAAATGTAACATTTTTAAGAGTGTAAATTTGATTTTTTGTGACGGAAATTTTGAATTTATATAATTTTAACATTTTACAAGTGTAAATGTGATGTTTTACGAGTGTAAATGTAACATTTTTAAGAGTGTAAATTTGATTTTTAGTGACGGAAATTTTGAATTTATATAATTTTAACATTTTACAAGTGTAAATGTGAAGTTTTACGAGTGTAAATGTAACATTTTAAGAGTGTAAATTTGTTTTTTTGTGACGGAAATTTTGAATTTATATAATTTTAACATTTTAGAAGTGTAAATGTGATGTTTTACGAGTGTAAATGTAACATTTTTAAGAGTGTAAATTTGATTTTAGTGACGGAAATTTTGAATTTATATAATTTTAACATTTTACAAGTGTAAATGTGAAGTTTTACGAGTGTAAATGTAACATTTTAAGAGTGTAAATTTGATTTTTTGTGACGGAAATTTTGAATTTACATAATTTTAACATTTTACAAGTGTAAATGTGATGTTTTACGAGTGTAAATGTAATGTTTTAAGAGTGTAAATGTAGTATTTTAAGAGTAAATTGGTCCTTTGAGTGTAACTTTGGTCCTTTATAAGTGTCACTTTTGTCATTTACGAGTAAAAATTTAGTCCGACTACCAAAAAACACCACCACCGTCGTCCTCCACCACCAACTCATATCCACCAAAAATATGAGTGCAAATCTATATAATTTTAACGAGTGTAAATGTAAAGATATACGAGTGTAAATGTAAAAAATATGAGTGTAAATGTAAAAAATACGAGTGTAAATGTAAAGAAATAAGGGTGTAAATCTGAAAAATGCGTGTAAATGTAAAGAAATATGAGTGTAAATGTAAAGAAATACGAGTGTAAATGTAAAGAAATACGAGTGTAAATCTGAGAAATGTGTGTAAATGTAAAGTAATACAAGTGTAAATGTAAAGAAATACAAGTGTAAATCTGAAAAATGAGTGTAAATGTAAAGAAATACGAGTGTAAATGTAAAGAAATACGAGTGTAAATCTGAAAAATGAGTGTAAATGTAAAGAAATATGAGTGTAAATGTGAAGAAATATGAGTGTAAATGTAAAGAATTGTAAGTATAAATCTGAAAAATGCATGTAAATGTTAAAAAATATGAGTATAAATGTAAAGAAATAAGTGTAAATTTAAAGAAAAACTAGTGTAACTGTAAAATAACTCAAAAAAATAAATAGATCTGAAATCACCCACAATAACAAATGGAAAAAAAAAAAAAAAAAAGTAAGAACAACAACAACGAAACAACAAGACCAAACTATTTTGGAAAAGAAAAAAAAAAGAAATAGAAAAGAATAAAAACCAAACAAACGACATATGAACACAAACAAACACATATGAACACAAACGCACAAACTGAGAACAAAGAAAATATAAGAACAAAGACGCACTCCAACATCAACTAGAAAGAAAATATGAGAACAAATCTGGAAATAAAACAAAAACACCGCAAAAACAACGACACAACCACTCCAACACTACTGTAGCCGTCTCAGATCTCGTTTTTTTTTTTTGGTTTCTTTCCAGATCTCGTTTATTGGTATTTGTGGTGTTAGTGGTTGTTGTTGGTGGTGGTGCGTGAGCGTGGCGGTGGGAGAAAGGGTGGAAGGTGGTTGGGCTGGTGGAGGTGAGGGAGGAGGCAGGTGTGTGTGGGGTGGTGCGTGGTGGGAGGCAGGTGCGGGAGTCGGGGTGAGTGAAGGATGTTTTTGTGGGGGATGTGTGGTGGGCGTGGGGTGGGTGTCGGTGTGGGTGGTGGTGGGCCGTGGGGGTGTGGCTCAGATCTGGAGTGGTGAGGGTGGTGGGTCGGTTGTGGTGAGGATGAGAGGAGGGTGGTGGGTCGGTAGTGGTGCGGTTGGGTGGGCGTGGGTAGGTGGCGGCGGAGGTGGTCGTGGGGTCGGGTAGGTGAGGAAGAGGAAGTGGAAGAGGGGGGAATTTTTTTTTTTGAATTATTTGGTTTTTGAGTTTTGTTGGATTTTTGAGGAGTTGATTTTTTTTGGTTTTTAGAGAGATGAGGGGGAGGATAATTGTGAGATGAGAGAGAAGTGAGTGGAAAAAGAAGGCTTTTATAGTGGAATTAGGGTTTGATTAGTGATGGTAGAGAGGGAAAGGGATTAATTAGCATCCATCCCCTTATTTTAGCCTTAATCACACCTTTTTCCCTTTCAATCTCAAGCTCCCATCTCATCTTTTCAATGGCCCTAAAGAGGACTTAGGGACTCAATGAAATTGGATGGACTCACTTGATCTCTTCTCTCTCTCTCTCTCTCTCTCTCTCTCTCTCTATATATATATATATATATATATATATATATATATATATATATATATATATATAGAGGTAAGATCTAATGAGTCCCTTACCTCACTTAAGTCCTTAAGTCCTTATAAGGACCCTTAGATGGACAACATCTATGGTGGAGATTATTTACAAAATGTAGGCCAAAAAAAAAAAAGGGAAAAGCATGGCTATGAGAGAGGACAACAATTCCTGCGAATTGTTCTTACCAATGATTATTTCCAGCGGACAAAAACATATATCCTTTGTACTATGTTTCCACTTCCCACATTCTTCCTTCCTCAACACACTTAATTTCAGCCTTTTTCTTTCTTTCTTCTCTAAAATCGGGTTCTTTCATCTCCAAACGAAGATAAAGTTCTCTCTAAATCCTCCAAATCAGCGTAAACATGCAAATAATAGATGGCATCAATGGTATTTCTTCATTTTATTAATTGTTTTCAGTCACATTTTCATATTTTTCAGTTGAATAGGAAGGATGAAGGTAAACATTACAGTTTTGCATATTTGCATGTCATTGAATTTGTTCATTCTTGTTTTGATTATTTGTTACTGGGTTTGAAATGAACATTGTTAGAGTTAAATCTTCCTGCTGGGTTTACATTAATTTGGGTTTAAATTTGCATGAACGCATTCTGACAACATTTACATGAACATTTTAGTTGTAGTTTTACATTTACACTTTTTATTGTTATATTTTTTATGTGAGTTAGCATTCTGACAACATTTACACTTTTATTGACATTTACACTTTTAAAGCGTCACATTTACACTGCATTATTGCTCACGTTTACACTTTTTCCGTACTTTTAAATTTACACTTTTTTATTGTTATAGTCAACTTTGCATTTTAATTGTTATATTTTTTATGTGAGTTAGCATTCTGACAACATTTACACTTTTATTGACATTTACACTTTTAAAGCCTCACATTTACACTGCATTATTGCTCACGTTTACACTTTCCCTGTACTTTTAAATTTACACTTTTTTATTGTTATAGTCAACTTTGCATTTTAATTGTTATATTTTTTATGTGAGTTAGCATTCTGACAACATTTGCACTTTTATTGACATTTACACTTTTAAAGTCTCACATTTACACCGCATTCTCGCTCACGTTTACACTTTTCTGTCTTTGTACATTGTACACTTTACATCATAATACATTTTCACTTGAATCCCCTATAACTTAACATTTACACTTCTAATTACTTAGCATTTACACTTTACAATTCATAACATTTGCATTTTTATTGTTATATTTATGTTGACATTTCCACTTTTGTTGACATTTACACTTTTAAAGCATAACATTTACACTGCATTGCTGCTCACGTTTACACTTTTACACTTTTGTTGACATTTACACTTTCAGACAATCACATTTACTCTTTTTGCTATAGTTTTACATTTACACTTTCTGTTAATATTATAGTTTTAATTTGTGTTAGCATTCTGAAAACATTTACACTTTTGGTGTACTTTACACTTATAAAGAATCACATTTACACCGCATTTTTGACATTTACACTTTTGCCGACATTTACACATGACATTACAAAGACATTTACACTTTGTTTCTACCGACATTTACACTTACACTTTTGGATGTTTACTTTTACTATAGTTTTGACATTTACACTTTTGTCGACATTTACACATGACATTACAAAAAGACATTTACACTTTGTTTCTACCGACATTTACACTTACACATTTGGATGTTTACTTTTACTATAGTTTTGACATTTACACTTTTGATGACATTTACACTTTCTTTAAGAAAGACATTTTCACTTTGTTTCTACTGACATTTACACTTACACTTTTGGATGTTTATTTTTACTATAGTTCTGACATTTACACTTTTGATGACATTTACACTTTTACAACAGAAAATTTACACTTCATATCTGAGAACATTTACATTTACACTTACACTCTGTGCACATTTACAGACTTGGTAAAACAGAATGGGGTTCAACTTTGTGAGCAAGAGCTGTGTAAGGAGGTGGAGAAGAGGTTTACACCGTACATCGGCCAGGAGTTTGGGGGTGTTGATGATGCAGTGACTTTTTATAAGATATACGCCATTGCTTGTGGGTTTGATGTACGTAGGTACACAACAAAAAAATGGCGTGGCGGTGAGATCAAGTCAAAGCTCGTTGTCTGCAATCGAGAAGGTTTCGCTCACAAGAAGCCCAGAAAAGATCAGGATGGCGGACTGGATGGGGAGAATTCAAAGAGGATATTCAGGGTCACTAGAGTTGGGTGTAAAGCGAGGATAATACGACTATATATGAAGAATGGTGTTTTAGTAATTGACCGGTTCCACGAGGGTCACAATCACGAGCTTATCTCACTTCGGGTGATGACAGTTCTTAAATTGTCGCGTAACATAACAGATTATCACAAGATGATAATCGTGTCAAACTCAAGGGTTTGTAATACATAATCAGTCTCTATACTAAATAAATAATTCCATTCATGTTATTTTTATCCGACGTGTCATTAATGATTAATTGGCGGTGAAGATAGGAGCAACAAAAACATACGAGAATCGCAAAGAACAAGTGAATGGATACGAAAACATTGGAGCAAGCTTAAATGATTTTAAGAACTTCCATAGGGATGTTAAATGTTTCATTCACGAACGGGATGGTCAGTTGTTTGTTGACCATTTCAAGGAAATGACTGAAACAAGAATAGGTTTCTACTTTGACTATGACCTTGACGATGATGGCAGCCTACGTAGGGCCATATGGGCGGACGGTACCGCCCGAGATAATTACAAAATTTTTGGTGATGCGGTGTCATTCGACCCAACTTACTCCACCAATAAGTATTCTATGGTATTCACACCATTCACAGGTGTTGACCACCATAAACGATCTGTGACGTTCTGTGGGGCTCTAATTGCAAGGGAAGATTATGAGTCGTTTAATTGGGTTTTCAGCCGGTTTTTAATAGCAATGGGAGGTAAGGAACCCGAGTACATAATTACAGATCAGGACCCAGGTATTATCAAATCTATCCCTCTTGTTTTCAAGACAGCGCGCCATCGCTTCTGTATGTGGCATATAATGAACAAAATGCCAAATAAGTTTGGCGTATCGAGAAGCGACTATAATGACTTCATCTGTAAAATTGATGACATTATATGGGACGATGAGCTTGAGGCAGCAGAATTTGATGGTCTCTGGGAGCAAATAGTTCAAGATCATGGTGTTGGCGTAAATGATTGGTTTGCAGATACATATGCTATAAGGGGACAGTGGGTGATGGCGCATTGCAGAGACTTGAGGATGGCGTCGATTATGAGGACAACTCAAAGATCAGAGAGCGAAAATAGCTTTTTCAAGAGGTTTGAACACAAGTCAGGAACATTGGTTGAGTTTTGGATGCGTTTTGAGAGCGCTATGGACCAACAAAGACATACACAAAAGCAGCTTGACAACATGGATAAGCACTCGTCCGCAACAGCGTCAACACATCTGGCATTAGAGATTCATGCTGCAAAGGTGTACACATATTCAGCTTTCAACACATTCAAACAAGAAGCCTTCTTCTCAATTGATACATGTAGAACAGGAGGTTTCACTGAGAGAGGCGAAATAGAGATAACTATTGTCAAAGATTCAACCAGAAAGAAGAATTTTGAAGTTGTGTACAGTACAGGTAGTTTACACTTCCTATGACATTTACACTTTCTGTTTTTACCTCTTTTAAATTCCTATAACTTAACATTTACACTTCCTATAACTTAACATTTACACTTCTAATAACTTAACATTTACACTTCCCATTAGTTTACATTTACACTTCCTATTAGTTTGCATATACACTTCTATTAACTTAACATTTACACTTTACAATTGATGACATTTACACTTTACATCATATGACATTTACACATGTAAATCCCCTATAACTTAACATTTACACTTCTAATACCTTAACATTTACACTTCCTATTAGATTACATTTACACTTCTAATTACTTAGCATTTACACTTTACAATTCATGACATTTACACTTTAGTTCATTACATTTACACTTCTAATACCTTAACATTTACACTTCCTATTAGATTACATTTACACTTCTAATTACTTAGCATTTACACTTTACAATTCATGACATTTACACTTTAGATCATTACATTTACACTTCTAATGACTTCACATTTACACTTTACAATTCAATACATTTACACTTTACATAAGTCTCACTGTTTTTAACGTTCACACTTACATGATAGCTTTATCTGATGACGAAGGTACACGTAGAGCAAGCTGCAGTTGTACGATGTTTGAAAGAACCGGAATCCTATGCCGCCATATAATATGGATTTTTTCAGCAAGTGGGATAAAGACTATACCAGAAGATTATGTTCTGAATAGATGGATGAAAGAGTATCTCCGATTAAGGATTTTCACATCTAATGGTGAAGGAACAGAAAACATGCAAGTCATCGATGAAAAACAAATTGCAATGTCAATAATGTGGTCAGAAGTTCATGAAGCTGTAGGACTCCTTCGAGACAAAGGAATAGCTGATGTTGACAGCTTTTCCACTGTAATTAGATCATTTAGACAGTCCCTCTCACCATTAGAGGAAGTGTTGAATAAAAATCAACAAATGGAGAAATTTCTGAATTGTACGGCATGTGAGGTAGTCACGATATTGCCACCAAAGAATTCGAAAAACAAGGGGACCGGAAAAAGATTGCTGTCAGACAAAACAAAAGCAATGGTGTTGGCTAGGAAACCCAAACGTAAGTGTAAGAATTGCAAGAGAATGGCAAATCACGACAAGAGAAACTGCCCTAACCCCTTCTCAGCACACACGCCATTGTGCGAAGGGTCGTCTCGAACAGAAGAGGATGAAGGAGAGGAGGAGGAAGAGCTGGAGTCGGGAGAAGAATAGACGTCGATCGTGACAAGTGTTGCTTTATATATTTTGAGTGTGTAACTTAAAACTTTGATGTGCTATAACTGGAGCGGGCGATAAGGAATTGGTCTCATGGCAGCGTAACTTTGAAATGCAGTTGGTGTAACTTTTAGTAACACCAACATTAGAGTTACACTGGCATAAGACCAAAATCTCTCTGTTTTATTAGATAGCCAAACATTGTGTTACTTGAACTTATTTTGGATTACTTATGTTATTTCAAGTAATGATTACACTTATTTTCAAATAAGCGGTGTTAACATTTACACTTCCCATGTCAAGACATTTACACTTCCAAAGAACTTCACATTTACACATACTATATCCTCACATTTACACTTTGAATATCTTCACATTTACACTTCCAATTTACTTAGTGTTAACATTTACACTTCCCATGTCAGCACATTTACACTTCCAGTAACTTCACATTTACACATACTATATCCTCACATTTACACTTTGAATATCTTCACATTTACACATACTATATCCTCACATTTACACTTCCAATTTACTCAGTGTTAACATTTACACATACTATATCCTCACATTTACACTTCCAATTTACTCAGTGTTAACATTTACACTTCCCATGTCAGCACATTTACACTTCCAGTAACTTCACATTTACACATACTATATCCTCACATTTATACTTCTCCTATATTCAAATTTACACTTCCTATTTGTTGTTAGTTACACTTTTTTTGTTCACATTTACACTTGGGCTGTCACCACATTTACACTTCCCATGTCACCACATTTACACTGCATTCAATTTAAATTCAGTGTGTTTATATTCAAACTTTCAGTATGTTAAAGTTGACACTGACAGTGTTAACATTTACACTTTAAGTGTGTTAACATTTACACTTAAAGTGTAAATGTGACTAAATTACAAGTGTGATAACAGTTACACTTGCAATTTAGTCACATTTACACTTTGAATAAACTATGACTATAAATGCCAACAATTACACTTCATTACTGTAAAGCTTCATTAGTGTAATTTACAATTACACTTCATTCTCGTAAAGCTTACACTTGCAAAACATTATTTACTAAGTTCAAGAGTGCCAAACAAAATACATTTTAAAAAAAAAATGTCCACAAATTGTTCACTTTTTCGACAACACAAATTTTTAATTTTGCGCTTCTTTTGTAACTTGGCCCATAAATCTTCTTTTCCAGCGATAAACCCATTCAACTTTGCTTCAAAAATGTCTCTGTTGACATTTATGTCAGCTAGAACAAGCGTCGCCACCAACTCGACTACCAAGTACCGTCGATTCCTCTTCCTCTCCAAGTCTGGATGCTCAAAAGGTAGACCCTCGTACATCAAAGATATACATCATACAGAAAACCCCCGATTCTGTTATGTTAGGAAGGGGTGTTTGGCGCCTGAACGGGATTTGCCGATGCTCAAAGCTAGTAATCTCATATCCCCTGTCCGTTCTGACGTCCAAATAATCGCTAACAGCTGATGCCACTTGGCGAGTAACATTGCACATCTCAGACTGATCCCAGTTGGCATGATGTTGGTAGTCAAGGAGATCCACAGTTTGTTGTCCAAAATTTATACACACGCATGCAAAGTGACCACCAATGTTGACAGGTACGAAGATAAACTCGGCATTCAGGTTGAAAGTTTTATCACAGTCCTGGATGAAGGTATCCCAAATGTGATACAACCGATCAGTGATGTCATTAGATCGTGAGCACGCTTCACGTATATCCATAAGCTGCATGATACATTCCTGTTCAGGGGAGTGAGTGAGACTTCATAATAAAAGAAAGAACTAATGTATAACTTTGAGGCTTTGTGCGCTGGGAGGAGGGGGGGGGGGGGGGTGTACCATATGACGTATCCCAAAGAAGGCCATCCTAGGAAGTAAGTGTTCAGCAGACTCCAAATGGTTCAGCAAAACAGCCCACGACTCAATGACAACAGGCGACATTACAACCTCAGGAAGCATGGTCATGATGTCGGACCGGCGCAGCGTCGCATGCCTACTGTACCAAGAGATTGATTCACTGCAATAAAACACACGTATAATAGTAAGAAATTGAGAAGTAGTTACAAATTAAATATCGTAACGAATTGGCCCTGTTATAAGAGACAGGCAGGAACTAACGAATTTTCAAAGTTGTAGTCGTCTAACAGGCAATAGTCCACCGCATGCTTTCGACGTGATCGAATACCCCTGACCAAACTTTGATTGTTCCGTAAGAAGGTCGAGACAACAAGAGTTTGCGTACCAGCAGCCCCACAGTCAATTGAGCAACCCAAGCCATCCCCCCGCCCGGGGGACGGCTCCATTACGGTGACAACGGTTGGCTACCCGACGATCACATTGGCGACGCTTGAACAACAGCGGGGCTGCTTTCCGCCTGTATGGCTACAGGATTGACCACAGGGCTTCCTTCTACGCGTTTAGGGGGTGGGACTGCAACACGAGGTCGTTTACTGTACGTAATCTCTTCCTCATCGTCCAGACTCCGCTTCTGTGCAACATTGGAGACCAGGTTTTCCATGGGTTCAGACCTTGACCATACTTTTCTCTGAATTGGGTTATCCTTGAGCAAACGCTCTCCCTCACTTTGTTATGGTCACTCAGGATAAGAATCGACACCACTTCAGCCCAGACGAGGTTCAGAACGTCCATCTCACCTAAGGCGCAGTCAAATAGCTTCCCATTGAAAAGCAGCATGTGTATCATCATGTACACCCCGCAATCAAACGCAGAATAATCCGTGCCTTGCCATTTAAATTCGACATTCACAAATTTGAACCCAGCAACCTTTGATCCTCTGACAAACCCTTTAGACTCCAGATACGCACCCATTAAATCACACTGTAAAAGGAATTAAAAAAAAAAGTCAATTGAAAAACAGTGTTTACAATTCCAGAATACATCAACACTGAAGAACAAATTACGGAATGCTATTTATAATTATTACCGCAATGCGGGAAATTCCAAAATATGGAAGCTTCTCAAAATCATCGTCGTATCGACGGTTGTCCAAATACTCTATCTGCTCGGAAACGAAGTTTATGCATGCACAGCTGTAATGATCATTATTGCCAGATAAGATCGGGATGAAGACCTGGCGGGTGTGACAACAAAGACATAAAAGATACACTCAGTAAAAAATTCAGATTTACTTTTTCAATAATTCGTCACATTTACAGTCCCTGTGTCATGACATTTACACTTTCCATATATTCACATTTACACTACATATGTCATGACATTTACACTTCGTATTTAGTCACCTTTACACTACCCGTCTCATAGCTTTTACACTTCACTATATCTCACATTTACACTTCCAAAGTGCTGACATTTACACTTTCCATATTCACATTTACACTTTAAATGCGATCACATTTACACTTCCTGTTTAGTCACCTTTACACTCCCTATGTCATCACATTTACACTTTCTATATGTTCACATTTCCACAATACATACATCATGGCATTTACAGTTCACTGTGTCTCACGTTTACACTTCATATGTCATGACATTTACACTTTACATATTTTCACATTTACACTTTATGTGTGCTGACATTTACACTTTCTATTTAGTCACCTTTACACTCGCTATGTCAACATATTTACACTTTCTATATAATCACATTTACACTATACATCATAACATTTACACTTCACTACGTATCACATTTACACTTCATGTTCCATGACATTTACACTTTCTTCTTAATCACATCCAGGCATTTACACTTTCTGTGAAAATCACATATACACTTTCGGTGTGATGACATTTACACTTCACAATAGGTCACATTTACACTTACCATATCAGATCCAAGTTGAAATGGAGACAAACAGGATTGAATCCAAGCATCCCACCCAGCCCAGATTTCGTCCTTTTTGTCAAGAACAATGCCTTTCTTCTTGGCTTTCCAAATTTCCAGTGCAGGGCTCTGTTCAAACAAACGGCAGCGCTATTAAATTTAGACACTTACTAATCAATTAAATTGGAACTATAAAAATTGCATTGAGTGAGGATAGGGCAAGTACAGTGTGACTAAGCCCGAAGAAACAACGAGAGGATGCAACTGGTGCAGTTTGGTCGTACATCATCTTATTGATTAGTAGGCACCAACAATCGATTCATGAATTCATAACTTCTGTCCAGGTTCAAGGGTTAACATGTCTTCCCGTGACACGAAGAAAAAGTCTGAAAAAACTGCCAATTCTTCCCTACAAAAAAAGTTTGATTTATATAAGGCAAACATGGTTACGACAACATATAAGTATTAATATGTTTAACATAGAAATTAATCGACTCACCCTTTCAACCAAGCTTCTGATTTGTTAAATACGTAGTCCAGGACGTATTTCCTTTCCTTAAAAACACCCCTAAATAATTTCTTATTCAAATTGCAGTCTACAAGAATAAAGCCCTGCTCGGGCATGGGTTCCCCACAATCCATGGTGCAAGTCGATTCTCGGGGACCACTTCCATGCATCGTAAGGGCTCGGGTGAATGAAATAGGAAAGGGTGGTGATCCATATTACTACGGGGACATAAATTTCCGACCATCCGCGGAACGGCTGGTTGAGAAGGGCCTGCCACATCGGTCGTTCCAAAATCCTCACCGGAACCCCTTAAACGCCTCGGCTAGCTGCAGAGATATAAACGTACACTGAAATTCCGGCAACTTAAACTCGGAGGATGGTGCTTCAACAATAACCTTATCTCGAACCCTCGCAACATCCATGGGCTTGTCATCATTCGAAATGAACCAGGGCAACCAGGTTGTTCAGTAGGGCCCTCACCTTCCTCGTTGACCATGCCACTACCAATCTCTAAACCTTCTTGCGATGCATCTTCACGCACTGTGGTCGAAACAACGCCAGGCTCACCATCCGGTGCTTTCGTACCACTGACTTGGTGTCGGTCAACGGGCTGTTCCACTCCCGGTGCACCGCTAGCTTCCACAGCCTCACCAGGCACTAGTCCAACCCCGAGTGGTTCGGGCCCGCGGCAGGGCCCCTGCTCTTGGGACGGCTCCATGTCCATGCCCTGCACAGCCTCATCCTGGACTGTCAGTGCACCACCATGTGCCACTTCAATGTCACCGCTGTCTGACAACTTTTTCAGCGCATTATCGATATCAGCTGTCGCTATAAATTTCAACTTAAATGAAGATGATCCATCTTCAATTGACGGGACTACCACATCCACACCCACCTTGTTTACTACTTTTGAAGAAGACGGCTCCCCTTCGCGTAAACAAGCCCCCTGTTCTTGAGCGACTCCATATCCATACCGCACAATCTCATCCTCACCTATCTCGTACGCGACCCTCCGCCGCTTCACCGCCACCATCCCCAACATCTGCCAAACCTTGCAGCGCATTATCAATATCAGCAGTCGAAATAAATTTTAGTTGAACTGAAGATGAACCATCTTCAGTTGACTGACCTACCACATCCGCATCACCCTTATTCGTTGCTTCTGACTTACACTTCTGGACAACATCTTCAGTTTTCTCTGGGCCACCACTAGTGTCAGGCACTTCCCCTCCCAAACTTTCCTGCTCCTCGTTCAATGAGGACTTTGTGTACGCTTCTTCAACTTCATCCGGGCTATAAATTTTCTCTAGAATCTGCCGATCAGTGTATTGAGTCAAGTTGTCGGTTAAATCTAGCCCGCATTCCTCTTCCTCTCGTCGACAGGCTTCGTTAAGTTCAGCGGTGTTGTAGAAATCAGCGGTCTCCATTACCTCTGACATCGCCGCATCACCTGCTTTATCATGTAAATCAGAATCTTCTGCAAGTGATACAGGCTCTACAGTAGGCGTAAACTCGAACTTAGGAGCCTTCGTCTTTCTTTTCTTGCTTGCCTTTCTTTTTTTCTTGGCCACCTTCCCAACATCTGACAATGAGGGAGCGTTATCATTATACTTTTTCATTTGGGAAGCTAAATTTCCAACTTCTTCAACATATTCCTTCACCTTTGCTCCTTCAAAAAAAGCTTGCGTCGCTTGTGAAGGAACAAGATCAGTTGAAGAAGTAGCACCTGTTGTTAATTTCTTAAGCATTTCAGCTGCATCCGTATACCAGGAATAGAAGGCCACAGCGTTCCTTTGAATCTTCAAGTACAGCTCGTGTACACCCTACAGTTGGTAACAAAAAAAGATTTAAGACTCTAGATACACAAAATATACCTGCTCAATATATATATATATATTAAATAAAAATATGCGATTAATTAAACATTCATAACATAAATCTTACATCTACAGCCCTAGCTTTCAACTCATCGTCATCTTCAACACCGGGAGGGAGTTCAATCTGAATAAACTTCTTATCGGGTGATGTACCCGACGTTGAAATCAGAAGAGGCGTGGGGCTTGCCAATGGCGCCTTGGGCACGCCAGCTATAGCCAACATCGTATTACCAGTGTCCTTCTCATCAGGGGTCTTGTTTTGACATCGCGGGTACATCACCTTCGACAAAGTTAGGCGACCCAGTGGACCCACGTCCAACTCATCCTTTAACCTCTTCGATAGAGTTTTCAGATCCCAATCCTTGAATAAGTGGAAGGCCATCGGGCAACTCTTGCCACGGTAATCATACCGCTGAAAATAAGTAATCATAAGGAAAGGGATACAACCAAGCAGATGTGACTGCACGTTGCGAGCCTCTACTGCAAAGATTAGCTAGACATTCCAATACATACGAGCACCAGTCATACTCCGGTATGGCACTCACATCTTCAACCACTTTCAAAAGTTTGATTTCAATGCCGTTGTTCAATGTCGGCGCAAGGAATGATGAAATGCTAAGAAGCACAAACAGGCGGCAGAATTCATCGCCTCCATCTTTGAATTGCTCTGACTCAATATAATTGAAGACGTCTCCTAAAGGAATAGAATCAGAATTTGATTTCACTTTGAACTTTTTGCGCCACAGTTGTTTTATGCGCACATATTTTTCATCTTTAGCACCAGGCATGTGTCCAGTAGGTACTATTTCCATCTCTCTCTCACCAACAGGTAACATGAAAAAGTCATAGACATCATACTTAGTAACCATAAACTCCTTCAACTCCGACGCCCTGAAAACATGAGAACCATCGCTAAAAGCCTCAAGAAATTCAGGAACATGTGAAAGCGGGAAACTTCTGAGTTTAAGATGAAGCAGCCCCCCAAATCCAATCCTCTGTACAGCAGCTCGTTGGGCAATGTTAAGCTTACCAATAAGCTTGTGAAGCCGGTTGGGGCGACACTTGACGGAAACAGTAGGGGTAACTTCTGGTTGTTGTTCACCTCCAGGTACTTCTCCATCGATACCATCCGAATCGGGAACAAAAAGTACATAAGAAATGCACAAAGATCGTCAACCTATAACAGTCTACACATTTACATTTACACTTACTCTATCCTCACATTTACACTTCCAGTATCTTCACATTTACACTTCCACTTTAGTCAGATTTACCCTTTATTTATTCACATTTACACTTCTCCTACACTCACATTTACACTTTCATTATCTTCACATTTACACTTCCACTTTAGTCAGATTTACCCTTTATTTGTTCACATTTACACTTACTCTATCCTCACATTTACACTTCCATTATCTTCACATTTACACTTCCACTTTAGTCAGATTTACCCTTTATTTGTTCACATTTACACTTACTCTATCCTCACATTTACACTTCCAGTATCTTCACATTTACACTTCCAATTTAGTCAGATTTACCCTTTATTTATTCACATTTACACTTACTCTATCCTCACATTTACACTTCCAGTATCTTCACATTTACACTTCCAATTTAGTCAGATTTACCCTTTATTTATTCACATTTACACTTCTCCTGCACTCACATTTACACTTTCATTATCTTCACATTTACACTTCCACTTTAGACAGATTTACCCTTTATTTGTTCACATTTACACTTACTCTATCCTCACATTTACACTTCCAGTATCTTCACATTTACACTTCCAATTTAGTCAGATTTACAGTTTTAGTGTTCACGTTTACACTTACTCTATCATCACATTTACACTTTGAATATCTTCACATTTACACTTCCAATTGAGTCAGATTTACGCTTTATTTGATAACATTTACACTTCTCCTATCCTCACATTTACACTTTCTGATTGTTCACATTTACACTTCTCCTATCCTCACATTTAAACTTGGGCTGTCCTCACATTCACAGTCCCAATTACATCACATTTACAATCCCCAAAAACAGGCTCGATTAAAACCCTAACAAATACATTGTCACTACCCATCAATTCAGATTTACACTGTGAATTTAATTAAATATTCAAACACACAATAAAATCACAGAAATTGAAACACACAATAAAATTGAAACACGCAATACAACAATTACGACTGAAGCATAAATTGCAAAATAAAAAAATTTAAACAAAGAAAATAATAAAGGATGATCAATGAATTACCTTCAAACTGAGATAAAGAAACAAAGATAGGAACTACAAAGGTTTGAATGCGATAGAATACAGAAAAGAAATGGATTTGTTGTATTTGGTAAGCAAGAGAATGGAACAGTAAGGAATAGAAAAGAAATGAAGAAATGTGAAATGAAAGACAGGAATAAGGAAGGACGGTTTTTTGAAATTATGAGGAGGTTATATGATCAAGTGGAGGGAAGTTGAATAACGTGCAAGTGACTGAGGGGAAACATACATGCAGAATGAACAGTAAGTCTAATAGCCTAAGGAGAGAGGTAATTAGTCTACATATTATTTTAATGTTATAAGTTGCTTTTTGGTGTAATCTTAGCCATTCATCCTCACAATCTAAGGGCTATAAATGGGACTTATGGACTTAATGACTTAAGGTGGACTCACTTGATCCTTCCTCTATATATATATATATATATATATATATATATATATATATATATATATATATATATATATATATAAAGAGAAAACTTTTCGAGCGATATTAGAGAGTCCAACTTTTTTAGAATCCCTAAAGTTTTTAGTGAGATTACGTAATATTAATATTAATACAAAATATTTAAATAATATGTTAAAATAGTCCCATTCCAAAACAAATACCTAAAAGTAAATTTATTAATATTTAGAGGTTAGATAAGAAATAATTTAAGTGATATTTATTTAGAGATTATATAAGAAACAATATTAATGTTTCATGTCTTATAAACAAGGGGAATACTCTTTTCATTGTTAACACAACTGGATTCAAGTTCTATGTACCTCTTACTCCTTAATTAATAACTTGAAAATATTTATTTTTCATCGATAATTATTCTTATGTATATTTAACGCTAAAAATGATTGTATGTGTAATTGTATGATTAAATTGAATATAATATAATGTTTTAAGCAACACGATGGATCATCCGCCATAGCCTTGATTCCCCTAATTTGATCTGATTTCATGATGATGTATATGGTCATCCATGGACGTGTTTAATTACACGCATTGTCAGTGGACTGAGTGCTCAAATGTCCTTACAAGATCAACACAAAAGTAAATCTAATACGAGTAGTATTCATATTCTCATATATAACAAACACCTTAATCTATGTGTATTAAAACTTCTTAATTATCTCTGTGTATTATAAAATTATGGCAAAAAATATTTAACAGGAACTCTAACTCATTTGTTTACTTTTGTTTTGGCACAAAGACAAAGGAAATGAGAGTTGACCATTTATTGGATGACAATTGGACTGATTGAGTGAGGAGATCAAGTTACCCATCAAAGACATTCCTACACTTAAAAAGGTTTATAACTAACTTAGACACAAAAAATGGAATAGGTAAACAAATGATCAGGACAGAGGTTATAGGTAACAAACTTATTAATCTATGTGTATATAAAATAATTCAATCATTTTCCAAAGTTATGGTATAATAAAACCGCTTTACACAAAAATTTGCACATAAGCTAATGCTTGGTAGTCTTTTATGCTAAATTGCCAACAGTGACAGGCCCAGGATTTGAACATAGGGGGACGAAAAATTTTAGGGGGAGCGAACAACTAATTTCATAAGGTATACTCGAAAAAATTTCGAAAAATTTAACTAAAAATTTCATCCGTGGGAGAACGACCGCCCCTACTAGCCCCTGCTAGCCCCCCTAACTCCACCACTAATTGCCAACCCATTAAAGCAAGGTATTCTCATAGAGTGTGTTTACTGTTAAGATATAACAACCATTTAGATGGTCGGACTTCTCACTCGAAGTAGAAATTGTATATTAATAATGGTACAAAAACTACTGATATTAGAGATTAATTTTTAAAAAACTAATGTTATAAATATATGGGAGAATGCACATGGTGCCCTTGAGGTTTGCCATTTTGCACGATATACCCAAAATTTTGATCCGGAAAACTTTAAGAGGTCATAACTCGTGTTTAAGAAATCGGAATGTGACGGGTTTTTTTTTTCATATCGATCGTCTTTTCGAGAACTACGATTTGGAAAAAAAATAGTCGTATTTGGATCCCGTGGCTAGGAGTTTTAGTATGTCAAAGTTTTTTGACCGAACTAACTTTGAGTAACCATATCTCTTGGTAACGAATTCCAAACTTGAATTTTTTTTTTCAAATCGTAGTCCTCGAAAAGACGATCGATTTGAAAAAAAACCTCGTCACATTTCGATTTTGATGTGAACACGGTACGAGAACTTTAACGAAAATTCTACGAGAAAATTACCGTATCAAGGGACGCGAAAAATAAAACAAAAACAGTCCGAATAAGGCTTGGGGGCCGTGCAAACCGTGAAGAAAGGGATGAAGAACCTCGGGAAAGACCAAGGCCAAGTGCATGGAACTACCTAGTTTTTTATACTACCTAGTTTTCTTAATCGCCTAGTTTTCTTCCTAGTCTTTTCTAGTTTTCTTCTAAAGTCTTTCCTAGTTTTTCTACACTAGTCAAAACTAATAACTAGGCACCTAGAACTCATGCAAACATTGAAAGCTTGCCTTGGAGCCCAAGCATCATTCGGCTTATATAAGGCTTGGCTCTCTTCATTTGTAAGCATGATGTTTTGAGTAAAAAGGTTCACCATGTGTGAGAAACTTGTCTCCTTATTTGTGTTGTTACACGAGTAAAAGGCTCAAGAGGTCGAAACGAGTTTTTCGTACCTTGCTTAGACCGAGGACGCGATCCAAAGTTTAAGTCGGATTGTTTGACGCGTATCAAACAATTCACCCATTGACGTAACTATAGGTCTAGTTACGGCAAATATCCCATTGTTTTCGAGGTCTTCATTGATCTTGAAACAAATATCCCCTTTATTCAAAAACACAAAAACAACCTTACAAAAATGTCTTCCGCTTCCGCTAAATTCACATCAGATTTCTTAAACACGAGTTATAATCTCTTAAAGTTTTCCGGATCAAAATTTTGGGTATATCGTGCAAAAGGGCAAACCTCAAGGGCACCATGTGCATTTTCCCTAAATATATTACTCTATATCCATTAGAATGACAAAAATATAGTAGTGCAAAAATTATAATAATTAATTCAATAAATTACTTATGAAAAGAACTTTCATACGAGTATACAATTTGTGATATTTTAACCCAATAATTTAAGAAGTATTTAAGAGATAAATAAGTGTCTCAAAAATTGAGAAAGACATATATAAAAAAAACAAAGGAGGTAGTTATATTTAAAGAAAAAAAATATTTGGTTTATTAATCAAGATATTTATTTAAGCAAAATTAACAATAGAAAACCTTTTTATCTATTATTATTTACTAAAATAAAAGAAAAATAACTTTATAAAGAATATTTATTTTAGAAAGATTTTATAAAGAAAAAAAAACATATGATAGAACGTCTAAAAGTGTTGAGATTGCATATTATGTGACATACAATTACTTATGAGGAAAAAAAGGATCTTAAAGTTTTACAAATATAAAATATCGTCAAAAATCTAAGTTGTTCAATTTTTAGTACTTAATGAAAGTCGTGTAGTAAAAAAACAATTTTATTTTAAAACTTTTCCAAATATTTAAAAAGTTATGGTAAAAAAATAACTGTAACCAAACCCCTAATTATTTAAGAAAAAATTAAGAAAAAAACTGTTTTTTTATTTAAAAAGAATACTTGAGGAAAAAACAATTTGTAATAGTAGGTAAAGGTAATTAAAGAATGACATCTACTTAACATTTCGCTTTTACCATAGTAATAGATCAGAAACGACAATATTAAAAATAAAAAACTACAGTGATGGTATGGAATAGTTTCAATTATGAGTTTCTGTAACGTATCAAATGTGTATGCTTAAATTACCAATAATATTCACTTAAAAGGTAAAAATCCGAGCTAGCATTTTAAAATATTAAATAAATCTTAAAATCATATTTTATCAGTTAAAAAAATTATATACAAATGAACAAATGTCAACAATTATGATTTTATGTTTAAAAATACTTAAAATAAATATATATTATAATTGATGTAGAATAAATATGAATAATCCGAATATACTTAATGTATGATAAATATATAGAGAAATATGTGAACAATATATAAGCTGGTATTATATCGCCGAATTTTATCGTCAAAATTAATGGGATTTATGTCTCAAATATATCTCAAACCCATAGTTGACGCTAAAAATATATTGAAGTGCCAAATATACAAAATATGTGGTGACATCCATTTCTACTTTTCTAACTTCATTTATGCTTTTTTTTTCTTAATCATTAACTGGTCTTCATATAGCCGATATTACTTTGTCATGCAATAATTGTATGGTGCAATAGTTTTACAGAAGTGTTTCATACTTTTTCCGTCAATGGTTAACTATGCAGTATCTCATATGGCTTTAGTAAATCGGGATTTTTGTTCAATCTTACATGTCTTGACCTTGAGATAAAAACAACTAATTGCGCATATATATCAGTTGAGAAGTACATTGATTGTATAAATACTCCTTCTATCTTGGTCATTTGTTTGCCTATTCCATATTGGGGTGCAGTCAATTGTTTGTCCTTCTATTTTAGGGATGCCTTTGATAGGCCATTGGATCCTTCACACTCAATTTGGTTCATGATACAAAATTGATGCAGAGACTTCTTTCCTAAAAGAAATCATATCTTAGTTGAATTAGTATAAGTTATTTATTTCCTATTTGTGTTAGAAGTTCTACTTTCCTAATTAGTAGCTTATTCGGTTTTAGGAAAGTTTACTCGTTTCCTAAATTCAATTTACCTATTATGTTTTAGGAAAGTATTTCTTATATCTTTAAGGAGTGTGTAATAAGGCAATTAGAATTGCCATAGAAATCTTAATCTACACGAGTAGATCTAGGAGATCGGTTTAAGGAAGCTTGTTTCCTTAATCGGTTTAGGAGTCTTTTTAGTTAGTATAAATAGGAGTCATTGTATTCTTATTTTAAGCATGATATATTGATTAAGAAAATTGAAGCTGTTGCTTTATTGTATCTGCAAGTTTTGTAAACATAGGATCGACGCGTTTTCGTTCCAAAACGGTTTCTGTCTGACGCGTTTTTAGGCTTAAACTAGATCGACTAGCACGCGCTTTGCTACATCGGTCACCATTGTTCAAAGCATAGGTCTGTTTTGAGCAAATATCCCATTGATTTGTTTTCTTCATAGATCTCGAATCAAATATCCCTTGTTACTTTATTTTCGTTCAATAAATACAAAAACACATAAAAATTACAAAGTTCTCGTTCTGATTCAAACAATTCAATAAACTCCAAATCACATAAATCCGACAATCAGAAAGTCTTCAGCACTGTCCAGTTTTGTTAATTCCGCTGCAACTCTAACGAATCTTATTCTTTCGAGTAATTTTCGTATCATTAGTGGTATCAGAGCTTCGGCTCTTGATTTCCTTTAAACAAGACGGTCCTATGGGGGAAAGAAAGATGGAACTTATCAACACGGAGCAACGAGCTCAACTCTTTTATACCAAGTGCCAAGTGAATGATCGATGGTGTAGTGTGATCATAGATGGAGGAAGTTGCACCAACGCCGCCTCATCCGAGATGGTAAGTAAACTTGCTTTGTCAACTTCAACTCATCCTAAACCATACACTTTACATTGGCTAGTTAATGGTAAGAAGGTGAAAGTTTCACAACAAGTTCGAGTTTGTTTTGCAATGGATCCTTACAAAGATGAGGTTTTATGCGATGTAGTCCCTATGGATGCTTGTTATATTATTTTAGAGAGACATTGACAATTTGATAGAGATGTGACACATAAAGGTCGAAGCAATGAATATATTCTATCATCTAGTGGAAAGAAAATCGTCTTGAGGCCTATGTCATCCGAAGCAATTTATGTTATGCATTCTGGTCGTGACAAAAGATCGAGTCTAACAATGTTTGCTACGGAAGACGAACTTGACCAAGAGCTAAACAAGGAAGAGTTTAAAGACAGCACCATTGATTCTTCCCTATATTTAAATCATCCACCAACATTTGACGATTATGGTGATAAAGAAACGGTTGATGCTCTTGGTGATGAAGTTTCAAAGATTGTGAATTTAGATGAGGATGATAACAAAAAAGAAGAGAAAAAAGAAATTATTGAATAATTGACATTGGACATTAATTCGATTCATAGCAATCTAATTCATGTCAAACCAACATTGATGAAGGAAAAATATAAATCACCATTGGAATCGTATATAGATGAGTTCTTACATGGTGATAGGTATTCTGATCTTACTGTCTTCACTTCGGTGTTAATGGGGAATTATGAAGATATTGAAGGCAATGATAACTTCTTATTTCGCTCAATAGAGTTGAAAGAGCTGCATAGTTCTTATGTGGTCGGTATTCTAATGGATGTGAATGCTGCAACTGTTAAAAGATCATCATGTTCACTTGATCTTGAATATGCAGATATTAACAAGTTTCTAATTCTTATGCACGGAGGGTGGAGGGGTGGAAGGCACGAGAGGAATTTGGAAGCAAACAAGATAGATGAGCTTGAAGTTTTTATTGAAGATGATGAACTAAAAGATAATTCAAGTTTATTACTATTTCTTATAAATGAATTTGCATCCAGGTTTGTGAAGTTCATATTTGATCCCGGAGGATTGAAGCATCATGAATTGAGGACAATTCGTTTCAAAGGGGGAGGGGATGATACGAAATTGATGGAGAGATTAGACGAAATAAACAGTCGCCACGACTGTTCAGTCAGAAGGCAGTTTCCCCAGCTGTTTACTCGGTTACTTGGCGCCCATGGAAAAGGTGTCGAGACTTCTTTCCTAAAAGATATCATATCTTAGTTGAATTAGTATAAGTTATTTATTTCTTATTTGTGTTAGAAGTTCTACTTTCCTAATTAGTACCTTATTCGGTTTTAGGAAAGTTTACTCGTTTCCTAAATTCAGTTTACCTATTATGTTTTAGGGAAATATTTCTTATATCTTTAAGGAGTGTGTAATAAGGCAATTAGAATTGCCATAGAAATCTTAATCTACACGATTAGATCTAGGAGATCGGTTTAAGGAAGTTTGTTTCCTTAATCGGTTTAGGAGTCTTTTTAATTAGTATAAATAGGAGTCATTATTGTATTCTTATTTTAAGCATGATATATTGATTAAGAAAATTGTAGCTGTTGCTTTATTGTGTCTGCAAGTTTTGTAAACATAGAATCGACGCGTTTTCGTTCCAAATCTGTTTCTGTCTGACGCGTTTTCAGGCTTAAACTAGATCGACTAGCACGTGCTTTGCTACATCGGTCACCATTGTTCAAATCATAGGTCTGTTTTGAGCAAATATCCCATTGATTTGTTTTTTTCATAGATCTCGAATCAAATATCCCTTGTTACTTTATTTTCGTTCAATAAATACAAAAACACATAAAAATTACAAAGTTCTCATTCTGATTCAAACAGTTCAATAAACCGTCCAAATCACATAAATCCGACAATCAAACAGTCTTCAGCACTGTCCAGTTTTGTTAGTTCCGCTGCAACTCTAACGAATCTTATTCTTTCGAGTAATTTTCGTATCAGTTCACTTGTCATAGTAATTGCCCCTTCCTATTTCCTTGGTCTTTGTGCCAAAACCAAATACAAACAAATAACCTGGGCGGAGGGACTGAGGGAGTATATATTTAGTATTTAAAACCATTTTCTAAAAACTGAAACTCTCTATAAATAAGGGGTAGAATAACAATGTAAGATAAGACTTGAATTTGTTAAAATTAATGTATCAAGTAAAAAAAATAAGTTATAAATATACATCTGTCTATAAACCATATATGAAATTTTAATGACTCAGTTCGTCATATACATGACATCAGATATCTTTCGTGTATTATCCATGTCAAAGTGGGCCCCTTATTAGTTTTACATAGATGCGTAAATATGATTGGTTATTTTATTTATCATTTATTACTACCCGTTGTTCATTCATTTGTTCGTTCATATGATTTACTCTTTTAAATAGTCACTTATCACATGTTTATTTTGAGGAATTAACTTCGTTTCCGATAATAGTGTTTTATATTAACCAGAAAATGGTGGTGCAAGCAACAATCGAAAAAGATAACTACATTATTAAACTATGTCTCTAAATGTGATACAATTGATATAACTAATTTAATACAAAATGGTGTAACTTTTATGTTAAAGGCGGATGATTCATAAATAATGAACTAAATTAACTTCGAAATTTTGTTTGATCTGATTTTCAACACAGTTGAATTTTTTTTAATCAACTTAGCTGAAATATATTACTAAACCATGACTATGTAAATCAACGTTTATAATCTGTTGTTCAAGAAATTATCTGAACACGTAACGTGTATATTTTTTAAGATATTCCTAATGGGATCCCCGTGCATCGCACGGGCTATCCACTAGTATTTATGAATAATTAAACGAATTAACTATTTATTAACGAATAAAAAATTATGAATAACTTATATTACAATAAACAACCACAAATTACAGCAATTTACGTTACAATAAATAACAACAAATTACAAAAAATTGATACAAATACAAAAAAAAAAGTTATTCATAAATTATTTGAAAATACTATAAAAAAAATATTCAGAAAAAGATAAAATGAAGTTCAAAAAGTATGACTTTCTAGATTTACATCGTTAATGATGTACTCCGTTAGGGCTTGCATAAATCATTAAGAGAAATAATTAAAATAATAGTTTACAGATATTCAAACTGGAAAAATTACTAAAAATAACTCACTAATATAAAAAATGTGAAAAAAATGCTTCTAGAACGGAAATTAATTTAAAATGAGAATATTTGCTTGGAAAAAAAATCTCAAAACATTAGATCTCTGAAATTAAAGAGTACACCAACAAAAATAAATTTAAAAAAGTGAAAATATCCTCAAAAACGGAAATTTCGGCATAAAAATAATTATTTTTAATGCCTTTTTTAAAAAAAAAATTAAAACCTTTTTAAAATAAATATTTTAATCATATTAAATATTTACATTAATTATATTGACATAATAATAAAAATAATATTTTTTATAATTATTTTTATTATTAAATATTATAAAAGTCATATAAAATTGTTTTTTAATTGTATTTGTAATTTGGAGTACTTAAAATAATAATTTTTTAAATTATTGTTTCAAATAAAAAACATAAATATTAATATTTTAATAAAATTCTTGATGTATCTTTGTCCCAACAAGTCGCCTTGTTCGGGTCGGGTTTTAACCCTAAAACAAGAGGTTATTTCGGGTTCCTCAAAAAACGGGGTCGCATCGAGTCAATACTTTAGTTCATTTGAGATATTGAATGCATAAAGATCATCGATAAATTACCACGCGTCATTGGTAAATTTTAAACTTTTTACCCTAACTTCAACAACACCCTTTTATCTCTCAATTTTCACTTTTTAAACCAAAAATCAATAAATTAACTTAACAAACTACAATTCTATACAAAATTAATGACACTTATTACTTTAATTTGATAATTACAAATAAAATATTATAAATTATGAATATATTTCAACCCCATTATAATTAGCGGTTCAATCAGCATAAAATCTTCGTTTTTCACTATCCGACATTAGCAATGGTACGTTAATTACTCATATCGATTTATACGTATTCACGCAAATGGTCTATAATCTGTGTTAATTTATATAATATTTTTATTTCTTTTTATCGGTGTCGTTTCTTTAAGATACACAATTACAAGGTTGAATTAGCATTTCATACTTTTCTAACTAAGAGGAAAGACCATATTTCAATAATACCCGAGGAATTGATAAGTACGATTTTAGTCGCGTTTTGCCCCTCATTTATACCTTATTCTGACTCGATTTTGTGTGCTTTAAATTATAAAAGGCTCATTTTGTTAACTAATTTATAATAATTAATCGTTTTATTTATATTTAATAATTAGTCGAATTTTATATAATAATTAGTATTAATATCATTTTATTGTAATAACGTGTAGGCAAAGAGGCAAAATGAAACGGAAATTAAAGAGCAATGCAAAGTCAAAGTCCACGGTCAATCTCTTCTAATTGGAAAAATAAATTTACAAACACACTTTACCATCTACCAGCATCTTTCAAAATCTTCTTATACATCCACCATCATCATCATACATCTACACATATATCCACCATCATCCTCCATAACTTCACTCATCAAAGCTTCATTACCAAGACCACCATCATTCTCCATTCATTCATCATCATTAATTCACTATCACCATAGCTTACGACAACCACCACCAGTCATATCATTTCACCATTAGACCCACATTCACCATCATCATCATCAACTCAACTCATACCCGCATCAACCACCATTCCACCTCCACTACCGTGCCGCAATTCCGACCATTTGACGGCATCGATTCCAGCATCAACCTTGCTGCTGCCCGGAACCATCACCTCCGTCACCGAGTTCAGTCGACCACCGTACTCCCCTCCATCTTCGCTGAAGCACCCTGAGCCGGCCACCCTTCGGCCGGCCAACCGGCTTCCACGACGTCATCCTCCTTTCTCCTTCTTGTCTACGTGCTCTGAGCCGTGCAACCGGCCGCCGTTCTCCACCGGCCTTGAACACATGTGTATTTGTCGTCCAATTCTGAAATGTCTTGGCGCCGTTCAAGCCTCCGGCCGCCGGACTGCCGGCCCTTGGCCCCTACTGCTATTTTTCATCCGTCGTTTTCCTCCTTTGTTTCTCTTGTTTTGGGTTTTGGAGTTAAGGTGTCGTGTAATTAGAATCTTTGAGGATTATTATTATTATTATTATGCGCGCAGCTTTCATTAAAAGAAAAATAAAAGGTTTACATGAAATTGGTGGGGAGCCGAGAGACAATCTGGGCTCCCACACCCTTAGCAATAGCAAAGCTAAGTCTAGTAAAAATGTAAGCGGCTACCCGAGCCCCCGCTGTAGGGAAATATCCGTAAAATTCCCTTATAATTAAGGATTATAACGCAAATTTAACATGTGAACATGGTCATAAACGAAAATACAATAGAAACGATAAAGGTATAAGAATCAACCTCGGGTCCTTGTGAATGCGGCCTAAGAACAGAAATCAAAGTAGATTTCCTCCTAATCGTTGCACCCAAGACCGTCTGAGACTATGCCCCTTGTGCTAGAAAGTATTCTCTAATTGCCTTGCAATATTGAGAGAATTGTTGTGAGTTTTGCTAGATGTGAGATCTAGGTTTCAGAGGAAATTTTTCCAAAACCCTAGTTTTGTTTCAAATGAATCAGTTAGGGCAAAAGGAGAGAGACTCTCTCCTTTTGTCTTGTTCGGCCAAACCGAGAGCCCAGGGGAGGGAGTGGGCTTTCACTTCCTCCTTATTTTAACTCGTAGTCCAACTCAAAATTACTAAAATGTATATGACGGGTTTTCAATTATAAATCGTCATTGGTTATCGGTTATTAACGTATCAACTGGTAACATGACTCAGTTAATATATTAATATACACGTCCGACAACGACAATATTGTATAATTAAATAAATTCAATATACATTAATTAAATATAAATCGTTTATATTCAATTTACGAATTAATCGCTTAATTCATATTAGCCATTATTATTTAATCCGTATTAAATAATTATCTCAACATCGCGTTTGACTAATTACTAGTCAATAACTCCACTAACTTGTTTAGTCAACTTAGGCATCAACATGATGTATTTTCATACCGTCACATCTCTCAAACGTATCCTATAGGTGTGACTTTTAGGGACCAGTTGATCACCGCCATCTGTATGACAATAACGTCAAACTTATCTAGCAAGCCAACCGTTATTGATAAACGTGGACCAACTGATAATAATACAAAAGTATGCCCTTTGATCCTTTTAGAGATTTATAAGTCCTTGCACTAACTGTAGAGGACACCAGCCCCAACAAGCTCCCACTTGTCCGTACAAGTGTACGTGCAATGACGTTATCCGCACTAACTGGAGGACACAGCTCCAACAAACTCCCACTTGTCCGTACAAGTGTATGTGCGATAACCGATTCTCATATTCATTTAAAATTTCTCCCACTCAATGTAAAAGAATTTGCAGATCCGGATCCGCAAAGGTCGTATTTTACAATCGATCTGTATCTAGAGTGGTTTCCCCGACTAGAGAGTAACTTAACTGATAAAACGAATCCGTATCCGAGCATGGCCATGCATTTGAGTTACAGCTCCTCGAGTGGCCCTGAGAAATATCGAGTACCTGATAAAGGCTGAATATTTCCTTCAACTCGACTCCTTCCGAACTAAGCACAGCATGAAATGACCCAGAAAAAATCTACTTGGCCCCCTGTTACGGATGACCTTGAGAAAGAAACCAAAGTCACCCAAAATCTGCCTTAATCTCAAGAGACAGTCAATTAGTCAAAAGAATCGACTCTTAGGATCACCATGGAGGTCCTATCCACGACCCGGCACCGAATGTTATAAAACATTTAGGACTCCACGTCGATGTCACAATTGTGTCCTACGAGATATCCGTATAAATCGCCTCTGTGATTGGTCAGTCAACCTTTTGACTTATGGCTCGTTGAACCCACCATCAACCAACGTCACAAAATAATTACCTTGAGTTATCAGCTCACGTGGGCAATTAAGGACCAAAAATATAATGTTTGTTCAGTTCACTTTGTGGTGTTCAAAATTGTCGTACAAATCCACATGAAAAACAAAATATATAAATATCAAAACGATGATGTCGTATAGAGTACAAACGAGAATGAATCTAATCCATAAAAGAGTACTACAACTCAGGAACACGTTTAATTCCCATGGAATTAACATGCCCTTCATGCTTATCTTGT
This sequence comes from Silene latifolia, assembly GCF_048544455.1. Taxonomy (NCBI): domain Eukaryota; kingdom Viridiplantae; phylum Streptophyta; class Magnoliopsida; order Caryophyllales; family Caryophyllaceae; genus Silene; species Silene latifolia. The sequence goes on from NC_133529.1 coordinate 17,404,079, forward strand.
CGTAATGGTTTAGTGAGAGGATCTGCTATATTATCATCTGTAGCAATCTTTTCTATCACTACCTCCTTTTGCTCCACGTAATCTCGGATTAGATGAGCTTTCCGTTGTACATGCCTAGACTTGTTTCTAGACTTGGGCTCCTTAGCCTGGAAGATGGCACCTCTATTGTCGCAATAGATAGTGATCGGGTCATTCGAACTAGGCACTACAGATAGTCCTTGTAAGAATTGACGCATCCATATCGCTTCCTTTGCAGCTTCAGACGCGGCATAGTACTCGGACTCAGTCGTAGAATCTGCTGTAACACTTTGTTTGGAACTCTTCCATGTGTGATCGCAGCGCCATTAAGAGTAAAAACGAATCCAGACTGAGATTTGGAGTCATCTCGATCCGTTTGGAAGCTAGCATCTGCGTAACCGGTTGCGCATAGCTTTTGATCGCCTCCATAAGTCAATGCCCAATCTTTAGTCCTCCGTAGGTACTTAAGGATGTTCTTGACAGCCATCCAATGTGATTCACCTGGATGCTATTGGAATCGACTTGTCATACTCAATGCATATGCCACGTCTGGACGCGTGCATATTATGGCATACATGATTGATCCTATAGCCGAGGCATAAGGAATCCGTGTCATGCGCTCTTTCTCTTCCGGTGTCTCTGGTGCCTGAGACTTGCTCAAATGCACCCCTGGAGCCATAGGAAGAAACCCCTTTTTGGAGTTAGTCATGCTGAATCTCTCTAGGATCTTGTCTATGTAAGACTCCTGACTGAGAGATAACATCCGACGTGATCTATCTCGATAGATTCGGATGCCCAGAATTCTTTGCGCCTCACCCAGATCTTTCATCTGGAAATGGTTCTTCAACCATACTTTTACCGAAGTTAAGAGAGGTATGTCATTCCCAATCAGGAGTATGTCGTCAACATACAATATTAGGAAGACAATCTTGCTCCCACTCGACTTGATATATAGACATGGTTCCTCGACCGATCGAGTAAATCCATTTTCTTTTATCACTTGGTCGAAGCGATGATTCCAACTCCGAGATGCTTGCTTAAGTCCATAAATGGAACGCTTAAGCTTGCACACTTTCTTAGGATGTTCAGGATCGATGAAACCTTCGGGTTGTACCATGTACAACTCTTCCTCCAAATAACCGTTTAAGAAGGCGGTTTTCACATCCATCTGCCAAATTTCATAGTCATGAAAAGCGGCAATCGCTAAGATAATCCGAATGGAACGCAAAGATGACTACGGGTGCAAAAATTTCATCGTAGTGCAAACCTGGCACTTGGGTGAAACCTTTAGCAACTAGTCGTGCTTTATAGATATCTTGTTGACCTTCCACTGAATGCTTTATCTTGTAAAGCCATTTGCATTGAAGGGGACGAACCTTAGCGGGTAAGTCAACAAGATCCCATACGTTGTTCTCATACATGGAGTCCATCTCGGATTGCATGGCCTCAAGCCATAGCTTTGAGTCGGAACTAGTCATGGCACCTTTATAGGTTGTGGGTTCACTACTCGTTAGGAGTAGAATGTCATCTATATCATGTTCCTCGACCATACCAATGTATCTGTCCGGAGGAATAGAGACTCTTCCCGACCTCCTAGGTTCCTCAGGAACATTAATCGCCAGGGATTGAAGGAATTGGTTCCTCCAATGGTTGCTCGGTATTTGGTTCTGGAATCTCCGACAGGTCGAAGGTTCTATCACTCTTTGCATTCTCGAGAAATTCCTTCTCTAAGAATGTCGCACTAGCCGCAACAAAAACACGTTGTTCGGTTGGCGAATAAAAGTAATGACCAAGTGTTCCTTTAGGATAACCTATAAAGTATGTCTTGACCGATCGCGGGCCGAGCTTATCCTCGTGTCTCCACTTGACATAAGCCTCGCAGCCCCAAACCCGTATAAAGGACAAGTTAGGGACCGTTCCCTTCCATAGTTCATATGGAGTCTTGTCAACAGCTTTAGACGGACTTCGGTTAAGTATTAGAGCAGCTGACAGAAGAGCATAACCCCACAATGAGTCAGGCAACACGGTGTGACTCATCATGGATCGAACCATATCAAGTAGTGTTCGATTTCTCCGTTCGGACACACCATTCAACTGAGGTGTTCCAGGTGGAGTTAAGCGTAAGGCAATCCCACGAGTCTTTGAGGTGTTGATCAAACTTGTGAGAAAGATACTCGCCACCACGGTCCGAGCGCGGTGTTTTAATCTTTCTACCCAGAGGTTTGTACCCGATTCGGTATTCCTTGAATTTCTCAAAGGATTCACTTTTGTGCTTCATTAAGTAGACATAGCCATATCTACTTAAATCATCCGTGAAAGTGATGAAATACCTATAGCCTTCTCGTGCGGTGATTGACATAGGTCCACACACATCCGTATGTATGAGTCCTAATAGGTCAGCCGCGCGCATTCCAACACCTTTGAAGGAAATTCGAGTCATCTTACCGATGAGACATGATTCACACGTGCCAAATGATTGAAAATCAAAGGCCGAGATAGCTCCATTCTTTATGAGCTGTTTTACGCGTTTCTCATTAATGTGTCCCATACGGCAGTGCCATAGGTATGTTTGATCTTTGTCACCGACCTTTAACTTCTTACTCATTACGTGTAATATTTCGGTGGTCTGATCTAAAACATAAATTCCGTTCATGGAGACTGCCTTGCCATAAATCATATCGTGTAATGAGAAAATGCAAGTATTATTCTCTATTACAAATGAAAAACCAAGTTTGTCAAGTGCAGAAACTGAAATAATGTTTTTAGAAAGACTGGGTACATAATAGCAGTTATATAAAAATAACTCAAATCCGCTAGGAAGCTGGATCACGTATGTTCCCCTCGAGACGGCAGCCACTCGTGCTCCATTCCCGACACGCAGGTCCACCTCACCCTTTACGAGGGGTTCGATGTTTCGGAGCCCCTGCACATGATTACACAGATGAGAACCACAACCAGTATCTAGTACCCAAGTTCCGTAACTTGCGTGGTTAATCTCAATCATATGAATAAAAGTAGAAGAGGAAGAAAACATACCAACAGGTTTAACACGACCTGCTTTTATGTCCTCATGGTAAACAGGACATGTACGCCTCCAATGCCCAGTCTTGTGGCAATGATGGCATTCCATGTTTTCGGTCTTGCTCTTTGTCGCGCCTGATGAGTTGCTCGACTCACCAGGCCCACTCTTACCTGATCCCGACTTCTTAAACTTCGGTTTGCCTACTGCTAGGTCTGCCTGAGCTTTGCCCTTACCCTTGCCCTTGTTTGACACAACGAGAACATCCTGTTTCAAGCTCCCACCGAACTTCATGTCCTTCTCGGTCTGTACGAGAAGGGAGTGTAGTTCATGTGGACTTTTCTTCAAATCATTCATATAGTAATTCGCTCTAAAGAGCGCAAAACCATCGTGGAGTGAATGAAGCATGCGGTCAATCACGATGTTCTCGCTGATTTTACAATCAAGCGCCTCCAGTCTCTCGACATTCTCAATCATGCTGAGAATGTGTGGGCTAACCGGTTGGCCCTTCTGGAGTGTCGCATCAAAGGAGCGAGTGGTATGCTCATAGGTCATGATTCTCGGTGCTTTCGAGAATTCCTTAGTGAGCGTGGTGAAAATCTTGTTTGCACCTTGGGCTATGAAGCGTTTCTACAAATTGGATTCCATTGCAAAAATGAGTACGTTTTTAATAGCACCCGCTTCCATGACGAAGTCGCTATACTTGGAGACTTCGTTAACTCGAGCTGTGGGGCCTGGGGCTGGCGGGAGGGGCTCGGTCGGATACTTGAGCTTCCGTCGGCGGTGGCGGCATTCCGTAATGCCGCCTCCCATTCCGTGAAGTTTGATCCATCATTCTTCAGTCTAGTAGACTGATTCATCTGATTCATAAAGATCCGAAGCCAAGACTCACGGTCCAATGTGGCACTTGGCATTGGGTCATCGAGGATGCCAGCCATTATGTTATTAGCAGTTTAAAAAAAACGTGATCTACGCTGAAAAAGAAAGAAAAACAAAAACGAAATAAGCAACTCATCAAGGTGATTTAAGTCTATTTAAAATTCATTTTAATCGTGTAGACTCATTGCACTTGCATAATTGATCTCCCTCAAGAATAATACAAGTGATCCCAAGACTAAATTTCCGTAAATTGATAAGCCAACTGTTTAGCTAGTTCTTCCGTAAAAACTCTTGGTCGATAGATTTCCGTAAATCCTATCTATAGTCCACCATAATCACAGGATCGTACGAGTGACCATAGTGTTGAGATAAAATAAGTCAATCAGTTCCAACTTACCCGACGTAGAAGGGGTCATATTATGCCTACCGACGAAGAAGGGATTCATTGGAGTTTGACCTATAAAGACTATTCTCAATTTTTGGTTATACGAGGAAGATCCCATCAACTTAGTTTTAATTCATTTTAAGTGAACAAATAACTAGCATTACGTGAATGAATTAACTTAGGTGATGGCTTAAAAGATCGTGTGACATAAGAATGTCATAGAAAACTAACGCGTGACCTCTATATGAGTCAGTTTTCATGCAATTATTAGGTGGTTTGGTTTTTAGGCGGAAAATGATGCAATCTATCGTTACGATAAAATAAATAAAAGAATGCAAAAACGTAAATAAAATTCCTAGTGTGGCCTATCCTAGTAAAAAAAACATAATACAACTTTGGAATCCACCGTTGGACCCGAGAAGCTTGTCTTGATGTTCCATCTTTGTCCATGCAGCGGGAGTGAGCATCCGATCTCCATCTTTGGTCTTCTCAAAATTACAATTAAAATTTACAAAATATAAACCTATTTACATTCTAAATAAAAACTGTAATAAAGAAAAACAAAATGGAGATGCGAGATCTCAAAATACAACCAAGACCGTGTTCCATCATTACGGTAACACGTTCTACTAAGGCCACACTAAGTTACAACCGTTTGTAAAATAATAAATAAATATGTAATGAAAGCATTCAAGGCATTCAAAATAACGATAAAATAAAAATGCATCAACTAAAACAAATTTATTCGTGACATAATTCCGTAATTATGTTAAATTTATCCAAACCACCTTTTAACAATTAAAATTATGTGACAAAACCGCTTCTATCAACTTAATTTTAATTCATGATAATCCGTTACTTTAAATCGCTTTAAAATAACTATATGGTACGTGAGTGAACCGTTTCACTATCAAGCGAGTGTACAATATCCGTATAAGGTACATTTTATGGCCAAAAGAAAATTTAAAAACAAAAGAAATAAATTTTTTAGCTGCCAAGACGAAAAGTCCTCGATCGAGGAAGAAAAGAGATCGATCGACTGATACTGCAAGTCGATCGAGAGGTTTGCCAAACAGGAAGTACTCGATCGACAGAACTCGTGGTCGATCGAGGACTTGTATTAGCAATACTGCTCGATCGATTACGAGGACTTCTCGATCGAGCAGTGGGGGTTTTAAAACAGGTCGATCGAGTAAAGCAAGTACTCGATCGAGTAAAGATAACCCAGAAAAGCTCTCGATCGAGTAGAAATACGCTCGATCGAGTGCTAAACGTTTCTGAAAACTTCAAAACCCTCGTGAAATTGATTTGATAAAACAAAACAATTGTAAAATTGATCTAATTCGTATAAAATTAAATCAACAAATGACAAAACCTTAACATATTGCTATAATTTCCGTATAAAATAACAATATGCAAAAACGAATTGAAAACAAAATCAGCCGTGTAAAAAGCCGCACGGTTTTCAATGCACAAAATCATCATTTCAAGATCGTTTTATGAAAAACAACATGAAAAATTTACGTGGCCTCGCTCTGATACCACTTGTAGGGAAATATCCGTAAAATTCCCTTATAATTAAGGATTATAATGCAAATTTAACATGTGAACATGGTCATAAACGAAAATACAATAGAAACGATAAAGGTATAAGAATCAACCTCGGGTCCTTGTGAATGCGGCCTAAGAACAGAAATCAAAGTAGATTTCCTCCTAATCGTTGCACCCAAGACCGTCTGAGACTATGCCCCTTGTGCTAGAAAGTATTCTCTAATTGCCTTGCAATATTGAGAGAATTGTTGTGAGTTTTGCTAGATGTGAGATCTAGGTTTCAGAGGAAATTTTTCCAAAACCCTAGTTTTGTTTCAAATGAATCGATTAGGGCAAAAGGAGAGAGACTCTCTCCTTTTGTCTTGTTGACAAACCGAGAGCCCAGGGGAGGGAGTGGGCTTTCACTTCCTCCTTATTTTAACTCGTAGTCCAGCTCAAAATTACTAAAATGTATATGACGGGTTTTCAATTATAAATCGTCATTGGTTATCGGTTATTAACGTATCAACTGGTAACATGACTCAGTTAATATATTAATATACACGTCCGACAAAGACAATATTGTATAATTAAATAAATTCAATATACATTAATTAAATATAAATCGTTTATATTCAATTTACGAATTAATCGCTTAATTCATATTAGCCATTATTATTTAATCCGTATTAAATAATTATCTCAACATCGCGTTTGACTAATTACTAGTCAATAACTCCGACTAACTGTTTAGTCAACTTAGGCATCAACATGACTGTATTTTCATACCGTCACATCTCTCAAACGTATCCTATAGGTGTGACTTTTAGGGACCAGTTGATCATCGCCATCTGTATGACAATAACGTCAAACTTATCTAGCAAGCCAACCGTTATTGATAAACGTGGACGAACTGATAATAATACAAAAGTATGCCCTTTGATCCTTTTAGAGATTTATAAGTCCTTGCACTAACTGTAGAGGACACCAGCCCCAACAAGCTTCCACTTGTCCGTACAAGTGTACGTGCAATGACGTTATCCGCACTAACTGGAGGACACAGCTCCAACACCCGCATCCTGAGATACGGAGAATTTCTGGATCCGCTTGATCAAGGCAACAGCATCCGAACCCAGCTCCCCAAGTGAAGAGAAAGAGAAAGGTAGGAAACCATAACCCGCTACCGCGCACAAATCCCCATACTTAGCTCACTTTCGCTGAGCAGCATCAGCGATAACCCGGCCCGGCACAAAATCTGCCAACCCAGTCTGAGTCAAAGGTGAAGAATCTGTCAGGTCAATGCACACATCACGCCCCCTGTCCCAAGAATATAGCAATAAATCCGCAGGACGAAGAGAGCCACCATGCCCATCAACCAAACCGATATCAACCTCCTTCCCCGCAGTAATACTAGATCTATAGCAGATGTCAAAAAGAGTGTCCCGGACAAGGTTATGCCGATGTTTAACGCCCACGATACAAGACAAGAAACAGCGTGGTCCCCAAAAATATCCTCAAGCAAAAACCCGAGAGCAAGCAGACGGGGCCTAGATACCGTGAATAACGGAACACCCACGATACCCAAAGACACTACGGTAAGTCCTCCCATTCATAGTACCTGCCCCAACCCCGAGATAGGAACCGCACATAACCAATCCGAGGAGTGAGAACCCCGCCGAGATCGCCATAAAGCAAGTGGCGTGGTGTCAAAGAGAAAACGGACTCGAGGTAGCAAAGAAAAGCGGGGGCCAGCAGCCTACAACACCGGAAGGGCCGAGGAGCTTAGCCGCAAACCACAGCCAGACGCAAGCGGGACGCAATAAAAGCATAAAATAAAACATCTCCCGCCGCATAGACACCAAGTCCACCAAGATGAAAAGGGAATGTAGCAAGGCGCCACTGCCAATCCCCAAAACCCGCCCCGACGCGGTGACAATACGTTCCAAGCTAGAACGCAGAGCGGCATCAAAAGGAAGATGGACGGACCCAAAAACACTAGGGGAGCAAGTACGAAGGGAGAAATAGAGCTTAGAAATACCAAAGACAAGCTCGAAGAAGAAGCAACTCACATTGCGGGTCCTCAATCCTCGCAACCAAGTCCATTAGCTCAATGGTCTTAGTTACTCTCGTCGCCACAATCTCACTTCTAAAACCAGGACAATAATTGTGGGTCCTCCCAATACCGTAACACCGCGCAATGGCCGAGAAATAGAAGTGGGGAAAACCCCGGGAAGCCGGCTCCGTGGGTCCTCAACAGGCCAAAAGACCTCCGTCTTGGAGACATTAAGGTGTAAACCAAAACGAGGGCCATCCAACCTAATCAAGTCCAAAACCTTCCCCACCTCCAAAGTATCACCCACAATGGTGCCATCATCTAAGTACCATGCCTGCAAAGTGAGGTCAAAAGTGTCCCGGATCTTGCAAACCAAGGGATGCAAAACCAACGCGAAAAGCAAAGGCCCCAACGGATCACCCCGTGAACACCCCGACAAGACCACAAGCAAGTGCTCCCCATAAAAAAGGCGGGCGGGCTGGAATAACAAAACTCCACCCAACGGGAGAGAGCAGGGCAACGACGGCGGACCTCCTGAAGCATGGTCGAATGGTCAACAAGGTTGAACGCATTCTCGGAAATCAACCAAAGCATAGAAAGCCCCCACTGAGCCCCCGAGCCTCAATGAGCGGTTCAAGGCATGCAAGATAGCCTCTCCTCCACCGGACACACCCACCCCGAATTGAAGCCCATCAAAATAAGAAGATAAAGACGGGCCAACCATAGAAGCACCAACCTTAGAGACAAGCCGTCTCCGGGCACCGTACCAACAAAGAATAGACGAACTCCACCACCCGGTTTAACGAGTGGTGTGAGAGGGGCGCTGGCAATGTACTCACCCAGAGAAAGAGGACACCGGCCCTCAAGAAAAAGATTAACCACCCTAGTAATAGAAGTGATCAAATCATCGGAGATAGCCACAGCAGCGCCACTCAAACAGTCCATAAGGTGTTGGGCACGAAAACCATCCCTCCCACAGGAAGTACCACGAGGGAAGCTCCGAATCATATCCAAGACCACCGCCGAAGAAGCAACCAGAGGATGATGATCCCCAGACAGAGGAGGCAATGAAGGAGGCGAGGCGACAGGATGCTTCTCACGCAGGGCCACGAGAGTGGCATCGGAGTAGGGGGCGACCCCAGAGGAAGAAAGCACCCGTACAGCAGCAGTATAATGGCCATCAGAAATCTTCCGCCGGCATTGGCGGAGGTTAAGCTCACTCAAATCCAGATCCTCATCCACAGAAAATGAAGAAGGACCCTCATCAAAGCACTCCTGTAACAACTGCAACCCCCCCCCCCCCCCAGGTGTCCCCCAAGCAAGTATAGCCCTGGCAATACCCTAGAAATTATTATTATTATTATTATTATTATTATTATTACTAATTAGACTAGTATAAAGACTACATCCTTACATTAGACTTGACAACACACTACCTTAGAAATTAGACTAGATTATTCTTCTCTCTCTCAATAGTGTAGAACCCTAATATTTTCTCTCTCATTTTCATTCAATAAAAAGTTGTAATCTTTCTTTAATTATTAGTTTAATTCTACTAGTTTATGCAAGTCTTCTCTTTTCATTAGTTTACAATTAGTAATTTTGGGTTATATTTGGAGAATTGAAGAATCCTTCCAAATTTCAATCCAAGTTTCCATCTTTATCGTTGTGGTATAATTCTTCCCCTTATTTATTTCTTTAATTTCATTTGGTTACATTTACATATTTTAGTTCGCTTCTTTATAAAGTTTCTTCCTTTATGCTTAGTTAATGATAAAATTTAGTTTAATTAGTTTTATATCGTCTTTATTTTGTTAATTGCATAATTAATTGTAGAAACCAATTTCATACCATGTTTAATTTCAAAGTTGCAACCTTTATTAATTGTTTGACAATTCCCAACATGATTAGTGAGTAGTATTTTCACTAGGGTGCGATTAGACCCTAACATGAGTAATTTATCTAATTAAGTTCATTAAATTGGTTGTTGAGGAGGGGTTATTGGGTTTAAACAAAGGAATTGAATTGGTGTGTCTATTTGGGAGTAATTGTCGGTTTTGACCCTTGTCCACCAACGGGAGTTGGTTAGGTTGGGATTGATTACATTACCCTTTTTAGTCGTGTGCCGACTTGGGTTGGGCCCGGGGGGAGAACCCAAGTTGGGTGCCTTTGTTTTTCGGTTTGAAGTTCGCCTTCGGGAGAAGGGTAGGGATGACCGGGAGTTTATCGCGGGCTTAAGCCCTTGATCTTGATAAGAGGTGAGCGGAGTGGGCCCACTTTGGTGAGCCTTGAGTCTTGAGTTAGGGGGAAATCGAGTCATGAGCCCGGAGGGAGTTGATTCGGTATCACTAGTGTCCCACCATGAGCCCGGGAGGGAGTTGGTGGGCGAATTAGAGGCGTCTCCACCCAATACACTTCCCCCTTAACAACTAGTTGAAGGAACTCATGATTTATTATGAATGTCGGTGGTTTAGTCGCGCCCTAGGTCCTTTTATATATTGAGTAAATCCGTATTTCACCTAGCTTGCTCTTTTAATTTAGTTGTTGCATATTTAGTTTCATTTGCTAGTCATTTAGTGTAGCCTACCTAGTTAATTTACCTATCAATCCTTTTCCTTTGACTTAGCTAAAGTTAAGAATTTAGACAATTAGTAATCACCCAAGCTCCTCGTGTTCGACCCTTACTAGTGCAACGCATCGTTCACTTGCGAGGTTTAACTTGAACCATCAAGTTTTTGGCGCCGTTACCGGGGAGCATTGGCTTGATATTAATTGTTTCGTTCTAGTTTAGACTAAGTTATTGTCACTTTTGCACACCTTGGTGTGCCGTTTGTCTTGCTAACCTTTTCACTTGAGTGTGTAGTGGTTTTTAAGAATTCGTTTGAAAATCCGGAAAGTACAACAATGGGTGAACCGGTTCCGATTAGGGACTACATGGCCCCAAAGCATATTGTGAATTCTAGTGTTCAAAGGCCTAGGATTCAAGCCAATAATTTTGAAATTAAGAATGCTTTGCTTAACCTAGTGCAAGATAACCAATTTTGGGGAGGTCCCTTGGAGAACCCTAATGACCATCTCAATGATTTTCATGACAATTTGTGACATGTATAAGATGAATGGGGTATCCGATGATGCGGTCCGTCTAAGGTTGTTCCCTAGATCACTAAGGGGAGCGGCTAAGGATTGGCTAAAGAATTGTGATCCTGACTCTTTCAAGACTTGGGATGAGCTCTCCTCGGCCTTCTTGAAAAAATACTTTCCTCCTTCAAGAACGGCTAAGCTAAAGAGTGAGTTTCAACGGTTCACTCAAGAGGAAGATGAGACTTTGTACAAGGCTTGGGAGAGGTACAAGAGACTCTAACGGTTATGCCCTCACCATGGCATATCCGAACCCGAGTTGGTCAATAATTTCTACAAAGGTTTGACACAAGACCTAAGGCTATTTCTTGATTCGGGTTCGGGTAAGGGAGCCTTAGATATCTTGGGTCACAAAGAGGCAAAAGAGTTGATTGAAGAGATGGCCTCAAGGACAATGGATTGGAACAATGAAAGAGGAACAAGAAAGGGTAAGGGTAAAGACTCTAATACGGTGCTCAATGTGGAAGTGAAGAGTATGCTTGATGACCTCACTCAACAAGTAGCATTATTGAACTCCAACAAGCCCTCCAACCCCAACATGAGGCAAGTGTTATCTTGTGAACTTAGTGGTGAAGAAGGACATACCCCAATTAATTGCTCTTTGATCCAAAATTTTCAAGTCAAACAAAATCAAAAACTATCTTGGGAGCAAGCCTTTGAGCAATTGGTGATTGCCAACCAAAAATCCGGTTCCAAACTTGACAACCACATTGCTTTTCAAAGTCGTGTTAATGATGAGATTAGAGCTTCTCAAAGGGCCACGAAAACTCATGTTGCTCAAATTTCACAACAATTGAGTCAAATGGCTCAAAATCCGGGCAAGTTTCCGAGTAACACGGTGAAGCCAAAGCAAATGAATGCGGTATTCTTGAGAAGTGGAAGGCAATTGGAGGAGGTTGTGAAGACTCCAAGGTGTAAAAGGAAGAGAGTTTCTAGTGGATCAATGAAAGAGCAACCGGTTGAATTTGAAGTTGAAGTGCAGAAATCAAAAGAAGTAGAAATGGTAGACCCACCAAAGGAAGATGAACCGATTCCATCAAAAGTCAAAGAACCTACTCCTCCTCTAAGGGAGTATGTTGAACAAATTCCCTTTCCACAAAGGCTTGCAAGGCCAAGTCTTGAGAAGAAATATAAGAAGTTCATTAATATTTTGAAGAGTATGAATGTCACCATACCATTTCTTGACATGATCACCGAAATCCCTAACTATGGAAAGTTTCTAAAGGAACTTGTCACTATGAAAAGAAAAAGTGAAGGGGTACAATCCGTTAACCTCTCTAGGGAGTGTAGTGAAATCCTCACTCACAAACTTCCTTGCAAACTTGAAGACCCGGGAAGCTTTTCTATTCCTTGTTCTATCCAAGGGGTGAAGATAAAGAGAGCTTTGTGTGACTTGGGAGCTAGTGTTAGCTTAATGCCTCTTTCCTTATTTAAGAAGCTACACTTGGAAGATTTGAAACCTTCAAAGATCTCCCTACAACTAGCCGATCGTTCGGTTAAGTATCCCTTGGGTGTGATTGAAGATGTTCCTTTGATAGTTGGAAAACTTGTGATCTCATGCGACTTCTTTGTCATGGACATGCCCGAAGATAGCCATGTGCCAATCATTTTGGGTAGGCCTTGCTTGGCCACGGGAGGTGCTATGATAGATGTTAAGAGTGGAAAACTCTCACTTCAAGTGGGTAATGAGAAGATTGAGTTTGAACTCAACAATTCCATGAAATCTCCTCCTATGGGCAACTCTTGTTGTAGGGTGGATATGGTGCAAGATAACTTTGATGAACCTAATTTAGCGCCTCATTTTTGGATCCATTGGAAGCTTGCTCAACAAATGACAAGGGAAATGAAGGTGATCCTATATTGAGAGTTGATGTGAAAGAAGATTTGGGAGAATATGATTCAAGAAAAGATGAATTTGAAGACCAAATTGATGATGAGATTGAATTGTATTTGAGCTCTCCGGATTCTTTGGTCTAGGCTCTCTTGAAGGTACACCTTGGTTGGATAACACTTCAAGTGATTGGGAAGCTCAAATTGATGCATTGGAGGCGGCTCTCAATAGAAATGGTTCGGTTCAAGAGGAGAGTCAAGAAAATGGGGATAAAAATGACAACATCATGAACCTCAATGTTGAGAAGTTGACTCCTCCACCTCTTATTCTTTACCATTCTCCTTCCTTTGATGACAATGAGGAAATTTCCTCATTCTATGAAGTTTATGAGATGCCTCTCCCTCTACCTCCTAGCTACCACTTCAACATGAAGAGCCCATAATATGGTACAAAGAAAGGCAAGAGGAAGAATGACAAGAATCGTTTGAGAAGAAGTTGGTTGTGGTATGCTATAGCTTGGTGCTACTTGTGCTTGTTTGAGGATTTTTCTAAAGCTTTTGACCGGTTACTACGTGCCTTGTGTGACATGGATTGCATCACCAAAGGGGTTTAGAAGCAAAATTTTGAATGAGAGGTTTGGTGGAGTCCCTCAAGAACCACCAAATTGTATATATTCTCTTCCCTTACTTATACTTTACTTGAATTTTTGTCCCCCCCCCTACATTTGTTCCATTGAGAACAATTTCACGTTTTAAGTGTGAGGAGAGGATTCATTACATAAAAATCTTAAAAACTTGAAAAATTTAAAAATACCAAAAACATGTTATTTATTTTCAAATATTCAAAAAATCAAAAACATGTTCTTAAATTTTGGAAAATTCAAAAAACCAACAAAATATGTTATTTATTTTTCCTATTCTCTCCCTATGCTTTGTTCCATTGAGGACAATGTAAATTTCAAGTGTGGGGAGGGAAATATCCACTTTGTGCATATTGTTTATATTTGTATATATATTTGCTTGTTAATTTGAAAAAATCACAAAAATGCCTAAAAATTGAAAATTTTCAAAAATTTCAAAAATATTGCATTGTTTATATTATATATATTGCATTTGTCCTAACCATTTTGATAGGCAACACATGAATCATCGGAGAAGACGCTTGGCAACACATGAATCATCAGAGCTAGGGTTTTCCTAGCAATTTTATGAGCGATAAAGGAGGCAACGGTGACGACGGTCATTCTCAGGGCGATAGCGATATTCCACATTCAAGCCTACACGTCGATTCCGATTCCGAGTCCGAGTCCGACGATATGACGAAGAAACTTACTCCATATTTTCTCTCGACTTCCGACAAATCTGGTGACAAATTAATTGTTGTCGAATTGAAGGGTGAGAATTATGATGAATGGTCTATTAAAATGAAAGGTGCTCTCCGCTCAAAGAAGAAAACCGGTTTCATCGACGGCACGATTAAGAGGCCGGCCGACGATTCAGAAGACCTTGAGAATTGGTATATGGTGAATGCGATGATCGTGAATTGGATTTTCAACACAATCGAACCTACCGTTGGTTCATCGATCACCTATGTCGAGGAAGCAAAGGCACTTTGGGACGATATAGAGCAGCGTTTTAGTGTCGGAAACGGTCCAAAATTGTATCGCATAAAGGGGTCTATTGCTAGTTGTAAGCAAAACGATAACGAGTCCATTGCTGAATATTATGGCAGATTGAAGCGGCTTTGGGATGAACTCGATAAATACGATAAAAACCCGATTTACAGTTGTGGAGCATGCAAGTGTGGCATCAACAAGTAGGTAGAAGCGAAACGTGATCAAGGTAAATTACACGATTTCCTTTTAGTGCTTGGTTCTGATTATTCGACCGTTACTTTGAATATATTACTGCAAGAACCTCTACCTTCACTTAATAAAGCCTATTCGACCCTTATTCAAGAAGAGGGAGTTCGTGGTAGGACGAATGGGCGTGTTGCAGGTGCTAGGGACAGCGAAAATAGAGCAGAACCAGTCGGTTTCGCTGCTCAATACAATAGCGTTCCAGCTGCTGTCAACCGTATGGAGGAAGAGAAGAAGACAAAAGGAGAAACTACTCGACCTTATTGCGATGGTTGCAATAAACTTGGGCACACTCGTGCTAGATGCTTCGCCATTATAGGCTATCCAAAGGGATGGAGAGATAGAACCCGCGGTGGAGGATCGGACGGGGAGGTCGTGGCAACAGCAGAGGCGGTGGCAGAGGTGCGGGAAATAGCGCCCGTGTGAATGACAGTAACGAGAGCCAAGAAGAGTATGTTACTGTTCCAAAAGAGAAATGGGAAGCTTTCGTTAATCACTCAAAGGGATCGACTTCCAATGTAACACCCCGTAAATTTGAAGACCTTTATTATATTTTAAAAGTAATATTTTAATCTATTTTAATTTAATATTAATTTATTTGAAATAAAATTTATTTGATAAAAAATAATCTTATTTTATTTTGAAGAAATGTAATTATTTTTGATAGTTTAGAAATGTTTAAAAGTGATTTAAACTATATTTAAACCTTTTCCTTTGATAAAATAGATTTCGGATAAAAGTCGTAAAATTGGGATTTTTCCATTTCTTACGGTCGTTGGGTAAACGAGTTTGGATATTGGGCATATGAGTACTTAATCTTTTAGTAAAATCGTGTTTAAGAACTTTAATATTCTCGGAAATCGCGTTCGACGAATATTTCTAATTATCGTCGAAGCGAACCCAAAACGTAAACAATTGACCACCTTTCCACACCATTTGGACCGATCACCTACCCCCATTTGTCTCCTCTTTCAATTTTTCATTTCCTCCATAATTCACTCTCTCTCTTCATTTCATCAAACACCAAATTCATCTCAAAAATCCTCCTTACAATCCATAAATCCTTCATTTCTCCACCAAATCTCATAAAAATTATATATTTAGAATCCTCTCTTCAATCCTCATCTACTAGTAAGTTTTATTTTCATTTCCTCCAATTTTTGTTTAAGGCTCATCTTTTTAGGGTTTCGAATTTAAGCTTAATAATTGTATTTTTGTTGTTCTTATAGGTGAAGAATTTGAAGATGAGTTAGGTGACTCATATATTGTAGAAGATGATGAGTGATTTCGGTTTCTAGGGCTCTTTCTCAAGTGTTATTGTTCTCTTTTTCTAGCTTAAGGTAACTATTCCGAGTCACTCGACGAATTAATGTCACATTAGTAGTTGTATTTGTTGTTTGTTGTTGTTTGTTGTCGTTTGTTGTTGTTTGTTGTTGTTTGAGACGATCTTGTTGATAAATGAATGAATGGAGTAAGATGAGTATGCTTATGTTTAATTTATGTTACCCATTTGTATATTATTGTTTTGAACAAATTTGGATGAGGAATTATGTGTTGTGATAAGTCCGTGTTTTGGCTGGAACGCGTCGATGCACGGACCGAGACGGTTTCCAATGTTTCCAAAAATATGACAGATTGAACGGCATCGAAAAATTAGGTGGTTTAGCCACTTGAATCACTCAATTCGGAGTCCGTATGAGTAAATGGCGTCGTTTTATCGATTAAAAATTTATAGAAAAGTTTACCCTTGTGTGAGACGGTTATTTATGCTATTTTATTATGCGAGAATTTTGTGGAATTAGTTATTTTGTAAGTTGGAATATTTTCTTTATGTTGATAGTGTTCACATGATAGAAATTGGAATATGGCATGAGAATGATATTGTGAGGAATTTTGTGATTTGGGCCAAAGTAGGCCAAGACTCTGAGCTGGGCCAGATTGACCGAACGAGTTTGGTCAAACTATGTTTAAACTGGTCAACCTCGATTTGACCGATGACCCGTCGCGGGACTCGGGTCGAGGGTTTGTCTTTGAGATGAGATTGGTTGTTATTGGATGTTATATGTTATGCCTTGATATTTGTAATTATCATTTCACATGTTGGTTGTTGGATGCTTTGGATGCCTTATGCTTGAGTCTTGTTGCCTTTTTGCCATTTTAGCTTGTTCTCATGGATTATGGTACTGTTGGTTAGCTGGAATTTGGATTATTGTTGATATTGGAGATATTGTTGGATTGTCAGCTGAATATGCTCTTGCGTAGCCTTTCATATGCTAGGGTGTGTATGATCATTTGTGTGTGCAAGTTTGGACTCTTTGCCCCTCTTATGGTTAATTGGGTGTCCTACTTGTCTTGTGTGGCGTGGGCTAAAGTATTCAAGCTGGGACTAGGTCCTAGGTGAGTATTTCGGCCTTCGTCATAGATAGGCCATTATAGTCTTTGACGAGTATATGTTTGCGGCTTAATAGCCTTTGTGTCTTAGCTTGGTGGGTTTATATCCAAGTTAGGGCATGACCTCATGACGTACTCTTAGAAGTATGTGGTCAGCTTAAGTACTAGCCAACCCTTTGGTGGACTCCTTAGAGGTACTCATGTGGTGTTATCATGGGTCTTGGATGCGGTAGTTTTCCGCATGTCGCTAGGTCTCGCGCAGCAGTTTAGGACTAGGGTGTTTACCTTACCTCGTGGTATAGACTCGAGTTCTGAGTGACTATTGACCGTCCTAAGAACTTATGCCTGTCTCTAGATATATTGTCCTTTCTTGTTTGATGATTCTATGAATCATAGAAGGTGAGAGGCAAGCCGGCTATGGTTGATAGAGTTTGGATTCCTGGATGTTATGTGATTCACATGATAGTGTAGTATGAGTCGGTCTAGTATTCACATGCTAGGACTATGGGTTGTTATATTGTTGTTCACATGATAAGCACGATTGTATAGCACCTATATGCTAAGGCTATGTGTTATTCATATTCATATTCTTATGTTTACATGTTATATTAATTATGACATTTCGTGGCCTGGGAGAACTGAGTTACTCCCCACGACCGTGGCTTTCGTATTTGTATAAAATGCGATTGAGTGTAGGTGATGCATATATGGGGTACATGGACGAGCTAGCGAGCAAAGTAACCTTGGGACCTAGATTGGCTTTATTTTATTGTGACCCTTAAACACTTTTTATGTCATATACTTTTTAGGGACATATGTCTCCCTTTTTTACATTTGGGTTGTATAACTTTGTTTCGCGACTTTAGCGATGTTTTATTTATGAGATTTATTTTAGACCTTGCATGTTTGACACCTTCCCATTTGGATATTTTTATAACAGGTTCAGGTTTTAAAAATTACAGGTTTTTACCCAAATGAACCTATTACAAACATATCCATGCAGTTTTTATCTAGAATTATGTGTTTACTTTTCCGCAATAAATGAGGGTGTCACATCCAACACTCTAATGAATGGTAAGACGGAATGTGAAATTTTTTGGTTACTCGATTCTGGTGCCACGCATCACATGACAGGTTGCTACGATTTATTGGAGAGTTTAGAAGAAATTGAGCCTTGCATGATAACACTTCCCAATGGGAAGCATGCTAGAGCGACTAAGAAAGGCAGTGCAAAATTGCTCGACGATTTAATCTTAACCAATGTGTTATTTGTACCCGATTTTCATTGCAACCTTGTCTCGGTTTTTCAGCTGATGTTAGAGCTTAATTGTACGGTAAATTTCACTAATGATAATTGCGTTTTGCAGGACCGCGTATCGATGAAGACGATTGGCAAGGGTGAACAAAGAGGGAGGCTATACTTACTTCGGGGAGCTGTTAAGCCACGTGTAATGGCTGGCCGAAAGGTAGCAGATGATGGGAATTTGTGGCATCTCCGGTTGGGACATCCTTCGAAGAAAGTAGTTAGTCTTTTACCTTTTGATAATAATAAGCATGTTTCGGATATTTGTGATGTTTGTTTGCGTGCTAAACAGACAAGAGAACAACTCAGTAGTAGTACAAATAAAGCAAAAGCTATTTTTGAATTAATCCATTGCGATTTGTGGGGTGATTATCGTACTCCGTCATCTTGTGGAAGCCGATATTTTTTAACTATTGTGGATGATTTTTCACGAGCTGTTTGGGTTTATTTGATTAAAAGAAAGGATGAAGTAAACCAATTGTTGCAAAATTTCGTTGTCATGGCCAAACGACAGTTTAATATGGATGTTAAAGTGGTTCGATCGGATAATGGGGGTGAGTTTAAAAGTCTTAAAAATTATTTTGATACTCATGGCATTATTTATCAAACCACATGTCCGGGTACTTCACAGCAGAACGGGAGAGTGGAGAGAAAACATCGTCACATTCTTAATGTGGCCAGGGCATTACGTTTTCAAGCTAACCTTCCTATTGATTTTTGGGGAGAATGCATTTTAAGTGCGGCCTATTTAATAAATCGAACTCCTTCGGTGGTGCTTAAGGGTTGTACTCCGTATGAATTGCTCTTTGACTATTACAGATACAGGCTATAACAACAGTTAAAAACCGTTGTTATATAAAAGCGGACGTTGTTAAAGCGTCCGTTGTAAAAGGTTTTAACAACGGTTGGTTTTCTTAAGGAACCCGTTGTTAAAACTATTAACAACGGTTTTAAGTATAAAAACCCGTTGTGGAAAATGTGACTCAATTTTGGGGGGAAAGTTATAACAACGGGTTGTAAAATACAAAACCGTTGTTATAACTAAAGATACCGGGTTGTTTATAAATAACCGTTGTTGTTTGTTCTTAAAAAATAAAAAAAATTAAATTAAATAGTACTAGATGCATGCATAATTACGGCCCGTTATAATTCCAATGCATGCATTAATTATTACTGCCATCCATGTGCATATGAACGGACAATATGGAATGAGAAAGGTTAGTAATAAGATTTGAAGCAGCAGAGAGAGAGATATGATGATGATTATGGCACAACTTCCTAACATATATATTAATTAAAAAATAACTCAAACCACCCACACATTGCTTAGTATAAATACATGCATTATCTCAACTAACATTCCATTATCTCACTATACATCTCCAAACCCTAACTACTAAAACAAACTCCAAATAAACCCTACTTAATCTTTCAAACAAACTCCAAACTCCAACAAAATGAATGATATCATCCTTAAGACTCTTACTATGATCGAGAACAGCAACAGTTTCATCCGCCGGTTGCTCCACATTGAGGAAAGTTTCAGGAGCTACCTTCCGGATGCTCGATCCATACTGAAGGACGCCAAAGAAGATGGCTTGACAGAGCAGCAGCAGTTGCAGCTATATGACGATATAGCAACTGCTGAACGGAACCTCCAAATAGCCAAGGAGGAGAGGACGGATATCATAGAGGAGAATAAGACCCTCTATGAAAATAAGAATTGCATTTTTATTAATGTAATTTTTTTTTAATTTATGTATTTATTATATATATATATATATATATATATATATATATATATATATATATATATATATATATATATATATATATATATATATTAATTATGTTTATCATGCATTCCTCTCTATCATCTTGCTTCTTTTTTGTTTTAGTTTATTTAATTTGTTTTACTAGCTAATTAAGCGAATAATTCTTAAAGAAATAACATAATGGTCGATAAAAACACATACACATGCAAATGAAATAATTAGAAAAAGAAAATAATGACGATGAAAGACGATGAAACCAACAGTGACGGCGAGATTTACCTGATAATTAGAGAAAGTAAGAGACGATGAAATCAACAGTGACGGCGAGAAGATAAAGCGACGATGGGAAAGAGAGAAAGAGACGATGAGAAAGAGAGAAAGAGACGATGAGAAAGTGTGTGTTTTGTGTTTGTGTTTGTCTGCTGTGTTTGTGTTTGAGTATTAAGGTTTGTGTTTTGTGGCTATAGCAGATTTGTGTTTGTGTGGTTTATAGTATGGAAGGTATTGACAACGGTTATTAAACAACAACCGTTGTTAAATAAGTTTTTAACAACGGTTGTAAAATAACAACCGTTGTCAAATAAGTTTTAACAACGGTTGTAAAACAACAACCGTTGTCAAATAAGTTTTAACAACGGGTTTCAAAAGTAACCGTTGTGATTACTTTTCACTAACTTTGTGTCAATTTTGTGCCAAATTATTAACAGCGGTTGTGCATGTGTTACCCGTTGTTAAAACTTATAACAACGGTTGTTATAGCCATACCCGTTGTAATTCATTTTAGTAAAATTCGCGCCATACATTCTACAACGTCTATTGTGATTTTCGTGAATAATCGTTGTTAAAGGGGCGTTGTAGTTGCCTGGATTTGTAGTAGTGTTTGGTAAGAAGCCTAATTATGACAATTTGCGTGTTTTTGGTTGTCTATGTTATGTCAGACATCCACGCAAAGACGGTGATAAGTTTGAGTCTAGAAGTAGGCGTTGCATTTTAGTCGGTTTTCCCTTTGGTCAAAAAGGATGGGAGGTATATGACTTAGATACAAAACAATTTTTTGTATCTAGGGATGTTGTTTTTGATGAGTCGATTTTTCCATATAGAGTCGATAATGTGGATAATACTACTCATAAGCATTATTTATTTGACATTGATGATGATGATGCGGAATTTATTTTGACGGATGTGGATGTCGAGCCACATGCTGAGCGCGTTGTTGAGCGAGCTGAGGAAACGGAAGTGGCTTACCGAGAAACAGCTGCTCCTGGAAACGCCATTGGACAGTCAACCCAGCAGGCCGAGGAAGTAGAATATCGGAGAGGTAAACGACCACATGCACCATGGTCTCGATACAGTGAGGATGAGTATGTGACAATGGGTGCTCGGGTAATAAGCAACACCGATAAGTATAGCTCCTCTCCTAGTGATCACATGCCTTCGTCTGCATCAGGTGCGCCGTACTCCTTAACGCATTTTATTTCTAGTGATAAATTTTCTGTACGACACCGCTCTTTTGTTGCAGCTATTGATGGTAATGTAGAACCCCGTTCGTTTTGTGAAGCCATGAAGGACAATCGCTGGTGTGATGCCATGAACCATGAAATTGAAGCTTTAATTAGTAATGGGACATGGGAAATAGTTGATTTACCTAAGGGTAAAACAGCGATTGGCAATAAATGGGTCTACAAAGTGAAGCTCAAAGCTGACGGATCAGTGGAACGGTTTAAAGCTCGTCTTGTGGTACTCGGAAATAGACAAGAGGAGGGCGTAAATTTTTTTGAGACTTTTGCTCCAACTGCGAAAATGGTAACCGTCCTTACTTTCCTTGCTCTAGCTGCTTCCAAACGTTGGAAATTGCATCAAATGGATGTGCATAATGCTTTCCTTCACAGTGATTTGGAAGAAGAGGTATATATGCGTTTACCACAAGGTTATTCCGTTGATACACCAGGCAAGGTATGTCGTCTTAAGAAGTCTTTATATGGGCTCCGACAAGCTTCTCGATGTTGGTTTGAAAAATTATCTACCTCTCTTTTGGCTTATGGTTTTACCCAATGTTTATCCGATTATTCTTTATTTGCTTATCGGTCGAATGGAGTGGACGTATAAGTATTGGTGTATGTCGACGATCTCGTTGTTGGTGGCAATGGTGCATAATCGATCCATCATGTTAAAGATTACCTTAGTTCTTGTTTTCATATGAAGGACCTTGGCGTGTTGAAATATTTTCTTGGCATTGAAGTGGCTAGAAGTACCTCCGTCATTTTCATTTGTCAGAGAAAATACGCTCTTGATATTTTAACGGAGACCGGTTTATTGGGTAGTAAGTCTGATAATGTGCCCATGGACCAAAATCATAAATTGGCTGAGGCGAATGATGCTTTATTCGACAATCCCGAGCGATACAGACGGTTGGTAGGACGTCTGATTTACCTTACCAATACACTCGTCCGGACTTGGCAAACAGTGTTCACACTCTCTCACAATTTATGAAGGAGCCACGCATCTCGCATTGGGAAACAACAAAGAAAGTAGTACGTTATGTGAAAAATAGTCCAGGGCAAGGTTTATTGTTTCGGGTTAATTTTCCTCTTGAGTTATCTGTATTTTGTGACGCTGATTAGGCTAGTTGTCCGTTGACAAGGCGAACTCTGACAGCGTATTGTGTATTTTTTGAGAATACTCTCGTCTCCTGGAAAACAAAGAAGCAACCAACGGTGTCTCGTTCTTCCGCTGAGTCTGAATACCGTGCCATGGCAGTTGCTACATGTGAAGTGAAATGGTTGCGTGGTATCTTAGATTTTATTTCTGTGCCCAATGACAAACCGGCCTCTCTCCATTGTGACAACCAGTCGGCCCTTCTTATTTCTCGAAACCCGGTGTTTCACGAACGTACTAAGCACATTGAGATCGATTATCATTTTGTGAGAGATGCGATTCAATGTGGTTTGATTGACCCCGTCTATGTGCATACAAGCGGTCAAATGGCAGATTTATTGACCAAAGCTTTAGGTGCACGCCAGTTTAGTCATTTATTATCCAAGTTGGGCGTTGTCGATCCCCACGCTCCAACTTGAGGGGGGGTGTGTTAAGATACGTTATTTGTATGGGCTTTGTATTTTATATAGTCCGAGTATCCATTAGGGTTTTTCGTGTCAATATCGTCATGTCGAGTATATATGTCTGTTGCCATGTATTATGTAATTCAATTCAATATACACAAAAATATATTATTCCCAAAGTCTTTGTGTTTCTACAAATTTTTGGTCAAATAAGCTACTTTGACCAAATCAGGTATCTGAAATGTCTTGCCAAACGGAGCCTAATTGTTTCCTTCATTCCAGGCGAGTACTTAAGTCATTAACTGATCAGAATTCTCGATGATAAGATTTGAAAATAATATTATTTCTTTTCAAATTGACCGTTTTTATGAGACCTTTGACATAGGAAAATCTATTTTTATCTTCAAATATCGTAAATTCGTAACTATGAGCATAAAATAATTGAGGAGTATAAGTGAACGATTCTCTAAAATAAAGTACTTGTAGACTCGTCCTTTCATATGTCTTACACATGTATTCATGTATGGATTAGACGAAAGAATAGTACGAGTAAAACAAGTTCTGTATTCTCTTGGGTCGAGCTCTACAATTTCATATGCTATGATAGATCTTTTCTATACATGATGAATAATGTTAATCTTTATCTCAGATCGTACTGTGCGCTTCCGATAACAACATTTGTGTACGACTTGAAAACCAGGAAGGAAAAGGTATTGTAAAGATAATTAGATAAATCAACAGTAAATTGTTCTTGTGTTTCTTCAAAGTAGTTTATTTTATAGTCTATGTAGTTCATAATTTATTTAAACTAGTTTGAAACCCGTGTAAAATTGCACGGGTATGTATTAGATCGATATAAATATTTTTTTGATGAATATTTAAATTTGCATTTCTATTATAATAATTGGGCAATAGGTGACATTTCGTGATGTACATGATTAACGTGTAATAGATAATGTTAACATTAACAATCTGAATTAACTAATATTAACATGAACAATTAAGAATATGAATCATCAAATCAACAAATAAATGCAATTACACACCAACAGGGCCCACCATATTCTGAATTTTCGAAAAAAAAAATGCTGCAAATTATGACGTGGAAGTACACAATTACAGTATAGTCTTCTGAATTAATAAAGATAAGATTTTTATATGGTGTTCGGATAAAATATTACTCCTTTCGTCTCAACTGTTTTAGTCTACATTTTTTTCAGGGATCCATCTAGTTTATAACATGTTCTTATTTTTTTATGATCACCGTCTCTATACATTTGTTAGATTAATATATTGTCATACACGTTTCATATAAATAATAAAAAGGCTGATTGGTTAAAAATACTACTTCCTCCAAGTTGTTATTATCTTCCTTTTTCTTTTGGGCACAAAAATAAGAGATTGGAAAGAGAGAATAATAAAAAATGAACAAAATAGTGGAAATTGTTGATTTTTTATGAGAGAGAAAATAATAAAGAAGGAAAAAAAAAGAGGGAAAATAATCAAACTAGTGTGAAAAAAGAAAGAGAGAAGATAATAAGAAATTGAAGAGAGTATTTGAAAATTAGAAGCCAAACCCTAAGGAAAATGCTGCGGTTACACTTGGTGAAGAAATCTTCTGTACACTATTAATAATATTTAAACATGTGGGAGAATTTATTTTTTATTTATGGAGTGAATTTGGAGAGATTTAGAGGGAAATATTACGAGAAGATTGGGAGGAAAATCATTAATTAATTTATTAGTTTATAATTATAAATTATCTCATAATTATCTTTACCAAAATTCAAGATAATATCTTATTTTAACATAATCTTACACTCCGTTTCTTGCAAACTATTTTAAACCATAATAATTTCTTTTATTTTTAATTTAAAGAATAATAAAATATAGTGTTACTTTGCATTTATCTTTAATTAGAATTTTTTTTTGTCATCAACGTAATTTTTCTAATATCTCTATAGTGTTGAATTATGGTCGATAGACACTTCGCTATATGATGCGTGGTGATCACTGATCAGCCACCAATTATCATGAAGTACTTTTCAATTTTTCATCATGTATTTACCACAACACAAAATCTCATTGAAGACGGACACTATCTGTCACAAGCTGAAGACGGATAGTGCCCCTCTCACAAGATGCAAGTGGCAGTATGCATGGGTGCTCCATTTTTCCTCCCACTTGTCAACCCACTTGCTTTATTGTGAGAGGTCTTCAGCTTGTGACGGATATTGTCCGTCACAAGCAAGACGCTTTGTTACCACAAAGTGCATTGATTTTTTATTTAGATTTTTTTTTATTTCACCACAACCAAATTGGTGGTCGAAAACGATTTTTTTTAAGCTCCACCATGTTTAAAAAAAATAAAATAAAAAAACAAGAAAGAATTAAGAAAGAAATTTTACCAAATCTGTTAATTTCTGAAATAAAGATAAAGAAATCAATAATAATTTAGGAAAAGTTTCCATTTTAAATTGATCTTTTAAAATTTTGATTCACAAATATAACAAAATCAAAATTAAAAATATTCTATCCCATGCCCCACTTGCCATATGACCTTACGTTACTGTAACCGTAGCTTTTTCGAAACCCTAATACCCTTGTAATTTTCTAGTATTTATATACGGAGTATATATGATTGTCATACACCTTGTAACACGCAACTACTCAAAAGTTACGGATTATACGATCGACATACACAACGTATGAAGATCACAAAAACGGTCTATTATTTGCCCCCAGAATTGTTATCGGAAGTTTTGAAATGGCTACCGGCCAGAAATTTGTTGAAATTAAGGTTCGTTTGCAAATCATGGAACTCGGTTATCTCCGATCAGAGGTTCCATCGACAACACTATCTTCATCAATTATGCACGAAAAACATTCAAAGTTGTAAGTACTACTTATTGTCTGTAGACCGTTACGAGCCATTACCTACACGGCCTTATTACGTAACATCACCAGAAGTGAATATTTGTAAGAGTCGAACTCTTGAGATTATTCATAATATTGACGTAACCAAATTCTGTCATGGTAAAATTTCTATATTGGGTTACGTCGATGGAGTCTTGTTGGTCTGTGTTACTCCACCTACGGCCGTTAATAGAACAAACTCGATTTTCCTATGGAACCCGATGCTTAGGAAAGTCGTAGATATCCCGTTTTGTGAATCGTTGATGAAGACTAAGAATGTTAATGTCAGGTTTGGGTTCGGGTTTGATTATGGAAGTAATAATTGTAAAGTCGTTGCACTTAATTTGAATTTGAAGTATTATAATTCGAAGACCAAGGTATATAACCTTGGTTCTCGTTCTTGGACGTCTCCTAAGGAGAAAAGACGTTCGATTGACAATGTCGATTATTTGTTGAAAAATTCAGTTTCCTTTAATTTTGAAGGTGGGATTTACTGGCTCGCTGGGGTCGAGAGAAAAGGGAATAACGCGACAGATTACCTTCGTTTTGATTTGTCGAGTGAGGGTTTCACTTGCTCAAAATTACCCGATTTTAAATATGATGGGAAACTTAAACAACGATCGAGAAGTTTATCAACCATACATGAGTCACTTGCACTTGTAGATTGTTCGGGTGATCATTCTCCAGGACATATCCGTGTATGGATGAGACGAAAAGAGAATACGACATCTATAGACGCTTGGATAGTGATATATAACCTCGATTACAGTTTAAAAAATTTCCTACATTTATCGAGTAATGGCGATGCTTATTTGCAATCGCCGAGGCCAGAGTATAGGAGAATAACTGTTCATGACTTGGAATCCGAGAAACAAGAGGATTGCTCAAGAGTTAAATGGGGAGCTGTAAACTTCATGGATGATTATACAGAAAGTTTGGCGTTGTTAGGACAACCCAGCAGTAGGATAGTCCAGCAGTAGGATCGGATATTCCGTAATTGCGGGTTAAATCATATCGAGGTAGTTGTGTGGATGAGATGAAATGTATTTCGTTACAAGCTTGTGACCTCCCACAGGCCACAACCCCTTCCACTTGAAAATTGTGATAAAATCACAAGCTTGTGACAAAAAGTGTCCTTCATAAATGAGAATTTGTGATCGGCCTTATATGAGTTAATTATCCTGGTAGATTGCCATGGGTTGGGTTCTTTGGCACTTGCTCCTGTAGGGTAACGCGAAAGGCCATCACAAATAAACGACA
The DNA here is from genome assembly GCF_048544455.1 of Silene latifolia. Lineage (NCBI taxonomy): Eukaryota > Viridiplantae > Streptophyta > Magnoliopsida > Caryophyllales > Caryophyllaceae > Silene > Silene latifolia. The sequence goes on from NC_133529.1 coordinate 17,431,494, forward strand.
TGTTTAATTTTTTGACGTTGAAACTCAAAATTAAGTTAATTTTTATATATATATTTTTAGTTATATTGTACTCCCTCCAATTCTATGTATTCTTTCCATTGTTTGTGGGCACGAGAATTAAGGAGAAGAATAAAATAAGAGTAAAAAGTTGGGTGGGTTTGGTAGTTGGAGAGAGAAATGAATAATTATGAGTTAAATAAGAAATGGTGGGGCCAAAACATTAAGGAAAATAATAAAATATGAGTAAAAGAGTTGGGTGAGGTTTGTTGATAGGAGAGGGAAATGAATAAAATAAGAGTAAAAGTTTTCAAAATAAGAAAGGGGAAGAAAACCTGAATAATCCGTTTTAGGAAATAGGGAAGAATATACAGAATATGAGGGAGTAATTTTTTTAGCTTAATGTTAAGCAGGGGCGGATGCAGGATTTTGGTAGGGGGTAGGGGGGGGGGGGCACAATTTGTTTTTTATAAAATATCTTTCATTTTATAAGGCGGTTTATGAATATTATAATTTATTTTTTATATAAAATATAAAAATTTAATGAGCTAAGTAGTTGTACATAAAAAAAAATTTTAAATATAGAACATTTTTTTACAAAATGTTAATTTATAGCAAATGAAGGATGTCACTTTTAAGATAAAACATATTATAATTCCACATAAATCATTGAAAATTAGTGTCTCAATAGCTGAGACTTTAACGTTGTGTAAAGAATGTCTCAGGTTCGAATCTTGTTGTACACAAGTTTTAGCCCCAAGGCCTAAAAAATAGCTTGTTACCCAGGACACCACGCAAGTATTGCTCGTTCCCTACCAGCTATGCCACTACAACTTCTTGATTATAATTTACACTCCAAATATAAATTCTTGAAATTTCATGTTTGGCACCTGCCCAACCGGGGCCCCCCTAAATCCGCCCCTGATGTTAAGTAAACGAACTCATAAACTTTAGAGCTGATCAAAAGTGGGCTTGGGCCAGACATGGGCCGGGCCTAGTCGCTAAAAAAGTGTCCGACGGGCCGTATTTTATAGCCCGAGCCCGCTCAGCGGGCCATTTTTCATTGTCCGTACCCGCCCACTTCAAGATAGCGGGCCGCCCCGCGGGCCTGACTAAAATAAAATACAAAAATTAGTATTTCTATTAAAACACGAGTTTGTTATCGCTACATCGTCTAAATCTTAACAATTGTCTTTAAAAGCTTACCCTTAAAAAAGTATACTAATTTTCAAAAGATAAGCTTACTAGATTTTGGAAAAAACACAAGTTTGGCAATGTTCTGCTACAAACATCAAAAGTTCATTTTTCCTCGGTATTTGTGCGGCACTGTTAGCGGTTACATACACTCCCGTGTAAATACTTGAAGATAGTATATTTATACAACAATCCCGTTAGCATGTCCATTCTCGGAGAATCTTTATACGACAAGTGTAAATACTGACAATCTCCCACTTATACGTAAGGTATAGGTATTCATTTGCGCTACCTAATTGGTTCAGATTGTACAAATTGCAAATGAAATGAGCAGAGAAAGTCCGAGGATTGAGGGTTTTTATGAGGTCACTAATAATAGCGGGCCTAGCGGGCCGCCCATGGGCAATTTTGCTTAGTCCAAGCCCGTCCATTTATTCTAGCGGGCCTAGTTTTCTTGTCCGTTACCCGTTTAATTTTTGATTTTTCTTGTCCAAGCCCGCTATTTTAGCGGGCCGAACGGGCTAGGCCAAACGGGTCGGCCCACACTTGATCAGCTCTAATAAACTTTATAATAAAATTTATAATCTTTAATAATATCTCAAATGTATAATCTATACAAAGGCAAAAAAATCTTTGATTTTAAAATAATATCTCAAATTTTTCTAAGATATATCATATAAAAAGCAAGAAATACTGCGGAGTATTTGATTTGTAATAAAATATGGTAAACTAAAATCCAACAATGGCCCGCATTGGTGTAGTCTAGTGGTATGCATGCTATCGCGTAAGGTCGGAGGGTTTACCTAAGGTAGCGGCTGCGGGTTGTTTCGTCACCAAAAAAATACAACAATCAATTATTATTTTCTATTTTCTAAGTATATATATTGTCCACCTTTTCAATAGGCAATTACTCAAAACGTACTACAGTAATTAATTATAAGGTCGATCAATATGAAGATCAGAAAGACGGTCAATTATTTACCTCCGGAATTGTTATCGGAAGTATTGAAATGGCTGCCGGCTAGAAATTTGTTGAAATTACGGGTTGTTTGCAAATCATGGAACTCGGTTATCTCAAATCAGAGATTCCATCAATACCACCTTCTTCATCAATTACGCACGAAAAACATTCAAAGGTGTAAATACGTCTTATTGTCTGTAGACCGTTACGTAAAATCAACAGTACACAATAGATTACTATCATCATCAGCAGTTAATATTTGTCGAAGTAAAACTTTTACACCTATTCAAAAAATTGACCTAGCCAAACTCGATGGAGTCAAATTCTGTCATGGTAAAAGTTCTGTATTAGGTTACGTCGATGGAGTCTTGTTGGTCCATGTTCCTTCGCCTGGGGTTGACAATAAAACAAACTCGATTTTCTTATGGAACCCGATGATTGGGAAAGTCGTAGATATCCCCCTTTCTGAATCATTGAGGAAGAGTAAGGATGTTAATGTCTGGTTTGCGTTTGGGTTTGGGTTTGATTCGGGAACTAGTAATTGTAAGGTGGTCGCGCTTAATTTGAAGGATTATGATTCGAAGACCAAGGTATATAACCTTGGTTCTCGTTCTTGGACCTCTCCGAAGGAGAAAAGAGGTTCGATTGACAATGTTAAGTATTTGTCGAACACTTCAGTTTCCTTTAATTTTGAAGGTGGGATTTACTGGCTCGCTAGGGTTGAGAGAAAGGGGATTAACATAACACATTACCTACGTTTTGATTTATCGAGTGAGGCTTTCACTTGCTCAAAATTGCCCGATTTTCAATATGAAGGGCAACTAAAACAACGATTGAGACGTTTATCAATTTTACATGAGTCACTTGCACTTGTAGATTGTTCGAGTTATTCTCATTCACGACATATACGTGTATGGATTAGGCGAAAGGACAATACAACATCCGTAGACTCTTGGATAGCGTTATATAACCTGAATTACTGTGTTGGAAAATTCCAACATTTGACGAGTAATGGTGATGCTTATTTCCTAACACCGGGAATTCCTAGAACGATATCAGTTCATGACTTTAAATCCGGTGAAGATAAGGTTTGCTCAACAACTCCTTGGGGGACCGTAAACTTCATGGATGGTTATATAGAAAGTTTAGCATTGTTAGGACAACCCAGCGACCAGCAGTCCATCAAGATGCAAGCGTGTTTAATGGGGTAATTGTGTAGATGAGACGAAGTGCAAGTGAATTTTTTAAAAACGAGAAAATAGCGACAAACTGAAGTTGTATATCAAAGACCGAAAGAGTATGATTTTTTCTATGAAATTAATTTATTTTACTTTTTGAGTTTAGTCAGCCTAATTGTTCGGCACACGTTAAAGAAAATCGTTATTTAAAAACAACTTTTGACATGGGTATGTCCATTTAAAATTCAAAGCATGTGAAATAAAAGTGCAAGTGACTCATGTAAAATTTATGGATTGGTTGTAGCATTAACCCTTTTATTTGCAAATCCTTTTGTTTGATCCGAGAAAAAGAAATATATATTTGACATGGGTATGTCCATTTAAAATTCAAAGCATGTGAAATAAGATATACCAGACATAAGTAGAATGTGTAGGAATTAGTAAAAAGTTTGTTCCACTTATCTAACTACGTATGGTGTCATTTTACCCATTTTAATATGGAAAATATTCTCCCTTTGTTTACCCACTCTTATGAACTCTTCAAGTAACACCAAGCTTTCTTCGTAAGTCCGCATAAACTGTATGCGACGGTAATGACTCGTTGCGATGTTCGTTATCTTCTTTTCGTCGCTTTTAAGGTCACACGACACCACCCCTTTTCTACGATCACGAAACAACAGTTCTGCATTGCTTTTCAAAACCAAGCATTCGTAAACCGGAAGATCCACGTTATAAAGTTTCGTCCATGAATCAATTGTACCGTCTCCATCCAACACCCATACGCTAATATGTACCAAGTAATGACAGTCTAAAACAGCTAACGACGTATTCATAACTGATAAACGTCGAACATCCCCTCGATTCTTCCCAATTTTGTACTCGTCATTTGGCAGACTTACGCAAGAATATCTCTCGCTTGCCAAATCAAATCGAAGAATACGTGAAAACTCATAATTCATATCAACATTGTCGTAACCAATCCAATATACTGCCCTCTCAAAATTTGTCATCCATGACAATTGTTTCATGTACAACTCATTGTGTGGACTCGGACACTTAGTCGTCTTTTCCGAAGACCATGAACAACTCATAATTCATATCAACATATATATATATATATATATATATATATATATATATATATATATATATATCCCCTTCCCTTTCGGTCTCGGAGGTCGCAATCCTTAGGTAGAAACCCGACTAATAGCCTAGAAACGTGCACTTTCCTCAGGTGTCCTAGGATCTCCTAAGTCCTTTAAGCCCTCATCATTTTCCGGGTCATCCAACTCTTTCTCTCGAACGTCGAATTCAAACGCAAGTCTAGATGTGCCCTCCCTTCGTTCTCCATTTCGGTCTTAATCTAGGTTAGCAATAGGTCTAATTTTTGAGTACACGATTCCGGATCTAACCAACTTTCGTTGATGGACAAGGGTCACAAACCAAAATTACACACAATTGACCAATTCATCTTATCAATCTTCCAGCCTACCCTTACTAATCATCCCGAACAACTATTTTCATAGGAATTAATCAAATAAACCACTCATGTTGAGGTTAATCAAGTCCTAGTAAAAGGACTACTCACTAATCATGTTTATTAAGACAAAACAAATAATAAAGATTGACACTTTAGCAATTGACATGCTATTAATTTGATTTCTATAACTAATTATGTAGTTATTAGTGACTAAGATTCTGATATTAAACTAATTAAACAATATTGAGATGGATTAATAGAAAAAGGAAGAGACTTTGATAACAAGTAAACTAAGGATTCAAATTTTGACGAAGAACTTGACTCACAAGAATGAACAAACAAACAAGAAAGGGAATTACTCTATTCTAGCAACAGACAAGACAATTTCCAACAATTAAACTAATATGCAAAACTAAAATGAAAGATAAATGTAAACAAATTAATAAGGGAAGGAAATTATACCAACTAGATTGTAAAAGTATCAAACTTGGATTGATTGGAAAAGTGAATTACTTCACTCTTCATACAACCCAAAACTAGATCTAAAACAAATAGAAGTGAACCGGAAGAAAAATAGAAGAAGTGAACCGTCCCGGTGGGATGGGCATATGGACGGCTTCCAACACTTATCTCTTGCTTCCCTTCTTCCATACCGTTCATTGTCCCGTAGGGATGGCCATGGAGTCGACTTTAATTTATTTGCTTCATAAATTCTCTTTAAGGGCCAAGGAATCTTGGAAACTCATCCAACGGGTCTTCAAGTGAGACGAGACCGCTTCTAAGCTTGAATTTCTTGCCCAAGCCCTTGCTCCATCCAAATGGCTCCAAAAGGCTTGGATTCCGTCTTATTTACCTCCTTTTCTCCTACAAAACATTATCTAGAGCCAAATGGACTAAAGGAAAGCTATTAGTACCAAAAATCGCTCAAAAGAGCGGCAATGACATGTGATAAGGCATAAAATAAGCGGTAAAATATTACAAAATAATCACATATCAGTCAGGTTGGTTTTTCCATGTCTAACTGAACTGAATTTATAGGAGTCGGACTAAACTTAACTTATAAGAGCTGAACTGAATTTATAAGCGCTGAATTGGACTTATATGAACTGAACTTATAAGAGTCGAACTGAACTTATAAAAAATTTTCGCTTTATACTAATTAATTTTTTTTATTACAAGTAGTACAATACATTACAATAAAAAATAAATCACATATTACAATTTTTTTCTAACCATCTATTTCCATATTATCATCCTATTTATCACTTTTATCTTCCTCTTCATTTTCACTAACATCATCGAATCCATTGCCTCGCCAGATGTCTTTTACTACGTTATTTCACACCTTGTACATAGCCTCGTTACGCTTCATTTCAAACATGCCTAAATCCGTTGTCCCTTGAATGTTCAAGTTGATAGGCTGTCGCACACCTATGCAAAAATAATATTTATACCCTAGCAAAACAAATGATTGTAGTACGTAGGGGTCGAACCACAGAGAGACGGGAGTTGTTAATTAGTTGTTATGGATTGAACTTTTATCTCGGTAGGTTAACGATTGATTGATTGGTTTGGTTTGATGTAATGATAAAACAATAATAAAGAAAATATCTAGGGAGGTTGGGTCACACATGTTAATTATGTAAATGCTCATGTCAAGTTAGGAAGTTGATTTTACGATAAATGTTTAGGCTTAAAGACACCCACCTTACGATATTAGTGTCAACCATAGACCGGGTCCTAGAGAAACTCTCGTTTATGACAAGGTCGTCCTACTACACATGCTTAGTCTAATCCGATTCCGTGCCTTTCGATTTATAGAATGAATTAACAAACTTAATCTACGATTACGACCAATAACCAAAGATTAAATGTTGTGGCGCAAACATGTGATAGAAACAATTAGACAATATTAACCTATCCTCATTTTGACATTTACATATTACTTAAACATGCTTAGCTCCTGTTACTCCTTAGACAAATGAAACTACTCTAACATGATGAAAATGCAAACTAAACTAATGACAAATGAAATGATGAACATAATGAAAATATGAATAGGATTACCTTGCAATGGAAATGGAAATGGAACTTGGAAGAACAATACTTGAAATGTAAATTGTAAATGAACTTGAATGGAAATTATATTGAAATGCTTAAGGTGAAATGTTTGTAACATAAAACAAAAAGTAATTCTAATCTAAACTAAACTAAACTAAAGTCTAAACTAACCTACGACTTAGAGAGAAAATTATGTGAAAAATGTATATGGAATGGTGTCTAAAAGTGTGTAAAGGTCAACACCCTTTATATAAGAATAAGAGAGTAAAATTTACAAAGGAATCCAAAATGGCATCCTAAGCACACTCTTAATTTTCCTTCAATTCTGGAGTAATTGCCAAGGGGATCCAATGTGAGCCATGTTAGAAAGCTATATCTCATAAAACAACATATTCATATATGTTTCAATTAAATTTAGTCATAAAATTAATTAGATCTTATGCATGCAAACATAAGTAAATATAGAGAAGAAATCATTATTCTTACATTGGAAATTTCGGATTATTGGGCACAAATGAGTTCTCTTACTCACTTGTTCTTGAGCTCTCCTAAAATGGATGAACAAAGATTCAAGAGTAGAATCTCTCCCAAGGAATAATACCCAAGATAACCTCTTAATAAGATTAATATTATTAATACTAGAACAATATTAATCTAAATAAAATTGACCCAAAATATGGAATTTTGTCTCTTATTTTCGGTTAAGAGAAGGGAGAAGATGAAGTAATTTTTATCTTTCTAAAACTCTATATTGAGATGTGATAATGAATGAATAATCACTAGTATGCATGTAGTGAATATAGGGTAAAAAGAGCAAAAGACCCTTAGCCTTTTTCACTAGGAAAACCGGGTAGGGGAGGGTAAAAAGGGGCCAATGCATGAGCAAGGTGTTCTTCACAAGAGTAGACCTGGCAAAATCAACCCGACCCGGTTGACCCGACCCGAAAAGGATGAACCGAGACCCGAAATTGACCCGAATTGCTGAACCCGAATGACACCCGAAGCCCGAAGTGACCCGACCCGACCCGAAAATGACCCGAGCTTTCATGGACCCGTAACAGACCCGACCCGAAATGACCAATCCGAAACCACTCAACCCGAAAATGACCCGACAAAATATAACTTTAATTGACCCTAATAGACTTGAAATGCCTCTCTGCTCTTAATCTTTGACCCGAAAATGGCCTGACCCGAATTTGTTGACAGTAAAAATTACTTCCCAATTGTATTCTTAAAATGAGACTTAAACATGTGATCATCATGATCGACAGTTGTGATCGCATAATTGTCGGAGGACACATATTCCAACAATCTCCCACTTGTCCTCGACAAGTGTGCGTCACCAATTCTCTTGTCCTATTACTATCTCCCACTCAATGCAAGGTGTCTTTCAGGTCGTACTTGCAAGTGATCATATCGAGAGTGGTTTCCTCGATCTGGAGAATAACTGATTGACCGGATTTATCTACCATAGATATCTTCCGAGCGTGGCCACGCATTTCCAGTTCATTACTCCTCGAGTGGCCTTGAGATATTGTTATAACCCTAACTAGGGGTGGACAATTTCTATCGCACTTATTCCCTTCGACTAGCGACAACCATCATAACCCAAAATATGCCCATTTGACCCCATTTACGAAGGTCGTAGTAACACAAATCAAAGTTAATCTGAAACTGTGCCATCTTAGGCGAACAGTCTTTAGTCAAAAGAATCGACTCATTAGAATACTATAGTAGCTCTCGCCACGACCAGGCTATATAAATTTGCCAGAACTCTATAAGCGGTCATAAGGCCCGACAAAGTGTTCCTAATGATGCCTATGTGATCGACTAGTCATCTCACATGACTTCATGGCACTTGAACTTGCCATCAATCGCATCACACTCTAGTCACTTCGAGACGTCACCTCATGTAAGCAACTATGGGCGAATACAATGCTAATCCATGTTCACTTTAACGGGGTTCAATTGTCTCTACAACCCGTTTGGATGTAACAAACTATAAGGTGAGTTAATAATAACTCAAACGACGAATGTCGACATCACATCTGGGTAGTCAATACCATATTACAACCTTGTGATGTATATCGTAAGTGTGTAAACACTTAGTCGATTGTAATTGAAGTTTAACATACCATGTGTCCATGTGTTTAAACTTCTTTTATTGCATTTTCCTTTATATTCACGTTATCTTTCATAGCATGAACCTTACCAAGTACACATATAGGTTCCCAACCTAGGTTTGGGTTCTTTATCTTAAAAGAACTTTCTTGTTGTTTATCACATAACCAACTAAATTTGTGGTGGATTATATAACTTGCACTGATCAAGTGTTCTACCATTTCGCAATGCACTAGGTATACGTTTTGCAGGGTCTTGCAACAATTGTCAAGATGATTAGCCTAACACTTCTCATAAGTCCTAGCATATCAGAAAATATTAGTTTTGAGTAACTTCTTACTTTAACTAAGTATCATTCCAAGCTTCTTATTTCTCCTTTTAGCTTGAATAGCTTAGGATTTTCATAAATCCTTACATGTGATCGAACTTCAATATGTGCAACCTCTTGTCACATAACAGAGTGTTCTGTCCATCACTGGAATCGTTCATTAGTTCTCCTCGAGAATTCATGATGATTCTTCTATGGCTTGCCAATGAATCATCATGCTCTTATGCATATGATTCATTATTGGACATATGTATGATTATTCTAATGGCGGAAACATTAGTAATTAATAATCATGTGATCAACCATTCTTAGGTTCAATGAACGACCATGACTGCCAATGGCAATTCCATTTTCATCGACATAAATAACCTACGTTTCTTGTTGATTCGATGTATATATCTCAATACCTATCCAACATCTCATGATGTGATTGGATTCATCATAGTCCATTTTCATCCAGAATTGAAAACTCAAATACTTCTTTGTGAAAGATAGTATTAGCTCATCATTCTCAATGAGTAATGAGTTATAAATTTTTACAAGATGATTGCTCCCACTAAATTCCATGTCTTCACATGATAATTTCCAGCTCCCACTTAATTCCACATGTTTCGCAATTGACTACTCAATCGAAACATTTCAAGAATTGAAATATATATTTCTTTGCCAAGTTATTAAGATAAAACCATATATGTTCCCAGCATATCCTTTCAAAATACCTATTTAGAAAAGGTTTCAACCTTAAACTTTATGGAAAGAGATTTTAATCTCTAACTCATTCATTTTATAATGATGCGTAGCAATGTCATTATCTAAATGTGAATTTCATTTAATATACGTCCTTCTCAAAATACCCTTTTCTGGAAGGAGGTTTAACCATTTCATTTTTATAATGAGGTTAAGTAATGACACTAGCGTGGTTAACACTTAACTTAGCTCTTGTGGATATCGGCATATCAATCTTTGCAACTTTTAGTCATAAATCTCATTTATTTTCGAGGATGCAACTTTGTTTCATTTAGGCTCTTAAGTAAATTTCAATATTGAAACTATTGGTCAAACGTCGTTCATAATCTAGCCAAATCTCTTGTTAAGACTTTACATTAGTCATTCTTCTTCCAAAACTTTCTTTTGGTCTCCTCGTGTAGTTATCTTGAGAACATATTCTTTTGATTACTTCACTTGGTCTCTTTTGTCATGTAGATTTCATCTATTTGAGACCATAGATCTCATCTATTCGAGTACACTATCTATATAGGTATACAATCATTCTTACTTGCGCTTATCTCATTTACACAAGTATACAAATTAGCTTTGTGTTCTTTGTGTCTTCATTTTTCTCCCACTCTATCTTTGGAATAAATACACTAGAGATTCAAAGATAGCTTATGAGACACAAATAGTGATTTTGAAGTATAAGGAGGACTATCTCATAGGTTGACTAATTGTTTTAGATTTGATAAGTGTACTTGGTGATTGACATTCCTTTAAGAGAGTTCATCAACTCAACATCACTTTATAATTGATCATACACACGCCTTAAGCTTGTGGACATATAATGAATCCCATCATTATAGTTGTCTATTAGATCACTTTAAGTGGATGATCATATGTTTCTATGAGCAAGCATATAAAGACGAATTTTTAGAACAAGGAGAAATACGATAAAACGGGTGACTTGGGTTGCAAACCAAGCCACCATAATCCAAAATACAACAATTGTTTAGAAAGGATCAAACATTTCCATGTCGAACACGGAAATCAAAATAGTTCTAAAAATCCGAAACATAAATTAAAATAAGACAATAAAAAGCCAAGCTTCATGGAAGCTAGTCCTAGCTTCTTGATGATTTCTCAAGCTTGCTTTTCCTTTCCCTTGTTCTTGCTTGGTGGAGGCCCTATTTACAATAAAAAGGGGATACATTATCACAACTTTGTATCACAATACCATAGTTGAATTAGAAACATAAAGGAAAGGATAGTCATTTACCTACTGGAGTGATGTTTTCAGCTTTGATGTCACCAAGATACTTGGAACAATTCCTCTTCCAATGTCCAACACCATTACAATAATGGCATTTGTCAAGAGGACCCTTCTTGGTTTTGGAAGTGCTAGCTTCAAAAGTCTTAGCCTTGGTGAAAATGGGAGCTTGCTTCTTACCCTTCTTCCCATTCTTCTTGAACTTCCCCTTGCTCTTGGTGCTTATGTTAAGCACATCCTTAGGTGGGTTAACATTTAACCCCATGTCTCTTTCGGCTTGCACAAGTAGCTTGTGCAACTCTTCAAGGGACACGTCCTTGTCTTGCATGTTAAAATTCACCCGGAATTGAACATATGCCTTGACTTTGGATAAGGAGTGTAGAATCCTATCTACAATGAGTTCTTTGGGGATTTCAACCTTTTGAATCTTCAAAGTCTCGACTAGCTCCATTAATTTGAGCACGTGAGGGCTAACCTTTTGGCCCTCCTTAAAGTCGAGATCAAAGAATGCCGCGGCCGCCTCATATTGGACGATCCTCGGAGTTTGTGAAAACATTGTCACAAGCTTGGAATAGATTTCATTAGCGGTGCCCATTTTAAAGGCTCTCCTTTGGAGATCCGCCTCCATCGCAAAAATCAACACATTTTTCATTGCGACGGACTCCTTGTGGTAAGCCTCATATGCTTCCCTAGTAGCGGCACTCGACCTAGTATTAGGTTCGGGTGGAGAGGCCTCGGTGAGGTAACGAAGCTTGTCGTCACCTTGGGCGGCTAATTTGAGTTGGGCATCCCAATCGGAGAAATTTGACCCATTCTTTTCAAGTTTACAACGATCCATGAAGGATCGGAGCCATGAAGTATTAGTGAGAGGTGTGGCGTTGGTGTTTGGAGTGGCCATTTGTAATGAGAAATAAATGCGATCTACAAAACGAAATTGAAGGAATAAAACATATGTCGTTTTCAAAATAATAATAATACTCGTAAAATTTAATTTAAAAAAGTTTTATTGCATTTATATAGTGACCTCTACCCAACTATAATAAATGATTCCAAGATCCAAATTCATATTAACTTGGGCACGGTAGGGCCGATTCATCCCTTATCAATATAACTCGGTGGATTAACGCTTTAATCGATTCTACTTTTAGAACTCTTGGTCGATAAAATTAATATTTATCTTAAGCCCGGAACACATGCGACTACGGTAACGAATACTTCCGTTGAGCTCAATCCAAATTTCGAATAAATGTGTCCATGATCCAAATCCACATCAACTTGGGCACGGTAGGGCCTATTCATCCCTTATCAACATGAATTCGGTGGATAGACATTTATCACCCACTTCCCCTACGTAACAAGGTTTGTACCCCGGTAGGGCCGAGCGCACTCCCTCACGAAATAGGTTTTCATGGTTTCTACTTTTTGGTAAAGCTAAGTCTCAATTGTTTATTTTTAGCGAGAGGTCATGTCAATTTATTATCTATCACGTTTTAAGTGAACTAAAGTGGTGAACTACGATAGTTATAATTGACACGGTCTCTATATTCGATTTAAATGATAATGCATGTTTTAGTTATGGCGATTTAGCGATGCATGCGACATATAAATAAAATGCAAAGCATAAATAAATCCTAATATGGCCTTCCTAGAATAGTAAATCTAATAAACAATTACAAATTCGGAAACCAACTCCATTGGTCCCTTGAACTTCGGTTTTGGCACGCATCTCGAGGTAACACCGTCTTTAATGGATCGCCTTCTTGAGTGGCACCGTCTTCAAGGATCTCCGGAATAAATAAATTACATAACAAATTACATAATTTGCTATTATACATTTGTAATTAAAATAAAAATAAATCTATTAAATTACAAAACGGTGATACGAGATCACAATAAATTACAACCGAATCGATATTTCCATACATTTCGGGTAATACCATTTAAAAACTAAGGCCATACTAAGTAAAATTACATAATTCAAAAATTACATAAAATTAAAATATGACAATCATAAAATAAAAAATGCAGCATTATAATATGTATGAACATGCCCAATTTTATGCTAAATCGCCTTTAAGGAGCCAATATCGTATATTAATCGGTTTTTACGGATTTGCGTGATTCAACCTTTTAAAATCACTATAATTACATAAAATCATATTTATGCACAAGTTAATTACCCTAACCAACTTAGGACTCAAAATTAGTCTCCACTAACATATTGACAATAATTAACTTATATTTATTAATATTGTTCATAAAAGGACTTTAAAATTACAATATAATGCCATAAACTTCAAATAAATCATAAAAATTTCAAAAAAATTCAAAATTCAAAATTTAAACTCATGAACATTCTGGAAAAATACCATGACACTCACAATGTTCAAAACCTTAGGTTAAAAATTTCGAAATTTATCGGGAAAAACAATGTTGCGGTTTATCGGATTTATCAATTATAATCATAAAAATATGAGAAAAATTATATTTATAAACTTTTCAATTTTAGATCTGAAATATATGATAAAATGCAACATGTGACGTTTTTCCTTAGTCATGAAGTATGTTTTAGCAATTTATACTAATTAAAGTCACTATTTATGTTATTTTTCATCAAAAATTCATAAATTATGCATAAAGACTTCATTATAACCAATTATTTTACACACATCTTGTATAATTGCATGTGACAACATACTAAATTTCTATGACCAGATTCGAAATATTACTCATATTAACCTATTTTTCATTTAAATTCGATTTTTTATCATGAAAAAACCATATTTCGAGCATAAGAACTCATAAAATTATGAAAATTTACAGGTCATCTAAAAATAATATATGTGAAAATATATCCAAAAACCACTGGAAAAATCGAAGTTTAGCTAATTTTAGTCCAAAAATGACATTTTTATCATAAAATCACATTTTAATGCCATTATTATATAGAATGAACAATAAAAATCCATAAATTAACCAAAATATCCTAAATACATTTTAGGACCAGAAACTTTAACATGCATAATTGATTTCGTGATATATCATAATAAACACAAATTTATAAGTTTTATATGTTAATCGTATAACTCGGAAAAACTATAACCGATTTGCATGCAAATAACCTAAGGCTCTGATACCACTTGTTAGAAATCTATATCTCGTAAAACAACATATTCATATATGTTTCAATTAAATTTAGTCATAAAATTAATTAGATCTTATGCATGCAAACATAAGTAAATATAGAGAAGAAATCATTATTCTTACATTGGAAATTTCGGATTATTGGGCACAAATGAGTTCTCCTACTCACTTGTTCTTGAGCTCTCCTAAAATGGACGAACAAAGATTCAAGAGTAGAATCTCTCCCAAGGAATAATACCCAAGATAACCTCTTAATAAGATTAATATTATTAATACTAGAACAATATTAATCTAAATAAAATTGACCCAAAATATTGAATTTTGTCTCTTATTTTCAGTTAAGAGAAGGGAGAAGAGGAAGTAATTTTTATCTCTCTAAAACTCTATATTTAGATGTGAGAATGAATGAATAATAACTAGTATGCATGTAGTGAATATAGGGTAAAAAGAGCAAAAGACCCTTGGCCTTTTTCACTAGGAAAACCGGGTAGGGGAGGGTAAAAAGGGGACAATGCATGAGCAAGGTGTTCTTCACAAGAGTCACTAGGTATGCATGGCTAGTAATTAGATAAAATGATTATGTTTTCCACTTAATTAATCAACACAATATTTATCCTAATACACCCTCTATTTCGGTCCATTTGAGATAAAATGGATTCCATTTTATCTTTGTCAATTTGTCAATTTGTCACATGTCACAAGTCATGTAAAATTGTTATGCATTTTTAACATATTAAAAATCAACACATTAATAAAAATACGTCATATACAAAATCGAATTAGTAATTCATAATTACTTGTACTAAAATAATTTACCAATTATAAATCACAACATCTTGTATTTATAATAAATTATTCATTCAAATTCAATTGTTTCCGTAAACAATAATTTCATCTAAGTAATAAAACAATTCGATCACTTAGACCGTATCTTATTTAATCAAATTATAATGAGATACGTAAATATTACTTCCAAAATCGTCCGTCAATTTTAAGTAATTTAATTAACCCGTATCGTCATACGATCAATTAAATAATCAATTAAGAGTGTTATCCTTTAGGTATGACCTAAGGGGATCAACTGATCACCACCGTCGCACGCACGAAAGTAATGTCAAACTCTAGTCAGCCAATCATTACCGATATGTGTGAACCAGTTGACAGTAAAATATTACTTCCCAATTGTATTCTTAAAATGAGACTTAAACATGTGATCATCATGATCGACAGTTGTGATCGCATAATTGTCGGAGGACACATATTCCAACAAGCCATTAATCTCATCTTTAAACCTTTGGTTAATCACATAATTTAGCATCCCATGATCATCCTAAGAGCATCCCAAGTTGAGCATCTTATGTAAAATTTTGTGGACTTGTAATGTGGGCTTCATTTTGTGATTTAATTAGCATTTTACATTTCACATTTCTTCATGTTTAGCCTTGTAATTTCTTCCTTGGTCCATTTAGCTTTCATACTTAGCCATATATTCTAGTGCTTGCAAATGTGATAGGAAAAATTGTAACAAATACAAACAATACACCTAGAACACAAGATTAGCTCATAAATATACTAATTAAAGTATGATATGCAATCAAAACGGAGCTAAAATGAGGGGTAAAAGTATATATAAAATGAACACATCACAAGTCATATTGTACAATAGGTATTCCAAGAGTGTGCATCCTCATAAAATTATGAAGTGTGAAAGTATGTAGAAACAATAATGGACATTTGTTACTTAGGTGACAATTTGAGGCATAACTTTGAACAACCTTCCACCTTTTTTTTTTCAATTAACCAAATTCCATTTAAACTTTCATTCTCAATGAATCAATGACGAATGTCGATAATTAAAACGCTCTTAACATTCTTTCGAGGGGTCTATATTTAAATTCGGGCATATGACATCTAGCATTTGCTTTTTTATCGCAGATAGGAGACGAATTTCATATTATATTCTGATATCCAGAGTCTACTAGATAATACTTTAATCAAGGTCGATGCGGGAAAGCATATTTTGAATTAATTAGAGCATCCTGCCTAGATGTAATGAGCCGCAGTTGTTGCGCACAATCCCTAAAAATTGTGCGTGCGGTCCTTCCACTTCGAACCCTTAAATTTCTTATTTGCACTTATGTATTGTAATTTCTGTTTTTAGTTTCATTTAGTACTCCAAGACTACTTCCTGCGTGTCGAATCTTGGAGTCTCGTTTTTAGTTTAAGATATGTTTTTAGGCGTTTAGAAAACATATCGCTGTTCTGCACAATCAATGTATCCTGCTACCAGGACCAAACTATCAAATGTGCCTCTTTGAGAGGTGCTAGTCAATTAAACCGCTTCTCATCCAAAAGCTTGATATTGCTTGTGTTCTTGCTTTCAATAATCGTATTGCTTACTTTTATTGCTTTCGTGTGCCGGACTTGATAATCGTGACTAGGATTCCCGACACATGCCGACCAAGACTGATTACGAATGCACTAGTGATCCTTCACTAGTGCTTGACGCTCTCGCTTGCATTCTTGTCGTGTGTTAGAAAAGGTTGCGCGCCACGTTCCGGCTCAAAGTCCCAGACCGTGACATTTGGTATCTGAGCTCGGTCTCCACAACGAGCCGCTGCATATAATGACGGGAAAGAACACAGAATCAAGTGGGAATAAAGGAGAAACTAGGGCCCGGGTGACGGCCTTAGAGAAGCTACTTGAGGAGAAACTTCCTTATTTTGAAGGACTCGTGGTGAGTCTCGTGGGCACTCACCAGGCCGTAGATGAGACGGTAAGGGGGCACGAGGCTCGCCTAGAAGTCGTAAACGAGATGATAAAGGGGCATGAGGCTCGCTTTGACGCCGTAGAGGCAGTGATCCCGCGTGAGTTCTCAGAAGAGATGGGCTATGTCCACGAGAAGCTCAGAAAGCTCGAGAACATGTGTAATACATTGATGAAAATGGCCGCAGACGGGAGCTTTGTGGGCCTCCCAAGGTAAAGCCGTCTGCACCTCACAAGTATAGTGGGGCGAGAGACTCGAAAGAAGTCGATAACTTCCTCTTCGACATGGAGCAATTCTTCCGAGCGAGTGCGCTCGAGGAGACACTGAAAGTCAATACCGCGAGCATGTATCTAATCGATGATGCCAAATAATGGTGGGGCTCCAAATACGCCGAGATTGAGGCAGGGATCGTAGTGTTGGAGTCATGGGACGATTTCAAACGACTCTTCAAGGAACAATTCTATCCGGAGAATACCAACTTCCTAGCTCGAAGAAAACTCAAGAGCTTGAAGCATACGGGTTCTATCCGGGAATACGTGAAAGCCTAATCGACGTGTATGCTGGAAATAACTGATATGACCGAGAAGGATCGCGTGTTCCAGTTCGTCGATGGTTTGAAAGAGTGGGCTCAACGAGAGATCATGCGACAGGGACCCGAGTCCCTCTCCGCAGCAATTATCGAGGCCGAGAGACTAGTCGACTATGATACTGAGAGTGAGGCGACACAGAAGAAAGTAGTCCCAGCAACAAGTGGGGGTAACCCCAGGTTTGGAGGAAATATGTCGCAAGCCAAAACTCCTTCTACGGGAAATAGTCGATTCCGTCCTGGGGGAGATTATAGAAGGTGGGGGCAAGCTAATTCCACCCCAACTTCCTCGAAAGGGAGCACTTCTGAACCGTCTAGGGCTAGGAAACCGTTTGCTTGTTTCTTATGCAAAGGACCACATCGAATGTCCCGAGTGTCCGCACCAGGGGGAGTTCAGCACCCTCAAGAAGAATTTGTCTAAGATGTCGGTTGAACAAAAACCCCGAAGGGACGGACCATGAAGTCGACCCGGGGGACGATGACGAGTTTAGCGAACAAGAAAAAGTGGCACGGATGGGCGCGGTTGTAACATCCCCATACTCCAAGTGCCTTACCAGGACCACTTAAGGCATGGAAATGCTACCATCTCGGTTACCCGAGGCAATGATAATCATAAGACAATAAAGAAACGTACTTTAAAAGTAAATATAATTGAATTGATTACATGTCTCAAACAAAACTGTTAAATGAAATACAAAGTACTCAAACGGTCCACTGATAAAACTATCAAAGCTACTAGACATCGTCTGACACAGCGGAAGACTTCTAACTGCCACGTGATGACTCATCCCGGCTATCCCATGCGCATCAATCATACCTGCTCATTAACTGCTCACCATCCCCGAATGGATCACCACAGTTTTTAAAACATTTAAACGGGGTCAGTACTAATTACACGATAACAATGCCACAATAAAACAAGTACACAAACAGTTCAAACAGCTCAACACAACCCCAGTCTCCATCTCCAATCTCCACACAACTGACTACACACTAAAGTGTGTAGCCCTGCCAGAGTACCCATCACAACAGGTTAATCCCGCAAGCTGGGGGAACGCAGCCTGCCGTTCAACCTAAGCCCCGCTCATCTCCATCGAGCGATAAACCCATGTTCATTAATGTGCACATCCCTTCTGTGGCGGGTTCCACAGAAGGCGAATCAAGGGCGTGAAGCCACTCCCGCAAGTGACTCCACTCAGCCAGGGATGTACCCCAAAGATCACAGACAGATACATTAATAATCAACGATATTAAACAACAACCGTCACAAACACCAACAATATACTTTAACAATAATCACAACCGTCTGAATCAATCAACAATACGAAATCACAACCGTCTGAATCAATCAACAATCACTAACTACAACACAATCACCACACATTATGTAATTAATACTGAGTAGGGAAACCCTACCTGGAATGCAACACAATAAGACGGTCTCAACAGCTGTATCAAAATTCCTCTTCTACAAATCCTCCTCCTAACATATAATCACATAATTACTAACAATCACAATAATCATCAAAAACCCCCAATCCCCCCAAATCAGGGTTTAAACAATCTTAATTAAATACTATAAAATTGGTACGTAGATCTTACCCTCGACGCAAGGATCACAAGAATGTAAAGAACGATCGAATCCGACCTCTCAAGCTTCGGGATTTGTCAATAACACGGATGAATGCGAAGAACGTAACTTGAATCTCCCTTTTAATGTTATTAGGTTTGTAAAAGTGTATTATGAAAGTGACGGAAAGATTTATATATTAATCCGTGTTATTAACAAAACCCGTCGAATTATCACCCGCTAACCGAGCTACTCGATCGAGTAACTGACGTACTCGATCGAGTGCCACTTACTCGATCGAGTGCCTAGGCTACTCGATCGAGTACCCTACAGACAGAATATTGTTTTAAAAACCAAAACACCCTTACTCGACAGAGTAAGGCCGACTCGATAGAGTACCCAGAGACTCATAAAACCGTAGTATTACCACGGTGCACATGATGTGTTCGATGGAAAAAGGCACCAACCTTTTCGAGGCCAAGTCCACTGAGCTCATGTACATTGAAGTAAAAATTAACTGAATTTGCACTCGCGCCATGATAGACACGGGAGCCTCCCACAATTTTGTTACCCCAGATGAGGCGAAGTGGCTCGGAATGGAGATAAACCGAGAAGGAGGTAGGATGAAAGTTGTTAACTCCAGTGCTAAGCCCATTCAAGGCGTGGCCAAAGATGTAGTGATCAAGATGGGTGAATGGAGCGGGAAGCTCGACTTCACCAGCGTCCGGATGTATGACTTCAAGATTGTCCTCGGAATGGATTTTCTAAAGCGAACACCAACCTTCTTAGCACCTCATAATGGTTCCCTTATGATGATCGGGTCAAACCCTTGTTTGGTGAAGGCCGTGGGAGGAGATCGTAAGATGAAGGGACCTCTCCTTTCGGGGATGCAATTGAATAGAGGACTTCAAAAGGGCGAGCTAACTTATTTGTGTACCGTGTCCATGAAAGAGGACACTTCTGCTAAATCAAAGGAACCCTCGATAATACGGGTGTTGGATGACAACAAGGACTTGATGCCAGATTCTTTACCTATGAGTCTTCCACCACGACGCTCTGTAGACTATCAAATCGAGTTACTTCCAGGGACAAGACCTCCTGCTCGAGGACCATACCGCATGACGCCTCCGTAATTAGCTGAACTTCAAAAACAGCTAGATGATTTGATTCGCTCAGGGTCGATTCGACCTTTTAAAGCTCCTTATGGAGCCCCCGTGCTCTTTCAGAAGAAACAGGATGGTAGTATGAGATTGTGTATTGACTATCGGGCCTTAAACAAGTTGACAGTGATAAATCGCTACCCCATTCCTCTGGTAGCGAATTTGTTCGATCAATTACAGGGCGCTGTGTACTTCACCAAGTTAGATCTGAGATCTGGTTATCATCAAGTTCGAATTGCCGAAGGAGATGAGCCAAAGACAGCTTGTGTGATGAGGTATGGGTCTTTCGAATGGTTGGTCATGCCTTTTAGGTTGACGAACGCACCTGCTACATTTTGCACGTTGATGAATCACGTGTTCCATGAGTACTTGGACAAATTCGTGGTGGTGTACCTGGATAATATTGTTGTGTACAGTCGCTACTTGGCTGAACACGTGAAGCATTTGAGACTTGTGTTTGCAAAACTACGGGACAACCACTTGTTTGTCAAAAGGGAGAAGTGTGAATTTGCTCAACTTGAAGTCAATTTCCTCGGCCACATTGTGGGGAAAGGGAGACTTAGAATGGATCTGAAGAAGATCACGACAATCAAGGACTGGGGTAACCCAAGAAACGTGTCGGAGCTTCGCTCTTTCTTGGGGCTAGCAAACTACTATCGAAGATTCATCCGAGAGTATTCAAAAATAGCCGCCCCACTAACCGATTTGCTGAAAAAGGATATCAAGTGGGAGTGGTCTATCGACAGAAGAAGAGCCTTTGAGAGGCTCAAGGAAGCAGTGATGCAAGAGCCCGTCTTGGCGCTGCCGGATATCATCAAGCCCTTTGAAGTAGAGACGGATACGTCTGATTATGCCCTTGGGGGAGTACTCCTTCAAGAAGGTCACCCAGTGGCCTTTGAGTGTAGAAAGTTGAATGGGGCCAAGACTCGGTATGCTGCCCAAGAGAAAGAACTCCTTGCTATTGTTCATTGCCTGCGGGGATGGAGACACTATCTCTTGGGATCGAAGTTTATCGTCAAGACGGATAACACCGCAGCATCCCACTTCCTGACTCAACCCAAGCTCAACAACCGACAAGCAAGATGGCAAGAGTTGTTGGCCGAGTTTGATGTGGAGTTCACTTATCGACTGGGAGCAGCGAATAGGGTCGCTGATGCCCTAAGCCGTAGGTGCGACTTGGCCGCACTGCACACGATCGCTCACTTGTCCACTACCACTGTGGTCACAGATATTCGAGCTAAGGCGAAGGAACACCTCGACCAAGACCCAGTGGCGAGGACTCTGAAATAGTTGGCCTTAGAAGGGAAGACTCGCAAGTTTTTGGTGGAAGATGAGCTTTTATTCACAAAGGGACATCGCATCTTCGTTCCAAAGGCGGCTGGGTTGAGGAAGATTCTTCTACAAGAGTGTCACGATACCTTGTAGGCGGGTCACCCGGGATGGCAGAGAACTTTATGCCTTTTGAAGAGAAGTTACTATTGGCTGCAGATGAAGGATGATGTGATGGAGTATACGAAGACATGCCTCATTTGCCAATAAGATAAGGGGGAGAAACAGAAGCCGGGAGGACTGCTAAATCCATTGCCCGTGCCGACACGGCCATGGGAGAGTATCTCAATGGACTTTATCTCTGGGTTACCGAAGGTAGGGGCGTTAAGTATGATCCTTGTCATTGTGGATCGATTCTCGAAATATGCGACTTTCATTCCCCTTTCGAAGGCGTGTAGTGCTGAAGAAACTGCCACAATGTTCTTCAGGCATGTTATGAAATACTGGGGATTGCCTCAAAGTATAGTCAGTGACCGCGATTCTCGCTTCACGGAACTATTTTGGGGAGAGCTGCGGATGTCCTCAAGTTACCATCTCCAAACGGATGGCCTGACTGAACGATTCAATAGCATGTTGGAAGAGTACTTGAGACACTTTGTTGGGGCAACTCAAAGTGAGTGGGTGAGACTCCTTGATGTTGCCGAGTTCTGTTTTAATGTTCAGACGAGCTCTTCGTCCAACAAGAGCCCGTTTGAGCTTGTTACAGGTTAACAACCGTTACTGCCTCCCATAGTGGCAGATACCTATGGAGGCCGGACGAAGAAAGCTCACGAGTATGTTAAAGAATGGAACGGGAATGCCGAGATTGCTCGAGCTTACTTGGAGAAAGCGTCTCGCCGCATGAAGAAGTGGGCAGATCAGAATCGAAGACCAAGAGAGTTCAAAGTAGGAGACATGGTCATGGTGAAGCTGAGCAAAGAGCAGATGAGATTCCTCCGAGGACGGGACAAGCAACTAGTGCGAAAGTACGAAGGCCCCATCCAAGTGATCAATCGGATTGGGGAAGTAGCATATAAGCTTGACTGCCCTGCCTGGATGAAGTGACACCCTGTCTTTCATGTGAGCTATCTGAAGCCATACCATCCAGATCCTGAAGATCCCACCCACAACAAGAGCAAGCGTGCCAACATCCATTCCAATCAACTTCCAGCAACATCAGCCGACTGAACCAGCCTTGCAGAGTTTCAAGTGTTGCCGAGGATGGCAACAAATTAGTGGGGGAGAGTGTAATGAGCCGCAGTTGTTGCGCACAATCCCTAAAAATTGCGCGCGCGGTCCTTCCACTTCGAACCCTTAGATTTCTTATTTGCACTTATGTATTGTAATTTCTATTTTTACTTTCATTTAGTACTCCAAGACTACTTCCTGCGTGTCGAATCTTGGAGTCTCGTTTTTAGTTTAAGATATGTTTTTAGGCGTGTAGAAAATATATCGCTATTCTGCACAATCAATGTATCCTGCTACCAGGACCAAACTATCAAATGTGCCTCTTTGAGAGGTGCTAGTCAATTAAACCACTTCTCATCCAAAAGCTTGATATTGCTTGTGTTCTTGTTTTCAATAATCGTATTACTTACTTTTATTGCTTTCGTGTGCCGGACTTGATAATCGTGACTAGGATTCCCGACACACGCCGACCGAGACCGATTACGAATGCCTTAGTGATCCTTCACTAGTGCTTGACGCTCTTGCTTGCATTCTTGTCGTGTGTTAGACAAGGGTGCGCGCCACGTTCTGGCTCAAAGTCCCGGACCGTGACACTAGACCTGGCAAAAACAACCCGACCCGATTGACCCGACCTGAAAAGACTGACCCGAGACCCAAAGTGACCCAAACTACATCACCCGAATGTGACCCGAAAACCCGAATTGACCCAACCCAACCCAACACGAGCATGACCCGAGCTTTCTTGACCCGTAACTGACCCGACCCGAAAATGACCCGATCCAAAACCATCAAACCCGAAAGTGATCCGACAAAATATAACTCTAATTGAACCGAAAACATCTATTATTCATTTACCTTAAAATGACCTGACCCGAAACAACCCTACCCGCTTGACCCGAAACAGACCCGACCAACAAACCCGAAACCCGAAATGACCCTTCCCGACCCGAATTAACCCTAAATTAATGAGAGACCCGACCCGAACTCCACCCGTTGACCAGTTTTGCCAGGTCTAAATTCCTGCCACACCGTAATGTCATAGGCAATTCCCTCCCACCCGTCATGGATAATTGCGAAGATTCTATCAAATGAACAATAGGCTAACACGTTCAAACTTTTTTTTTTTTTAAGAATAATGTGTATAGGATAATTTTAGTATTGGATTTTTTTTTTCATTGATTTAATTGAAAAGCATACTATTTTTTTCAATTCGTCAATATTAGAAAATGGGTATGAATTTATAGTTAATATAGGTTGTATGAACTTATCTAAATTGAAATTATAGGAGATGAATTGAACTGAACTTATAGGAACTGAACTGAACTTAAAAGGGGTGACTTTAAGTCCAAAAGAACAGTCCTATGTCTCTAGTTAAATAACTTATTCGTTCCGGTTTTCCTTAAGTTGTTATCCCATTTGACCAACAAAATACTCTCTCACTCACCAGTTTCTTTACTTTTCCTTAAAATATTTCTCAAAGGCTCCCTATAAGTATGATCTAGCTTGATAATCTAATTCCACTTCCAGATAAGATCTTAGTGTTTAGGTATTTTTACCCAAATCGATTAATTAAGGTCAATGTAGTCTATATTCGTTGGTTGAATGTATGTTTGTTCATATGTTGTTAAGTAAATAGGAAAATAAAGTGCGCAATGTAAATTGACACGTAAGATTTTGGTGACGCGGAAAACCCAATGTGGGAACAACCGCGGGAGGGACGGTACCCTGCCAAGTATTGCACTATATGAATAGGAGGATGATTACAAAGGTAACATTTATGCTAATCTTGCTGGCGTTAGGTGTCAGGCCTGCAAGATCTGGGACGAACGTATATTTGAAGATGATATGCCGTGGAATTTTATGTCTTGAATATGATGTTGAATGAATGTATGGATGAGTGAATGACCTTCTTGATTTCCTTCCTTGGCTATTTATAGGGTAAGAACCCTAGATATATCCTACCTTGAATATGGAAAGGGAATATTATTTCCATAAGGACTTCTTTCCAAACCCGGACTCCCTTACCAATTCTCCCCGATCTCCCTAACTTCTCCCTGACTTCTCCCTAACACTCCTTTTTTTAACGCGGGCACCTTCTATGACGGGCTATTGATCCTTCTCAAGCCCGTCTCCCCTTTTCCTGACCGCGGGCTTCTTTCCTTCTCGCCACTTCTTTTGTAATCTTTATTTTATCAAATGGGCTTTCTTTATTATGCTATTTTTAGCCCAAACAGTTTGCCCCAAATTTCTTGTGAAGTACGCTTTCAAGTATCGAACAAGGAATTTACGTAACCAAATGTTAAAAACCCTACGCCGCCTTTTTACTTCTTCCCATGCAAGCCGCCTTTCTCCTCTTTCTCCGCACCCAATTCCCTCTCTCCACTTTATAACCCCAACGTCTCTCTTCCACTCTCATTAATCACTCCAAATCATTTCAAAAACTCTCTTCTCTTAAACCCTCAATCTTCTTCCCCTTTAATCTTCATCAGCTTCACTGTTCCCTTTCCCGTCTTCATCATCAGGTAATCCATCTTCCCTTCCTTTTTTAATCTTCATTTTCTCTCTCCACCATGGGCAAAACCCGACAATCTTCGTCAACCCCAACACCCTCCGACCGTAATCTTGACCCCACTTTCCCTTCTCGGGGACTTTTTAGACATCCACATGATTGCGACTCCGCCCTAACTCCGGCCAACATTCCTAGGATCAAGAGTCTGCTTGGTCTTGGTGACGGGGTGGATATCGCCATCCCTGAACCGGGACAGAAAGCTGACGCCCTCCGTCCGAGGTGGGTTTGCTTCTATCTGTACCCATTTAAATATGGCCTTCGTTTTCCTTTTTCCTAAACTCGTCCAAGATTTCATTTTTACCAACAATTTCGCCATGGCACAAATTTTTGCTGCCATATGGAGAGTTCTTCTCTATTCTCTGGCCGCTGGTCAGAGTACTGGCAAATCTGTCACTCTGGGCAATTTGGCCCACATGTACAGCATCAGATCCCTGGGCAGGGGTCAGTTCTTATTCCGGGGCCATGGAGAGGCTCCCTTCAAACATGCGTCCAAATCCCGTGATGAGAAATGGTTTGAGGACTTCTTCTACGTGAGGAAGGACTCCATCCAGCCTCCTGCTGATTATATTTTCGAGAAATGGGCTCTGACTTCGAGTAAGTAGCCTCCCTGTCGCCTGAATTATTTTATCTCGCTGCTTACTAGCTTACTTCATCGTCTTCGTGCAGGCCCCTGTGACCTTACCCGCATTGGTGCCAAGATCCTCGCCGCAAAGAAGTCGTTTCGAATCCCCGAACCGAGAGAAAGTTTCCAGACCTGCTTCCTGGTTTTTCACCTGCTTCTTCCTCTAATCCTCCTCGATCAGCCCACAGTATGTCTTCTGGTAAGGTTTCTGCAACCACTTTTACTTGCACGCTGTTTCTGCTGACGCTTTAATCATCCTATTGTCTAAGACTTATGTACGCTTGCAGGTTCAAAAGTTGATCCATTGGAACTCATCCTCCAAAGTACTAAAAGAAAGAGACCTTCTGCCAGCCCTGATGTGGCCTCTGCCTCCAAGAGGAGTGCTCCTGCTGCCTCTTTTCGACTCCTCCCGCAGTCTCGGTTCTCGCCGCTCGTGAACCCTTGGAAGTCAGTCCGTTATCTCGCCATCCGCCTACTCCTCCTGCCAGTCCTCGTGCTTCGTCTAGTGGAGGCATCATTGCCCATTTTCCAGAAGGCTTTGGGAATGTGGACAAGGTGCCCTACTGGCCGGAGATTGATCAGCTACTCTTTCCTCCTGTTGAGGAAACGTTTTCGGAGTTCTCCCCAGAGGAGATGGCTGAAAATGACGTGCACAACGCCTTCATGGTAAATATTCTTCATTTTCTATCTGTCTGTCTGTCTGTTTCTTGCTTAAATTATGTTCCTCAACTCTTTTGCTGACTTCTGATTATTTATGCCCCAGACTCTTCAGTCTGCACTCTACAACAAGAAGATGATCAACATAGTGCAGACCACCAGCCGTGCTACCAGCGCCAAGAATCAGGAGCTGAAGGAAACTCTTGCAGATTTGGCACAGCAGCGGGTTGATCTGAAGGAGCGGGTGGTGGAGCTAAAGACTGAGGTTGCTGTCACCAAGAAGAAGTTGAAGGAGGGGGCTGATCAGCTGGCTCGGACCCAGGCAGTGTGTAGCACCTTCTCTAACTCCCTGAAGCATTTTGAGGAAAAGATCAGTGAGCTGATCACCCTTGCCACCAATGTCGTTGCTTATGCCACATGGCGAGGAAAGATCAGTGGGATGTTTGCCGCCCTCGAGGAGGCTCCCACCCAGCAGGCTATAGAGGAAGATGAGAGGCAGCTGGAGATGCTGTACCCCACCCAACCTGATTTGAGCGTGCTGATGCCCTAAGTTGGTGAAGTGAATTCTCCTGCGTTGGCTGAGCAGGCTGCTGGGGGTGATGCTGGAATGTCCCAGGATGCTACTGACGGAGCTCAGGGAGCTATGGCGGCTGAGGATATGCAAGCTGGTGCAGTACCTGAAATGAGTGGTAAGCAGGCAGAGGAGGTACCAGAGGTGGAGGTCATTAATGTGACCGATAATTAAGTTTTTATATTTTGATGAATTTTTTGGCAGTCTGGCCCAGAGGTGGCAGACTTTGTAAGTTTTAAACTCGTTCTTGTGTTTGCTTCGCCAGGGTGGCGGTTAAACTTTGGGCCGTAATTTGGCCGTATTTTGAAATGCCCCTTGTCATAGTTTGGCAAGGTTTTTATATATCGTGTGTTTGTTTGTTTATTCTCCCCGTTTTAGGAAGTTTGTGCCGTGTCAGTCTGCTTGACTGATTTAGGCGAGTCCTGTCACCCTGGAAAGGCTAACGTTCTGACTCAGCTAGCTGTCGTGTCAGCCTGATGGCTGATTTAGGCGTATGCCGCAATGTAAGGAGGAGTGGCCGTGTCAACCCAGGGGGCTGATGACCCCTGGTCACCAAAGATCGATCAGACCAAGCTAGCCAGTGTGTGTCACCGGCTTTCGATTTAGGCGTATGCCGTTAGATTTGTGGACTACTTAACCTTGTTCATGACGCAAGGTGTGTTCGTCTCGTTTTATGCCAACAGGGGCGTCATTGAGGCAAGTTTATCGTCATTCTAGGACCAAATGGAGACGCTGCAGGATTCTGGTAGCGCAGATATCCCTACGTTCCATGTTCGTTTTTGCATGCATGTTGGGGCCCTGATTAAGTGCGATTAGTGCGAGCTACGTCCAGGGGGTGGTATCAGGGGTAGCTGGATAAGCGTATTCAGCTGTCAACCAGGCTCCCTTTCATATGTTCCACAGTCCGCCTGGTGAGGGTGCTCCTTCTGGAGAATAATAGGTTGGGCATGTTGGAGTGCCGTGAGCCTTGTCACCCCGCGTTGGCAGTTGACAGTCCTGCTAGACATCCTTTCAAAGTACCATAGATACCAGAATTCAAAGTGATGTACTTAGAGAAGCCTAAAAATAAGAAAATCTATTAGAATGATGTGAAGTACCTGTCGCCATCTCATGGGGTACCAGAGCAATTGTGGTCCCAGGACGCTGCCAGACCACACCATCCAATAGCAGCTTAAAGTTTTAAAAACAACTAAAGACACCAGAAATAAGAGTGAAACTGGCAGTATGCCTACTACCGGATTTTTATTTTATCTTTAAAAATGATTTGGCTTCTCATAGTACATTATTCTGAAAGCTAGAGTCTACTTATTATCAAAAGTAATATCTCTTCAGGTGAAGTATGTTCCATGGGCGTTGTATGATTTGACCGTCCATAGTCATCAGTCTGTATGCACCATGGCCAACAACTCCTTCTACCTGGTATGGTCCTTCCCATTTGTAGGCGAATTTGCCTGCTTTTCGATTCTTGGTGTTTTGGAACACCTCTCGGAGAACCAGGTCTCCTACCTCCAGGAGCCTGATTTTCACATTCTTGTTGTAACTCCTGGCCACTGACTGCTTGTAGGCAGCTAGACGGATTTTTGCGCTTGCTCGCAGTTCATCAACTATGTCCAGGCTTCTGGTCATCTCTGCATTGTTCAGTTCCCTCGTCATGTTTTCATACCTGTGAGTGGGAACTAGAACTTCTGATGGAATGAGTGCTTCCGCGCCAAACACCAGGCTGAAGCGTGTTTGACTGTTGCTATCTTTGGTGTCGTTCGTCGACCATAACACTAGTGGCAATTCATCTGCCCACTTTCCTCCTAACTCCTGTAGCCTCCTTCTTAGATTGTCCATAATGATTTTATTGCTGGATTCAGCTCTTGTCCATTGGACATTGGAGTCCTAGGTGCTGACTTTTTTAAGGTGATGTTCCACCTGGCACAGTATCCTTCGGTATTGTTTGAGATGAATTGTGAGTCATTGTCACATATGATTTCTGATGGGATACCAAATCTGCAGATGATGTTTCGTTTTATGAATGAAATGACTTGTTTGTCCTTTACTTCCGTGAATGCTTCTGCCTCTATCCACTTGGAGAAGTAATCTGTCATTGCTAGCATCCAGGTTCTTTTTCCTGTGGCCCGTGGTAGAGGGCCTACTATGTCCATGCCCCATTCCATGAATGGCCAGGGAGAAATAATAGGGTGCAGAGGCTCTGCTGGCTGGTGAATCATTGGTCTTGAGCGGCAAAGGCGGGCGTCACATTTTCGTGCGTACTCATCGCATCGCCTTCATTGTAGGCCAATAGTATCCCCTGTCGAGGGATTTATTTTGCAGACTCTGCCTTGCATGGTTTCCACATTCGCCACTGTGGAGAGCATGCAACACAGTCTGTGCTTCTTCCTTGTCCAGGCACCGTAGGTAGGGACCTGCTAGCGATTTTCTGAATAGTGTATCATCAATAAGTATTGTTCCGGGTGTGATTCCGGAGCAGGATTTGTTACCACGTAAGCTTGTAGAATGATGACTTTGCTTGACTCTTCCTTTCGGTCTCTCCTGAAATAATGAACAAGCGGGGCTCGGCAGTACCGAAGCGAACTCACTCGACGCTCAAGTCGCAAACTTAATCCCTTTAAGTTTACTGACTTGAGCGTCGGAGTGAGTTCGCTCGGTACCAAGCCGAGCCCTCAGTTTGTTCATTGTTTCAGGAGAGGCCGAAAGGAAGAGTCAAGCAAAGTCATCATTCTACAAGCTTACGTGGTAACAAATCCTGCTCCGGAATCACACCCGGAACAAGTATGAACCTGGAAGCCTTTATTCTAAAAGCTCTCACTTCCTTCTTATCATCTGGTAGCTTGTTGTGGTGCAGCCAGTCTAGGTAAGGTGTGCGCCAGTCGTCTGCTGGATCGGCTACTTGGTCAGGATGACACAGTCCCAAATTCTGAGATCGGGCAGTCCCCCACCGGCCGAGTAATTCAACCGGCGTACGGGATGCCGATACTACCAGAAACACCGCTGCCTGCCGGCCATGTCACCGTCATGGGACATGTGGTCGACGCAGCCAAACTAAAGCTGTTCCTGGACCTGATGGGTAATACGCCGATCACCCCCGCCGCAACGACGGTGACGGCAGCACACCCGCAGGTGACCAGGGCCCATAAAGTGACCCCGAACAACTTGTCCGGGGCAATACAAGGAGCCGTGCATACAAGGACGCCGACGGTGCCCGTGGTGCTGGTGGCAGACCAAAGTCCTTCTCCCCCTCGCGGGAGGACAGCGTCGCCGCCGCAACAACGAGGCCACCCCCGAAGAAATGAAGAAAGAAGTCCGACTTTCCAAAGTCGGACAACAAGAAGCCTTTCCCGCCACGGGGAGAGAAGCCGGACTAGGATTGCGAGGAGCCGATCGCCACGTGTCATTCGATACGTGGTCAGACAGCCCCTCAGTGCCTATGTCCTCGACGTCTCCGTGCCGACCAAAAATCAAGCCGTCCATATCATACAAAGGGGACAGTGACCCAACCGACCACGCCGAGGCTTTCGAGTCTTACACGTCGGTATGGGAGCAGCCTGATGAGGTATGGTGCCGAGTATTCCCAACAACCCTGCACGGGATGGCCCAGAGTTGGTACAAGGGGCTGCCTAATGGTTCGGTATACTGCTACGCCGATCTAAGGGATAACTTCATAGCCTAGTACGCCTGCAACAAGAGGAGGGCCGTGGAGACATCGGATCTCCTCACTATCCGACAGGGGGACGACGAGTCTCTACGAAGCTACGTGAAGAGGTTCGACGCAAAAGCTCAGCAGATCCGTGAGCTAAACACCGAACTAGCGGCCTTCGCACTGATGAAAGGCCTCCCGAAAGGCGAGCTCAAAAACGAGCTGATCAAGTGTGAGGTCCTCAATCTGGACTCCGCCAGAAAGATGGCTGACCGAGCCGTAAAGGTGGAGGATTACCACAAGACCTGGGTAGGCCACAGTGAAGCTGGTCACCCAGAAAGGAAGAGCCGCCAGGAGAATACTGATGAAGATCGCCGTGACAGGAATCGGTCACGGCCTGAGAGATCTCACAGAAAACAGAACTCGGCGGGCGCCGGGGGGAGTTCGGGACCATACACCCAAAAGCGGTACAACGGTCACACCCCCCTGGTCAAGTCTCCGGCCGAGGTCTTTGCCCTGAGCAAGAATGAAGGGCAGAAGTGGGCAAGACCCCCCAAGACGAGGGCGGAGGGCGACGCAAGCCAATTTTGCAATTACCACGGCCAGCCCGGCCATAAGACCGACAACTTTCGGCATCTGAAGAACGCCATCGAGGAGCTGATCCGAAAGGGGGCCCTCAGCAAGTATGTAGCTGGGACCCTGGAAACGAGCTCCGACGGGGCGAACAGGAAATCAGTATTCCAGAGAATGGGAGTGATCCAGGTGGTTACCGGAGGAGACGAGAATGGAGGGTCAGCTAATGGGCACAAACGACACCTAAATGAGCTTTACCAAGCCATCAACTTTGTGCCCACCACAGCGATCCCCGCTTCCACCGTCCCCGATATAACCATCGGAAGGAAAGACTACGAAGGAGTCGTAGCCCCAATGACAATGACCGGTGGTCCACCTGGACATATCCAACCACTTGGTTAAGAGGTGCCTAATTGATACAGCGCCTACACGAACATCATGTTCGGGAATGCTTCCTCAATCTCGGTCGAAGATTGAGGACCGAGCCCCCGCACCAACCCACTATCTGACTTCTCGGGGGCCGACTGGTACCCCGGGGTCAATCAGGTTGCGGTGATGTTCGCCAAGACGATGCGGCCAAGAATGTTTTATCCGAGTTCGTGGTCATCGATGGTTCGTCTGCCTACAATGTTCTCGATAGGTCGGGTTACTTTGAGCGAGGCCGACGCCTGTAATGTCCATCGGGCCCGACATTGATGTATGTCTCGGACCGGGGGGAGGCACAAAAGCTCGTCTCAAAGGACGAGAGAGACAAAGTTGTCAATGTCCAGATATCTGCCAGAGGGTGTAACATGCAATCCCTCAAAGTGGCAAAGAAATCATAGAAGGGGAAGAGCCCATCCTTACGACAGGAGGGTGATCCGATGAGCACCAACAACGTCAGCATGGTAGAGGGGGCCGAGACCGAACAAGTAGAAATTGACTCGGGCGCACCGTGCGCCGGTGTCGGTGCGGGAGCCAAAGTTCGAGCCGACCTCCTAGACTGCCGAGAAAGAACAAAGACGTCTTCGCGTACTCGCCGAGAAGCCGGGCGTGAGCCGAGAGGTGATCGTTCACAAGCTGAACGTGCTCTCCAACGCTCGCCCTGTCAAGCAGAAGATGAGGAACTCCTCGGCCGAGAAAGATGAGGCCATCAAGGCCGAGGTAGACAAACTATTAGAGGCGGGCTTTATCATGCCTTGTACTTACCCTGAGTGGCTAGCAAACGTTGTAATGGTAAAGAAGTCATCAGGGGGGTGGAGGATGTGTGTTGATTTTACAAATCTTAATAAAGCATGCCCTAAAGATTGATATCCCTTGCCTCGAATAGATAGTTTAATAGACGCAACGGCAGAGCTACACTATCTTGAGCCTGCTCGATGCCTTCTCGGTACCATCGGTATTCATGGCCGAAGAAGACATGCCTAAGTGCGCATTCATCACCATACACGGCACATACATGTATAAAATGATGCCGTTCGGTTTGAAAAACGCTGGCGCAACTTACACTAGGCTGGTGGACAAAGTGTTTCAAGATCAAAAAGGGCGAAACATCGAGGCTTACGTCGACGATGCTATTGTAAAAAGCAAGTCGACAAATGAGCACTTGGCCGACTTGAGCGAAACCTTTTGTTCACTAAGGAAATACAAGATGAAACTTAACCCAATGAAATGCAACCCGGTGTCGGGCAGGTAAGTTCCTCGGCGTGCTTGTCGGTGCGGGGGAATTGATGCCAATCGAGGAGAAAGTCCAGGCAATACTGGACCTATCGGAGCCGAGGAATCGAAAAGAGGTTATGATGTTGACCGGGAGGATGGCAGCTCTCGCCTGTTTCATTTCCCGGTCAGCCAACAAGAGCACCCCATTCTTCAAAGTGTTGAAAGGGAATAAAGACTTCAGCTGAGGGGAGGAACAGAGCACAGCTTTCAGGCAACTGAAAGCTCATCTTCAAACTCTCCCAACCCTGTCAGGCCGATTTGGGAGACGCTATATCTATACATAGCGATTACCTCGGCCACGGCCACCGCCGTAATCATCGAGAAGAAGACAAGCAGCAAAGACCAATCTACTTTGTCACCATACATCGCTACCCGCCGAAAGAAATTACACACCGATTGAAAAAGAAAGCCTTTCTTTGTCGTCGTTGCCGCAAGGAAATCGAAACCTTACTTCGACGCACATCCCGTGACGGTCTTAACCGACCAACCATTGGAGAAAGCATTTGAAAAATTTGAACAATCCGGCAGGCTCATCAAATGGGCAGTAGAGCTATCCGTCTTCGGCATTAAATACAAGCCGAGGCCCTCGATAAAGGGGCAGGCACTTGCAGACTTCCTGGCCGAGTGCACATATCAAGAAGAACCAAACCCCGGAGTATGGGAAGTATACACCGACGGGTCCTCCACGACGAACAGCTCAGGAGCTGGCATCCTTATCATCAGCCCAAATGGGGACGAGTTTGAGTACGCCTTGAAGTTTACCTTCTTGGCCTCAAACAACGAATCTGAATACGAGGCGGTGATAACCGGAGTCGAGCTAGCTAGAGCTGCCGGGGCGGAACACATTGTGTTAAAGACAGACTCACTATTAGTGACTAACCAAATAAGAGGAGAGTATGAGGCTCGATACGACGGGATGGTAAGATACCTGGAAAGAGTAAAAGATGACACTGCAAAATTGAAATCTTTCCAAATCCAATGCATTCCCAGGTCTGAGAACAACCGAGCCGACGCTCTCTCAAAACTTGCCAGTTCAAGCATCAAGAATGTCACCAACCGTCTTTGGTAGATATCAGGAATGCTAAAAGCATCACTGAGACCGTCGGTATGGTGGGCGACATAGAAGCCGAGACGACGTGGATGACTCCGATAATGAAATACAAACTAACAAAAGAGTTACCGGAGGACCGCAGTCTCTCTCAAAAGATAAAGAGGATCGCCGCAAGGTACTTGGTGTTCGAAGGAGAACTATACAGAAGGTCTGTGATAAGACCACTTTTGAAATGTGTCGGCCCGGCCGACGCGAGCTCATCGACGTAAATTCACGAAGGCATCTGTGGACATCACATGAGGGCAAGAACGCTAGCCCACAAAGCTCTCCGAGCCGGCTACTTCTGGCCTACCATGCTTGAGGATTCCAGAGCTAAGACCAAGAAGTGCAAGAACTGTCAGATGCATGCCCCGGTGATACACGCACCCTCCTGAGACTTACAACCAGTACTTAGCCCCCTACCATTTGCACAGTGGGGGATGGATTTATTAGGGCCATTTCCGACGGCCTCCGGAGGAATAAATTACCTCATCGTCGCCGTTGACTACTTCACCAAATGGGTCGAAGCTGTCGCGGTACCTGCCAAGACCACGGCGGCCGTGAGAAAGGTAATCTGGGAGAACATCATAACTCGTTTTGGGTTACCCCAAGTCATGGTATTTGACCACAGCCGAGAGTTTTAGAGTGACATGGTGATGAACTGGCTAGAAGAGCTCGGTATCAAGTTTGCATACTCCTCCGTCTGCCACCCTCAGAGCAACGGGCAGGCGGAGGCAGCTAATAAAACAATCCTAAACGGGCTGAAAAAGAAGGTTGAAGATCTTAAGGGAAGGTGGGATGATGAACTATCCGGCGTCCTATGGTCCCTTAAAACCACGGAGAAAGAAGCAACGGGGTACAGTCCATTCCACCTAGTCTATGGGTCTGAAGCCGTCCTGCCAATTGAAGCAGCAGTGCCGACATTCAGAACGGCAACCTTTAACCCAGTCGAAAATGAGGAAGGCCTGAAAGCCTCCCTAGACCTGATCGAAGAAAGCCGAGACACGGCACGGCTTAACTTGGCAGTGTATCAAAACCGAATGAGAAGAGCATACAACCGTAGGGTCCACAAAAGAGACTTAAGAGTAGGAGATCTAGTCCTAAGAAAGTTAGCCGCCACCAACAAAGGAAACATTCATGGCAAAATGACGGCCAACTGGGAAGGACCCTATAAAGTGGTTGAAGAAATGAGGCCGGGTACATACCGGCTGACAGACATGGAGGGAGTGCCTCTAATGAGCCACTGGAACACCGACAATCTTAGAAAATACTTCGTATAGCGGCGGAGGTGTCCGAGACCGTTGTGGGTACCCCAACGCTTGATTATATCTAATGAAGAATGTTCCAAGTTTTCTATCATAATGAAGTGTCCCTCCCATAGTAATACCAAGATATTTACAACAGCAGTCAAAACGTAAACTCGATCACCTCGGCCAAAGCCGGGAGTGACGAGGGAAACACGACTTGCCCCACAGCAGTTGTTACTCGCCACAACGACCAACATGCTTAGGAACGTATAAGTACGGTTGAGAAACGCGAATCGGACGCCTCGGCCAGACCGAGAGTGAAAGAGGAAGCGATAAACACGTCTACAGATACGAACGTTATCGCGCCGTAACCCGATTGCCTCGACCAGACCGAGAGTGACGGGGACACAACGACCGATACGCTAACATGTTCACAACGGCGGTTGGGAAACGCAAATCTGACCGCCTTGGGCGGTGGAGGAAGCGACCGACATGCCAACATGTTTAAAAACGTTAAGTACAGTTGAGATACACATTCTAACTGCCTCGGCCAAGCCGAAGGTAGAAACGGAAAAAAGCGCTCAATTAATAACGAAAGAAGACAACTCAGATGAAAATGAGATAAAGACCTCGGCCAAGCCGGAGGCAAAATAAGCAAACTCTTATTAAAGTATTTGCAGGTAATACAAGAAAGAAGTCGACGGCCGTCCCCATTGGGATAGCCTAAACACAGCCTACCAAGAGTTTATAAAAAGAAAAGGAACAGCAAAAGGTTACAGACATAAGACATTAAATGCCAAAAGATGGCAGGGAGGAAAGGCTCAATAGTTGGCCCCGAACAGCTGAAGCTATCCGAGATGCCGGGTGAATCCGGTGACGACCGCCCGTCTCCCTATGCTTGATTCTGCTCGCCATCAGCAGCGGTAACGACATCACCACCAGTTAGAAATTAGAGCAAAATTAGAGAGAAATGACAAAAAGAAATAAAATGAAGGAATACAAGAAGTGGAAGAATAAAGGCAGAAGAGGAAAAAGAATCTGGAATTTGGCAGTACAAAACACAGTGACACAAACTAGAAGAGAGGAGGTAGGGGAAGGGGGTGTTGATGAATGAATGATTGATTGATACAATTAACAAATAAAAAGAAAATTACCTTCTATTATAGGTTACAAACAAGTAAAGGCTCATTTTAAGAAGAGTTGTTACAAAGGTGAGATCATTCTTGGATTAGTTAAAGCTGGGACTATTTTGGGAAGAGTAGACAAAGGTGGGATTATTCTTATCAATTATTCCAAGTTAATATATTAGTAAAATGTTGTAAATTGGTCAAAAATGTTGTAAATTGGTTAAAAATATAAGTTAGAAATTAGTAGTATAGTAGTAGAATATAAATTGTAAGTTAGAAATTTGTTTTAAATGTAAGTTAGATATGATTATAAACTAATGTCAAATGATGGAAATTGGTTTAAAATGTCATTTTCAAATTGTTATGCTAGTTAGAAATTAGAAGAATATAAATTGTAAGTTAGAAATTGGTTTAAAAATTAGTAGCCATTGTTTTTATTGTTGATGTTCAAATTATTGTTTGTTTTGATGTTGATCGACCTAGTAACCCGTTCAAGAATTTCTCATTAGGAGCAATTCTTGAATAGTCCCCGTTTTGGGACTGTCTTTGTACGTTTCAAGTCACTTAGGTAGTAAACACGTACTTGTGAACCTTGGTAGATTTGATGAAGTTTATGTAAACCACTAACTTAATTATGTTAGATTTTATTTATAAAAGACAACCTTTAACTTTATGATTCGGTGTTGGTGTTAGTTAAAACGTATTGTTGATTGGTTCCCGCTTTGCGGTCGCCTTGACATAGATTCCCGCTTTGCGGTCGACGGGATTGTGTGGTATATTGCAGGTTTTACTGAAACAATGATACGTGCATTGTGGCCAGCAGCAAACCTGCTGGTTTTTTAAAAATGTTGTTTCAGTTTGTGACGGATTAGCCGTCACAAATCCGTCACAAAAGTCCAATTTGCAACGGAAAATCCGTCACAAAAATTCTGATTTGCAACGGAAAGTCCGTCACAAAAGTCCAATTTGCGACGGAAAGTCCGTCACAAAAGTCCAATTTGCGACGGAAAGTCCGTCACAAAAATTCTGTTTTGCAACGGAAAGTCCGTCACAAAAGTCCAATTTGCGACGGAAAGTCCGTCACAAAAACTCTGCTTTGCAACGGATAGTCCGTCACAAGAAGAGTCATTTGTGACGGATTAGCCGTCACATACTAATATTTTGTGACGGAGTACACGTGTCACTTTTGGTAAAATATGTGACGGATTATCCGTCACTAATCCGTCACAGATGAATTTGTGACGGATTATCCGTCACAAACCCGCTTTTTGTGACCATATATAGTAACGACGGTTTGTGACGGGTAATCCGTCACAAACCCGCTTTTTGTGACGGGAAATGCTATATAGTGACGGATTCATCCGTCACTTTTCCGTGTTATCCTTGTAGTGACGGGCAGCTGGAGGCAACTAATAAAACTATCCTAAACGGGCTGAAAAAGAAGGTTGAAGATCTTAAGGGAAGGTGGGCTGATGAACTACCCGGCGTCCTATGGTCCCTTAGAACCACGAAGAAAGAAGCAACGGGGTACAGTCCATTCCACCTAGTCTATGGGTCTGAAGCCGTCCTGCCAATTGAAGCAGCAGTGCCGACATTCAAAACGGCAACCTTTAACCCAGTCGAAAATGAGGAAGGCCTGAAAGCCTCCCTAGACCTGGTCGAAGAAAGCCGAGACACGGCACGGCTTAACTTAGCAGTGTATCAAAACCGAATGAGAAGAGCATACAACCGTAGGGTCCACAAAAGAGACTTAAGAGTAGGAGATCTAGTCCTAAGAAAGTCAGCCGCCACCAACAAAGGAAACATTCATGGCAAAATGACGGCCAACTGGGAAGGACCCTACAAAGTGGTTGAAGAAATGAGGCCGGGTACATACCGACTGATAGACATGGAGGGAGTGCCTCTAATGAGCCACTGGAACACCGACAATCTTAGAAAATACTTCGTATAGCGGTGGAGGTGTCCGAGACCGTTGTGGGCACCCCAACGCTTGATTATATCTAATGAAGAATGTTCCAAGTTTTCTATCAAAATGAAGTGTCCCTCCCATAGTAATACCAAGATATTTACAACAGCAGTCAAAACGTAAACTCGATCACCTCGGCTAAAGCCGGGAGTGACGAGGGAAACGCGACTTGCCCCACAGCAGTTGTTACTCGCCACAACGACCAACATGCTTAGGAACGTATAAGTACGGTTGAGAAACGCGAATCGGACGCCTCGGCCAGACCGAGAGTGAAAGAGGAAGCGATCAACACGTCTACAGATACGAACGCTATCGCGCCGTAACCCCGATTGCCTCGGCCAGACCGAGAGTGACGGGGACACAACAACCGATACGCTAACATGTTCACAACGGCGGTTGGGAAACGCAAATCTGACCGCCTCGGGCGGTGGAGCAAGCGACCGACACGCCAACATGTTTAAAAACGTTAAGTACAGTTGAGATACGCATTCTAACTGCCTCGGCCAAGCCGAAGGTAGAAACGGAAAAAAGCGCTCAATTAATAACGAAAGAGACAACTCAGATGAAAATGAGATAAAGACCTCGGCCAAGCCGGAGGCAAAATAAGCAAACTCTTATTAAAGTATTTGCAGGTAATACAAGAAAGAAGTCAACGGCCGTCCCCATTGGGATAGCCTAAACACAGCCTACCAAGAGTTTATATAAAGAAAAGGAACAGCAAAAGGTTACAGACATAAGACATTAAGTGCCAAAAGATGGCAGGGAGGAAAGGCTCAATAGTTGGCACCCGAACAGCTGAAGCTATCCGAGATGCCGGGTGAATCCGGTGACGACCGCCCGTCTCCCTATGCCTGATTCTCCTCGCCATCAGCAGCGGTAACGGCATCACCATCAGTGGGCGACCCAGAAGCCGACTTGGCAGCTTCAGCTGCCTTTGCCCTCTCAGCTTCCTCCCTGGCCGCCTTCACCTTTTCAGATGGGTCGCCTTCTCATGACCTCCTCGGCCTTCTTAGCCTCTGCCTCCTCCGTAGCCTTTGCATCCACAGCAGCCACCTTATCATCAAACAGCTGGTCGAATTTTTGCCACGGGAAGGAGCCGTCAGGAAAGAGCTCTCTGATTACTTCCCTGGTAGCTTCTTCGGCGTGGTCCCGGTATTGGGCGCACATGTTAGGGATGACGTCAGTTTGGAGCGTCTCAATGTCCATCTCCTTCTGGGCGAGAGTAGCCCTTGTATTCCTGTGCGCCTTCGACTGAGCCAAATACAGAGACTTCCATTCTTCCCTCTTCTCAACAGCAAAGTCGAAAGCAGCCTGAAGCTTGTCCCGCTCCTCCCGCAGCTTAGCGGCGTCAGCCTTCGCAGCCTCAACCTTGGCCCTCTCGGCTAGGATCGCCTTGTCAGCTTCCTCCCTAAGCTTTCGCTCAGCAAGGAGGCCTTTCTTAGCAGCCTGGAAGTCCTTCGCCGACTCTTCGGCCTCCTTCTTAGAGGCGGCAAGCTCGAGCCTAAGCCATTCAAGCGCAGGGGCAGCTTCAGCCATGACCTTTTCTTGCTCCATAATGTGAGCAAGCCACGTCACCACTTCGCCAAAGATCTTCCTAATCTGGACGGGGGAAGGCTTCGGGGAGGAGGAGATGACGGCGGCATTCTTATCACCCGTCTGCACATGTCGCTTCTCTAATCGCCATTCAGAGGGACCGGTAGACGGCGGCGGTTGATCTACAAAAAATTCGGACAAAGCATCCATGTCAACATTCATTGACATGCCAGAGAGCCTGTCATCAGGAACGCCTAATGAACCAGCTAAATCTGAGCCACAGGTTAGATCTGTACCAGGCTTGGCCTTCTTGGTTGGAGGACCCATTTCTTTGCCGGCCTCGGTAGCAGTAGCAGCGGCAGCAGCAGACGCTGTCTCTTTTCTCTTACGTAAAAGAGGAGACTCCTCTGCATCGGTGACCTCGTCTTCGACATCAACAACGACCACCTCCTTCTCCTTTTGGACTGCAGGGGTTGAAGGTTGAACTGAAGTTGACGCCGTCGCCGCCGTAGACGTTGCTCTTGGCTTTCGGCGCGGCACGTTACCGGCGATCTTCCTCTGAGCCGCCCCCGCATCCAAAACCTTCAACTGGTGATCCATAAGGTCGTTTGGGGCCGGTCTACGATCACGTGTCTGGGCCTTAGGATGCAAATCAACAACTTTCCCGTCCTCGCCAAGTCCCAACCTCTTGAGGATATCCGCAGACAGATCCGGGCCAAAACGGTCTGTAAAAGAAACAAAGCAAGAGTTAAACGGAAGAAGATAAACCAAGGCCAAGATGCAGAAACATAAAAAGCAAAGATGGGCCTCACACCGACCCCACTCACCCTGCCTAAGGGCCGGTATGAGGCCGACGTGGCAGAGCAGCTCATCCTGAAGAATGATCTGCGTCGGGGGCATCCATCCCTTCGGCGTGCCATCCTTCTCAGCCTCAAACAGCTGCATTGCCCGCTTCTCATCCTCATTAAGATAGACCCTGCTGGCGTCCATCTTGAGCTTATTCTGGGAGATATATTTCTCACGCTCCCCCCGACTCTCACACCGCAAATTGACACGGTGCTGGAAGGACCGGGGTAGTGGATAATCCTCTGGAACCTCAACGTATACCCACCGCCCCTTCCAGTCCTTACAAGATGTAATTTTGGACACGGTAACGTAACCCGCTCTGTCGCATCTTTGTACCACCCGTGCCACCGGGGTTGACGGCCGAAGATGATGAAGCCGGCGGAACAAGTTAACCGTTGGGGCCTCCTTTTTAAAGAGACAGAGCCACACAAAGCCAACTATAGTCCTAATGGCCAACGGATGCAGTTGAGCCACGGCGACATTCATGGCTTTAATGATGGCCGCAACGTATCCATTCAGAGGAAACCGGAGCCCATACTCTATGTGTCTGATGTACACACCGATACAGCCCTTGGGAGGGCAACAGACCGCCTGACCCTCCTTAGGGATAACCATTTTATATTCCCTGCCGAAGGAGTAATGATCCTCGAAAAGATCAGAACCGGAGCAGCTAGCGAACTTATTCATCCAGGCACGATCAGGATTGATCGAGCAGGCGTCGCCGTGATCCAAGAGATGCGGCCTCCCCTCATCGGAATGAGTCCTTCCCTCCTCATCATCATCATCATCGTCAGTGTTGGAGCTGTGTCCTCCAGTTAGTGCGGATAACATCATTGCACATACACTTGTACGGACAAGTGGGAGCTTGTTGGGGCTGGTGTCCTTTACAGTTAGTGCAAGGACTTATAAATCTCTAAAAGGATCAAAGGGTATACTTTTGTATCATAATCAGTTGGTCCACGTTTATCAATAACGGTTGGCTTGCTAGATAAGTTTGACGTTATTGTCATACAGATGGCGGTGATCAACTGGTCCCTAAAAGTCACACCAATAGGATACGTTTGAGAGATGTGACAAGATGAAAATACTGATCATGTTGATGCGAGAAAATTGACTAAAGCGTTAGTCCGAGTTATTAGTCAAAAATGCGATGTTGAGATATTTTATTTAATACGGATTAAATAAAATGGGCTAAGGCGAATTAAACAGTTAATTCGTAAATTAAATATAAACGATTATATTTAATTAATGTATATTGAATTAATTATACAATATTGTCTTTGTCGGACATGTATTAATAATTCAACTAATCCGTGTCATTAGTTGATGTTTTAATAACCGATAACCGATGACGATTTATAATAAAGACCGCGTCATATACATTTTAGCATCGGACCACGAGTTAAAATAAGGAGAAAATGAAAGCCCATTTTCCCCTCTTCCACTCGGTTTGGCCGAACCAAGCAAACAAAAGAGAGCTCTCTCTCTTTTGTAACCTAATTGTTATTCATTTGAAAAATCATTAGGGTTTTGAGAACATTGCCTCTCAAAATTCAGATCTCACATTGGAAAAAATCACATAACAACTCTCTCAATATTGCAAGTCAATTAGAGAGTAATTCTAGCACAAGGGCATAGTCTCAGACGGTCTTGGGTGCAACGATTAGGAGGAAATCTACTTTGATTTCTGTTCATTACGCCGCACTACAAAGGACCCGAGGTTGATTCTTAATCTTTATCGTTTCATTGTTGTTTTTCGTTTATGACAATAAATTGCATATTAAATTTACGTTATAGTCCTATAATTTAAGGGTATTATACGGATATTACCCCGCAAGTGGTATCAGAGCGAGGCCACGTAAATTTTTCTATGTGTTTTTCATCAAACGAATTTGAATCGATATTTTTTTGCTTGGAAGATTATGTTCAATTTACAATTGTTTGCTAACAAATCGATTTAGTTTGTTTTGTTGAGGCTCTCGTTTTTTCCAGCCGCTTGAAGTTTTTTTTTGGCCTTTTGAGCTCTCGGCATTAGCTCCAATAAAAAAAAAAAAAATTTTTTACTGGTACTGTTCACGGCAGACGTGAAGAAGAAAAAAAAAATTGTTTTATTTTTTTTTGGCCTTAACATGTGCATAATACGGATCTTATGCATTCGCTTAATAGTGAAACGGTTCACTCACGTACCATTTAGTTATTTTAAAACAATTTAAAGTAACGGATTATGATGAATTAAAATTAAACTGATAGAAGCGGTTTTATCACATAATTTTAATTATCTTTGGTGGTTTGGATTAATTTTAACATAATTACGGAATTATGTCACGAATAAATTTATTTTTTAGTTGATGCATTTTTTTATCGTTATTGTTGAATGCCTTGAATGCTTTTTATTACGTATTTATTCTTTTTACAAACGGTTGTAACTTAGTGTGGCCTTAGTAGAACGTGTTACCGTAATGATGGAACACGGTCTTGGTTGTATTTTGAGATCTCGTATCTCCATTTTTATTTTTTGTAATTACAGTTTTTATTTAGAATGTAAATAGGTTTATATTTTGTAAATTTTAATTGTAATTTTGAGAAGACTAAAGATGGAGATCGGATGCTC
Organism: Silene latifolia; assembly: GCF_048544455.1. Taxonomy (NCBI): domain Eukaryota; kingdom Viridiplantae; phylum Streptophyta; class Magnoliopsida; order Caryophyllales; family Caryophyllaceae; genus Silene; species Silene latifolia. The sequence goes on from NC_133529.1 coordinate 17,475,271, forward strand.
ACTCATTTGCATGGACAAAGATGGAACATCAAGACAGCTTCTCGGGTCCAACGGTGGATTCCAAAGTTTTATTATGTTCTTTTTACTAGGATAGGCCACACTAGGAATTTTTATTTACGTTTTGCATTTTTTCATTTATTTTTCGTAACGATAGATTGCATCATATTCCGCCTAAAAACCAAACCACCTAATAATTGCATGAAAACTGACTCATATAGAGGTCACGCGTTAGTTTTCTTTGATATACAGATATCACACGTTTTATTTTAAGCCATCACCTAAATTAATTCATTCACGCAATGCTAGTTATTCGTTCACTTACAATGAATTAAAATTAAGTCGATGGGATCTTCCTCGTATAAACAAAAATTGAGAACGGTCTTTATAGGTCAAACTCCAATGAATCCCTTCTTCGTCGGTAGGCATAATATGACCCCTTCTACGTCGGGTAAGTTGGAACCGATTGACCTATTTTATCTCAACACTATGGTCACTCGTACGATCCTGTGATTATGGTGGACTATAGATAGGATTTACGGAAATCTATCGACCAAGAGTTTTTACGGAAGAACTAGCTAAACAGTTGGCTTATCAATTTACAGAAATTGAGTCTTGGGATCACTTGTATTATTCTTGAGGGAGATCAATTATGCAAGTGCAATGAGTCTACACAATTAAAATGAATTTTTAATAGACTTAAATCACCTCGATGAGTTGCTTATTTCGTTTTGTTTTTCTTTCTTTTTCAGCGTAGATCACGTTTTTTAAAACTGCTAATAACATAATGGCTGGCATCCTCGATGACCCAATGCCAAGTGCCACATTGGACCGTGAGTCCGGCCGGATCTTCATGAATCGGATGAATCGGTCAACTAGATCGAAGAATGATGGATCAAACTTCGCGGAATGGGAGGCGGCATTACGGAATGCCGCCACCGCGACGGAAGCTCAAGTATCTCGATCGAGCCCCTCCCGCCCGCCCCCAGGCCCCACGGCTCGAGTTAACGAGGTCTCCACGTATAGCGACTTCGTCATGGAAGCGGGTGCGATTAAAAACGTACTCATTTTTGCAATGGAATCCAATTTGCAGAAACGCTTCATAGCCCAAGGTGCAAACAAGATTTTCACCACGGTCACTAAGGAATTCTCGAAAGCACCGAGAATCGTGACCTATGAGCATACCACTCGCTTCTTTGATGCGAGACTCCGAAAGCCAACGGTTAGCCCACACATTCTCGGCATGATTGAGAATGTCGAGAGACTGGAGGCGCTTGATTGTAAAATCAGCGAGAACATTGTGATAGACCGCATGCTTCATTCACTCAACGATGGTTTTGCGCTCTTTAGAGCCAATTACTATATGAATGATTTGAAGAAAAGTCCCCATGAACTGCACTCCCTTCTCGTACAGACCGAGAAGGACATGAAGTTCAGTGGGAGCATGAAACAAGATGTTCTCGTTGTGACAAACAAGGGCAAGGGTAAGGGCAAAGCTCAAGCAGACCTAGCAGTAGGCAAACCGAAGTTCAAGAAGTCAGGGTCAGGTAAGAGTGGGCCTGGTGAGGCAAGTAACTCATCAGGCGCGACAAAGAGCAAAACCGAAAACATGGAATGCCATCACTGCCACAAGACTGGGCATTGGAGGCGCACATGTCCTGTTTATCATGAGGACATAAAACCAGGTCGCGTTAAACCTGTTGATATGTCTTCTTCCTCTTCTACTTTTATTCATATGATTGAGATTAACCACGCAAGTTACGGAACTTGGGTACTAGATACTGGTTGTGGTTCTCATCTGTGTAATCATGTGCAGGGGTTCCGAAACATCGAACCCCTCGTAAAGGGTGAGGTAGACCTGCGTGTCGGGAATGGAGCACGAGTGGCTGCCGTCTCGAGGGGAACATACGTGATCCAGCTTCCTAGCGGATTTGAGTTATTTTTATATAACTGCTATTATGTACCCAGTCTTTCTAAAAACATTATTTCAGTTTCTGCACTTGACAAACTTGGTTTTTCATTTGTAATAGAGAATAATTCTTGCATTGTCTCATTACACGATATGATTTATGGCAAGGCAGTCTCCATGAACGGAATTTATGTTTTAGATCAGACCACTGAAATATTACACGTAATGAATAAAAAGTTAAAGGTTGGTGACAAAGATCAAACGTATCTATGGCACTGCCGTATGGGACACATTAATGAGAAACGCCAAAAAACAGCTCATAAAGAATGGAGCTATCTCGGCCTTTGATTTTCAATCATTTGGCACGTGTGAATCATGTCTCATTGGTAAGATGACTCGAATTTCCTTCAAAGGTGTTGGAATGCGCGCTGCTGACCTATTAGGACTCATACATACGGATGTATGTGGGCCTATGTCAATCACCGCACGAGAAGGCTATAGGTAATTCATCACTTTCACGGATGATTTAAGTAGATATGGCTATGTCTACTTAATGAAGCACAAAAGTGAATCCTTTGAGAAATTCAAGGAATACCAGAATCGGGTACAGAACCCATGGGCGGAGAAAGATTAAAACACTGCGCTCGGACCGTGGTGGCGAGTATCTTTCTCACGAGTTTGATCAACACCTTAAGGACTGTGGGATTGCCCTACGTTAACTCCACTGGAACACCTCGGTTGAATGGTGTGTCCGAACGGAGAAATCGAACACTACTTGATATGGTTCGATCCATGATGAGTCACACTGTGTTGCACGACTCATTATGGGGTTATGCTCTTTCGTCAGCTGCTCTAATACTTAATCGAAGTCCGTCTAAAGTTGTTGACAAGACTCCATATGAACTATGGAAGGGAACGGTCCCTAACTTGTCCTTTATACGGGTTTGGGGCTGCGAGGCTTATGTCAAGTGGAGACACGAGGATAAGCTCAGCCCGCGATCGGTCAAGACATACTTTATAGGTTATCCTAAAGGAACACTTGGTCATTACTTTTATTCGCCAACCGAACAACGTGTTTTTGTTGCGGCTAGTGCGACATTCTTAGAGAAGGAATTTCTCGAGAATGCAAAGAGTGATAGAACCTTCGACCTGTCGGAGATTCCAGAACCAAATACCGAGCAACCATTGGAGGAACCAATTCCTTCAATCCCGGCTGCGGTGAATATTCCTGAGGAACCTAGGAGGTCGGGAAGAGTCTCTATTCCTCCGGACAGATACATTGGTATGGTCGAGGAACATGACATAGATGACATTCTACTCTTAACGAGTAGTGAACCCGCAACCTATAAAGGTGCCATGACCAGTTCTGACTCAAAGCTATGGCTTGAGGCCATGCAATCCGAGATGGACTCCATGTATGAGAACGTATGGGATCTTGTTGACTTACCTGCTAAGGTTCGTCCCTTTAAATGCAAATGGCTTTACAAGATAAAGCATTCTGTGGAAGGTCAACAAGATATCTATAAAGCACGACTAGTTGCTAAAGGTTTCACCCAAGTGCCAGGTCTGCACTACGATGAAATCTTTGCACCCGTAGTCATGTTGCGTTCCATTCGGATTATCTTAGCGATTACCGCTTTTCATGACTATGAAATCTGGCAGATGGATGTGAAAACCGCCTTCTTAAACGGTTTTTTGGAGGAAGAGTTGTACATGGTACAACCCGAAGGTTTCATCAATCCTGAACATCCTAAGAAAGTATGCAAGCTTAAGCGGTCCATTTATGGACTTAAGCAAGCATCTCGGAGTTGGAATCATCGCTTCGACCAAGTGATAAAAGACAATGGATTTACTCGATCGGTCGAGGAACCATGTCTATATATCAAGTCGAGTGGGAGCAAGATTGTCTTCCTAATATTGTATGTTGACGACATACTCCTGATTGGGAATGACATACCTCTCTTAACTTCGGCGAAAGTATGGTTGAAAAACCATTTCCAGATGAAAGATCTGGGTGAGGCACAAAGAATTCTGGGCATCCGTATCTATCGAGATAGATCACGACGGATGTTATCTCTCAGTCAGGAGTCTTACATAGACAATATCCTAGAGAGATTCAGCATGACTAACTCCAAAAAGGGGTTTCTTCCTATGGCTCCAGGGGTGCATTTGAGCAAGTCTCAGGCACCAGAGACACCGGAAGAGAAAGAGCGCATGACACGGATTCCTTATGCCTCGGCAATAGGATCAATCATGTATGCCATGATATGCACACGTCCGGACGTGGCATATGCATTGAGTATGACAAGTCGATTCCAACAGCATCCAGGTGAATCACATTGAATGGCTGTCAAGAACATTCTTAAGTACCTACGGAGGACTAAAGATTGGGCATTGACTTATGGAGGCGATCAAAAGCTATGCGCAACCGGTTACGCAGATGCTAGCTTTCAAACGGATCGAGATGACTCGAAATCTCAGTCTGGATTCGTTTTTACTCTTAATGGCGCTGCAGATCAGTGGAAGAGTTCCAAACAAAGTGTTACAAACAGATTCTACGATCGAGTCCGAGTACTATGCCGCGTCGAAGCTGCAAAGGAAGCGATATGGATGCGTCAATTCTTACAAGGACTATCTGTAGTGCCTAGTTCGAATGACCCGATCACCATCTATTGCGACAATAGAGGTGCCATCTTCCAAGCTAAGGAGCCAAAGTCTAGCAACAAGTCTAGACATGTACAACGGAAAGCTCATCTAATCCGAGATTACGTGGAGCAAAAGGAAGTAGTGATAGAAAAGATTGCTACAGATGATAACATAGCAGATCCTCTCACTAAACCATTACGACAAGATAAGCATGAAGGGCACGTTAATTCCATGGGAATCAAACGTGTTCCTAAGTTGTAGTACTCTTTTATGGATTAGATTCATTCTCTTTTGTACTCTATACGACATCATCGTTTTGATATTTATATATTTTGTTTTTCATGTGGATTTGTACGACAATTTTGAACACCACAAAGTGAACTGAACAAACATTATACTTTTAGTCCTTAATTGCCCACATGAGCTGATAACTCTGGCAATTATTTTGTGACGTTGGTTGATGGTGGGTTCAACTAACCATAAGTCAACCGGTTGACTGACCAATCACAGAGGCGATTTATACGGATATTTCGTAGGACACAATTGTGACATCGACGTGGAGTCCTAAATGTTTTATAACATTCGGTGCCCGGTCGTGGATAGGACCTCCATGGTGATCCTAAGAGTCGATTCTTTTGACTATCGACTGTTTCTTGAGACTAAGGCAGATTTTGGGTGACTTTGGTTTCTTTCTCACGGTCATCCGTAACAGGGGGCCAAGTAGATTTTTTTCGGGGGTCATTTCATGTCGTGCTTAGATCGGAAGGAGTCGAGTTGAAGGAAATATTCAGCCTTTATCAGGTACTCGATATTTCTCAGGGCCACTCGAGGAGCTGTAATTGAAATGCATGGCCATGCTCGAATACGAATTCGTTTTATCAGTTGAGTTACTCTCTAGTCGGGGAAACCACTCTAGATACAGATCGATTGTAAAATACGACCTTTGCGGATCCGGATCTGCAAATTGTTTTACATTGAGTGGGAGAAATTTTAAATGAATATGAGAATCGGTTATCGCACATACACTTGTACGGACAAGTGGGAGTTTGTTGGAGCTGTGTCCTCCAGTTAGTGCGGATAACGTCATTGCACATACACTTGTACGGACAAGTGGGAGCTTGTTGGGGCTGGTGTCCTTTACAGTTAGTGCAAGGACTTATAAATCTCTAAAAGGATCAAAGGGTATACTTTTGTATCATAATCAGTTGGTCCACGTTTATCAATAACGGTTGGCTTGCTAGATAAGTTTGACGTTATTGTCATACAGATGGCGGTGATCAACTGGTCCCTAAAAGTCACACCAATAGGATACGTTTGAGAGATGTGACAGTATGAAAATACAGTCATGTTGATGCTAGAAAATTGACTAAGCAGTTAGTCCGAGTTATTAGTCAAAAATGCGATGTTGAGATATTTTATTTAATACGGATTAAATAAAATGGGCTAAGGCGAATTAAACAGTTAATTCGTAAATTAAATATAAACGATTATATTTAATTAATGTATATTGAATTAATTATACAATATTGTCTTTGTCGGACATGTATTAATAATTCAACTAATCCGTGTCATTAGTTGATGTTTTAATAACCGATAACCGATGACGATTTATAATAAAGACCGCGTCATATACATTTTAGCATCGGACCACGAGTTAAAATAAGGAGAAAATGAAAGCCCATTTTCCCCTCTTCCACTCGGTTTGGCCGAACCAAGCAAACAAAAGAGAGCTCTCTCTCTTTTGTAACCTAATTGTTATTCATTTGAAAAATCATTAGGGTTTTGAGAACATTGCCTCTCAAAATTCAGATCTCACATCGGAAAAATTCACATAACAACTCTCTCAATATTGCAAGTCAATTAGAGAGTAATTCTAGCACAAGGGCATAGTCTCAAACGGTCTTGGGTGCAACGATTAGGAGGAAATCTACTTTGATTTCTGTTCATTACGCCGCACTACAAAGGACCCGAGGTTGATTCTTAATCTTTATCGTTTCATTGTTGTTTTTCGTTTATGATAATAAATTGCATATTCAATTTACGTTATAGTCCTATAATTTAAGGGTATTATACGGATATTACCCCGCAGTCAGCATCATCATCATCATCCGAGAAATCCTCCAAATACTGATCGTCAACCTCAGGAGAGGGGGACTTAGGACCCCCAAACCATAACGGGGTGGCAACCAGTGCCTCCTCTTCATCAGGGTGCGACGGGGAGCCCCCCGGCGAAGGATTACTAGGTCCAGAATCAGCAGAAGACATGACAACAAATACTTAACAAATAAAAGTTGAAAATTTTGGTTGTTTACCTTGGAAAAGTGTTACGCCGAGTAACGCTTTGAAGACTACAGAGAAGTTTCGTCAAAGAAGGCTAGAGAGAAGAATTTTTTTTGAGAAAGTGAATTTTTGGCGGCCAAAATCAGGGGCTAACTGCTCTATTTATAGAGCAAAGCCCATGAAACGGACCAATCAGGGCAAAGCCCATGAAGCGTCAACCAATCAACGCCGAGCCACGTGTCAAGCATGCAGCCATGGAATGTCAATCGACAAACAGTTACAAAACTTCTTCAACACGCTCCTTGACAGAATGCCAATCGACGTATCTTCTTCAACACGATCCTTGGTATCTACTTGCCAAACGGCCCGCTGTTCAACCGAGCTTGGCAGCACCGACTGGGGGCAATCAAAAGCACACGGCACTCACAACCTCAGTCTCGGCCAGCGCCATTTTCTTTTCCACATTTGATGCCCTTTACACATACATGTGGAGGGGGATACGGTGACGGCCTAAGCGAGAACCAAGCCGAGGAAGAAGAAGAAGCGGGAAATTTTTACTTGCGCGAGAATACGCTCAACACTCATCGAAGGTCCATACCACGGCATAGACTACGCTGTGGGCAAATTGATGGGGCATATTCTGCACCCGCTGACCGAGTCAACATATTGAGCAAGGTCAAAGATATCCACAACAAGTCAACACCTTGGACACTTAGCCGATTTAAACGAAACAGCCGGCTGTCACTTGTATCTCTATCTCGGGTAACTAGCCAGCCGGTACTCACATCCGCGTACTCACATCCAAGACCCCTCGGCATAGAGTCAACAGGGCCCGCCGGCCTACCATGGGTCCCTCGGCCGAGGGTAGAACAGTCTTTCCACCTGCTCTGCCACTTGGCCACTACGTGACAAAAGGTGAAAGTATATAAATACTCCTCAACCCTCATTGAGAAAAGGATCCGAAAATAATCAGTAAAACACACTAATCTGGTATAAACTCCCTTATCTCTCTACAATATACTTTGCCAAGTAACACACAACTTAATCCCTTTAAGTTTACTGACTTGAGCGTCGGAGTGAGTTCGCTCGGTACCAAGCCGAGCCCTCAGTTTGTTCATTGTTTCAGGAGAGGCCGAAAGGAAGAGTCAAGCAAAGTCATCATTCTACAAGCTTACGTGGTAACAAATCCTGCTCCGGAATCACACCCGGAACAAGTATGAACCTGGAAGCCTTTATTCTAAAAGCTCTCACTTCCTTCTTATCATCTGGTAGCTTGTTGTGGTGCAGCCAGTCTAGGTAAGGTGTGCGCCAGTCGTCTGCTGGATCGGCTACTTGGTCAGGCGCTTGCCTGTTTGGCCGAGAGCTCTCACCTTCCTCTGTAACTGCTTGGATTTCTTTTTCGCTTTGTGGATCCTCCAGTTCACCCCTGTCTATTTCGTCCGCCTTCTCGGATAGAAGGTTCCAAAGATATGTGCTATTGGAATCTTTGGATAGCTCTGTTGGTTTGAATGTTGCCCCCAGGGTTGCTAGGGCGTCTGCTTCCACGTTCTGATCTCTGGGAACCTGTTTAAGCTTGCAAGTTTGGAATTTTTGTGTTAATTCCTTTGCTACTTTCAGGTATGCAATCATCTTCGAATCTCTGGCTATAAACTCATCATTCACGTGTTTGACTATTAATAAAGAGTCACTGGATATGAGCAGGTGTCTGACTCCTGACTCCAGAGCTAGCTTCATTCCCAATATCAAGGCCTCGTATTCTGTTTCATTGTTGGTTGCCTTGAATTCGCATCTTACAGCTTGTGCTATCAGGTCTCCCTGTGGTGACCGCAAAATTAATCCTACACCTGCCCCCCTTTGGTTGGAGGCTCCATCGATATGCATCTGCCAGGCGGCTGTCTGCTTGCTTCCTTCTAAAGTGAGGATTTCTGTATCTGCCAGATTCTGGATGGCTGGACTGAAGTCCGATACTAAGTCGGCCAGTGCTTGTGATTTGATTGTTGTTCTAGGGTCGTACTGGATGTCGTATCCACTGAGGTGTACAGACCATTTAGACATTCTTCCTGACAGTTCAGGCTTCCTCATGATAGCTTTTAGCGGGTAGTTTGTCACAACATGTATGATGTGTGACTCAAAATAGGGACGCAGTTTGCGAGATGCCACTACCAATGCTAGTACTAACTTTTTAAGGGATGTGTACCTGGTCTCTGCCGGCAACAGAGACTTTCTCACGTAGTATACTGGCTTCTGCTCCCTTTCTTGCTCTCTGACCAGGACAGCACTCACTGCTACTTCTGTGACGGCTAGGTATAGGAATAATGGTTCTCCTGGCTTCGGCTTTGATAGCAGTGGCGGGTCACGAGGTAATGCTTCACTCTCGAAGGCTTGCTCGTGCTCGTGGGTCCATTCAAACTTCCGACTTCTCCTTAAGTACGTCGTAAAATAACCGCATTTGTCCGAAGATCTTGAAATGAACTTTTGTGGCTGCTACCTTTCCAGCTAGTCTTTGAACATCTTTAGGCTTCTCGGGTGATTCCAATTGTAAGACATCTTTGATCTGCTCGATGTTGGCTTCTATTCCTCTTTGAGTTACAATATAGCCTAAGAACTTGCCAGAAGATACTCCGAAGGTGCACTTAGATGGGTTTAATTTCATCTTGTATTCCCTGAGGATTCTGAATGTTTCTGCCAGATGCCGCATATGATCTTTGGCTTTTTCTGATTTCACCACCATGTCATCAATGTACACCTCCATGGTTCTTCCTATTTGCTCTTTGAACATGCGGTTGACCAGCCTTTGATATGTGGAGCCTGCGTTTTTTAGGCCGAATGGCATGACGTTGTAGCAATATATTCCTCTCTCGGACATAAATGCTGTCTTCTCTTGATCTGCAGGGTCCATCTTGATCTGATTGTATCCACTCCAGGCGTCTAGGAATGTTAACATCTCATGTCCAGCTGTCGCGTCCACCATTGCATCAATATGAGGCAGCGGGAATGGATCTTTAGGGCATGCTTTGTTGAGATCGGTGAAGTCCACACATACTCTCCACTTCCCATTCTTTTTAGGCACCACCACTACATTAGACAACCATTCTGGATATTTTACTTCCCTTATTTTCTTTGCTGCCAGCAGGCTATCTACTTCCTGGTTGATTACCTTATTCCTCTCCGCTGCAAACTTTCTTCTTCTTTGTTGGATGGGTTTACACTTTGGGTCCACGCTAAGCTTGTGTGTTATGATGGATGGATCTATTCCTATCATATCATCGTGTGACCATGCAAAGCAATCCATGTTATCTTGCAAGAACTTGACTAGCTGCTGTCGTAAGCTTCCTGTACATCCTGCTCCAATGAGCACGATTCTTTCTGGGTGCAGCTTATCCAGGTTGATCTAATTCAGCTCTTCTGCTGGGGGTTCGATGTATTCGTCCTGGATAGGCTGCTTCTGTAATTGCTATGCGGGAGGGCTGGCAGTGCACTTGAGTGCCCTTTTATAGCATCTTCTAGCTTCCTCCTGATCTCCTCTTATCGTTTCTACTCCCCATGGGGTGGGGAACTTTATGCACTGGTGGTATGTTGATGGTACTGCCTTCATTTGGTGCAACCATGGTCTTCCTAAGATGACGTTGTAAGTAGAGGGGCCATCTATAACCAGGTACCTGACTTGCTTATTGACTCCTCCCACATAGGTTGGGATGACTATCTCACCTAGCGAGCTTCCTGTTTCTCCGCTGAAGCCTACTAGTGGAATAGTCTTCTTCTGTAAATCCTTCTCGCTGAATCCCATGTTCTCTATGGTTTTCAGCATGATTAAGTTGACCGAGCTTCCTGTATCTACCAAGACCTTTCTGACTGTGCAATTGGCCATTGATAAGGTGATAATAAGTGCGTCATGATGTTCTCGTTTATCGTATGTATCCCCTTCATCAAAGCTGACTGCTGGCAGATCACTGTGAAATATTCTGCAAGAATTGGCTTGTCTGTCTCCTTTGGTCTCGGTGGCATGTCTCTTAGCTGCTGAGTATGTCAGGCCGCTTAAGTCTGAGTCGCCTGTTATCATGTTTATAAGTTTAGTGCATGTGGGTGGGTCTGCCGGCTTGGCGGAGCCTACCTTATCCTGCTGCTTGCCCCCACGTGGTAATAGGTGGCTCAGCTTTCCCTGTTCGTACAGGCGCTTGATCTCTCTTCTCAATGTATAGCAATCCTCAGTATTGTGCCCAATATCACGGTGAAATTCACACTTCTTCTTGCTATCCTTTCTCCAGGCTTGCTCTCCTACTGGTGGGTTGGGCCACCTGACTCCATCTCCCATCTCTCTAAGCTCCTTCAAGATTCCTCCGATACCTGTAGTGAACCCACATTCTTCCAGGGTGGGGAGTAGCTGATTCTCCTCGATTCTGTTGACTCCCCTCCCATATGGTCTGTATCTCTCGTCCTTCTTGCTGGTGGTTTGCTTTCTTCCTGATTTCTCCACGGCTGAAGTACTAGAAATACTTGGTGCGCTCTGTAAGCTGGCTCTGGCTAGGATATCTTCTTCCAACCTGATTGCGGCAGCTGCCTTCTCCTGTACTGCTTCGAAACTATGGCATGGATGCATGGTTAACTACTTGTATAGGTCAGAGTCGTGGTGGAGGCCTCTTCTGAAGGCTTCTACTGCTGTTGAAACATCACACTCTCGAACTGCTACCTTCTCATTGTTGAACCTAGTATTATATTCTCCAATGCTCTCTCCTGCCCCCTGGACGATTCTGTATAAGTCTCCTGCGTGCTTTCGTGGCTTTTCTCGCTTGCGAACTGTTGAGTAAATGCGTTCACCAATTCAGCAAAAGTAGATATCGACCTGTTAGGCAGGCTCACAAACCATCGAAGTGCTGGTCCCGTTAGGGTGGACCCGAACCCTTTGCACATGCAAGCCTCCTTGACTTGCCCTATAGCTGTTACCGTCATCATTTTCTGCTTGTATTGGCTGACATGATCAAAGGGATCTGATGTGCCGTCGAAGAGAGGCATATTTGGATTTGTGAATCCCTTTGGCATGGCTGTGATGGATATGGTGTCCACGAATGGTGAGTCGGCATAACTGTCTAGAGCTGCTTTCTCGAGTGGGGGCGGTAGCCCTGGAACCCTGCTCAACATCTCCTTTAGCTCCAAGTACTGCTGATTGGTTATACTGGCTGAATCTGGGGTCCGCCTGTCAGCTGTCTGCATATTTCCTCCTGATCCGGGTTCTTGAAGGTTCTGATAAGCTCCGGCAGCCAAGGGGGTTGTGGTAACGATTGTCCCCTGCTGCCAGTTCACTTGCTGGTTTGACTCGGATCCTGCTGCAGGTGTCTGATCGATTGCTGCAGGACTGCTGACGGGGAGGCCACTTGTTTGTATCCCTACGCAGCCTAGCCGGGCGCGCCAGACTATCGGTGTGAGGTATCCTAACCCTCGCGGGGTTATTCTTCCATCTGACGGTATCGTAGCTAAATCCAATCTTGTAATTATTTCAGCTGGTATCTGCCTGCTGCCTGCTGCTCCTTGTGTCAGATCTACCAAGGGAGATCTTCCTTCACCTGTCCTGTTCACTGGAGTGTTGGACTGCTGTTTTAGGAGATCAATTTGTGCCCAGAGTTCTCTGTCTCTCCTTCTTACCTCAGCATCTGCTCTCCTTTGGTCTTCTCTCATGTTTTCCTTAGCTTTCTGAAGATTTTCCACGCCGGCGAGCAGGATTTGCGTGGGACTGGGCGGCGGAGTGATGCCTGAGCTTGATGTTCCTTTGTCTGATCTGGTCTGAGTTGAGGCAGCAGGGGTCTTAGGAGGCAAAGAAGCTTTTGTTGTCGGTATGATTCTTGAGGCATGTCCGGGAGCCTGCGTGGCCACTGTTGATGTTGGGTTTTGAGTAGATGGTGGTGGTGGCGATGGATGCCTGCTCCCTGACATGGCTTCAAATGCTTGCTTATCCATTGTGTATCTAGGATATCAACGATAGACGACCACAATGCCCCACGGTGGGCGCCAAACTGTTTAGGTATTTTTACCCAAATCGATTAATTAGGGTCAATGTAGTCTATATTCGTTGGTTGAATGTATGTTTGTTCGTATGTTGTTAAGTAAATAAGAAAATAAAGTGCGCAATGTAAATTGACACGTAAGATTTTGGTGACGCGGAAAATCCAATGTGGGAACAACCGCGGGAGGGACGGTACCCTGCCAAGTATTGCACTATATGAATAGGAGGATGATTACAAAGGTAACGTTTATGCTAATCTTGCTGGCGTTAGGTGTCAGGCCTGCAAGATCTGGGACGAACGTATATTTGAAGATGATATGCCGTGGAATTTTATGTCTTGAATATGATGTTGAATGAATGTATGGATGAGTGAATGACCTTCTTGATTTCCTTCCTTGGCTATTTATAGGGTAAGAACCCTAGATATATCCTACCTTGAATATGGAAAGGGAATATTATTTCCATAAGGACTTCTTTCCAAACCCGGACTCCCTTACCAATTCTCCCCGATCTCCCTAACTTCTCCCTGACTTCTCCCTAACACTCCTTTCCTTAACGCGGGCACCTTCTATGACGGGCTCTTGATCCTTCTCAAGCCCGTCTCCCCTTTTCCTGACCGCGGGCTCCTTTCCTTCTCGCCACTTCTTTTGTAATCTTTATTTTATCAAATGGGCTTTCTTTATTATGCTATTTTTAGCCCAAACACTTAGCAACAAAGTACCAGCGGACGAATACTGCTACTAGTCAATTGGTCCTCTTGAATTAGCTTAATACGCGGTGCATTGTCCATATTTATAATATTCTTGTCGGGACGAGGTCTTGAGACTAGCGAGGAGTGTTAATAGCTCGGGTCTCATATACGTACACACTCCACGTGAAAAGTAGAAGGCGGTAATAAAATTACACCCCTCGTCCATAAAGATTCAACCGCAACCAACAGGACTCGGTTCCCTTTAGAAGCACCATCAGTATTAAGTAAAACGAAACCAAGAGGCCAACGATCGACAGAGACCACAGAATATAAACTTCTTTATGAGTAGCACTGGGCTGCTTTTCAAACTAAACTAATTTTGTATTTAAATATTTAAGCACGGATTCTTATTTACAACGGACATATTTGTCTTAAATTTAAAGCATATCAAACAAGATATATGAGACAAAAGTAGACTACAAAGAAATTAGTAAAAAGTTTGTTCTATTTATCGAACTAGGGTGTGGTTTTTTCTCCGTTTCTTTACCAACTCTTATGAACTCTTCGAGTAACACCAAGCTTTCTTCGTATAGCCGCATAAACTCTTTGTGGCGGCAATGACTCGTTACGACGTTCTTTATCTTTTTTTTCGATGCTTCTAAGGTCACGCGACACCACCCTTTTTCTATGATCACGAAACAACAGTTCTGCATTGCTTTTCAAAACCAGGCATTCGTAAAGCGAGAGATCCACGTTATAATGTTTCGTATTAAGCAACAAATCTCTTTAGTTTTCATATTAGTTTTCATATTGTTAAGCATTTGGTTGTGTTAAAACAATTTACATTTGTTAAGCATTTGGTTCTTATTTTAATACAATCTTTCCATCCCAAGTCATTTGGGTTTGTTATTCTTGTTCAAGTTCCAAGTTAGTTTTGTTTCGGTAATTTCGATCCTTGTTCATTTCGTTATCGGATTCTTCGTTATTGTTATTTCATAGTTTCCATCATTGTTTTTAGCATTACAATATTAGTTGGTTATTACATTTTATTAGTGCTAGTTAATCATTAGCATTCCATTTTACATTTCTTATATTCATCGTTTCAGTCATTTACATGTTAATTATCTCTATTTAGTTATATATAATTTATAATATTTCATTTAGTCATATTTACATTATTATCATGTTTATCAATTCATACATTATTGTTAGTTTCATTTCCAACATGAGTGAGTAGTTCTATTTGTCTAAGGATTAGGGAAACCATGCATGATTAATATTTATAAATGTTAAATTAGATTGATGTAATATTGTCTAATTGTTCATATCACATGTTTGCATCGTCATGATTAATCTCTGTTTAGTGGCCATATTCATCGATTAAGTTTATTAGTTCGTTCTATAAGTCGAGAGGCACGTAATTGAATTAGACTAAGCATGTGTTAGTAGGACGACCTAGTCATAACGAGATCGAGTTATCTAGTACTCGGTCTATGGTTGACAATAAGGCCGAGCGGTGGTTGTCTTCAAGCCTAAACAATTGACAATGTTATTAATTCCGAGTTTAACATGAACATCTATATACAATTCCATGTGTGACCCGACTCCCCTAGACTCTTTTAATCATATATTTTTACATCACTTTATTTGCGAATCACCAAACCAATCAAACAAACAATCGTAATCGACCTTGATAGAAGTCTATACATAGCTTTTCATAACGCAATTCCCGTCTCCTTTTGTTCGACCCCTTGTACTACATTATTTTGCGTTTAGGGAAATTTATCTTTGAGTAGGTGTGCGACAAAGCATATCAAATTTTGGCGTCGTTGCCGGGGAGCATGGTTTTATTGCATTTAGATTTGTTGATTTCCATCTTGTTTTCTTTTGACTTGAGGAACACTTGTTCATTGAGACTGTTACTTACGAATTTCTTGAGATTGTTGTCTTATGCCCATGTCTTCTCGCATTGGAGAATTGTTTTCACTGGATTACCGAGCATAAAACATATGAATTGCAATTCATGTGATTTGCAAAATTGGTGGGTTGTTTGTTTGCCCCAAATCACATGAATTGAAGTTTCATAGGAATTCTAATTCCTCCATGATTGGGGAAGTTGCTTACCTAGGTCCCCCTAGGTAAGTGGGAATTCCTATGGAATTCACTTTTCACATTCCAACCAAACACTTTTTTCCATTTCACATGAATTACAAAATCATGTGAATTGTAACTTCCTTGGAACTTCAATTCCTCTAACGAACCAAACAACCCCTAAGAAAAGCTCCCATTTTTTCCACCTAAAACACATTCCCTATTTAGATAATTCCCTATATATACTTTCCTATTCTAATATAATCTCCTATATATTTTCTATTTGAAATGCAAAAGATTTGTCTCTAAGTTTTTTATTTGTGATAAAAATTTCGTTAAAATTTTTTAAGATAAGTCGTAGCTGAAATATATGATATAAAAAAAATTCAAAAATAATATCATTATTTTAGTGTAAAAAAAATAATTTCATTAAAATACACTATTTATATTGTTACTTAAATCTCTTGATTTATTTTACTCTTTTAATTTTTTTTTTCCTCAAAATGAAAATACTATTGATCAGAAACGTTAAAAAATTAATAAATTGTCAATTTACAACTATAAATAGCACATATTAATAAGTAAAATGTTAAAAATACCGTGCATGCATTGCACGTGTTCTATACTAGTTCAATTTAACATGTCTCATTTATTCGTATAACTTATTATGTTAATGTTTTTCATGAGCGATTTCAGCCAGAAGTTTATTTGTGGACTTTCCACTTGTTATTCACAATTATTATCTTCACAATTGGTCCCTTACACTCCTTGTGTAATAACCCCATGAAGTTATTTGTGAATTAAATAGTCATGTTTTGTTGATTAAACTATTTTAACTCAAAATTTTCATTATTTGTAAATACAAATATATGGTATACTAGTATTGGTGCCCGGCTTTGCCCGGGCTACCTCTACTTACCATTAATTGTTTTTTTCATTAAATAAAATTACTTAAAAGTTGCATAACCCATAAATTTATCATTAATATATTTTTCTATGGCATATCCTAAAATTACGATGAAATAAATTTTGAGACAAATTCACTACTCCCGCTATTAATATTTTACTCTTATTAATGAAACAATAGTAATAACATTTCACTAATTTTCCGTAATCATTGTTACTTTCCCTACTCCCGCAGTAATTATTGTTACCGTCACTACTGTCGCATTAATATTGATAATTTCACTACTCCCGCCGTAATTATTGTTACTTTCACTATTGCCGCATTAATATTGATTATTTCACTACTCTTGTTGTTGTTTCTACCACTTTCACTAATCTCGCTGATAATATTGTTACTTTTACTATTCAAATGAGTGATTACTATCATATAATTATATCCAATGTTACTACAATTCTTTTCTTTACTTACGAAATTACTTTTACTACTTAGGCATGCAATTTTAAGAGGATTATATATTTATATAAATATATTACATATATGCATTAAATCAAATCGAAAGAATTATGCAATATAGTATAATTTATTTTAAGGAAATTGATCATCTTAATTAATTATTTTATTTTAAAGAAATTGAACATGTTTTAGTCTCTTACAAATATTTAGAAAAATTACCACGATTCTATATAATTTAATTTTAACCCAAACTATATAATATTTGCATTGAGATCCCTTTATCGGGTCCATCACACGGTGCTATTGATTTAAAACTATATAGTATAATTAATTTGTATAACTTTCTTTAATTACATTGAAGTACCTTGGTTTCTGGATTTAATATATAGTATTGATGGGTAAATTTGGAGTAGAAAATATGGAGGAGTTTTCAATTACGGGTTAGGTAATCAAACCCCTACATCACGTAAAAATTGCAAAATTCCCCAATTTTGGAATATTAGGGTAACCAAACCAGCTTTAAAAACCTCAATTAATAGGATTTTAGAACGCCCATAAATTAATCTCAAGAAAAATAAAACTCCCATCATGGATTGGGTGAGCGAAAATAATTGAAGAATATCAAGTACAAATTGTACGGACTACGGAGTAGTAGATCTCTCATCTATAGAAACTAGACGATTGATTTCCAAAACCCTCTTTAGACTCAAATATGCACTCTTACGCAACTCGGTCGAGAACGAAGGAGATGAAAAACAGGATAAATTGTTTACCTCCGGAATTATTTTTTGAAGTTTTTACATGTTTTCCGGCGAAAGATTTGTTGAAGTTAAGGGTCGTCTGCAAATTATGGAACTCGATTATCTGCGATCGAAGTTTCCATCAACACCATCTTCATCAATTACGCAAGGATAACATTCATGGTTTTAAGTACTACTTATCATCTTCTGGCTCAGGTTTCTTTAATTCGGTGAATATTAGAAATAGTAAAACTCTTGCGACAATTGAGGAGATTAAACTATGCAACTCTTATTATAATCGTCTTATAAATAATTCTATTAAGGGTTGTGTCGATGGAGTCTTGTTGGCCAATAATGAAGTAAACGTGATTTTCTTATGGAACCCGACACTTAGGAAAATTGTTGATATCCCGCTTGATAATTCGTTGAAGAAGACTGAGGATGTTACTTTCGGGTTTGGGTTTGATTCGGTGAGTAATATTTATAAGGTGGTGGCACTTAGTTTCAAGAAGAGTGGTTTGAAAACCATGGTATATAACCTTGGTTCTCGTTCATGGACTCCACCTAAAGTCAAGAGTTGTTCGATTAAAAATGTCAAGTATTTGTCGAGTACTCCACGTTTCGTGAATTTTCAAGGTTGTGTTTACTGGCTCGCTAAGGCTGGAATAACGAGGAATAATAAGCAGACACATTACCTATGTTTTAATCTGTCGACTGAGGCCTTGACTTGTTCCAAAGTGCCTGATGTTAAATGTGTCGACGGAATAAATTATGTGTCGTGGCGTCGTCTAGCAGTCTTACATGAGTCACTTGCACTTGTTGTAGATTATTCTGGTGATACTAATAGTCATGACAGACATATTCGTGTGTGGATTAGGCCAAAGGATAGTACAACTTCCGTATTTTCTTGGGTTGAGCTCTATAATCTCGATTGTGGTGGTAAATCTTTTATATACTTAACGAATAGTGGTAATCTTTATTTACAATCGTGGCCGCTTCCCAAGACATTATCCGTTTGTGACTTGAAAACTGGCAAAGAAAAGGTTTGTTCAGAAAGGTATATAAACTTCATGGATGGTTATCTTGAAAGTTTGGCATTGTTAAGGTAAATCAACAGTAAACTCAAGGGTATAGAAAAATCAAAGGTATACATGTTCTATGAACTCCTCCATAATTTATTTAACTTTCTATACAGTGTTCGAAATGTTTTAACCATTAGTTTACATTCCTTTTTCTTTTTTCTTTTTTTGATAGAAATGATCAATTTATTAATAAATAGTCATACGCCATCTACAAGATGTGTCAAATTTAACCGTAAACAAATCGACTAAACCAAATAAAATAAAATCTCGTTCAAAGAAATATCTGTAAACTTGAATTGCTTCAAAGCACATCCTTTTTAATTTATGCGACGTGTTATTTTCCTACCCCGTTAGCATATCAATGTTTCAGTTCTAATACACATGTGAGTAAGAATCATTAATATTGTACCTATCATTATTCAAAGTACATCTAAATTCAAAATTAAACTCATTACAAATTACACGATCAAAACTTATATGAATCTACTTTGCTTTATTCTCGGCCTAAATCCTTTAAATGCTAAAGACTTAAGCTATGAACAACTAACTAAACCGGGGAATATATTGTCTTCAATCATTCGTTACGATTATTAATAGTACATGAGATGAATCATATTATATATTGTAACCATCGTAACTATTTTATTATATATTGTAACCATTTTTATTAATACCCTATTTTTATAGTTTATTTTCTCATTTTATTACCACTTGTACCATTTTGGCGGTTGAATTAATATCAACTCTTATACCAAGCACATCAATGTGGTATTTTATACACATTAAATTAAGTCATTGAAAAACCACACTTTATTTCTTTCTAATTAAAAAGAACGTACAAATTTCTAGCTAATTAAAAAGAACTCTCTGCCTTTGCCTTTGTTCTTGGTTGGTTTATCATTGAATATTTCAATTGAAGTTGTCTTTTATCCAGTATTGGCAATCGACATCTTAGTGATCTTATTATAGTCCAACAACTCTAGTATATCTTAAAATCTTAGGTAAACCAAATAGTGAGATTTTCCCCTAAATTCTCAATCTTGTTTATTCATTAACTTATAACATAACACAAACTAATTGTCGATTCACTTCCTATACATATATATTAAATCATTATTAAATTGTTTTCTTACAAACATAATATTGAAGTACATATATTATACTATCAAATAAAGAATAAATATTGACTTATTTTATTTAGTACTCCATACAATATTGTGAGTAGTAGATTGTAGGTAAAATCAAGTCTTCACTAATTCTTCCCTCTTCTTCACTATAGTAATTCTTGGTGAGGGATTGCACTATTCCAGCAAGTTAGGTCATATAACTCAAATATTCCTTCTTCACTGATTCCTTGAAATGTACACCCTGTGTCGTTGACCTTAGATGCAGAAAGATAAAAAAAAAATTCGAGTTGTAAATAATAAGTAATAGGAGTAACATAAATCTATAGAAATTAAACGCATACATTTCAAATTAATTATATATATTTTGCACTATATCAACAACTGAACAACCTCTAAAAAAACCCAGTTAGTAAGTCATATTCCCTACGTTTCAGTGAGTAGTTTATGAGTTATGCAACTTTAAAGTAGTTTTATTTAATTAAAAATAAATTTTAATGGTAAATAGAGGTAGCCCGGGCGTAGCCAGGCACCAATACTAGTATAAGTATAATAGAAGAACCATTATACATTAGATTGGACACGTGTCACTTTCACTTTAAAAAAGTTTCCCGCTCAAGACATAAAATCCAAAAATTATACTGCGTATTTTACTTGAGCAATACATATATGGACAATATCTTCTTAAAATATTTCTCTACCATGTTTATATTACATTTAAAAATTTACCCAACTTACCCTCTTATTGTATCTTTTATTTGGCAATATTTTTCCGTATAAAAATTTATTGCTCATCTCTACTCACATGGAGATTTAGGCAGTGTTGTACCCCCAAACACTTATTATTAAGCTTTTAATTTTTCAATTTATAATCTTTTATTGTAACTGCTTACCCAACTTTCATCTAATTGCAAGGTAAAAACTGACGGTTTCCAGATTATATGAATTAACGAATCTCATTTACAGGTAGCTTTAGCTTCTTATTATTGACTAATTCGTAATTTTAGAGTTGCATTTTTTTTTTTCTTTTTCTTTTTATTCCCTACATTCTTAACTTCAAATTTACAAGGTAATAATAAGCAATTCGAGATACAGTTTTCATATTATTTTTTGTATATTTTGGTGGCCCTTGGACTAAAATTTTAGTGGCATGACATTTTTAATTATTGCATGTACGACATTACTGCTCCTTAAATTATGCTAGATGTTTTTAAAAATGTGAGCATGACAGCATATTATTATGAAGTATTTTAAAACATAGGTTAAAGTAGTTGAATAAAATGGGAGGAGTGTCAATATGATTTTGAGAATCACAAATTATAAAATAACAAAGTCTCATACTTTGAAATCGTCTCATTGTTAAAAAAATCACTAAGGCACTATTTGGTACTCAGCAGATTAAAATTAGCCTAAACAAATTAGTCAAGCAGATTATAAATGACAGATTGGATTGACAGATCTGACTAGTATATTCAATTAGCAGATTTAGTATAAGTGTTTTGTAATTAGCGGATTTAGGTTAATATATTGTTGTATCTATGTTTAAATTGTTAACAGATCCATTTTTCACACTAAAACATTAGATTGAGCTTCAACCTACTGTTTCAATATGACATTTACTAAACACTCAAATTAGTATATTTGTGAGTCAAACATGCTAAAAGCCTTGAATATGCTGAAAATTTATCAATCCACCGTTTACCAAACACCCCTTAATATTGTTATTTATAAATGTTATGAGAGAACTAAAGCCATCCTACAACTCTCACAAAATAATTAATTGTCAATCGTGTTTGATTTGGTCATTTTTGTCCACTTTCAACAATTTCGTTGATCTATAAGTTATCAACCATTATACTTCGTATTTGTTGTAATTGAAATTTTACGAAGCAATTGGATTTTTCATAGTTGGTGAATCTATTATGTTGTATTTGTTGTAATTTTCAAGGTATTCCCTCGTCTTGATTATTTGTTTACTTTTAACATACTAAGGAAAGAGGATGGATCCAATTATTCGGTGACATAAGTGGGACCAAATTGGGTATGGGGGATCGATTAAATTGACAATTAGAGCCATTTTCAAAATAGAAAGCTATATTATTGACTGAGACTCCCAAAATATATTAGGTAAACAAATGACCGAACTGAGGAAATGACATAAGCTATATTATACTGTGCCACTGTGGTCTTCAGCTCTTCATTGACTAGGTTTTGCACTTTGTTTCTCCGTTTCTTTACCAACTCTTATGAACTCTTCAAGTAACACCAAGCTTTCTTCGTAAGTCCGTATAAACTGTATGGGACGGCAATGACTCGTTGCGATGTCCTTTATGTTTTTTTCATCGCTTTTAAGGTCACACAACGCCACCCCTCTTGGACTGGTACGAAACAACAATTCTGCATTGCTTTTCAAAACCAAGCATTCGTAAAGCGGAAGATCCACGTTATAAAGTTTCGTCCATGAATCAATTGTACCGTCTTTATCCAACACCCATACGCTAATATGTTCAAATTGACGACAGTCTAAAACAGCTAACGACATATTCATAACTGACAAACGTCGAACATCCCCTCGATTCTTCCCAATTTTGTACTCGTCATTTGGCAGACTTAGGCAAGAATATCTCTCGCTTGCCAAATCAAATCGAAGAATACGTGAAAACCGATAATTCTTGTCAACATTGTCGTAACAAATCCAATATATTCCCCCCTCATAATTTGTCATCCATGACAATTGTTTCATGTACAACTCATTGTGTGGACTCGGCCACTTAGTCTGCTTTTCCGAAGACCATGAATTTTCGTGGCGCAAGTGGTAAATCATGTACCTTATTACATAAGGACACTCCATATAAAAAATCACAACCTTATAATCATTGAGTAAATTATCAAAACCAAACCCAACATTAATTTTTTTCCGATAGATTTTCAAAAGGTTTTGGAATCATTATACTTCTTGGAAAAGACGGATTCCACAAGAAAATTTGATTGATTCCTGGCTAACCGTAGCGTCTATGCATAACTACTAAGCCATCAACATACCCAATAAAATCACCCAAAATAAGATCATCGTCTCTTCTTAAAATATTAGAACCCTCGATTTTCCTGAATGATTTGCTATGTCGAACAACAGGTTCTTTCGGATAAATGGCAGTATTCTCGAGCTACAATAGGAATTTGGACTCGCGATTGTTGTTGAAATGACGAAGATGTAACATATGGAATGAGTGACTTGTTATTAAAGAGTTCCAATCTTTGCAAACTAACCTGAATTTTACGAGAATTCGTAAAGGCAGCCTTGCTAGTATTTCCATCCATAGGTCTAATATAATATGATTATCAAACGTCTTTCCTAAATTTCTCTTCTTCTTCATTGTGTTGGTGGCGTGCTGTGGCAATTACATCAAGGGTTTTATACATTATGAATACAAGGGTGAATCGAGAGATTTACAACAATTAGGAAACTAAGCTAAACAAGAATATTTTCCAATGTCTATCAAAAACACTCCTTATTCCAAATTAATCGTACTATTTCTACATACTATAATAAGTAAAAATTAGACCTGGCATAATACATGTTTTATATAACTTTTATGCAATAATTGATGAGTTATATACTCTTTGTTGTATACTTATATATAGTTATATTCGTGTTGAGTGATAAAAAAACCTTAAATTCAAGTAAGTTTGTCATGTACTTATGTAATCTCGTAAAAGTATCATAGTGTTATCCTAAGTCCTATATTGGGTTTTTGTCCATGTCGAGGCTTTGGATCTTAACAATTTTTATCGCTTACACTATAATCTAAGTATAATTTCGTGTTAGTTAAATTAATTTGTTATAACGGTAATGATTTTAAAAGAAGAATAAATTGTAAGATGCAACCCGATATTAATCAGGCGAGAATATTATTGACCCGATATGAACTGGTTGAGAATATTGTTGACCCGATATGAACTATTACAGGACATGTTAGTTAAGTAACCTGACCGGAAGTAATCCGACTCGAACCCGACTCGACGCACCTGATTGCCAGATGGACCCATTCTAACCTGATACCCGGACTATGTTATGACCCGAAATGATCCAACCGAACCCGATTCGACCCACCAATGCACAAGAGCCGAAAAAATCCGAAACTACGATGGCCCGAACCCAAAACAACCCGACTAGAAACCGAATCAACCCACCCGATTGCCACCTCTAGTAAAAATATTGAACTACCCATTATGGACCTGTTTTTTTGGACTTTAGATATTGAACTGAATTTATAAGAGTTGAACTGAACTTATACTTAGCGAAACGGGTCAATGGGTCGGGTTCAGATCGGGCCAGTTCGGGTCTCTCATATTATCGGGTTATTTTGGGTCAGGTCTGGTCGTTTCGGGTTTCGGGTGTTTTCGGGTATGTTGGTCGGGTCATAGACCCGTATTAACCCGACTCAAAATGACCCGACCTGAAACTACCCAACCCGAAAATCACCCGACAAAACATAAATTTAATTGGCCTCAAAAGACTTGAAATGTCTTTTTCCTTCTTAATCATTGACCCGAAAATGACCCGACCCAAAATGACTCGATCCGCTTGACCTGAAATGACCCGACCAACAAACCCGAAACAGACCAGTAAACTCGAAATGACCCGACCCGAATTGGCCCGACCCGAACCCTATCCGTTGCCCGATTTGTCAGGTCTACTTAGTATTATTACATATTTTTAGTTTTGTTTTGATAATTAATTCTTTGTTTTGAACATTAACAATATTAAGTGTCCTTTTAAATTAGTCATTTTAAGTTTTTTTATTTAGTTTGAGTTGTGTTTTGTCGGGTCATTTTCGGGTTAGGTGGTTTCCTATCGGGCCAGGTCAACAAATTTCGGGTCATGTTTGGGTCGGGTCGGGCCAATTCGGATTTTGAGTCAAAGTTAAGAGTTATAGTTCGCGTCAATTTTGGGTCTCAGATCAGCTTTTTCGGGTCGGGTCAATCGGGTCAGTGATGTGTAACTTTAAAACCGCAAGTGTACGGTATCGTAGTAGCACTTGAGACTCGATTTCACGGGGAGCTTGTTATGCAATAATGATCAATTCTAGCTATATGCTTAGCTAAGTCGGCAATAATTGAATTTGATTTTTAATCTATTCAATTAAATGAATTAAAGTAAAATGCAATTAAACTAGATATGAAAAAAAGAGCAAGTAAATGTAACAGTTGTAATTCAATGGAATAAAAGGCTTAGGACCCGATTTCCCACCAACATTTCGTATTTATCGATTCGCGATCTAACCAACTTTCG
Organism: Silene latifolia; assembly: GCF_048544455.1. Classification (NCBI taxonomy): domain Eukaryota; kingdom Viridiplantae; phylum Streptophyta; class Magnoliopsida; order Caryophyllales; family Caryophyllaceae; genus Silene; species Silene latifolia. Next base: position 17,500,479 of record NC_133529.1, read on the forward strand.
TTGATGGACAAGGGTCACAAACCAACATTACCCACAATTGACCAATTCATCTTATCAATCCTCTAGCCCACCCTTACTAATCATCCCCAACAACTATTTAAACAGAAATTAATCAAATAAACCACTCATGTTGAGGTTAATCGAGTCCTAGTGAAAGGACTACTCACTAATCATGTTTATTAAGATAAAACAAATAATAAAGATTGACACTTTAACAATTGACATGTTATTAATTTGATTTCTATAATTAATCATGTAGTTAATGACTAAGATTCTGATATTAAACTAATTAAACAATATTGAGATGGATTAATAGAAAAAAGGAAGAGATTTTGATAACAAGTAAACTAAGGATTCAAATTTTACAGAAGAACTTAACTCACAAGCATGAACAAACAAACAAGAAAGGGAATTACTCTATTCTAGCAACAAACAAGACAATTTCAAACAATTATACTAATATGCAAAACTAAAATGAAAGACGCGATAAATGTAAACCAATGAACAATGGAAAGAAGTTATACCAACTAGATTGCAAAAGTATGAAACTTGGATTGATTGGAAACCGAATCACTTTAATCTTCTTACAAACCAAAACTAGATCTAAAACTAGGCTAATTTTAGAGAAATTAAGGCTAATTATGAAAGGGTTAAGGAAAGATTAACAAAGTTCAAATTGGAAATGGAAAACTAGATCTAGGGTTTTTGTGTCCCTCAAACATTACAAAATGGGGGTATATATAGTGTTTGTAAAACAAATAGAAGTGAACCGGAAGAAAAATAGAAGAAGTGAACCGTCCCGGTGGGATGGGCATAGGGACGGCTTCCAGCATTTATCTCTTGCTTCCTTTCTTCCATATCATTCATTGTCCCATATGCATGGCCATGGGTACGACTCTATTTGCTTCATGACTTCTCTTTATAGGCCAAGGAATCTTGGAAACTCATCCAATGGGTCTTCAAGTGAGGCGAGGCCGTTTCTAAACTTGAATTTCGTGCCTAAGCCCTTGCTCCATCCAAATGCCTCCAAAAGGCTTGGATTCCGTCTCATTTAACTCATTTTCTCCTAAGAAACATTATTATCTAGAGCCAAATGGACTAAAGGGAAGCTATTAGTACCAAAAATCGCTCAAAAGAGCCGCAATGACATGTGATACGACATGAAATAAGCGGTAAAATGTTACAAAATACTGACATATCAATCGGGTTGATTTTGCCAGGTCTAACTAAACTGAACTTATAGGAGTCAGGCTGAACTTAACTTATAACAGCTGAACTGAACTTATAAGAGCTGAATTGGACTTATATGAACTTAACTTATAAGAGTCGAACTGAACTTATAAAAATTTTCAACTTTATACTAATTAATTTTTTTTATTACAAGTACTACAATACATTACAATAAAAAACATATTACATATTACATTTTTTTTCTAACCATCTATTTCCATATTATTATCATGTTCATCACTTTCATCTTCGTCTTCATTTTCACTGATATCATCGAATCCATTGACTCGCTAGGTGTCCTTTACTATGTCATTTCACACCTTGTACATAGCCTCCTTACGCTTCATTTCAAACATGCCTAAATTTGTTGTCCCTTGAATGTTCAAGGCATATTGTACACTAGGTATTCCAAGAGTGTGCATTATCCTTATAAAATTATGAAGTTTGAAAGTATGTAGAAACAATAATGGATATTTGATACTTAGGTGACAATTTGAGGCATAACTTTGAACACCTTCCACCTTTTTTTCAATTAACCAAATGTCATTTAAACTTTCATTCTCAATGAATCAATGACGAATGTCGATAATTAAAATGCCACTCCTTCGGGAGGTCTATGTTTAAATTCGGGCATATGATATCCAACATTTGTTATTTTATCGCAGATAGGAGACGAATATCCTATTGTATTTGGATATCCAGAGTCTACCAAATAATACTTTAATCTAGGTCGATGCTGGAAAACATATTTTGAATTAGTTAGAGCATCATGCCTAGACCTGGTAAAAGCAACCCGACCCGATTGACCCGATCTGAAAAGATTGACTCGAGACCCAAAGTAACCCGAACTACATCACCCGAATGTGACCCGAAAACCCGAATTGACCCGACCCGACCATGGCCCGAGCTTTCTTGACCCGTAATTGACCCGACTCGAAAATGACCTGATCCCAAACCATGAAACCCGAAAATGACCCGACAAAATATAACTCTAATTGAACCAGAAAGACTTGAAATGACTATTTCTCTATTATTCATTGATCCGAAAATTACCCGACCCGAAACAACCCTACCCGCTTGACCCGAAACCGGAAATGACTCGTCTCGACCCGAATTAACCTGAAATCAACGAAAGACCCGAACTGACCCGACCCGAATTGGCCCGACCTGAACCCCACCCGTGGACTTGTTTTGCCGGGTCTAAATTCCTGCCACACCGTAATGTCATAGGCACTTCCCTCCCATCCGCCAGGGATAAATGTGAAGATTCTATCAAATGAACAATAGGCTAACACGTTCCAACTTTTTTTTTAAAGAATAATATGTATAGGATAATTTTAGCATTGGATTTTTTTTATTGATTTAAATGAAAAGCGTACTATTTTTTTTCAATTCGTCAATATTAGAAAACAGGTATGAATTTATAGTTAATATAAGTTGTATGAACTTGTCTAAACTGAAATTATAGGAGATGAACTGAACTAAACTGAACTTATGAAAACTGAACTGAACTTAAATGGGGTGACTTTAAGTCCAAAAGAACAGTCTTATATACCTATTTAAATAGGGTAATGTTAAATACAACCCTTAGGGCTGTATTTAAGCATTTAATACCTTCTATATAAAGTATTAACTTAGAAATTAAGAATTAGATTACACATTACTCAATGCAATTAATACAAATACTAGTGTAGATCCCGTGCGAATGCACGGATTTTTAGATTGTGGTATATAAAGAAATTAATATATATTAGGGCCGGCTTACCCATTATGTAATCCGTCCGCTACCGGTACTGCTTCGGATACTACCAATGATTCGGGCACTGCCTCGGGTCCTTTTGCTCCGTCTGAGGCTGATATGGGCCGTGGAAAAAGGCCAAAGTTTACTTCTTCCCGTCTTCGCGACTATGTTGTTGGTACCACCGCCGCCACGTCCTCTGACTCCGACTCTGACTCTTCTCCCGACTCTCCTCGTTCCTCAGGTACTCCTTATGCTCTAGCTAATTACTTATCTAGTCAGAATTTTTCTACGCACCACCGAACTTTTCTTGCAGCTATAACTTCGGGTGTTGAGCCACCCAATTTTCGTGCTGCTCTTTCTAATCCGGATTGGTGTAAAGCTATGCGAGATGAGATTACAGCTCTAGAGAATAATGCTACTTGGGAACTTTCTGACCTTCCAGCTGGTAAGAAAGCACTCGGCTGCCGTTGGGTTTACAAAATCAAATACAACTCTGATGGTAGTATTGAGCGCTACAAAGCCCGTCTGGTAATTTTTGGTAATCATCAGGTCGAAGGCATTGATTATGGTGAGACCTTCGCTCCAGTCATTAAAATGGTTGCAGTTCGTTCTCTTTTAGCCGTTGCAGCTATCAAAAAATGGGAACTTCATCAAATGGATGTCCACAATGCTTTTTTACACGGTGATCTTGACGAAGAGGTTTACATGAAGCTACCCCCCGGCTTTGGTCAGGGTCGTGAGGGTAAAGTTTGTCGTCTCAAAAAATCCCTTTATGGGCTTCGACAGGCTCCTCGATGTTGGTTCGCCAAGTTGGCTGCCGCCTTACGCAATTATGGGTTCATTCAATCCTATTCCGACTATTCTCTTTTTAGCTACACTCGTGATAAGGTATGTATTCATGTTTTGGTTTACGTGGATGACCTAGTTGTTACGGGTAATGACTCGGCTGCTATTTCGACTTTTAAACATTATCTTGGGAAGTGCTTTCACATGAAAGATTTGGGTGTGTTGAAGTACTTTCTGGGCATCGAGGTAGCACGCAGCTCGGAGGGTATTTTCCTAAGTCAACGGAAATATGCCCTTGATATTATCTCCGAGACCGGTTTGTTGGGAGCTAAACCCGTATCTACTCCTATTGAACACAACCACACCCTCGGGGCTGCTAAAGGGGCCTACTTGGCTGATGTTGAATCATACCGTCGGCTCATTGGGCGCTTGGTGTATCTCGCCGTTACAAGGCCGGATCTCTCTTACGCGGTGCATGTTTTGTCTCGTTTTTTGAGCAAACCTCGTACAGAACATTTGGATGCCGCTCTTCGTGTTGTTCGCTATCTCAAAGGCAGTCCAGGACAAGGTATTTTATTACGCGCCAATAGCAAGCTTGATGTGACAGGGTGGTGCGACTCGGATTGGGGAGATTGCTTGACCACACGGAAATCCGTGTCTGGCTGGGTCGTTTTCCTCGGGGACTCTCCTATTTCTTGGAAAACGAAACAGCAACACACGGTCTCTCTTTCATCTGCCGAGGCCGAGTATCGCGCCATGGCTACCATTTTGTGCGAACTAAAATGGGTGAAGGAATTATTAACAAGTCTTGGTATTGTTTTCTCTTGTCCTATTCCAGTTCATTCCGACAGCCAATCTGCCATTCAACTCGCTCAGAATCCTGTTTTTCATGAGCGGACGAAGCACATCGAGATCGACTGTCATTTTATTCGTGACGCCATTAAGGCCGGTCTTATTACGCCCATACATGTTTCCACTACCAACCAGTTAGCTGATATTTTTACTAAAGCTTTAGCTGCGTCTCAATTTTTGTTTCTTCTCCGCAAACCGGGCACTCTTGATCTTCATGCTCCAGTTTGAGGGGGGGTATTAGGGCCGGCTTACCCATTATGTAATCCCGGCCCATCTCTTGTATAAATACGTTCAATGATTAATGAGAAAGACGCATAATACATTTACACAAAACACATATTGTAACAATATATAGTATCCAAATTTTAAACTTTTTTCTTTGAAGGAAAATTAAATTTTCAACTTGGTGTTAAGAGTATAGAAATAAATATAATATTTAAGATATAGTTATGGTTAAAATGTGATAATAATATGAGTGAAATATATAAAAGTCTTACAATTTGACAAATACAGTATAATATGTCACACGTAAAATAATTGATAGTGTAAAGTACTTTGGTAGAATATATTTTTGTACAACTATTCAAAAATAAGAATTATATAATGTAGACCAACATTTGTATAGATTATATAATGATAAAAAATGTTAAGCTCAATAGCTGAGAATAACTACCAAACATGTTAAGGCCCAATAGCTGATAATAACTACCAAACATGTTAAGGCCCAATTTATAGTTGAAGTAATTTGAGCGGGAAAATTCATAGAATCGCCTATTCTTTTAGTAAATAGAGGATTAAGGATTTATTTCCTTTTATGGCTCCTTAAATACAGCCCGCCCTAAGGATTGTATTTATCATTTCCCATTTAAATAACTTATTCTTTCCGATTTTCCTTTAATTGTTATCCCATTTGACTAACAAAATACTCTCTCACTCACCAGTTTCTTTACTTTTCATTAAAATATTTCTCAAAGCCTCTCTATAAGTATGATCTAGCTTGATAATCTAATTCCCCTTCCGAATAAGATCTTAGCAACAAAGTACCAGCGGACGAATACTGCTACTAGTCAATTGGTCCTCTTGAATTAGCTTAATACGCGGTGCATTGTCCATATTTATAATATTCTTGTCGGGACGAGGTCTTAAGACTAGCGAGGAGTGCTAATAGCTCGGGTCTCATATACGTACACACTCCACGTGAAAAGTAGAAGGCGGTAATAAAATTACACCCCTCGTCCCTAAAGATTCAACCGCAACCAGCAGGATTCGGTTCCCTTTAGAGGCACCATCAGTATTAAGTAAAACGAAACCAAGAGGCTAGCGATTGACGGAGACCACGGAATATAAACTTCTTTATGAGTAGGACTGGGCTGCTTTTCAAACTAAACTAATTTTGTATTTCAATATTTAAGCGCGGATTCTTATTTACAACGGACATATTTGTCTTAAATTTAAAGCATGTCAAATAAGATGCGAGACAAAAGTAGACTACAAAGAAATTAGTACAAAGAAATTAGTTTTTTCTCCGTTTCTTTACCAACTCTTATGAACTCTTCGAGTAACACCAAGCTTTCTTCATAAGGCCGCATAAACTCTATGTGGCGGCAATGACTTGTTGCAACGTTCTTTATCTTTTTTTCGACGCTTCTAAGGTCACACGACACCACCCCTTTTCTACGGTCACGAAACAACAGTTCTGCATTGCTTTTCAAAACCAAGCATTCGTAAAGCGGAAGATCCACGTTATAAAGTTTCGTCCATGAATCAATTTTACAGTCTTTATCCAACACCCATACGCTAATATGTTCCAAGTGATGACAGTCTAAAACAGCTAACGACGTATTCATAACTGACAAACGTCGAAAATTCCCTGGATCCTTCCCAATTTCATACTCGTCATTTGGAAGACTTACGCAAGAATATCTCTCGCTTGCCAAATCAAATCGAAGAATACGAGAAAACCCACAATTCATGTCAACATTGTCGTAACAAATCCAATATACTGCCCCCTCATAATTTGTCATCCATGACAATTGTTTCATGTACAACTCATTGTGTGGACTCGGACACTTAGTCTGCTTTTCCAAAGACCATGAACTTTTGTGGCGCAAGTGGTAAATCATGTACCTTATTACATAAGGACACTCCATATAAAAAATCACAACCTTATAATCATTGAGTAAATTATCAAAACCAAACCCAACATTAATTTTTTTCCAATTTTCAAAAGGTTTTGGAATCATTATTCTTCTTGGAAAAGACGGATTCCACAAGAAAATTTGATTGATTCCTGGCAAACCATAGCGTCTATGCATAACTACTAAGCCATCAACATACCCAATAAAATCACCAAAAAAAAGACCGACGCCTCTTCTTATAAGTGTCAAACCGTCGATTATCCTGAATGATTTGCTATGTCGAACAACGGGATATTTCGCAGAAGAGGCATCATTATTATTATTATTCTCGAGCGACAATAGGAATTTAGACTCGCTATTGTTGAAATTACGAAGATGTAAAAAATGGAAAGCGCGGCTTGTTATTAAAGAGTTCCAATCTTTGCAAACTAACCTGAATTTTACGAGAATTTGTAACGGTAGCCTTGCTAGTATTTCGATCCATAGGTCAAATATAAGATAATTATTTTCAAATATCTTTGCTAAACTTCTCCTCCTCTTCATTGTGTAGTGACGATGTTGGTGGCGTTCGGTAACAATTACATCAACGGTTTACCAAGGGTTTTGGGTATTATAATTTATAATACGGGGATTGGCACTAGAAATTATGACGTGATGACCTAATTTGGCTATCGAACATAATGATATATATAACACTTTTGTCAGTGATTTCAAATATGAATACAAGAGTGAATCCAGAGAGTTGTCACAATTAGGAAACTAATAAGCCAGACAAGATATACAATATAAGCTAAAGGAAAATACATCCTAAGAATATTTTACCATATCGCATCAGATTTGGCAGTTCAAGACCGGTCCGGATTCTCTCCATTACTTATCCATTCCAGACATTTCATCTCCACCTCAATTTTTTCACCATCACAAGTAAATCTAGGTCGTCGATTTATTCTCGAAGTTAAATCGTATCCATTGATAAGTAATGGAGAGAGATGGGTAATGGAGAGGTTATTTAGTCTTTTTTAGTCTTTCAAATACATTTAAGGTTATTTTAGTCTTTTCTAAAATAATTTTGAAAAAAAAAATAACGTAATCGAATTTTCTAACTAATCCCCCCTACACTTTCTGACTGCTTCCATATTTTCTAGCTCCTCTCCGTCTTTCTCCATCATCCCGTTAATGAATCATATTCTCCCTTAAATTATTATAACTAGTATAGGCCCCGTGCAATGCATGCACGGTGTTTATAAAATTTTACCTTTTAGTATACTATATTTATAGAGTGTAAATTGACAATTCATTATTTTTTAAAATTTTTCATTAGTGTATTTTAATTTGAGAGGAAAAAAACAATTTAAATAATACTCATAACATGAAATGTGTATTTTAATGAAAAACGTTTTTACACAGATTTAATGATATTGGTCTATAACTTTTTAATTGCATATCTTTTAACAACTTATCTTATCGAGAACGAAATTTTTATTAAAAAAACCTTGAAGAAAATCTTAAATTGGGAACTATATTGAAATAGGAAATTAAATAAGAGATTATATCAAAATAGGGAAAATATTTTAGGCGGCAAAACTTTGAGTTTTTCCTATTCATTTAGTATATCGGAGATTAATTGATTATGCGAGTAGATCCCGCGCAAATGCGCTGTAAATATAGGTCTTTTAATTTTTAGTGTATTAGTTATAGATTTTAGATTTATATCTCACAAATTTTTATAAAAAATAACTAATATTAAAATTAATCAAAAGAATTGAATAATTCCATGAATTATGTTTTTTTATGAAAATATTTTAATTACATCAAATTATTTAAAAAAAAAAAAAATTTCGTCACGAAGTTAATAATAGGAGATACAGTTTTTATGTATAGATTATTTTAAATGGAAAATTAGTTTAATAAATGAAAATCTAATTTGTTTTCATACATAAGTTTGAGCACTTTGGAGGAAAAACTTTAGAGAAGTTGTATTATCTTAGTATATAGGAGGATTTATATACTTTTTAAATTTACACCTCATTAATATTTATCAACTCACTCAATTATATTTTGATATGAAATAAAAAATGAAATGGAAAACTAATAAAAAAAATTATTTAATTTGTGAATTTTTTTTAGTGTGTTTTTTGTCACGAAGCTAATAGTAAGCATGTGTCAAGTTATTCTCTACAGTAATAATTATTGCGTTACTGAAAAATTTAGCAACTTATACTTTATAGTTTAATATCAATTTTATTTTATTTTAATGAAAAATCATAATTATGAATTTATTTAAAAAATTAGAGTTTATTTATAAGAATATATTCATTGAAAAGATAATAATGTAATGAAAGAAAATTTTATTTATTACCTTATTTAGTTAGATGCTTTTTGGAGGGAAAACTAAGAGAATTTTTATTCTCTTAGTAGTAAGGGGATGCGGAACAAATCATATGACGTGACACATGAGCATCATCTTGAAATAATTTTTTTATCCAAAATTCTAATGCATGAAAATAACTAAATCTCGTATTATTTTTATACTAGATTTTGTGCCCGTGCGTTGCACGGATACTAAAATAATTTGTAGCAATAATGTGTTACACTAACTAAAATAATTTACACAAAAAAAAAGATATAATTCCAGAATTCTATCCATTAATAAATGTTTGCGTTGGCTAGAAATTTTATCATTAGATATACTAATGAATAATCAAGGTGTATATTAAAACATGTTATTTAATTAAATTCTATCCAATGTTCACATATGTTATTTAATTAAATCTCTATCAAAAAGTTAATAATTTATGAAAAAGTTATATTCCACTTAATCTACATGTGTTCTATTTAAAATAAGAACAGAAATTGCATGTGAAAAATAATTTTTAAAAAACCATGCAGACAAATAAGTAACTACTATCTACCTCCCATCTACATTAAATAACGAAAATAACAATGATTAGATTCTTCATGTGAAACGTATATATAATATACAAATGGAAGAAAATTTGCATATACTCCCATGCATCGCAAACAAATTGCTATAACATGGCTGACTGTGGATCCGCCCATGCTTTGGATATGATAAACGTTTAAAATTGGCTCCAATATATTCCCATGTCTCGATGTCATGCTTCCTTCCTATTAAAAAAAATAAGACTAATTTAAGTAAATACTGTTAAAAATACATCTTAGAAAAAAATTGGAATTTACAACATGACTTACTTATTTATATAATTTTAAATTATGAAATCAAAAGATTTATGCTGAAATTTTGAGATTGTTTTAGTGGCCAATATGAAACCTCGTTTTCATCTTTGAGAGGACGTTTTTGACACCTTCTGTTCTGCATTCCAGTGCCTAGCAGTACCCTCCTCGGAATGTGACACTCGCCATTATATATGCTCCTTTATTGGTCTCCACCGTTTTGTTGGTATTGAATATATTTTGGTTAATCCAACGGGACATATTCCGCAGCACCGTATGGCTTCTTGTTATTTGTAAAACGTATAGAAGAGAAAAGCATATGGGAAAACTTGGTATATTGTATTGATGTGTCTAATTACAAGAAGAATAACATGTATATATACATGTAGACAAATACCATAAAACCCTAATACAATATTATAATCACCGACTCGAGAACATATTATGGAAACTAACCATAAACATATTATTGACACAATAATATCTTAACACCCCCCCTCAAGTTGGAGCGTGGGGATCGACGACGCCCAACTTGGATAGCAATTTCTGGAATTGACGTACACCGAGCGCCTTGGTTAAGATATCCGCAGGCTGCTCTGTCGTATGAATATAAACGGGGGAAATGAGACCACCTTGAATCGCGTCACGAACAAAATGACAATCAATCTCTATATGTTTCGTGCGTTCATGAAAAACTGGATTACGCGCAAGGTGTAAAGCGGACTTACTATCGCAATGAAGAAGAGCCGGAGACGCCACTGAAACATGAAGAAACTGTAAAATACCTCGTAACCATTTCACCTCACAAGTAGCTGCTGCCATAGCGCGATATTCGGACTCAGCCGAAGAAAGTGAAACAGTATGCTGCTTCTTTGTTTTCCAAGACACTGGTGTGCCCCCTAACAACACGCAATAAGCGGATAAAGAGCGACGCGTAATAGGACAACTCCCCCAATCGGCATCACAATAAACGGACAAATCAAGAGGTGAACCAGCCCGAAACAATAAGCCTTGACCAGGGCTGCCCTTGATATAACGCACGACACGTAACGCAGCACGCCAATGTGTTTCCCTCGGTTGGTGCATAAATTGTGATAAAATATGCACACTATACGATAAATCGGGTCGAGTATTAGTTAAATAAATTAACCGACCAATAAGGCGCCTATAAGCTTCTGGATTCGAAATGAATTTATCAGTGGCTAGTGCTAATTTGTGATTTTGTTCAAGTGGTACCGCATCAGACTTGCTCCCAAGTAGTCCCGTCTCAGTCAACACATCCAACGCATATTTCCGTTGAGAAAGAAAAATACCAGAGGACTGACGCGCAACTTCGAGACCCAGAAAATATTTTAACTTCCCCAAATCTTTCATATAGAAACACGTACTAAGATAATTCTTAACACGACGGATACCCTCCGTATTATTGCCCCCGATGACTAAATCATCAACATAAACCAATATAAAGACTTCGACCCCAGAAGCAATGTAACTAAACAAGGAGTAATCAGACATACATTGTTTGAAGCCATATGCCATAAGAGAGGCCGACAACTTTGCGAACCAACAACGGGAAGCTTGACGAAGACCATACAAAGATTTTTTGAGACGACAAACCTTACCGGGAGCATCAACAGAATAACCAAGCGGTAAGCGCATATAAACTTCCTCTTCCAAATCACCATGAAGAAATGCATTATGCACATCCATTTGGTGTAATTCCCAACCTCGAGCAGCTGCCACGGACAAGAAAACTCGCACAGTGACCATCTTTGCGGTAGGTGCAAACGTCTCAAAGAAGTCCACGCCCTCTTCTTGACGGTTGCCTAGAACAACCAGCCGCGCTTTAAAGCGCTCAACTGACCCATCCGCATGTAATTTAATCTTATAAACCCATTTTTTACCTATGGCTTTCTTTCCCACGGGTAAATCTACAATGTCCCAAGTACGATTACGAATTAAGGCATCAATTTCGAGGTTCATCGCGTCACACCAGCGTTTATCCTTGACGGCCTCACGATAAGAGGAAGGCTCGAAACAATTGTCTACAGCAGCTACATAAGAACGATGTGCCAACGAGAATTTATCACAAGACAAAACATGAGATAAAGGATACGGCATACCTGAAGACGACGATTGTACTGAGTGACTGAAAAGGGGGCTATACTTCTCTGCGTTATCAACAACACGAGCTGAAACCGTAACATATTCATCCTCACTGTACCGAGACCAAGGGACGTGAGGTCGATGACCTCGTCCAAATTGTTGCGGGGCAGGGGAGTCTCGTGTTTCCTCGGGCAGAGACTCAACCGTTCCCTCTCCATCACCTGTCGTCTTCTCTTGGCCAGAATCTGTCTCCTTGTCTCCACCTACATCACCCAAAATAAATTCACCGTCCCCATCTCCTTGATCAACAGGAACGTGTATGGATGATTGATCCCCAATCGGTGAATGCACAGCATAAGGAAAAACAGATTCATCAAAAACCACACCTCGTGATACAAAGAACTGCTTGGTATCCAAGTCATAAACTTCCCATCCTTTCTTACCAAAGGGATAACCAACAAACACACATCGTCTACTCCGTGAACCAAATTTATCACCATCCTTACGAGAATGTTTAACGTAACACAAACAGCCGAACATGCGCAAATTATCATACAAAGGTAATTTATCACGTATAATACTTCAAAGGGGGTTTTGCCTTGAAGAAGGACCGAAGGAGTACGATTAATAAGATAACCTGCGGTTAAGATACATTCACCCCAAAATTGTATAGGTAAAGAGGCTTGGAAACGTAAAGCTCTTGCCACATTAAGAATGTGTCAATGCTTTCTTTGAACTCTACCATTTTGTTGGGAAGTCCCGACACAAGTAGTTTGGTGTATTATTCCATTTTGAGCAAAATAATTAATCAAACATGTGAACTCGGTACCATTATCGGTACGCACCACTTTAACGTCTGCATTAAATTGTCGTTTGACCATGACAATAAAATTTTGTAACAAATGTGACACCTCGTCTTTGGTCTTAACAAGATAAACCCATACGGCACGAGAAAAATCATCAACTATCGTAAGAAAATAACGACTACCACATGACGAAGCAATACGATAGTCACCCCACAAATCACAATGAATAAGCTCAAAAATCGTCTTAGCTTTATTTTCACTCACAATAAATTTTTCTCGTGTTTGTTTGGCACGTAAGCAAATATCACAAAGCGGAGCATCACGTTTATCATTCTTATTATGAATAAATGGTAAATAATTAACTACTCTCCTCGAAGGATGTCCCAATCTACGATGCCAAATCTCAACATCTGTGTCATTTTTCTTGGCTGCAAAAACGTGTTCACGGACCCCTGTGAGAAGGTATAGCCGCCCCTGCTGCTCACTCGTACCAATCGTCTTCTTCGTTATGCGGTCCTGTATCACACAAGTTTTATCAGTGAAAAGCATATCGCAATTTAGATCTTTAGACAATTGATAAACGGAGATAAGGTTGCAATCAAAATCAGGGACAAACAAAACATTTTCCAAGATTAATTTGCTGCCTAAAGACACACGTCCTTGTTTGGACGATTTCGAAAATTTCCTATTCGGGAGAGTCACCACGCAAGGATCGGTATCACGTATCTCTTGTAAAATTTCAAAACAACCTGTCATGTGATGCGTAGCACCAGAATCAAGTAACCAAAGTACGTTATTTTCTGTCTTACCATTCATCCGCGCTTTGGAAGACGATGCTTTGGCACTATTAACATACGCATCCCATTGTTCTTTCGGCACATTCACGTACTGCTCTTTAGACTCGCCTGCTTCCTCACTGACACGTGAAACATGTGCATTGGAGTTACCAGAAGCATTTGCATTGCCCCTGCCCTGACCAAAACCGCTGATTCCTCTGCCTCCACGGCTTCCACGACCTCCACGACCTCCTCCCCTGTTTCTATCCCTCCATCCTTTCGGGTAACCAATGATGTCGAAACAGGATGCTATGACATGACCATACTTGTTACAGTTATCGCAATAAGGTCGTTGTGATTCTGCTTGTTTATCATTCACTTCCCCATTGCGTGTAGCCACTGGAGGTGTATACCGTGCAGCAAAACCGATAGGTTCTGCCCTATTCTCGTTGCTTCTTGACCCAATAACACGCGTAGTTTTTCCCTTAACGCCTTCTTCTTGAATCATGGTCGAGTAAGCCCTATTAAGATAGGGCAGAGGTTCCTGTAAAAGCAGATTTGAAGCCACTGTTGAGTAGGAACTGTCAATTCCCAACAGAAAATCGTGCAGCTTCCCTTCATCCCTCTTCTTGTCGAGTTTTTGATTCAAACCGCACTACACTGACCTCCGCAATTACAGGTAGGATTACGGTCATATTTATCAAGATCGTCCCAAAGCCTCTTAAGACGACCGTAATAATCAGTCACCGATTCTTCATTGCCTTGTTTACAATCATGAATTGCACCCTTGATGCGATGCAATTTTGGACCGTTACCAACGCTATACCGTTGTTCAATATCGTCCCATAACTCCTTCGCTTCTTCAACATACGAAATCATCGAACCCAGACTTGGTTCGATGGTATTAAATATCCAATTAACAATCATGGCGTTTACCATGTACCAATCTTCGAGATCATCTGAGTCATCGGCAGGCCTCTTTATGGTGCCGTCAATGAATCCCGTTTTCTTCTTTGAACGTAAGGCGCCCCTCATCTTCACGGCCCATTCATCGTAATTATCTCCCTTCAATTCTACAACAATTAACTTTTCTCCGGATTTATCAGAGGTCGATAGAAAATAAGGACTGAGTTTCTCACCTTTCGTCATATCGTCGGACTCGGAACTAGAGTCTGCGTGAGAGGTGTTTCGAGAACCTTGACTATCTGTTTGAGAATGGTGACTACTGTCTTGAGAATGGTGACTACCGTCGGACTCTGCGCCGTCTTCCTGACTCATACGATGCTAGAGAAATACCTTGCTCTGATTACCATGTAAAACGTATAGAAGAGAAAAGCATATGGGAAAACTTGGTATATTGTATTGATGTGTCTAATTACAAGAAGAATAACATGTATATATACATGTAGACAAATACCATAAAACCCTAATACAATATTATAATCACTGACTCGAGAACATATTATGGAAACTAACCATAAACATATTATTGACACAATAATATCTTAACATTATTTTGACAAGTTTGGGTCTGATATTTTGACCCGACCTGAGACCCAAAATTGACCCGAACTTGCTTGACCCGAAACCCGAATTTACCCGACCAGGTTTTCATGAATTTTACAGAATGTCTGAGTTCCTAGTTGGCGTGTAGCAGAAAAATTCTTAATTTTGAATGATAATTAAACAAACAAACAACTACATCAACTATTTAACTCTAATACAAAGGCTTTGGTGTGGAAAGAGGGTTGACATTTACACAACCTTACCCATCTGTTTGAAACTGTTTTCAGATGACCGATTTTCTTACTTTGATGGTCTTACGTCAATAAAAGAGGACGAACCATTGTTATTGAATTGTCGTCATTGCTTCCTGTAAAAAAAAAAAAAAAAAGAATTCAACTATCTTAGTAAAAGAAATTAAAATTATAAATGAATAATTTATAATAATGCTCAACCATAATGAGAGACACACTATCTAAACGACAAAAATATGTTTCATAAAAGATCATAACTCAAAAAAAAGAAACATCACGTTCTAGACCATGTATGCCAATTTTTCTTGAAGATGAGTAGATGGAGGGTATATATATATACGGAGTATAAGTATTAATCATATATTATTACTTTTTCTGAGTTTACGTCCCACTAAGATTCATATATACTAATATGATATTATACTATATATTTTTGCACAAATTTTATTCTTTGATTTGCACAAATTTTATCATTTGATTTTTTATTTAATGATTTTTATTATTTATGTATATTTTATTTTAAGTGTTTTAGAAAAATTGGAGTCTCTCAAAATGCCTGAAAAAAGCCTCTTTTATATATATACTAGATTTAATGCCCATGCAACGCACGGGCCACTTGTTAAAATCTTTTGTACCGATTTTAGTTATACTTTGAACGTTATTCGATTATCTAAACTCTGAGAATGATTTTTCCGGTGTGTAAAACTGTCTTATACTCCCTCCTATTCACTATATTCTTTCCTATTTCCTTATTCGGATTATTCGGGTTTTCTTCCCTATTTCCTTTTTTAGGTTGATTTGTGTGGTCCAAATTAAATTGCATGTGGGGTAGTGTGTTTTGTGTGGTCCAAATTCACTTTCTTATTTACTGTGCAAAAAGGAAAGGGGGAGAATATAGTGAATAGGAGGGAGTAGAAGAATTATTGAAAAAAAAAAAAATATAACCAATTTGTAAATTATGGGGATAAGAGAGCACTTGTAAAGGGATAGAGCCATAGAGTTGTTGCTAAGAGGCACCTAGGAATTAGCTATTGCTAATCTAATTAATGCACGTAAATGAGTTTGTCGTTATAGCAAATTGCTAATGAGTTTGTTGTTACAAAAATTGCTAATGAGTTTGCTAGGTGATCAATTTATCTTTTATTCGGGTTCCTCTACCAACACCATGACTAAGACCAATGGAGTATTTATTTTTCAATTGGTTTCTATATTTATCTTCAAAATATAACGGATTAAATAATAGCTCACTTGGTTAGATAGTAGTACACTTATTTTGCTAGTCTCTAAAAACTTTTTTATTTCTTACCCATTTTATTGACCAGTTTTAAGTATCTATCAACAATGTCTTATAGCAAATCATAGAACCGTTATTACGTACATGTGATTTATGCACTCATGCTAGGTATATATAAGAATTTGAATCCAATAAAAAACTGTATGATAAACGTGATAAAGTCGGAGATCTATTCTTAATATATTATTTTGCCATATCTTAATGATATAATTCCTCCGACTCAGTTAATATTTATTTGTGTTTAAAATTCTCATCACAAAAAAAAAGACAATAGATAACTAAGCTTGGAACATAAAGACTAAAGAGTACCAATTTAATTGAAATTTCTTTGTACAAGCAATTGTAGGGGAAACACAAATAGGATTATACATCCAGTTGTACCATAAGCATGGTACAACCAAGTATAAGAATCCGAGTTTACTTGTATTCTTTCTGAGCTAATTTAAATTTCATGTTTTTAATGTGTAAATGAATGAACTCAATACTTTCTAATAAAACTCATATTCTTTAATATAAAGCTCGGATACTTTGACACCGTACAACAATACAACTGGTTGTATAGTCCATGAATTGGAAGTGGAAAGAGGTTAGACTTTCTCGACCAAGAGTCATTTCCAAAATTGAAATCTTTGTACTTTCTAATCACGTAAATTTCATGTACATGCAATACCCAACTTTTTAGGATAGTATTGAACCATGTATTTCATAACATGTACTCTGTAGCTTTTAATTAGACTATTGTAGTTTCATGACGATGATATCGAAGCTTTTCATGTTGACGTACTCTAAAGTTGACATTTAAGATCTTTAATTTGTTTCCAGCCCCATTTCTTCGGTTTATGGCATCCGTAACTTTTAATTAGATTATTGGAGTTTCATGTCATTTTTAGGATCTTGAAGTTTTTTCTTGTGCACATAAACAATACTGAAAAAAAAAAAAAAAAAAAAAAAGTACAAAATTGAGATATTTACTTCCATATCCTTAGGGGTTGGAATAAGAATTGATATACCACTTATCTTTTATAAAATAACCAAACAAATAAATTAAAAACTCACCCTAATACAATTATCATTCTAATCCTTGCTTACCTTACAACTTCATCAAATATTACCCGCTTGGCCACATGTATACGGAGACACGAAGTAACCAATAAGACGTAAGAGTAGCTATTAGAAATAATAGTCTCCATATATAGGTTATCATTAGTATACACAATCCGCAATCGAGCTCCCTTTTGAAGCTTAAACACAATCTTAGCCTAATCTTAGGTAATTCTGGAAGATAATCTCCATATATATGTCATCATTATCATTATTATACACAATCCGCAATCGAGCTTTTGAAGCTTAAACATAATCTTATGTAATTCGGGAAGATAATGTCCATATATAAGTCTTCATTACTATACACAATCCACAATCGAGTTCCGTTTTGAAGCTTGTGATAGGCTCAGATCAAAATTAAGCTACAATTCATATAATTCATCTTAATTATATTTTGGTGAAGATGAAAGCACATACATATATGTCAATATGAGTATATATATATATAGTAGTTCGACACTTTGAATTGGTTTAATAGAACGACTCTAACATAACTCTAAGCCTCTAAGATGTATCCTACTTCTACTCTACTTTTTATCAAAATTTTATCCTATCAGGCTAATATAAGCTATCATTAAGACGATCGTCACAATAAACGTGCATATAATAATATTATTATATAACTCCCAAGTTGTATTTAAATTCTATTGTTCATAGAGTTGTATATGGATTAACTATTCAACTTTAATATGGCCAGAAATCTAAAATACTTCGAACCTAAGTTAACGTACTTCTATCCAAATTCGTACACTATACCTTTATCTTATTGTTTATTAAATACTTAAGGCGTTTCGCGAAACTTGGACTCTCTATAATCGCTCGAAAAAAGCTTCATTTATTAATATAGATAGATACTAGATTTAATGCCAGGGCAATGCCCGAGCCAATTTGTAATATCCTATGAACATAATGTAATGTAATAATATTCTAAGGTTATGTTCTTTTGGACTTAATTTTGCTGAAATGAACA
Organism: Silene latifolia; assembly: GCF_048544455.1. Classification (NCBI taxonomy): domain Eukaryota; kingdom Viridiplantae; phylum Streptophyta; class Magnoliopsida; order Caryophyllales; family Caryophyllaceae; genus Silene; species Silene latifolia. The sequence continues at coordinate 17,519,234 of NC_133529.1, forward strand.
TATAGAAACTGAATTGAATTTATAAGAGTTTTAACTTTTTTGAACTGGACTACTTATAAGAGTTTGGCGGCAGAAAAGAGCTGACTGAACTGAATGGAGCTAAATTAAACTGAAGGAAGAGTAGTGCCTTGTTCTTTTGGACTTTATTTCAGCTCATTTTTGGCCTTGTTCTTTTCGACTGAAAAGAACTGAATTGAGCTGGACTGAACTGAATTGAATTGAATTGAATTAAGAGTTAATATGTGAAAAGAGAAATTAGCCGAATTGAACTTAATAAAGCTGAATTGAACCAAATAGAGCTGAAATGAACTGAAATTAGTTGAAATTAAGCCTGAAAGAAAAGGGCCTTATTGAAGAATGGGTATGAATTGAGCTTAACTTTCCTAAACCGAAATTATATTAGTTGAACTGAACTCATAGGAACTTTACTTTTTCAGTACTAAACTTATAAAATTTTAACTTTTTGTGAATTATTAGTGCTTTTATTCATTTTGTACTCGAGTAATATAAACCTCATATTGCCTAGCTTTTTATTATAACTAGTTGTTGCACCGCGCCCTACCGGGCGCGGTGCCCCAATTTGGTAAAATTCTAAGCAGAAGTAAGTCGGGAGAAACCAACTGTCTTGACGGGGAAAAAATCACGCCATTTCAAACACCCAAATTGATGCATTAACAATGGGTATAGTAGGCAAAATACGAAGGAAGCAAATTCCTAAGCATGTGATATGCTCGTTACGTAGCTTATAAATAAGGCGAACGAGCATATAACACCTAAACGGCAACCAATGATAAACCAAAGATCATTTACAACATTAATTCATAATTTTATCTCTCTATCACAAAAACCGTCCTTATGGTCCCACCAGCAGTCCAGTATCTTTAACCTCCGACAAATGTGTTTCAGCTGGCTAACATTGTAGTTGTAGCAAAATTTAGTGTCCATGCTATTACACCTTAGACAGCCATGGGAGAATCTTGTCTGGCTTCTTAAGCTCTTTCTTCGTCTCATTTGATTTCTAATCATCCATGGCGTCTATCTCGGAATCATTTGGCTTATTTTCCGTCGATTCTCCTTCTGTTAATAACTGAAATTCAGAAGTTTTACATGTCACCAATGTTATACGGAGTAACACAAGTTTATCGTCAATTATGTTTACTTCTTGATTCTCAACATTCAGAGTCATACGCTCGTACTTGTGTCAGGTGTGTGCCATGCGAATCAAGAACATGACATGGAATTACACATAATCAATCAACCCAAAGTATAAATTGAACAATATCATCAAAAATTATACGCATTCAATAGACTACACAGCATAAGAAGGAAGTTATCGTACATGTAAAACGTTCTTAAATGAGATGTCATTATAAATTATTATGCCCACTTTAATCTCTCATTATTGACCTAAAGTTTAATTTTCCTATACTCCACATTTCTAATCAAATTTTCCTATACTCCACATTTCTAATCAATCAGAAAGTAAGAAACACACTACTCTTGTGGTTTATGGTAAGAATAAGGTGTTTAAGACATATGAACATGATGAAGTGGCCAGTACCTATCATTTCGCAATACTAAGAGCAGCTTGTCGGCCCAAAGTAAAGGAAAGAGGGGAAAGTTGAAAGGAACTCATCGTACAAGAGGATGAGAAGAATATGTATGGCTCAAGATGACGCAGCAGATGAGTAATAGAGAGAAATGCATGGCTCAGAACTCAAAAGGGGGTTATCTGGTGAAGGGCAAAACGACAATAAACTACTGTAAGATTAAGTATTAGGCTGTTGACGGAATGCCTAAGATGTAGTCTCATAAATTATATCGGAGGAAGTCATGGAAGTAATGACTGACATATGTCAAATGAATTTTCATGTGGAAATTCGAAGGTTTATTCATAGGCAGGGATTTTTTTTTTAATTATTTCCAATTCCACAAACCATACCTATGACTTCAAGCTCTCCTCAGCAGATTTATCTAATCAATCTCAATCTATGTTCGTCATTAAGCATTCCCATGAATCTAATCAATCCCATATATATATCTATCACCAAACATAGCATTGCAAAGCATTGATGGCGTTCTTTTTATAGACGACACAGCTACATTTAAAGACTGTCGAAACAGGTAGCATTATATCTGTCAGCCCCATCAATATAAAATTTCTTGCGTTTATAATATCAGCAATTTCTCAACGCAACTTTAAATTTGCCATTGCATTTCATCATCCAACAATAATTCTTCCCAATTTGACAGATATGTCCGTCAAGAAAAGAGATTTTCACCTGTACGGAAGAGTAGAGTCAAGGAAAGCTTCGTTAATTTGACCTCCAAGAAGCTGTAGATAGAAGAACAAACATTAACAAATAATGAAATAAACCATTAGACAAGTCAAACAAAACCCAGTAACCGGGGCAATACGGCAGCAAATACTATAGCATATAACAAGGCCCAACTGGCCAACTTTAGAGGCCAAGGGAGAAGGCCAAAAGGTATAGTGAATTAGTGACCGAAAAAAGATATGAAGCAAAACAAGGGACAAATACTGAGCTTGAAACTGAAACAAATATGGACAACAGTCATCTCAATACAATGCTTATGCAGCATTATAAACACAATCAGAGTAGCACTAAATTGTCTTGTTCTTTATGCTTGATGATTAGCATGCAAAGAAGAGAAGAACATGTACTCTCATATTCCACGATGTGCAGGAAGTTCAGGAATGAGCACTAACCAGTTAGGCTACTCAACTTGCCATCAAAATTATGGTTATTAGGACAGTTAACGGGGTGGAAACCTAGACTATAGCCTTGGACACACTGTAAAAAGAAGCATAGGAAACCATCTATAGGAAAAGAAGGTGTTAGGACTCAAACTGCAATTATATCAAGGCATACCGGCATGGTATAGAAAACTCAAAAAGTAGTGAACGGCGAGGGCGTCATTAAAATTTTTTTGGATACAGTCACATTTTGGAATTTCATGTTGCCATTATGTTAGGGTTTCAAGACGCCATTGCTTGTGAAAAGAGAGAACATCAACTACAAACATGAAAACTCAAACTCGTATTTCTAGATCGTCTCAAGATGTGAACAACCAACACATTCGGTAAATTTTTCAAATTCAGGCTGTGACCCATTCTGCTACATTTCCCTCTAAACCAATTAAACAACCTCGCCAATAGATCAAACTAACCAACATCTAGAAATCAACTACAAATAACCATCTTGACAAGAAAATGTGACAAACAGCAGTTTGACATGCAATATAACTAAAATAGGGACAAAGGAGACATAAGCATAATGGAATCCGATGACCTATTGAAATGTAAATAATCAAATTAAAAGCATTTCATCTTGCTTAAGACCGTCTTCACTCAAGACACCTCACAATCTCCTTTAATTTTCCACATCTATTTTGATTGCGTATGAGAATCGCCTTAAGTCAAGAAGGTCTTAAACAAGAAAAGGTAAATAAAAAGATAAGAACAAAAAAATATCAGTAGACTAAAAAAAGCCCACCTTTTGAATAAAATCAACACCGAATTTCTAACAACTATGTCCAAATCCCCATTTCTTAATCGTTAATGTTGTATTTCTTTGTTAAACATGGAAGATAAACACTCTTATGATTTTTTTTTTGGTAAAACCCCAGAAAACCCAACAAAGCTTTGATTCCTTTCATTTCATAATTATTGTTCATTTGCTATTTGGAAACGCGTAACATGTTTCCTTCGGTAAAAAATATCAATGTGACCTATAAATATATACGAGAAAGAGACAAGTGTTTTACTTGAAATAGATGTGATCACTTTCTATGACATTGCCTAAGTTGGTGCCCAGATGTTCAATTAAAAGATTTGAACTTTTTGAAGTTGCTTGCTGGATTGGAGTTGTGAGGGGACACCTGAGAAATAAATAACGTCTATTATCACAGGTGAAACAAATAAGTACGACAAAGACACTACATGAGAATCTAAAACGATTCTATTATCACATCAAGGTAGAACAACACTTTTTGTAACCATCTCATTGAGTCACAATTAGTCAGCAGAGTGGTAGAAAAGAAAAGACAGCCATAGCTGCTCACGAAGTTGACCTACCTCAAACATATAAAGAGAGTGTTTACGCGTCCTTTAAGCCCCCAGGCTAAAAAACAAGAAAAGGTAGAGAGGCCCCTTCCGTCTTAATCGCCTTTTACTATAGAGTCGTAAAAAAACTTTAGAGATAGCAACATTGCATTTTATCAGAATCAGTCAGTACTAACCACAACTCAGCTATGAATTGGAATGGCTAGACTTTCTGAACCTTGGAAGCTTTAGTTTATAAGCGGGCTCTTTTGCATCATAAAATAGTTATACTAAATACCTCAAATTATGGAACACTGATGTGAAATGTCGCCACAGCTCTAGATAAGGGGTTTCTATGATAAGGTTTGAAAAAAAGTAGATATTTGCAGAGGCATTAGGCGCGTTTACTATTAACTATTGAAAACTCTTCCTCTAAGCAAATTAATTGAGCAAAACCTATTTCTAATCTCTTAATAGTGCCACATAGTTGCAACTTGCAAGTACCAGAAGCAACAATCAATTAAACGCAAATCTGATCAATGATTAGAAGGCGAGATACACATACCACCCTGCAAAGGACCAAGACATTTAGACAAGGAGTGCCATGTTTTCACCACTGTTATAACACAACTTCTGTTCGGCATCTTCTTTACTTATTTTGCGACAGTTCTTTATATTGTGCCCACGCTGTCGACAATACAAGCATATCTGTCCAAACACAAAAAGGTGAATTGAGATTTATAGTAATTTGGGATATGCAATTTCACATGTATTTCAGTATTACTCAAATAAATGTGTCATCCAACTAAGATTTAGTACCTCTGTAATCATACACTCTCAAAGCTCAAAGCGTCTTTCAACGCTGCATACCCATTAGCAAGACGGAAAGCGGCAATTCCAGGCTTATTATGGCGAATTAAAGCTGCAAGCCACCACATGCATCACTGTAAATATTGTACCCATGAAAAGAAAGCACAGAAGCCATAATTTTACTTAATGTATCACTATAAGAAGAAACAGCAGCATACTCACATCGGAGCAAGCGCCTGTGTACGAACATTAATATGAGGGTATGAAGTAAAGTTGGTTAGAAACTTAAATTGGAAATATAGCCCGAACAATTGCCCAAACTAATCATAATTTGGGAACATGGGTACTTGCTAAAGCCCCAAAATAAATTTTCAATTTGCCCAATTATTGCATGCAATCAATTTAAACCTTATAAAATGCCAGATCATTGCACGAAATCAATTTAAACCCAGAAGTAACGAAACCCTAAAATAATTTAAATTAACCCACAATCATTAATCCATCTCAATAGCTAACATTTAGGAAGATAAAAGTAATATGAATATGCTTTACAAATAGGATAGGAAGAGAAAAGAGAGGAATCAAGGGCAATTCACCTGTGATTGATCTAGAAATTAACTGCCTTTACAACACCTGCAGACCACCACCATTGCTGCGAAGAGGAGTGATTTATCGTCTCAAGAATTGGTACGGATTGTGGAATTCTGGAGCGATGAATTGGTACCGATTATGGAATTCTGGAGCGATGAATTGGTTAATTTATGATCCGTAAATTGGAAGGAGATCAAAAAAGGGGAGAGAGAGGGAGGCAGAGATGAAAAGAACAGTAAAGAGGAATATGATACAGAGGGACAAAGGAAAGAGTGAGAACGAACAGGAAAGAGGAATGAAGGGAAGAGGTAAGTGGTATAGTGAGAGGTAGGGGCAAAATGGGAAGAAATCACCAAAATTACTGTACTGGGAACAGTAACTTAGGTTTGGGTTTTTTAAAGAGTGTAGATAATAACAAAGTGTGCGTATACCTGAAGTGTGTACATTAAATTGATAAATAGATGGTTTATGCTGGAGCAAACCCAACAATAAGGACCTAAAATAAGCAACAATGTAGCTTTAAGGACCCCAAATTTGATAGTGTAGCTATAAGGACCTCGCAAACGGTTCTGTTAAACTTTCACCAAATTTTCTTTTATTTCATTGACTTTTTGTATTTAAAACTAATACGCTTGCAAATGTAGAATACATATATGCTTGAATACTTCTATTTGTCCAATTTGTGTTTACCTCCACCATCTTTTTCAAACATAATACTCCATAGTCCATACTAATTAACAATTCCTTCTTGCATCTCTCTTTTTAAATAGGTCAATTGAGTCGAATTTGAGTCAGGCCAACTTGGGTTAGGTTTGTAAGAATTCAGGTCGTGTTCGGTCATTTAGAATTCCGGTCATTTTCGGACAACTATTATCAAGGTTTTTTATGGATAGTAATCAATTTGCAACATAAACATAGGGGGCCAGGTTATATTTGGTCGGGTAAATTCGGGTCTCAGCTCAGATTCGAGTCCTCGATGAGGGCACATGTCGGGTACGGGTTCATTTATTTGGGCGGGTCAGTCTGACCGGAATATTTTGTCAGGTCTACTTTCTACCCAAGTTTTTCAATAAAATCGTTTACAAATTCTCATTTAAGACGGATATATCCGTCTAAAAGTTAAAACGAGTCAAATTTTACATATAAGACAAAAATATAATGCATTGAGAAAATATTAAAAATACCAGGTTACAAAAAGTAAGATTTTGCTAGCTACAGGTCGGGCCGTGTTTACCTATAATTAAGTCAGTTTGGATCGGATTAATTTCGATTTTCTGACATCGGGTCGGGCTGTGTTATTTCGAGTTCGGGTCATTTTCGGGCGAGTTATTATCATTATTTATCAAGTTATTCATGGGTACTAATTAGTTTGTAACAATAAACATTTGGATCGGATTATAATGGGTCGGGTCATTCGGGTCAGTCATTTTTGTCATGCCACTTATTTGTATATATGGGAGAAACCTTTTGCTTATTGCTCGGTCTTAAGTTTTAGACGGATATACTCGTCTTAAATGAGAATCCGTGAACGATATTTATTGAAAAAGACTTGGCTAGAAAGTAGTCCTGACAAAATTGTCTCGACCCGAATGACCCGACCCGCACGAATTGAGGACACGAATCTGAGCTGAGACCCGAATGACCCGACTTGCCTGAATGTTTATTGTTGTGAATTGATTACTAATCCTCAAATAATTTGATATAGTTGATCCGGAAATGATCCGAACTCAAAATAATGACCTAAATCCAACCCGAATTTTACAACCCCGAACCCAAATTGATCGATCCGAAGCCAACCCAATTAATCCGTTTACCAACTACTGTATATAGTAAAAAGAGATACACAAGGACGAATTGTAATTAGTACGGAATGCTATTTTTGGAGACGATTGGACAGAAAAATTAATTAAGCATACATGTATTGTACGTGTATTAGTTTCAAAGACAAAAAGTCAAATGAAATAATACAAAACACAGTGAAAGTTAACGGAAAATGTTTGTGGAGGTCCTTATAGCTACACTATCAACATTGGGGTCCTTAAAACTACATTCTTGCATATTTTAGGTCCTTATAGTAGTGTTTACTCGTTTATTTATGTATATGTTTATAAAGTACAGTTACAAACTTAAATATAATCAATCACAATGTCCATATTTTTTTTTTTTTGATGACGAGGGGGTTGAATTCCCCCCGCGCCCATGCATTCCCGCACCACCACATGAACCATGTAAGCCACCCCCTTCGGGGACTACAGTGGCCAAATGATTATCGCCCCAGCTGGTAGTCGAACCCGGGACCTCTCAACTCCTGCATTTCTGCAAGCTTCACAATATCCATATTACATAATCTATTAGTGTCCAATAGAGATTCATTGTTAAAGCATGCTGACCTCAGATGCTCCATTCTCCATTCTCCATTCTCCATTCTACCATGCGTACACTAAATTGATAAATAAATGATCTTTTCAAAGATATTTTGTAGTCGGTCAACTTAGCTACTATAACAATAAGAATCCAAATTTTCATAAACACTTTCGAGTCTCCAATTTTTCCGAACTATATACAATAGATAAGGCTCTGTTTGGCAAAACTACCTGAAAAGGTAAATTGAACCCTGAAAAGGAGAATAAAACCAAAACCTAATCGAAACCTGAAAAGGAATCGATAAGGTAGTGAAAATTATGGTGATAAGGAATCGATTATATAAAAATGTGTTTGGCAAACTATTTGAAAAAGGTAATGATTTTGGTAAAATGACGTAAAAGGATATGAAAATTATTTAATATTATAGAATAAAGGGGTAAAAAATGGAAAATAAGTCATTTCAGTGACTGATTTCTCAAATGCTACCCGAGGTAGCATTTCATTTCAGGTACCTTATTTCACCAAATAAGCTACTTGCCAAACACTTGCAAAAAAATCAGGTAGCTGAAATTTTGGTCAAATAAGCTACTTTGGTCAAATAAGCTACCTTAAGTGCCGTGCCAAACGAAGCCTTAAAATCCTATTTGTAGTGTCTGCTAAAGTGTACAATGTTGTAACCAAAAATTTTTTTCATGGTCTCAATTATATGCTACTTTATTTGTGAAGTGTTGTACCCATATATTAAATTAATGTTTTGATCAATTAATTGTAACATGAAAACGACTACTCTATAACACAATTGCTTACTGAACCGCCTCTCCTCTCCCCTCTCTCTAGAAAAACCTAAAACAAAGCCCATTGTTTCCGCCGCCGCCGCCACTCACAAACACTCCTCCCTTCTCCACCTACCTGATCGCCGGTGATGGGCTCATTCAAGGGCTTGTCTCCGGCGATCCCCCACATCTCCCACCTCGTTTAACCCTTTACGGACCTCACCCTTTTTTATCGCGGGTCGGAAACCTCGTTTTTTGGGCTGATCGTGGTTGCCGCTTGAAACCGTGGGACTCCTATCCCTCCGATTCCTCGTCCTGTCGCTGAAATCTGTACATGCAATCAAGGGGTGATCCCTTTTCCCCCACCCCTGGTAAGGCCCTTGTCTTCGGCCTCCGTGGTGGTTGTGCCGATGTGGTTTCTGACGATTTTCGTCGTCTGTTGTGTCTGTCTTTGAGTGTTGCTCTTTGGGTCGGTTAGGACCGATTGGTGATCCCCCCATCTCCCCCACCAATCGGTCCTTTACCCGGTTTTTATGCATTTAGTGTTTGGGTCGGTTTTTGGTCCGATTGGTGATCCCCCCACTCCCCCCACCTCTCGGCCCATTTTCCTTGTCGTGTCGGGTTAGGAGCATAGCTCTTCGGGTCAGTTTGGGACCGTTTGGTGATCCCCCCATTTCCCCCACCATTGGGTCCCTTGTCCTGTGTGTCGGTGTTGGTGTTGGTTGCATGTATGACGGTGGTCCTGGGAGGTTTTGTGTGGTGAAATGGGTGTCCTTTGCTGGTTTGTGGCTGTTGACAGTGGGACTGTCGGTTTTTTTTGTTCTTTTTTGTCGTCGTTTGTGTGATGCGTTGGTGTCCGTCTTGGTCGGGTGGTGTGAGGTCTTGGGTTTGGGGTTCTTTTGGTGTGAGATGCTTGGTAGGTGGAGTTCGGATTTGGCTGTGTTTTGGGTTGGGATGGTTGCGGTGGTTTTCACCACTGTTTAATGGCTTTCTCCTGTTTTTCGTATCTTCGAATAAATTTAGCCCTTAGTTCAAGGATATTTTGGGTGTCCTGTCTCATTATCCTCGGGAGGTTGGCTAAAGATTGGTGTCTGGTTCGGGTTGGATCCGTCGGTAGACGGTGCTTTAATGCATTTATGGACAGAAGATTGGTCGAGGAGAATCCTATGATGTGGTTTGTGTACACGCTGGGTTTGTTGGTCCGTCGTTCGTGTGACTGTAGAGTCCGTTTGTCTTGGTGTAGGAGCTCATGCTCCATCGGATGCAGCCTGTTGTCTGTCATCCACCATCCCTTTCTACGCTCTTGTGGCGTAAGTGCACCACGCTCTCGTCACTCCGCAACTCACGGTGTATCGAGGCTTCCGGGGAATGTTAGCTGGCACAACGACGATAAGGTGTCTTGCGCCAATTATTTCGTACTCCACCAACTTGTTTTTGCTACCAGACATGGTCTATTGCTAGTCTTAAATTTTCGTATAGTAGTGTTGTGTACTTACAAGTGTAATAAGGGCGTAGTTTGCCTGAACTTTATGTAGGTGTACCTTTCTTTACCGCTGCCAAAAAAAAAAAAAAAGAAAAAGAAAACGACTACTCTACAAAAACACCAAAAGAGTTTATCAAATTGCCTCAAAAATATTAGGATCCAATTTTTTACCTACTACTTTATATTTTAATGGTTAAAAGATTTGTTAACAAAGTATATCTGTCAAATACGATAATTCCCTTGCAAAGTTGCAAATATTAATCTAAGGTCAACCGGTGAAAGTCCTATGTAATACGAAAGTCTAAATAGAGTTTGAAGTAAAATACACGTATAATCAATCAATCAATACATCTATCTATATTAATAAAAGAAGCTTTTTTCGAGCGATTATAGAGAGTTCATCTTTTTTAAAACTGATTCAAGCAATATAAAAATTACTTAATTCTTTTAGCGTATATCTCTCGGAGTTTGTATTTGAACTGGAGTAAACAACTGGTGCATGTGTGTATATACTCAAAAAAAAAGTTTGAAGGGTTTTATTCCTAAACTTCAATTTTGAGACGTGTTTGCCTACTTTAATTACTTTTTTGTATTTGTATTTGCTTATTGTTAATTATGATTATGATGATTATTATGCTTATAATATAATGTATGAATAATGCATGCAAGTTCTTATAGCTAAGCCGCATATAATTTCTTGCCGATTTTAATTTTATCTTCTAATGGATGATTTTCGTATGACTTTTTTAGGTATGGCTTACGTACAAGACAAGATCGTACCGTCATCTTATAACTTATAAGGAATTAGAATAACAAAGACTGTCAATTGCCTTGGACATGGTGTAAGTGATTTCGATCTTTTTGCATTAGAAATTTACTTTAAACGATGAAGATACTGTCTAAATTAGTTAAAACCATTTTCACATTAAAAATTGACTTTTTTTAACTCATCAGTTGTGCTATATAGAAAATTTAATGATTTTCAAAGTTAGATAGGTTGTACGAGTTGGTTAAAGTTAAAAACTTTGTCTACTCGGAAATATTTACACTAAAAAAATTCAAAGTTTCTCAAAGCATATCAGAATTCTAATCTCATCCTATAATAGTGCGTCTCACCTAGATTTAAATGTTTTGATTTGTGTCAAAAATAAACTTAATAGTAATTAAAGAATCTACTAAGATAAGTATAAGGTAAATTAAATTATGATAATACGTACTCTTAGACTTACTATACGGTATTTATCTTCAATTTTTTTTTGATACATATTTATCTTCAAATTAGAGATGTTTATGTGTGTTGTACGCATCTATGTGTGCTATTTTTTCATTTTGTTTCTAAAAGTGTATAATCAATGCAAATTTGGACACCAACTTATATATTACAAATTTTTATTTCATCCATTAGATTCAAGTCTTTAAGAAATATATTTGATGTACGGAGTAATTTGAAGCACAAAATCTCATTTATGACGGCACATATCCGTCACTCTGGAGTGACGGATACCATTTTACCTCACAAAGTACCCACTTTTTCTCTCTCTGCAACACTATTCATGTGGTCCCCTTTCTCCACTAACCCATTTTGTTACTATTTTAACTCACAAAATATCCGCCACAAATGGTGACCCGTCACAAGGGAGACCAATTGAACTTGAAGGATGCATAGCTGTTTTTAATGACTATACAAATTACAAAACGTATAGTAATTTGTTATTTGAGACGATGCTCTACTACATTAGAGTTCCAACTTTTTTTTGTGGATAAAGAGAGGCAGCGCCTCGATTACATGGCTACATAACGACAAATAAATCATTACGCATGATGAGTTTAAGTTCAGTGGGAGGGGAATCAGGGACAGTATAATCTAACGATAGAGAAACACTAAAATTAGCTAACCAATCCACAGCTCTAATTGCTTCTTGATATAGTACATGCTCAATTTTGACTATATAATCGCTCGACTTTATGAGATTTTTGCAGCCCAGAACCAAGGGGCGAATATTGTTACTAACGAGTTGAGTTGGTCTTATGTAACACATACTACATTCTTAAGAATTTAAGAAAATGATTCAAAGACATGAATTCCGACTTAACTATCTTATCATCATAACTTTGCAATTTCAATGTTTAATTAGATTTATTCTATACTCAGAAGAGAACAACATATATTTTTAGGCATATCAAAGTTTACACCATTAAAGATAAAAGTCAAAATATAAAAACAAAGTCAAAATATAAAAATCTAATTTAACCGACTTAGGAACAAATTGGTACTATCATCGGCTCCTAGCTTGCCACTCTGACTAAGATTAATTAGCTTCCCCTAAAAAGTTAAAAAAAAATGTAAAGAGTAGAAAAAAATGGAATTTTTGTTGTTCTCCATGGAATTAACGATCAAACATATCTAGATCTTAGTATGAGTTAAGGGGTTTTTCCCATATGTGTCCGTTTGATTTTCACTTTTCTCAACAGTACCATTGCGTCTGGCACTTTCTCAATTGTACCCTTAAACTTAGTTAGTTATTCCCATTTGTAGTCAATCTACCCTAAACCGTCTGTTTTGCCGTTAAATGTCAACATGGAATTGCCAACATGACTTTTCCTTTTCCTTTTTTTTTATTCCTCCTATTTTATTCAGTATTTCCCTCCATAACTTTTCTCCATTACTTCCCCTATATAATCTACTAATCCCTCAATTTTATTTCATTATCCTCCAAAATCAAACTAGAATCAAACTAGACGGTTTAGGGTAAATTAGCTACAGATGAGAATAACTAACTAAGTTTAAGGGTACAATTGGGAAGTGTCAGACGCAGAGGTACAGTTGGGAAAAGTGAAAACTACATGGATAGAGATGGGGTAAACTCTAACTTATTTATATAACCATTAGCCATTTTCTTGAACTTTGTTATATAATCACCGCCTCAATCATTTATTTATCTTTAATCTAAAATACACCCTACAAAGAATAAAAAAAAATAAGTAAATGATCATTACGGCTACCGGATATCAACTCAAATTCCTAGATAAAGCAAATTCATATGAGTATATATTTCGGAGTAAGAGTAACAAATGGCACTTTTATTTGTATAATTATGAGTTTGTTTCTAAAAATTGTTCGGAACGGGTTATTTTAGGTCAAGTTAAATTATAGTTGGAAAAGGTTTTACTTAGGTCATTTAGGGACATTTCAAATCGGGTATTATTCAGATTTTCATATACAGGGTATTACAAGTTTTAGTGGTAAGAATTTTCTTACTCCAACAACGAAGTTGGGGTTTGATTCTTACCCACGACATAGTACGCTCATTTGAACCGAAAAAGAAACTAAGATTAATTACATTCGTTGTTATGTCAATATAATATAAACGGGTTTTCTAAACACGAACCCAACAGAATGACCTATTTACTAAATTAATCTTAATTTGGTCATTTTGGAATTTTACTAATTATTATTGCGCAGAATTAATCTTAACTATTCAAGTGCTTTTAATTATTGAATTAAAAATGTATTAAGATGAGTAATTTAGTCCATTTGAAGTTGGAGCTTTCATCGAGCCTCCTTGTAGACAGGAGTTGACATTTGTAGTAGTTATTTAAAAACTTGACTTTTAACGATGATTAAAGAGACAGAATATTACAAGTGGTCCGTGCATCGCACGGGCATTAAATCTAGTATATGTATATAAAGCAGAAACTTTTCGAGCGATATTAGAGAGTCCAACTTTTTAAGAATTCCTAATGAGTGTAGATCTAGCTTTTTCCTCTTAATAATTTATTAGAAAATTCTCTTAATCAAAGTAGATCTAATAATTTATGACAAAGTAATCCTAATAGAAGTAAATCTAATATTTATAAGAAAAAAAACTAATAGAAGTGGAACTAATAATTTATCGATTATTCTTTACTAACATAAAAATAGAAAAATAATGTTATAAAGAATATTTATTTTAAAAATATTTGTAAAGCAAAAAAAAAAGTCATATAATAAACATACAAAAATGTTAAAATTGTATATTTTATAAACATAAATTAATCTTTGTGAGGAAAAAAACACTTAATTTCTTACGAATATAAATATTGTCAAAAATCTAAGTTGTTCGATTTTAACTACTTGGTGAAATTCGTTTAGTAATAAAGATAATTTTATTTAGAAACGTTTTTGAATATTTAAAATATTTACAAAAGATTCGAGTTGGTAATTATAACCAAGTCTGTAATTGTTTTACAAAAACCTTAGGAAAAAGCTGAACTTTATTTAAAAAAAATAAATACTTCATGAAAAAGTAACATGTCATAATAGGAAAAAGAGGTAAAGAATGACATTTACTTAGCATTTGACAGAGAATATTTTCTACAATGATAATATTAGAAATAAACAACTTCAACGATGGCATGAAATCGTTTTAACTCTGACTTTCTATAACGTGTCAAATGTGTATCATTAGATTACCAATAATATTCACATAAGATTAAAAAAATTGAGCTACCATTTAAAAATATTAAATAAGTCTCATATCGATTTTGTCAAATGAGCCAAAAAATTAAATACAAATGAACAAATTCATGAATTTCGATTTTATGCGGACTAATAATTCAAGAACCGGCTAACTATGAATAAATCAGTGTAAATATATATACAAATTGTGAGAACTATATATAATATACTATTATATCACCGATTTTTTTTTTCAAACTGGTTTCAAGTTCATATCAAATCCATAATAGTAGTTAAAAATGTATTAAACTGCCAAATATACAAAATTATGCGGTTAGATCAATTTTTACTTTCTAAATTCCAATTCTCCTATGTGTTTTTATTCACTTAACTATTTACCGCGGTTTGCGAATGGCTGGTTATTACTTTGCCATGTATTGATTGTATATTTAAAAGTGCAATAGTTTTTACGGTAACTTTCAAAGGTGTTTTTTTTTGGGGAAAATTTCCATTTTGTTCCCTGAGGTTTGGGTTAATTCCATTTTAGTGCCATGTGGTTTGCATAATTCCACTTTAGTGTCCTAAGGTTTCGACTACTTCCACTTTGTTAACCGGAGTTTTGAATAAAATTTCATTTTTGTGGCCTAAAATATTTAATAGTCAACTTTTATCTTAAGTAATTATATTTTCAGTAAAATAAAGTGCAAAATTGGATATTAAACTACATACAAAATAGTAATATTGAAAAAAATGCCAGATTTGTTATGTTCAAAATCTTATTTTAGTATCCCTCCATTATCTTTTATCTTCTCATTTCAATAAAATTCTCTCACATATATTAGAGAAGTGGTCGGGGAGATAAAAGATGATGGAGGGAGTACGAAATATTAAGATTGTTATGTATAGGTCACTTAAGTGGAAAGTAGACCTCAAGGCACCGTAGTGAAATTATGCAAACCTAAGGGCACTAAAGTGAAATTAGGCTAGCTAAACCTTAGGGCACCAAAGTGGAAATAATCATTTTTTTTTTGTTAATGGTTAACTATGGGGTATCCCATAAAGGTTTAGTTGAATATAAAGTACTCCTTAGTGTAATAAATTAGGTCAAACTTAAGAGTTTGAACTTAATAAAAAAACCAAATTGCATATATATTGGTTAAGAAGTGAAACGATTGTACGTATATATTTAGTACTTTGAAGCAATTTTTTAAAATTGAAACTCTTTCTGAAAATTTGTTCATTTTGTTACTATAAATAAAGAGTAGAATAACAATGTAAGATAATGAGACTTGATTTTGTGAATAGATAACATTTCAAATAAACATAAATGAATTATAGTAATTTTAATAGAATTAATATAAAACTAATCGACTTTAAGAGTAGTATCATAATATCCTACTCCCTCGAATCCACACAAAACCCTGATTTGTTTTTTACATGTCAAACTTTGAAAAATTTGACCGTTAATTTACTTAAAAATATATCTCACATCTAAAAAATTAAATTTCGTATTATATATTTTACATGAAGTTCATAGGGAACAACCAGTCTTAATGGTTAATAGTCAAAAACAAATTTTTATTGTTTAGAGGTCAAACAAAAATCCTCCAAACAGGCTACATATATAATTGAGATACATGTTATTTTTCGTACCACCATTCAACATTTACACGGTCGTATGCTTACAAAATGGAATATTCGTAAATGTTGTAAGTTAATCTAATTTTTGAATCTTGTAAAATCGGCCTCAGTTATCATGTGTTCATTTTATGGAATTAAACCACATTTTTGGGAATGACGTTTTAAATTAACTAAAATCGGTGGTGCATACAACTATAAAAATAGGTAATTACATTATACAGCTGTGTCTTCGGATTCTATACAACTGATACAATTAATACCAAAAGGAGTAGCTTTATTTTAAGTTAAAGGGACTGATGATCCATCTGTTGGAATATATGTCCTCCGACAATAATGCGATCACGACTGTTGATCATGATGATCACATGTTTAAGTCTCATTAAAATGAATGCAATTGGGAAGTAATATTGTTACTGTCAACTGGTCAACATATATCGGTAATGATTGGCTGACTAGAGTTTGACATTACTGTCGTGTGACGGTGGTGATCAGTTGACCCCCTAGGTCATACCTAGGGATGGCAGTGGGTCGGGGACCCGACCCAGACCCTGAGGGTCGGACCCTAATGGGTCGGGTATGAGTCTCATTTTTTCAGACCCAATGGGTATGGGTCGGATACGGGTCTTAAGAAAATATTTCGGGTCCGGGTCCGGGTCTAAGTTATGAGACCCATACCCGACCCTTAGACCCTTTATTAAAGAAAAAAATCAAAATTACAACTTTTCGAATTCATCTTGTGCGGATCGTAGAAACCCAACTAAAGTCTCTTTCTCTTCCCTCATCCCATAAAGTGATAAAACTCAACCAAACTCTTCTGACAATACCACCACTCCACCACTAACACAAGAAAACCACCACCACAGCACTGATGCGACTGGCAACCACCTCTCTAATAGCCGGCGACCGACAACCACCATTAA
This sequence comes from Silene latifolia, assembly GCF_048544455.1. Classification (NCBI taxonomy): domain Eukaryota; kingdom Viridiplantae; phylum Streptophyta; class Magnoliopsida; order Caryophyllales; family Caryophyllaceae; genus Silene; species Silene latifolia. Next base: position 17,536,320 of record NC_133529.1, read on the forward strand.
CGACAGATTAATAAACTCATAATGTTAAAGTAATATGATTTTTTTTTTAATATTATAGACCCTATAATTGTTAATCTTGTTACTAAAGTGGCTGAAACTCGGACCCGCGGGTAGACCCAGACCCTACCCTTACCCATAGGGTCCGGGTATGGGTCCTCAAATTTTAGACCCTTGTGGGTCTGGGTCGGGTACGGGTCCAAAGGGAAAATCTCGGGTCGGGTCCGGGTCTAGGCGTACCCTACCCAGACCCTACCCATTGCCATCCCTAGTCATACCTAAAGGGCAATACTCTTAATTGATTATTTAATTAATCGTATAACGTTACGAGTTAATTAAATTACTTGAAAATTGACGGACGATTTTGGAAGTAAAATTTACGTATCATATTGAAATGTGATACGGTCTGAGTAATCGAATTGTTTCATTACTCGGATGAAATTATTGTTTAAGGAAACAATCGGAATTGAATGAATTTTTGTAAATGCGATTTATAAATTGGTAAAAATATTTCGGCACAAGTAATTATGAAATTACTAAATCGTTTTTTGTATGTGACGTATTTTTATTAATACGTTGATTTTTAATATGTTAAAAATACATAACAAATTATGTTACATGTGACATGTTACATATTGAGAAATTGACAAAAATAATATGGACACCATATTATGATTGTACCGAAATAATGGGGTATTGGGTTAATATTGTGTTGATTAATTTATTAAGTAAACATAATAATTACCTAATGGTCTAGCCATGCAAGCCTATGAACATTGTTAAGAGCAACAACTTCATGCATTGGCTCACCCAAAAGCCCCCCCTACCACCCGGTTTTTGAGAAGAGAAAACCATGATGGTTTTCTCATATTTTTACCTAATTATATACAAAATGTTTTGTATTATATTCATTCACTTGTTCTTCCAAAAAATAACAATCCTAGAGAGAATAAATCCTCCTAATCTTCTCTCATAAAAACCGAAAATATTCAAGTGTTACAATTTATTTTTGGTTCAATTTTCTACCTAAATTAATATTATACTAGCTCAAAATAATATTAATTAGATTAAGAGAAAGCCTTGGGTATAAAGCTTAGGGAGAGATCTTATACTTAGATCTTGTTCATCCATAAGGAAAGCTCAAGAACAAAAGAAAAGGAGATTTCTTTTGTGCCCAATAAAACCGAAACATCAATGTAAGGATGTGATTTCTCTTCTATTTATATTTTGTTTGCATGCATAAAATCCGTTTTAATTTTATGACAAATTAATTAGACATATATGAGTATGTTAGTATGTATATGAATCTACATTTCCTTCAATCGGTATCAAGAGCCACGGTTGTTTGCATGCAAATTGGTTAAAAGTTTTTCCGAGTTATAAGAATAACAAATAAAACTTGTAAAATTTGTGTTATTATGATATATCACGAAATTATTACATGCATGTTAATATTTCTGGTCCTAAAATGTTTTAGGATATTTTGGTTAATTTTTCGGATTTTTATTGTTCATAATTTACAATAATGGCATTTAAATGTGATTTTATGAGTAAAAATGTCATTTTTGGTCTAAAATTAGCTATACTTCGAATTTTCACTTGGTTTTTGGATATGTTGTCACATATATTATTTTGAGATAACCTGTAAAGTTTCATAATTTTTGGACTTGTTATGCTCGAAAAATGAATTTCTCATTATTAAATTCGGATTTAAGTAAAAAATAGGTTAATATGAGTTAAATTTCGAATCTGGTCATAGAAAATTAATATGTTGTCACATGCAATTTTACAAGATGTGTGTAAAATAATTGGCTATAAAGAAGTCTTTTTGCATGATTTATAAATTTTTGAAGAAAAATAGCATAAATAGTGACATTATTAGTGGAAAATTAATAAAACATAATCTATGACTTAGGAAAAACGTCTAATGTTGCATTTTATTATATTTTTCAGATCTAAAATTTAAAAGTTAATGAAAATAATTTTTCCATGTTTTTATGATTATTTTATTAAAAATCGATAAACCGCAACATTGTTTTTCCGGAAAATTTTCGAAATTTTTAACCTAAGATTTTGAACATTATGAGTGTCATGGATTTTTTCCAGAATGTTCATGAATTTAAATTTCAAATTTTGAATTTATTTGAAGTTTTGTGATTTATTTGAAGTTTAATAGCTTATTTTTGTAATTTTGGTCCATTTATGAACAATTTTATAAAATATGGGTTAATTATGGTCAAATTATTAGTGAAGACTATATTTTGAGTCCTAAGAGGTTAGGGTAATTAACTTATGCATAAATATGAGTTTATGTATTTTTGTGATTATAAAAATGTTGAAATCACGCAAATCCGTAAAAACCGAGTAATATACGATATTGGCAATTTAAAGGCGATTTAGCATAAAATTGAGCATGTTCATACATATTATAATGCTGCATTTTCTTTATGATTGTCATAATTTTAATTTATGTAATTTTTGAATTATGTAATTTTACTTAGTATGGCCTTAGATTTAATTGGTATTTCCCGAAATGTATGGGAATATCGATTCGGTTGTAATTTTTATTGTGATCTCGTATCACCGTTTTGTAATTTAATAGATTTATTTTATTTTAGTTACAAATGTATAATAGGAAATTGTGTAATTTATTATGTAATTTTATTCATTCCGGAGTTCCAAAAGACGGATTTCTTCAAGAATGGCGATACATAAAGACGGTGTTACCTCGAGATGTGTGCCACAACCGAAGTTCAAGGGACCAATGGAGTTGGTTTCCGAATATGTAATAGATTAATAGTTTTCTATTTTTAGGAAAGGCCATACTAGGATTTATTTATCTTTATGCTTGCATTTTATTTTATGTCACATGCATCGCTAAATCGCCATAACTAAACATGCATTGTCTTTTTATCGAGTTTTTCGACCGTGTCAATTAGAATTATCGTAGTTCACCGCTTTAGTTCACTTAAAACGTGATAGATAATAAATTGACATGACCTCTCGCTAAAACAATCAATTGAGACATAGCCTTACCAAATAGTAGAAACCATGAAAACCTATTTCGCGAGGGAGTGCGCTCGACCCCACTGGGGTACAAACCTTGTTACGTAGGGGAAGTGGGTGATGAATGTTAATCCACCGAATTCATGTTGATAAGGGATGTATCGGCCACACCGTGCCCAAGTTAACGTGGGTTTGGATCATGGACACATTTATTCGAAATTTGGATTGAACTCAACAAAAGTATTTGATAAGGGATGTATCGGCCCCACCGTGCCCTTGTCGATGTGTTTTGGGCTAAAGATAATTGTTAATGTAATATTATCGACCAAGAGTTCTAAAAGTAGAATCGATTAAAGAGTTAATCCACCGAGTTATATTGATAAGGGATGTATCGGCCCCACCGTGCCCAAGTTAATATGAATTTGGATCTTGGAATCATTTATCATAGTTGGGTAGAGGTCACTATGTAAATGCTATACTTGTTTTTCCAAGTATTAATAAAACGATAAGTGTTAAGTTTTCCTCTATTCCGTTATTATTGTTCCATTTCTTTACCACAATTTATATACGATATCATTTCGATTTTGATTCAAACCTCCATTAAAATATCGTAACTAAAGACAAATTTGAATTTGCTTCTAAAACCTCATATGAACCATTGCTAAGGATCTCTTGTAAAGAGTATAGATTAAAGTTATTCATTATCAAACAGGTTTTTGATTCTTGACTAACACATCTACTTACACTGGATTATTATTCATATACTTAATTGAATTAAGTACCTTGAAGCGATAAATTGTTTTGGTGATTAGATTTTCAGAATTCGTAATTGACCAAAATAACGCAACCACTTCAATGAAAGTTTTAAGACTAAACGAACAAATGAAGAGTAATCTTCATGAATTCAATTTTGCTTCTCAAAGCAAAGACTCATTGAAATGAGTGGGAGCATTCTCTTAAACCGTTAAGATGAGAATGAGGTTCAAGAAGTAAAGATTATAATGGAATTGATACAAGGTAATGTTAAAGGTAAAGTTGTTGAGAATAACGATACTAAACCTATCAATTCCGACCGATAAAGTTTCCATTGTCTTAAATGTTGGACACTAGAAAGGAAACTACCCCAAATTATTGAAGAATCAACAAGTTAGTTGTGGGTCATCTAATGGGACCTTCTTCGTTAAATGTTTATATGATTAAACATAAATTTTGCTAGTACTACTTCGTCAATATTAGAAACCGGTGGTGGTTTTCATCATTATGTTTGATACATAGGATGATTAGAATATGACGACTAGCAACAATGATGTCGAGAGATAGAGTAATTGTGTACTCAATCTAGTTTTTGGATTTAAAGTTGTACTTAATTATGACTATTAAGTGCATAAACTCTAAATAAGAATATAAACTTGTTAAGATACAAAAGAGGTTTTCACTTTTGTGACCCTATACACCACGATTTGATGTATGGCTAGCCCATTATCAAGGTGATTATATTCTAAACCAAACTAGAATGATATATCATGTAGATGATGTAAGATTCAAATTGGTAACCTAAGATTAAAACTTAAATTTTGGAATGATGAACGCAAAGAGTTATCGAGTACTCTTGAAACCATTAGATTGTTAATGGTGTATGCGTATCTTGTATTCAAAGCAAGATGTCTCGTGCCTTTTGGTTGAAAAGGATATCGAGTTTGTAAATCATCGATCCAAAATAGGTTGATCATTTTCTTTTACCAACGATTTAAGTTGACGCTAATATGTTCACTTAATAAGGTAAATAGAGAAATCTTTGAAGAATTTCAAAGAGTTCAAGGAATCACGATTTAAGTCGTGATGGGATTATCAAAGTGAAGACTTTGATATAAGCCAAAGGAAATGTGATATAGTATCACAAGTTAATCTCTCTTAGCATGCATTATGGAATAATGTGTGATTAGATAAGAAATCAAACGCTATTCGATATGGTTTGGATTTCAATCAAGTTACTTTGAGTTACTTGATCCTTTTGGGGATTTTATCATTTTTGTCTAAATTATTTTTCCACTAAATCGAATCATAAGAGATATGAAATGGTAAAAGTACCATGTTTGTAAGTTTTCACAAGAAACAAATGCTCATTTTTCCTTTTCCATAATCACGAGTACACCGGGTTTGTGGCTCGTGAAGCTGTCTTTCTGAAATACAAGTTTATTTCTAGAAGACAGAGTGGGAGAAAATTATACAAGAGCCACAAAGAATGTTATGTCGCAAGAAACTGGTCTTTCTTGGCTACATGAGACGTTTTGTGGAAGACGTTGTTTCTTTAAAACGTTTTGTGTAAGACGTTGTTTCTTTAAAACCTAGGAGGTTAAATTCGTCACTTGTTAAAGATGATGAATTCATGCTACTTTTAAGAAAGTAAAGAGCTTATAACTTACAAAAGAAATTGGTTGATTCAAGTTGATTACTTCTAGAAAGTAATGAACATATGACTTACATAAGAGTGTTTAAGTCACAACTCAATACAAGGCTTAGAGCCATGAAAATCCGAAACAAAAGGGCTTGATTAGTGACAAAGGGTTTTGCACTAATAAAGAGATATTTCAAAGCAAGATTGGTTGCAAAGGGTTTTGCACTAATTGAAATGATTAAGTCTATTTGGATCTTCTTAGGGATTGTGTTTCATCATGAGGTTATGAAATACATAGCGAGTGAATCTAAAACCCACTTCTTCAATAGAAGGAATGTATTCAATACATGTCTTGAGTTTAGTAGATTCTTGCAATCCTAAGATAATGTAAAACTTAAGAGAGAGTCTTAAGTAGGACATCAATGAGTTAGAATCAACATTTTGATCATGTGGTAAAACATTTCTCGATAAGTCGAGAAGTTGTGTTTACACATGGAGTTTAGTGGGAGTTACGGAAGTTTTTTTTTTTTTTTGAGAAAAGAACAATTCATTAATAGAACGTCATACGGCACTTACAAAGAATAACTATAATTGAAAACAAATCTAATGGAAACCAAAGAAAAATAATTTTCTTATAAACTAGGGATCTCAAAAAACAAAGATTCGACAATTCGGCTCGTCCTATTATCGCTATCTTCATGTAGCTTTTGAGGGGATCCTTCGTTTGATTTATGAGATAAAATTTACCTCTGACTGGTTCCAAAGATCGTTGACAAATCACTTTTACCCTTTGAAAGAACACGCTGCAAACCATCAACGAACTACTCTCGACTATATTGCGATGAAACTAAAACCACGAATAAATGGAAAACCCCCGAAATAAGGGATGGAAAAACGATTCTCACCAAAAGGGAGACACTTATTGAATAGAAAATAGATATGCATACTATTGATTAAAATTTGAAACAATTTTGGGGCTTACCATCGATCGATTGATAATCGATGGAGCCCCTTGTATAATTTGATGGAGGCTAGGGTTTTTTAGAGAGAGTTTTGATTATATGAGTCGGAGTTACGGAAGTTTTAATTAGTCTTATATGTGGATGACATATTGATCATTGCGAATGATTTAAGACTTTTGGAGTATTATAATACATCTTTAATATACGGATTTATGAAGATAAATCCACGTGATATTAGCGTCAATAAGAAGTCTTATGTTGATAAGATTCATGACCAGTTCAATTAAATTGAACATATTTGATTGGTTTCATTTACTTCCGCTGCCGAATCAATTAAAAGGAAATGATGTATAACACTTCATATGCTTTGAGCATGATGAGTTGTTTTCAAAAATCGAATTTAAGTAATCTTTACCAAGTAAGCTATAAAGATTACCCTTAAGTGCTTGCAGAAGCATTAAGGAAGTAAAGCAAAGTGTTTATGATGCAATTTTGTGTAAAGGGTGTTACACAAGTGACAATTGACAATTGAGATTGCGCATGGTTTCCGACAAAACCATAATCAAAACACATTAGGATGGTTAAGATACCATTGTGGCTATGATAATTAAGAAGTAGATTTTCTAGAATCGTTCTAGGCAATAAAGAACAATGAGAGATATTTATAACGGAAATTGAGTACACTTGCAATCATGAGATGTGCAAGATTGATGAGTCCCGCACACTTTGTGAAAACAAAGTGGGAGCTATTCTAAGGCTAGAGGGCCTATGTCTTGATTAGATCTCGACACGTACTCAAAAGGTTTTGTAATGCAAATGTATACATTACAAAGGAAAACGAGTATGTAGTAAGGTTGAGTAAGGTACAAGAAGTTGATAAAACCTACTAACCAAAGCCTTCTCAAAGGCTAAACATGATGAGTCATGTCATTTCAATTGAGTTGAAATGAACAAACTACGTACAAGATCAAATTAGATTATAGAATATGAAATAGTAATCAGCATTGACTATTCATATGTGATAATCGCATTTGTCGTTCGAGTTTTACTTTAAAACTCTTATATTACACTTTGTTACATCCAAACGGGTTGTAAAGACAATTGAACCCCGTTAAAGTGAACGCGGATTAGCATTGTATTCGCCCATAGTCACTTGTATGAGGTGACGTCTCGAAGTGACTAGAGTGTGATGCGATTGATGGCAAGTTCAAGTGCCATACGGTCATGTGAGATGACTAGTCGATCACATAGGCAGATTGTTAGGAACACCTTGTCGGGCCTTATGACCGCTTATAGAGTTTTGGCAAATTTATATAGCCTGGTCGTGGCGAGAGCTGCTATAGTATTCAAATGAGTCAATTCTTTTGACTAAAGACTATTCACCTAAGATGGCTCGTTTGATTAACTTTGATTTGTGTTACTACGACCTTCGTAAATGGGGTCAAATGGGCATATTTTGGGTTATGATGGCTGTGGCTAGTCGAAGGGAATGAGTGCGATAGGAATTGTCCATCCCCTTGTCAGGGTTAAAACAATATCTCAGGGCCACTCGAGGAGTAATGAACTGGAAATGCGTGGCCACGCTCGGAAAGTATCTATGATAGATAAGTCCGGTCAATCAGTTATTCTCCAGATCGAGGAAACCACTCTCGATATGATCACTTGCAAGTACGACCTGAAAGACACCTTGCATTGAGTGGGAGATAGTAATAGGACAAGAGAATTGGTGACGCACACTTGTCGAGGACAAGTGGGAGATTGTTGGAATATATGTCCTCCGACAATAATGCGATCACGACTGTTGATCATGATGATCACATGTTTAAGTCTCATTAAAATGAATGCAATTGGGAAGTAATATTGTTACTGTCAACTGGTCAACATATATCGGTAATGATTGGTCGACTAGAGTTTGACATTCTTGTCGTGTGACGGTGGTGATCAGTTGACCCCTAGGTCATACCTAAAGGGCAATACTCTTAATTGATTATTTAATTAATCGTATAACGTTACGAGTTAATTAAATTACTTGAAAATTGACGGACGATTTTGGAAGTAAAATTTACGTATCATATTGAAATGTGATACGGTCTGAGTAATCGAATTGTTTCATTACTCGGATGAAATTATTGTTTAAGGAAACAATCGGAATTGAATGAATTTTTGTAAATGCGATTTATAAATTGGTAAAAATATTTCGGCACAAGTAATTATGAAATTACTAAATCGTTTTTTGTATGTGACGTATTTTTATTAATACGTTGATTTTTAATATGTTAAAAATACATAACAAATTATGTTACATGTGACATGTTACATATTGAGAAATTGACAAAAATAATATGGACACCATATTATGATTGTACCGAAATAATGGGGTATTGGGTTAATATTGTGTTGATTAATTTATTAAGTAAACATAATAATTACCTAATGGTCTAGCCATGCAAGCCTATGAACATTGTTAAGAGCAACAACTTCATGCATTGGCTCACCCAAAAGCCCCCCCTACCACCCGGTTTTTGAGAAGAGAAAACCATGATGGTTTTCTCATATTTTTACCTAATTATATACAAAATGTTTTGTATTATATTCATTCACTTGTTCTTCCAAAAAATAACAATCCTAGAGAGAATAAATCCTCCTAATCTTCTCTCATAAAAACCGAAAATATTCAAGTGTTACAATTTATTTTTGGTTCAATTTTCTACCTAAATTAATATTATACTAGCTCAAAATAATATTAATTAGATTAAGAGAAAGCCTTGGGTATAAAGCTTAGGGAGAGATCTTATACTTAGATCTTGTTCATCCATAAGGAAAGCTCAAGAACAAAAGAAAAGGAGATTTCTTTTGTGCCCAATAAAACCGAAACATCAATGTAAGGATGTGATTTCTCTTCTATTTATATTTTGTTTGCATGCATAAAATCCGTTTTAATTTTATGACAAATTAATTAGACATATATGAGTATGTTAGTATGTATATGAATCTACATTTCCTTCACCATCAATAATCAACCCAAAAGTTTTTTGTGTTCCGATTTTCAAGATTGTTGGATTTTTTTTATCAACTTAATTGACTTCTACTATCAAAGCATGCCAATGTAAACCAATGTTTGCAATTTGTTGTTCAACAAATTCTTAGAACATTCAATATGCATATTGTTAAAGATGATCCTAATAGGAGTCTCTTGCATTCTATGTAACAGAATCACATATATTTTTGTACTGTTGTTTAGAGACTACTAATTTTATTGGAATTTAGTATGGTTTTGATTTTACGAGAAGGTATATAAAGAGCAAAACACTCTCTTAATTAATTGTAGATAATCGAGGAAAACTTTTGCTATAGGAGATCTAACATTGCTCTAAACACACTAAACATAGATAATTATGATACTTGTTACTTTACGTAAAATCATTTAGTTTTACGTAGTTGTTATAGTTTAAAATAATTTGCAAAATTCATAAAGGCCTGTCTCAATTATTAAGGGCGATTCATTTGGTGAGCTGGAGATAATGTTTTTTATTTAATTAACACCAGTGGTACCTATAACAATAATGGAAAAACTAATTACATACTCTTACCATATTTCTTGATGTTTTACAACTGAATTAATAACTACTAAATGACAAAACTCCTATGCAAAAGCACTAATAGTTCATTGATCAACTATACCAACCACGAACTTTTGTTTATCAATGATTTAAACATAATTGAACTTTTTTTTATCAACTATAGAATATATTTATACAGATGACCCTAATGAGAGCCCCGTGCATCGCACGGGCTTTTCAACTAGTATATATATATATATATATATATATATATATATATATATATATATATATATATATATATATATATATATATATATATATATATATAGAATCGGGATCCGTACGAACTAAAATAAGTTACGAACCGTACGAACTAAGAAGAAACCACTAAATTTACTTTAGTGATCAACCGGATTCATTATAAAACAAACCCAAAATTACTCACTCTCATTCTAAAACAAACCCACTAATTCTCTCTCCCCGTTTCATCTCAGCATCACCCCACCTGACATCTGTCACCGCCGACGACGAACGTCACCACCGACAACAACCCACTCCTGTAACGCCCCGTAATTTCGGACCGATAATATATTTCGAAAATAATTTATTAATCAAATAAAATTTGATGTTTAAAGTAATTAAAGTAAAAATAATTCAAAGAAATATAATTTTATTATATTTTGAAGAAAAGTATTTATTTTGATAGTTTCGAAATGTTTAAAAATAGTTTAAACCGTGTAAAACTTTTTATTTCGAAATAAGGGCGTATCGGGGAGAAAATGACAATTCTTTTGAACGTTGGGTAAACGAAATTGGAAATGGGTCGTATGAATACTCAATTTTCTTGTAATCTCGTGTTTAAAAACTTTGGTCTTGTCGGAATTTGCATTTGACTTACGGTTTTAATTATTATCGAATCGAGTCAAAACCGACTCGAAAAATCCCGACTCAAACCCGCTCTCCTCCTTTCCTTTCTCCCTTACCCGGCTCCCCTTCCCCTTTTCTTTCTTTTTTTTTCTGATTTTTGTTCTTAACTTCATCTTCAACCTCTAAAAAAACAAAACCAAACACATTTCAACCAAAAATCAAGCTGTTTTGGCCATAATTTCTTCGTTTCTTATCGGATTTTCACGAAATTTACCTTTCCGGAATCCCCTCGACAAGATCTACAACTTGGTATAATTTAATTTCAGTTTTCTTGAAGTTGTTTTAAGATGAAATTTCGGAAATTCGGTTTTATATACTTATCTTTGTGTTTTAATTGTTTATTTAGGTGAAGAATTGGAGGACGAGTTCGGGGACTCGCCTATTGTAGAGGATAGCGGCTAGTTGTTGTTAGGGTTTGGGTTTTGAGGTGCTAATTGCTCTTTTTCTAGCTTAAGGTAACATATTTCGAGTTACTCGACGAAAGATCGTCACATGTTTTTGATTTTTGTATGTTTGGTGATTTTTGTTTGAGTAGTAGTTTTCACATGTTAAAATTTGTTGCATGCATGCTTAAATTATGCCTTTTGTTAGTTTAAATTAACAAAGTTGAATTGGGAACGATTAATTAGTGTTGGACGGTCTTTTTCTAAACAAAAATGGAAAAATTGGTGGTGTAGGGGGGTGACGGCAAGGCAGCAGCCCACGGCCGGCCTTGGGGTTGGCCCGGGTTGGTCCGTGCTTGTTTCGCGGTTTTTCGTACAATATTGGTCATTTCGGATTAATTAATGTTAGAATAGTATAAGTAACAAATGAGTAGTATTTTGAATTGAAGCATAATAGTAACAAAAATTATGTTAATGGTAAAATGGTGCTTATATTAATAGTTATCACATGTTAGGATAGTTTACAAAATGAAATTGTAATTAATAGGCTCAAAATGAATTTTATAGCGATAATTGTAATGTTTTGTTGATTGTGCCGAAAACTGAGCCTTAGTCCCTTTGACTGATGCGATGTCAGTTAATTGAGTGATTGGTCAGCCGCAATTTGACCTGTACCTGTCGCAGGGCTGGGGTTGCGGGTAAAAATTCGGTTGAATAATTTAGATAATCGGCCTTTTTCTTGTTTTAGGCCATTTATTATATCTTTATTCCACATGTGTAGTTAGTTGAATTTAAGTAGCTTCTTATATTGTAGAAACGGCCCTAGATTCCCTGAAGCCTTTATATGGTTAATATTGTTAGAATTGAAAATCACAAATTCTCATTGAAGACATGACATATCCGTCACAAGCTGATGACGGATACCATTTTACCTCATAATGTACCCACTTTTTCTCTCTCTGCAGCACTATTTATGTGGTCCCCTTTCTCCACTAACCCATTTTGTTACCATTTTATCTCACAAAATATCCGTCACAAATGGTAACCCGTCACAAGGGAGACCAATTGATTGAAAATTGGTATTTAATACTTATTGAGGATACTGTTGGATTTGTATGTTGAATAGACATTTATATAGCCTTTCACATGATAGAATGTTAGAATTTATGTTGGTAAGTAGGACTTTTTGCCCTCTTATGGTTAAGTGGGTGTCTTACTTGACTTGTGTGGTGAGTCTTGGGTGGTGTGGGCTAAAGTATTCAAGCTGGGACTAGCTGGGACTAGGTCCTAGGTGAGTATTTCGGCCTTCATCATAGATAGGTCTTTATAGTCTTTGACGAGTATATGTTCACTGCTTGATAGCCTTTGTGTTCCTGACTAGTGGATTTATATCCAAGTTGGGGCATGACCTCAGTTACTTATTTTGATAGTAAGTGGTCAGCTTAAGTACTAGCCAACCCTTTGGTGGACTCCTTAGGGTACTCACTTTGTTTTAGAAAAATTGTGGGTCTTGGGTGCGGTGGTGTGTATCCGCATGTCTAGGTCTGCGCAGATTTTAGGCTAGGGTTGTGTTGTCTCTTGGCCATGTTTTATTAATATTAACCGCTGAGCCAAGATACCGGTTCGATTACCTTCCCTACCTCGTGGTATAGACTCGAGTTACAAAGTGACTATTGACCGTACTAAGAACTTATGCCTGTCTTTGATATATTGCCCTTTCTTGTATGGTGATTTTATGAACTGTAATAGGTGAGATGTAAGCCGGTTACAGTTGATAAAGTTTGGATTACTATTTGAATTATATGATTCACATGATAGTTTAGTTTGGTCAGTTTAGGGGTCATAGGTTAGATTACATGATAATTACATGGTTTATCATATTGTTTACATGTTACATTACATGTTACATTAATTTTGACGATTCGTGGCTGGGAGGACTCGAAGTTACTCCCCACTGAATTGTGGCTTTCGTGTTTGTATAAAATGCGATTTGAGGTTGTTGATGCTTAGTTGGGGTCACAGACGAGCTAGTGAGCAAGGAACCTTGGACCTAGTTTGGCTTTCTTTTGTAGAAACCTTTTATCTTTTGGTTATGTATATAACCTTTTAACTTTTGGTTTTGTATATAATTTGAAGGGACATATGTCTCCCTTTTCTATTTTGGGTTGTATCATTATGTATTTTCTTACCTTTAGCGGTGTTAAGTAAGTTAGATTGTTAGCAATTGCAGGTTTTGGCACCCGCCTCTTGGGAACGTTGGAAATGTTGTGATTGGTTTAAAATTTTTTTTGAAATTACAGGTTTTTGGCTAGTTGAACCAATTACAAACATATCCTACCAGTTTTTCCGTAGAATTTACGTAGTTAATTAAGGCTAGATTTAAGGGTGTCACAGTTGGTATCAGAGCCAATTGCTCCCGACGCACGTTTGTGCACCCCACTTAAAAATCACTTGACCTTTAAATAATAAACTTGAGAGAAGGGTAGGATGGGTAGATTTAGGATTTTATGTGGTAGTCTGTTTGTGATTGCTAATTGTTAGGTACTAATTGATTTTCTCTTTTGTAAGATGGCTCTCGAATAGATGTAGATAATGCAATCTTACCTTAGTTTTCCAATCTCGTTGTTTATTCGTCTTTCAAATTCCTCTTCTCTCGCCTTGGTAACTACCTTTCAATTCCTTCTCCCGATTCATCTTAGGTTCGTTTTCTTCTTATAATAAAGCCCATGTGGACATCTTCCTTTTATTCCATAGGATAGTTCCCTTGTTCAAGAGAACCCGGTTTTGAGAGAATGTATCATTGGAGGGCGTGAACGAGTTGAGAAATTGATTGGTTAAGGTTTGAGTGGTATAGGAGAATATAACTTGGGATCCTTTGGCTAGACTTGTTAGTTGTGCATGATATGAGAGCCTAGTGAGTTGAGGAATACCTTTGGATTTCTGTCTATTGCGAGCTTATTTGTTATAGATGATTGAGCATGGGTACTACCTTAGCACATAAGATGGAATGAACCTGAGCTACTTCATTTGAGAGTCTCGATGTTTCTTATGGAGAATTAAAGGAATGATAGTTAGCCCTAATCCTTATAGGCCTTGAAAGGAATACAATAGGACCTTGACGTTGCTTAATGGTTTGGTATCGTACTTTGGAATTAGTTAGTTTGTTAAACCTTTTGAGTTGACCAAATTTAGTATAGAGTAGCCCTTGTTGACTTTATTAATCATATCTGAATTTGGGAATTTTGGTGGAAAGTTGTTCGATGTAGTTCGTGAGTTCAAAGATGCGATTCTAATTCATGGTATCGGAGACTAGAAGTATTAAGTGGTGAGATGAGGGAGTAAACAAGCCATGGTACTTGGGGATGACATAGCAAGTGAAGTTCGATGACGAGAATTGTAAAGGAGATACCTTGGGACTTGGATGGTAACAAATGAATTTGTGTGGTGAATTGATTTTGGCTCTTGGAACCAATTGAGTTGAGGAAAACCTACCATTGTGAGTCCTTGTTAATCCTATGATATGGTAGACTTTTGAGTCTTTGTTGAGCACCTTAGTGATGTAACTTTATCATAGCAATCATAAGCTTTGAGGAGTGTTTGGGTTAAGCGGTAACCCTTTCATTATGCCGCTGTTGTTCTCCTCTCCTTTTCTTTAGCATTTGTTGAACCCTGTTTTTATGCCGAAGTTTACGTATCTTCTTCTTGCCCGAAATATCTTCTTAACTCGAGTACCTCTTATTTCTGTCAACCGTTATTTTTACGGTCCGACTCCTTAGTTTCCTAACTTGTCATGCTCATGCATCCTTCGAAATTTTTTTACCGTTTCTCTATTCCGTTATAACTCCTTATCTACTTAGTATAGTTGGTACCTTGTTGACCATGTTTACAGAGTTAGTGGGATATGATTTGAGGATTTTTGTATTTTGATTTTTGTCGGGAATTAGTGTAGGAGTTTGTGTCTGTATTTGACCCTGCGATATGAGAGCTAGATTTTTGATGGAATTCTTATGATGGCAATGATGTAGTCTCCTTGCGAGATAAGGTTCGCGTGTTTTGGTGGTATAAAACCCACTTTGGTTTCAATTTGATGATGAGACTAATGGGATTAGTTTACCTGGGTGGAGTATTTCTATGGTTATTTTGGATTTGTTTTGGGCATCGTCGTTCGGGGATTGTCGTTTGTCATTTGATCCTTACTTTACGGAATTGGGGATTGATAGTTAAGTCTGTGGATTGTTATTGTAAATTTGGACCTTATATTTAATCCTTTGAGGAATCTTTCTATTGGAATTGGAATATTGTTGGGAAGTAGGATAGTGAACCTTGAGTAAACCGATCAGATGATTTGTGTGATGAACCCATTTATCTTATAGTTAGTGCTAATTATGGATTAGATAGTGCAACTTATTGCTTGTGGGTTGGTTTCAAGCATGAATGCGTTTGAGAATATGGAATCTTGGTAAGGGTATAATATTGTTACTAGTTTCGACTTTGGATTTTGCGTTTGTTTGATGGAGAATACTGGTGGAAACATTTTGATTGGGAAACTGTTAAGTTATAATTGTAGAGGATAGGATTGTCTCAAGGATTAGCTTATGAGTAGACTTGTCGAGGAGTGGTTCAGAGGGCTCTTTGGATTAGTGTGGCATCTGGTTGTTGCCCTATTGATGTTCGGAGGACCTAGTAGGATGACTCTGTGGTTGGATAATTGAGTGAACCTTTCTCGATGTACCGATCTTCCTAATTCCGATCTCCGACAATTGTCATTCTTGCTATTCTGGCTTGTTCCGTTGTGCTCGCCTTTATGGAACTCATTTGACCTCTTGAGTAAAGCGTCTTGTTCGTTGACATCTTTATTGACTTCATCCAAAAATTCCACCTGTAAAAGTTCAATTCCTTCTTGTCTGTTGGGTGTGAGTTCCCTATCGCGACTTGCACTTCTCATTTCCGAGTTGTTTTCCATCTTGCATAGATTCTATATAGTTTGAGTAAACTTTTGGTTCATTTACTTGGAGTAAATTTACAAATTGACCTTTTTCTATAACATTTGAACATGATTTCTCACTCTCTTTCAACCCTAGTGTTCGATTGGATATCTAAGCTATTTCTCGTTTTGTGTAATGATTCCTTTTCTTACTCTTTTCCCGAGTTACTAAGCCTTATTTAATCATAATTAGTAAAGATATTGTTCTTATTATAGAATTTTAAACTAAAAATTTGAAAATGCTTGTATGATTTTCAATGGTTTTAACATTAGTGAATGTTGAATCTCGTTGTTGGTGACGTCCCAATAATGGGTTTTCTCATTTATTGGTGTAGAAATATTTTTATATCTTGATATGAATATGGATGTTCTTGTCTGATCAACAAGAGTATCACCGTTTCATTGAGAAGATACCTATATTTTCTTATAACTATAATTTCTCCTTCTAAGTTTCGAGGGCGAAACTTTTTAAAAGGAGGGGTGATTGTAACGCCCCGTAATTTCGGACCGGTAATATATTTCGAAAATAATTTATTAATCAAATAAAATTTGATGTTTAAAGTAATTAAAGTAAAAATAATTCAAAGAAATATAATTTTATTATATTTTGAAGAAAAGTATTTATTTTGATAGTTTCGAAATGTTTAAAAATAGTTTAAACCGTGTAAAACTTTTTATTTCGAAATAAGGGCGTATCGGGGGGAAAATGACAATTCTTTTGAACGTTGGGTAAACGAAATTGGAAATGGGTCGTATGAATACTCAATTTTCTTGTAATCTCGTGTTTAAAAACTTTGGTCTTGTCGGAATTTGCATTTGACTTACAGTTTTAATTATTATCGAATCGAGTCAAAACCGACTCGAAAAATCCCGACTCAAACCCGCTCTCCTCCTTTCCTTTCTCCCTTACCCGGCTCCCCTTCCCCTTTTCTTTCTTTTTTTTTTTTCTGATTTTTGTTCTTAACTTCATCTTCAACCTCTAAAAAACAAAACCAAACACATTTCAACCAAAAATCAAGCTGTTTTGGCCATAATTTCTTCGTTTCTTATCGGATTTTCACGAAATTTACCTTTCCGGAATCCCCTCGACGAGATCTACAACTTGGTATAATTTAATTTCAGTTTTCTTGAAGTTGTTTTAAGATGAAATTTCGGAAATTCGGTTTTATATACTTATCTTTGTGTTTTAATTGTTTATTTAGGTGAAGAATTGGAGGACGAGTTCGGGGACTCGCCTATTGTAGAGGATAGCGGCTAGTTGTTGTTAGGATTTGGGTTTTGAGGTGCTAATTTCTCTTTTTCTAGCTTAAGGTAACATATTTCGAGTTACTCGACGAAAGATCGTCACATGTTTTTGATTTTTGTATGTTTGGTGATTTTTGTTTGAGTAGTAGTTTTCACATGTTAAAATTTGTTGCATGCATGCTTAAATTATGCCTTTTGTTAGTTTAAATTAACAAAGTTGAATTGGGAACGATTATTTAGTGTTCAGACGGTCTTTTTCTAAACAAAAATGGAAAAATTGGTGGTGTAGGGGTGATGGCACAGCGTGATCACGGCCCACGGCCGGCTTGGGGTTGGCCCGGTTGGTCCGTGGTTGTTTCGCGGTTTTTCGTACAATATTGGTCATTTCGGATTAATTAATGTTAGAATAGTATAAGTAACAAATGGGTAGTATTTTGAATTGAAGCATACTAGTAACAAAAATTATGTTAATGGTAAAATGGTGCTTATATTAATAGTTATCACATGTTAGGATAGTTTACAAAATGAAATTGTAATTAATAGGCTCAAAATGAATTTTATAGCGATAATTGTAATGTTTTGTTGATTGTGCCAAAATCGAGCCTTAGTCCCTTTGATCGATGCGATGTCGATTAATTGAGTGATTGGTCACCGCAATTTGACCTGCACTCGTCGAGGTGGGGTTGCGGGTAAAAATTCGGTTGAATAATTTAGATAATCGGCCTTTTTCTTGTTTTAGGCCATTTATTATATCTTTATTCCACATGTGTAGTTAGTTGAATTTAAGTAGCTTCTTATATTGTAGAAACGGCCCTAGATTCCTCAAGCCTTTAATATGGTTAATATTGTTAGAATTGAAAATCACAAATTCTCATTGAAGACATGACATATCCGTCACAAGTCGATGACGGATACCATTTTACCTCATAATGTACCCACTTTTTTTCTCTCTGCAAAGACTATTTATGTGGTCCCCTTTCTCCACTAACCCATTTTGTTACCATTTTATCTCACAAAATATCCGTCACAAATGGTAACCCGTCACAAGGAGACCAATTGATTGAAAATTGGTATTTAATACTTATTGAGGATCTTTTGTTGGATTTGTATGTTGAATAGACATTTATATAGCCTTTCACATGATAGAATGTTAGAATTTATGTTGGTAAGTAGGACTTTTTGCCCTCTTATGGTTAAGTGGGTGTCTTACTTGACTTGTGTGGTGAGTCTTGGGTGGTGTGGGCTAAAGTATTCAAGTCTGGGACTAGTGGGACTAGGTCCTAGGTGAGTATTTCGGCCTTCATCATAGATAGGTCTTTATAGTCTTTTACGAGTATATGTTCTTTGCTTGATAGCCTTTGTGTTCGACTAGTGGATTTATATCCAAGTTGGGGCATGACCTCGTTACTTATTTTGATAGTAAGTGGTCACCTTAAGTACTAGCCAACCCTTTGGTGGACTCCTTAGGGTACTCACTTTGTTTTAGAAAAATTGTGGGTCTTGGGTGCGGTGGTGTGTATCCGCATGTCTAGGGTCTGTGATTTTAGGCTAGGGTTGTGTTGTCTCTTGGCCATGTTTTATTAATATTAACCGATGAGCCAAGATACCGGTTCGATTACCTTCCCTACCTCGTGGTATAGACTCGAGTTACAAAGTGACTATTGACCGTACTAAGAACTTATGCCTGTCTTTGATATATTGCCCTTTCTTGTATGGTGATTTTATGAATCGTAATAGGTGAGATGTAAGCGGTTCTGATTGATAAAGTTTGGATTACTATTTGAATTATATGATTCACATGATAGTTTAGTTTGGTCAGTTTAGGGGTCATAGGTTAGATTACATGATAATTACATGGTTTATCATATTGTTTACATGTTACATTACATGTTACATTAATTTTGACGATTCGTGGCTGGGAGGACTCGAAGTTACTCCCCACTGAATTGTGGCTTTCGTGTTTGTATAAAATGCGATTGTCAGGTTGTTGATGCTTAGTTGGGGTCACGGGACGAGCTAGTGAGCAAGGAACCTTGGACCTAGTTTGGCTTTCTTTTGTAGAAACCTTTTATCTTTTGGTTATGTATATAACCTTTTAACTTTTGGTTTTGTATATAATTTGAAGGGACATATGTCTCCCTTTTCTATTTTGGGTTGTATCATTATATATTTTCTTACCTTTAGCGGTGTTAAGTAAGTTAGATTGTTAGCAATTGCAGGTTTTGGCACCCGCCTCTTGGGAACGTTGGAAATGTTGTGATTGGTTTAGAAATTTTTTTGAAATTACAGGTTTTTGGCTAGTTGAACCAATTACAAACATATCCTACCAGTTTTTCCGTAGAATTTACGTAGTTAATTAAGGCTAGATTTAAGGGTGTCACAACTCCCCCAACTACTTCATACCCACCCCCTGATAACGCAATAACACACTACTCTCACATAACTTTCTTCCTCACCCTAAACAAACAACCTAACAACCTGACGCCATCACCTTCGCCGCCGCCGGTGGCTTATGTTCGGCCACCACATACCGCCACCTCTATTATCGCTCTTATCATTCCTTCTCCCACTTTCAGATCTTACATTCTTGCTCTATTTTTTTTATGCTTACGCATCGGCGGAGCTCCGAGTTTGGATTTCCTTCTCCGGCGATTTCACTCTATTAGATCTCGTTTTTTATATGAACACTTAACTCATGAAGATCCAAATCAAGCAATTGAATTTTTTCAAGACATGTTAAAATATGGAAGCCAGCCAGATCCTGTTACATTAACTGTGGTGTTGACTGCTTGCCGCTCAGTTAGGTGATACACCCCATTCTTAGTTAGCTGTAGAATTTTTCTAAAATGCCTACTGATACAATCCCAAAAGAGCTGGAAAACGAAAATGCAAATGATGGAGATTCAAAGATCAGAATACAAGATGGTGCTTTTTGTCCTTGAAGTCTGTTTTTTTTTGTTATTGTTTTATTTGTTAGTGTTTTTGATCTTGGGATAATGTTGTGGATTCGCAGTGGGGTCGGTAGGAGGATGATGTGGCGATTTCGTGACGAGGACAAAGAAGGGAGGATGATTATGTTAACGATTGCTTGGAGTAGGGTGATTTTTTTTTCCAGATCTTGTATTTTAGATCTCGAATTTGCCGACTAAAGAGGTGGTCTCGTGTTTTATGGTGGATGTGGTGGCTGATGGTGGCGTCGGGAAGTTGAAGAAGGATATATATGGTGGCCGGTGATATCGACGACGCTGTTTGTGGTGGCCGGTGATGTCGACAGTGTTGTCTATGGGATGGTGGTGGTGGGGGGCGGTGGTGATGGTGGTGGGGACAGTGGTGATGGCGGTGGTCAGGTATTGGTCGGTGGTGCATATCGCCGGCGATATCTGATGGTTGTGGTAGTAATGGTGAGTGGTGAGCAGTGCTACTCAAGGTTAGGTGGTGGATACATATGATAAGGCCCCAGATACATTTTGTAACTACTGTAGATACGGTATTAATACGGGATATATGTGTATCCGGTAGTATAACCATGTGTATCTGGTATTAATATGATGTGTATCCGGAAGTATGAACTTGTGTATCCAGAAGTATTATAATGTGTATCTGGCTTTAATATCATGTGTATCCGCAAAAAATATATAATGTATCCGCAAAAAATATAAAACGTATCCGAGAGTTAGTGTTAAAACTTGTAACAATTTCCACAAAGTGTAGCCGCTAATAATATAAAATGTATCCGCAAATAGTATAAAATGTATCTCGGAGTTAGTCTTAAAACTCCCAAAAAAATTATTGTTAAAAAAGTGTAAAAGTGCATCTAGAATTTTAATGTGAAAAAAGTGTATCTAGATATATTATAAAATGTATCTGGATAAGAGGTGTATCTGGTAAGCAAATAATGTGTATCTGAAAAAAAAAAAAAAAAAACTCTTGTTTGAAGCTAGTTCGTACGGTTCGTACCGTAACTCAGTTCGTACCTGAACCCGCCCCTATATATATATATATATATATATATATATAGATTTGGGATCCTATGAGAACCATCAAGATAATGAGAACTGTGAGAACCACTCACATCTAACTAAATGAGATAAGTGCTGATTTAACAAAAAAAAAAAAAAAACAAAAAAAAAACAACCACCGACATCCCCCCTAAACTCTTCATTCCAATTAATTTACACAGATGCATTCTCACCCATGTTTCTCTCTCTCTCTCTCTCTCTCTATTCGACGATCATCCTGTCCGATCATTGCTCCGATCATCCTCTTCGATCATTGTATTTCTCAAATTCACTTCTCAAATTAGGTTCAACTCATTCTTACCAACATTTTCGAATCTCCAATCCGCTTCAACCGCCATCAACGAGGTTCATCCTTTCAAATTAAGGTAATATGCTTGTCAAATTAGCGGCGATTCTACTCCAAACATTCCCTAATTTGTTCATTGATGTAATTTTTCCTCATATTCATCAATTTCTGTCATGCTATTAACCCTAATTCCCTAATTAAGCTAATTAATTGTTGTTATATGACAAATTCTTCTTCATGAAATTTCTAGGTTATAGTGCAACAAAGTAAAACCAGCGGAAATTACCGAGAAAGGCTCGTTGTTTCTGGTATATATTACTTCTCATCACATTACAGTTAGTAGTAGTTGTTGATAAATTTTATGCTCGGAAATTGTTGAACTTTTGCTTACATCACTTTTCTACGGTTTAAAATAGCTTGAAAATTCGATTATTAGTCAGCAAGTTCTATTTATTTTTTTCAAATGTCGCTTATTGTGTTCTGTCTGTTGAAATCGGTGTTTTGTTGTCAACTAAGCCGGATTTTGTTGATTTGCTGCTGATATTGTTTATATTTCAACTTCAAACAATACAGATTTAGTATTATATGTTTTGAGCTACTAAAGTTAATAATTGTTGTACTGAGTAAAGTATATTTTACAGTTTTCCACTACTTAAAAATCTTATCCCTTTTCAATTATGCATATAGAAAAATACGGAAAATTGGTGCAAAGGTTGGGTAGTTAATCTTGAGGATGTAGATAGAGCATTCTTTATTGAGAATTATGTCAAAGACAATACAGAATCTCTGAGTTGGATGGGCCAAGTTAAAGATGTCGAGGTCAATGGTAGTCGTAATCAATCATATGATGTTTTTAATGATCCAGATCTCGTGTCAAAAATCTTCCACCTACTTGATAGCTGCTCGGATAGGACAAACATGGCCATTGTCTATCAACCTTGGGCTAAGCTCTTCCTTTTTTATCCGTATTCACCCCGTGTTCTGGTGGCATAACTGCAAAATAAAATGACGGTGTTGACCTAAGTACTTCGAGTAAGAAAATCTGCATAGTCTTGTCCCTTTTTTTGTGTTTTATCTCTTTATCAAACAAAAAAAATGGTATGGCTTTTGAGTTTAATAGCCTTATCAGTGCATGAAGCAGCCTTGCACATGCATGAAAAAGCGATATATGTGCATTAAACAATCTTGCAAATGCATGAACTATGTAAAAATGACGTTGTCGCATAAAAATAAGCTAAGTAACATTAATTTTGACAGCCTAACGTAACGCAACCCTAAACCCTTTCCCGTCCTAAATTTTAGGATACATGTCCCCTACTTTTAACCCCGTCCTAAATTTAGGATACCCGTTCCCTACTTTTAATCCCGTCCCCAAAAAGGGTTCACTGTGCCCCTCTAGGGTGTATTTTGGTCTTGTGGTTGTTCAAATGATAAATAAGGGAAAAAGTTAAATGTTGGATTAGGCGGATCTGCGGTAGCGGTCTGCCTAATCCAACCCTAAAGCCTTTCCCGTCCTAAATTTTATGATACCCGTCCCCGACTTTTATTCCCATCCTAAATTTTATATGGGCATGAAATAAGGTTCTATGTGCATGAAATAAGGTTCTATGTGCATGAAATAAGTGTTAAATGGGAATGATATAAAATTATATGTGCATGAAATAAGGTTCTATGTGCATGAAATAAGTGTTAAATGGGCATGAAATAAAATTATATGTGCATGAAATAAGGTTCTATGTGCATGAAATAAGGTTCTATGTGCATTAAAAATATAATAAAATTATATGTGCAAGAAATAAGGTTCTATGTGCCTGAAATCAGGGTCTATGTGCATTAAAAAGTTCTTTCAGTTGCATCAGTTGATTATATTATGAGGTTATATTATGATACTAATTACTGTTGGTTAAGGACGTTAATTTTATATGTGCATGAAATAAGGTTTTATGTGCATGAAATAAGGTTCTATGTGCATGAAATAAGATTATACTGTATCCTCGGGATATGAATGGTTGAGGAAGAAAATGGCATTGGACCGACAAGGCATTGGACCTTAATACTAACTCAGATATCGTCATCAGTGATCCTATTTTGCTAATTCTCGTTGTTTTGAAGCAAAAGCTCGTATTTGTCTATTTGCCAATAACCTCGTAAGAAATCAAGTTAATCGCTGAGGTTTATCTTCATTTGTTGCTCCAATTATGTAGGTACTTTGCAATTTCAGTAAGTGGTTATATTTTATGAGTGTATTTTCTTACTCATATCAATTTTGTTGAATATTTATGTTTCGTTGGAGTTAATTGAAATTTTAGTAAATAGGCTGGGAAAGTGCTTATCTTTTTCCATCCCAGTGTTGTCTAAAATGTGAGGGAAACTTGGTCAACTATGAAATTAGGATATTGTGCAAAAGATATCGAGTATTTGCCATGAGCACGAGATCATGTCTTAATGAAAAACAAATTTGTAGTAAATTTAGGATACCCGTCCCCCTTGTTTGATCTCATTCCCCTTAGAAACGGTTCACCATGTCCCTCTAAGGTGTCTTTTAGTATTGACTCTTGAGGCCGTTCAAATGACTTTTTCGGAAAAGGGAAAAAGGGCCTACTTAAGGACACTATTTCCCCTAATTTAATTTAAACTCGTTCCGAAAATAAGGGAAATGGTTTAGGGTTGGATTAGGCGGCCCTTTCCCGTCCTAAATTTAGGATACCCGTCCCCCTTGTTTTAACGTATTCCCTTTCCCCTTTTTAGTTTAGTTTAGTTTTTTTATCTTTAGGTGCAGGGTAAGAACTTGTACGTGCATTAAAAAGGTCTTTGGTTACATCAGTTATTTCTAGTTTCAATCTGTCCGCTTTAGGGTGTCTTTTCTTTGGAGGACGTTGAGTCTCGGTAAGTCTAACATATAATGGTGTTCTAGGTGCATGGAAATTAGGTATTTAAGTATGTGTCGAAGCCTATCCTCTTAGAAGTATTTTTCTTAAACTTTGTTAGTATGTGTGAACTTATTATTTTTATGTGTATGATTAGACCATGTATGTGCATTAAAAAGTTCTCCAGATGCATCAATTAGTTAGTTGTTAGATTTACCATCATTCGCTGCATATTATTGTTCTACTTTTGTTTTATATTCCATTTTGCTGTTGATTGATTTATTCTCTTTGGCTAACAATTTTAGATTTTAATGACTGTATTCCTTATTTTAGATTTTACTGTTTTCATGCCTTTCCTACCAACTTGATTTCAGTTTCTAGCAAATGTGGAGGGAAGTGGTTCGGATGGAAGGGAAGGGAAGGGTATAGGAAATGGAGGAAATGGAGTGCTCTTTGAGAAATAATGATATTACTGAAGGTTGCCGTGAATCAGTAGCCCACGGCGAGGCTTCACAATATTGTAAACGAGATGAAGACATAGATCATGTGGCCTCACAGTGTGGGAACCAAGAACTTCCCATGCAGGGGATTGTGAGCTTGCAACTTGCGCGTTCAGACCCGCGATCATTAAGCAACCATTCAATGTTAACTACTATAGAGAAGTCGTATGCGAGCAGGACTCGTGCAAATGACCTCAAAAGCGTGGAGATTAGTTTGATGATGAAAAAGATGCAGATGAAGGAAGTACAACTTGATTTGGATTCTGATTCAAACTTTTTAGAGAGGTGTAAATTATCTTTGGGCATTTCAAGGACATCCTTCAAGGTGGAAAAGTTCAAGACTCAAGTAGAAGAGACTAAACACGGGGAACTCCTGAAAGAATTGGTAGACTTCCTTGTAACTGGCTTGATTATCATGTCATTCTGCCTTTGCTGTGGAGTTTATACTTTCTCGTTGGACAATCTTCGTGAACTTACTAAATCATGCTATCCTCCTGAGGTATGGACAATTGTCTTATTAGCACAAGCAAATTATACTTGATTGGTACCCCGCCCACCCTACCTTAACGTTTTTTGTGCCTGTAAATTGATTTGTTTATGCATGACGCTGCGCATTTTTTTCCTGAAGGGGTCCAAATCCTGGTGGAAGCCAATGGCGTCGTTAAATTTAGGGTGGCAAACATTAAGTTGCCAAGTCCAAGTGTACAGCCGGATTATATTTGGCGGGTTAATTGTGTGATATATCTCTTTGGAACAATTGTGTGATGATACCTCTCATTTCGTCTTTGTTTAATGTATTTTAAAGGCTATTAGCTCAATGGTAGAGCAAAGTGCAACCTTCGCACAAAGATATGGGTTCGAATCCCATATAGCCTATTAAATAATAAATCACATGATTGCAATTTGTGCAGATGCAAGCGATATAGTACAGCTAAGATTAAGCAGACCATAATCATACTTGGGCAAAGACGGGTATACCATAATTAGACTTAGACTTGTGTGTGTCGTAACAAAGTCAAGTAGGCAATGTAATAGCTTTGTAGTGATTAGAAATTTAAAGACTAGCTTATGTATATAAACTATGACCATACATTCCGATCTTTGGCGATCTCAATGTAAAAGTGTGGTATTTCCTAGCCAATGAGGGAGTTGAACCCACATCTTGTGCATTGCACAATGCTCTGCCATTTAAGCTAATTGGCTTTCAAAATTAGTAAAATATAAGTATTCATAATATAGAAACGGTAATGACGATATCAAAGATAGTACAAACTAATATGTTGACGTTTCATTAAATCATTTTTAATGAACGGAGTAGCATATTAACCAGTCCTGAGGATTTACTTCTTGAACTTGGAACCTGAAGAGAACCCCAACCTTTGAGATAGAGATAGCAGACCATATAACATATATAACATACTGACAGAGCAATGGGATAACAAATGATGATGATCTCCAGAATCCTCCTGACGTAACAAGTATTCTGTTTCCACCTGATCACCATAGTTACTAATGGCGGTCCCTAGTGAGCATTTTCTTTTGAATAGCAAGCCAAGAGAGGAAACAGTGTTTTGGTTAACTCTGTACTAGCATCAGCATGAAACTCCATTGATTTTGCATTACACCACCTGCTAACTTATCTTTGGCTCTACAAATCTGCTTCCAACGCCACCAATCAGCAGGTCAATACTCCCACCAGTTACACTCTTTCAAGTATATATACTATTAACCCACAGTGTCTCGTTATTTTTACTATCCCACATATATCTGCGATCAATTAACAATGAATGTCATCAACTAACCAGGAAAACTATCGGAAAGTGCATGCCAGTCATATGAGATGAACAGGCAAGAAGAGAAATGGCGGCTATACATCACTGGAATGCAGTAAATAACAACATATATAAGTTGTTCATAAGAATTTTAACTCTTCTGGGTAAGTCGGGATGTCATCGGGCTGTGAGAAGCACATGTACGCATCCGCTCACATGATTTGAGGTCTGCAGGCTTAGTTTTTTCACTAAACCAGTATTCTGCAGTAGATTGAAGCCTACGTGCATAGAAATATTCACTAGATACACCGAAATAACCACTACATGCACAAAAAGAAAAATTAAACTTTAGCAAAGAAAAGTGAGGTTGTGCATTTCTTCAAGACACACATGCAACATAATGAAAAATTAAATATAACTTGCTAAAACTCTAAATCAAAATCACATGAAGTTACGATACGAACCTTCACAAACCACGCACATACACACTTTAATATTCTAGATTTACAAGTTAGGCCTCCACGTACACAAATCAACTTGTATCTGAAATACTAAATTGTGTATCTACCATCAAATTTTATGTATACGCAACCCACACCCAACCCAAAATCAAACCCAAACCCACCACTACCACTCAACCACATACCACACACTGCCCCCAACAACCACACCAGACCGATATATTTCTTTAATCACATACTTCTTTTCTTCACCATATACTCCTTTTAGCTCTAGTTTTTCCAGATTAAATCATGGTTTAGTTGATTTAGTTTCGATATGGACTGTTCAAGAGTAGATGTCCTGGAAATTGGAGAGAAGGCGGGCAGCTACAGCTTTCCGGAATGGGTTCAGGTTGACAAGTTTTATTGAGGATTTTCCGGATTATTACTTCCCATATTGGAATAGGCATGTTATTCATTGCTCCCAGTACAGTCCAACATTCAAAGGAACCAATTTTTGGAAACTAGTATGCAAAATTTAGATCAAAATAAAAGCGAATTAGCAATTACTAACAAGTTAATGTCTTCCGGTACATTCTATGCACACATAGTAGGTCGGAGGTTCAACTTTCTAAAATCTACATTCTTTGCTACGAAATAAATCCGTAAAATTCAGTAAAAACCCGCAAAGAGAATAGGAAAATAACTAATATGTCTGATCTATCTTCCACAGCTACAACCTTCCGTCATTGGCCTGCTTATCGCAACACCACCCCAACCAAAGACATTATCACATGAAGAAAAAATGAGGACTAATAATTACAAACAATATTAAATAAGGTCTAATATCCAGATTGTATTGTTTATGAACCCTAATTTACTGCATATCACTCAAAATAATTAAACATTGCATCAGCTTAGGTAATATCGAAACAATCAAAGAAATTTGGCACAAAATCATTGTGATACTGCAATAGTGTTGGAAATAATGTCTTATAACGCACAAAGTTGAATAAACCTAAAATTTACCTGTGTCAACGGTGGTAGGAGGAATATTTCAGTGGTTGATGACAACAAAATAGGAGAAACGCGGTGGTCTGCAACAGAGAAACTGGAGAAACGCAGTGGTCGGCAACGGTTAAACTGTAGAGGTGCGGTGGTCGGCAACGGAGAAACTGGAGATGCTCAGTGGTCGAATGAGGAGAGAGAAGTGTATTTTGTGATAATGGAGAGCGTCTAAAGTTTTCTATGACCCTGATTGTACAAACTTGACTAATCCCAGTCATTGGATCGTGTATGATCCAGTGGTCCTTAATGTTTTATTGGTTCTCATAGTTCTCATTATATTATAGGTTCTCACCGGATCCGACCCTATATATATATATATATATATATATATATATATATATATATATATATATATATATATATATATATATATATATATATATATATAAATTCGGGATCCTATGAGAACCATCAAGATAATGAGAACTATGAGAACCTATTAAGTGGCTGGGATTAAACATATCGAATAGGCCAACCCGTCTCACCCTCCATTTTCCTATCATTATTTTCACGCATTTTGCTTGTTCATCTTTTCGTTCGACTTTCTCTCTCCTCCATCATCACATCCTCTCTTTAGCGATAACTTCTGTTCAAGCTTCCTTCTTCATTCTCGTTGATTTCCAGTGCCATTACTGTAACTCGACCAAAATACTTCATAAATCCGACTTTAATTTTGCTTCCTTCTTTGTTCTCGCTGATTTCATCATCGATTTTTCTGATTTTGAGCATATAACAATTTAGGTAATTCCCCCAATTTCTTTCTTATTCATCCGTTTTAATGATTATTATGATTCAAATTAGTTGATTAGGGTTATATTCCTGTTTTGTACTTCTTTCTGTCATTTCCATTGATTTCAGTTTCCGTTCTTAGTTCATACACTTCATAACATCTGTTTATCTTTGTCCCTCTAACAAGAGAACTCAAATTGCGGGCTAATGTGATGTGCATAAAACTTGCAGGGTGTGTTGGACGGCAAATATGATGACCTTTTAGAGCAATCTTTCTATATGGTTGGAGGAATCGAAGAGGTTATTGCCAAGGCTGAGAAGTTTGTCAGAGAATCCGCAGCTTAAACCAACCGAGATGTGTTGCTTTTTTTTTTTATCTCCTTCCTCTTTGGCCCGTAGTCGTGATAATCTCGAAAAATAATTTCAAGTTGACAATGTCATTGCCAGCTTCAGGATTTAAAATTTTTTGGAAGCTGAACATGTGATAGAGAAATTTACATTTTTGGCTTATTTATCTTTGTTGCACAAGTGTGATGCTCCATTTGACGCGGAGCAGAGGGCTAGCCTGCTAGCAGAACCCCCTCCCCTTCTCTGTCTGTCTTTGAATAATGGGAACAAGAGATGAGATATGGACCCATGTATATTTTTTGTTCTAATGTGATTTCTCTCTGAAATGGGTTATATACATACATTTTAAGTGCTGTTGCTCTATTGTTTTTCAATTGTTGCTTTTGGGTGTTCCACATTCGAAACTTTACTAGTTTGTTATCCGTTTTAATGCTTAACAACGTATTTTTTCCCTTGTGGTTTC
Organism: Silene latifolia; assembly: GCF_048544455.1. Taxonomy (NCBI): domain Eukaryota; kingdom Viridiplantae; phylum Streptophyta; class Magnoliopsida; order Caryophyllales; family Caryophyllaceae; genus Silene; species Silene latifolia. The sequence continues at coordinate 17,566,274 of NC_133529.1, forward strand.
ACATTTTCCCCTAATTTTGTCTTTGGCTAATTTGACGTTCATTCTCTTGTGATTAGCTAATTACCGGTAGTCTGTATTGAAAGTAAAATTTAAAAAGCAATACAATAAGTAAACTTTTAGCATCAGTTCAGTTGTGATTTGAGTTTCTTCCAAGGATTTTTGGATGTGCTCTTTTATACAATAGTTTTTTTAAGACATTTTATTTTCATGAAATATGATTCTATGTGCATGAAATAAGGTTCTATGTTCATGAAATAAGGTTTTATGTGCATGAAATAAGTGTTGGCATATATAAATTATATTTGCATGAAATAAGGTTCTATGTGCATAAAATAAGGCTCTATGTGCATGAAAAAGTTGTTCAATTGCATCAGTTGGTTATATTATGATACTAATTACTTTTGGTTAAGGACGTTAATTTTATATGGGCATGAAATAAGATTATATGTGCATGAAATAAGGTTCTATGTGCATCAAATAAAAATATATGCGCATGAAATAAGTGTCTATGTGCATGAAATAAAATTATATGTGCATGAAATAAGGTTCTATGTGCATGAAATAAGGTTCTATGTGCATGAAATAAGGTTCTATGTGCATGAAATAAATGAAATGACTCTGAAGGTGATTTAATGTACTTATGTCAGTTATTTAGGAGGGCATAATCATAGGATACGCCCGTTATTACATACTCGTATTTGTTTAGCGTATTTTAAAGGCTATTAGCTCAATGGTAGAGCAATGTGCAAATTTTGCACAAAAGTATGGGTTCGAGTCCCATATAGCCTATTAGATGCATGAAAAAGCAACCTATGTGCATTAAACAACCCTGTACATGCATGAAAAAGTGTCCAATTTCCTCATCTTTTTTTGTCTTTAGATCCTTGATAAGAAGTGGAAATAGGATTATCAATTACACTATTTCATTCTTAGAATAAAAGAAAGATTTGGTATTTCATAGCCAATATGGGAGTCGAACCCACATCTTGTGCATTGCACAATGCTCTCTCATTTGAGCTAATTGGCTTTCAAAATAAGTAAAACGTAGAAGAAAGAAGAGCTCGTGTATTTTACTCGAAAAGCAACGACATCAAGAAAGTGACAGCGAGCAAAATATTTTTGGATTCTTTTTTTACATATGAAGCAGACAGGAGAGCCAAGTTAGAATTGCAAAAAACGATGGAATAAGAATGAGAATTTGAAGCTGTTATTTAACCTCGACATGGGAAATAATTACTTAGATGGTAGCATTCCTGATTGGATAGGCAAGTTACAGTCTTTGCAGTATCTTGATTTATCTGCCAACAACAGCATGGTTAGGCCCAACAGCCTTTGCCTGTTCTCTGAAAGTGGTCCTGCAGCCGGAAAAACCAAGGTATATACTGTCTCCCTCAGTGAGAAATGAATAACTGGGAAAACAAGAATCAAGGGAAGAATGTATCCAACCCTAACCACATAATTCAAGGCCGAGCTATAAGGAATACCAAGATCAATGTCGAAATTGGTCGAACATCGATTCGTAGTCTTTCCAAAAAGCAAGTAGCCGGAAAATGCAGTAAGGCCATAAACCACCACACAAATAACAGTTGTGATTCTCCCTATGAGATTCATTTTTTTAGGAGAACGTCCGTAAAGCTCATTATATATCGGTTGTACATTAAAATGGCATACATATGCATTCGTCATAATTGGAATCACCACAAGCAAATCCAAAATCACCTTCTTAGAACTAAAATCTGGTGTCATCCTAGGAGTCTCAATCTTTCCTTCAAAAAGTTTAATAAATGCAATGGTACAAGTAACAACAACAAACACCACAGCAAGAACTACCAAGCAAACAAGTCAAGCTCAAAGAATCAATCTTTTCCAACGCACACAAAGGCGCTAGAAACACGAGTAAAACCACTAATATTACGAGCTTTCTTTGATCCCAAACCCCGTTACCCATCATTTGATCAAACACCCCAACATGATGAGCTGAACCAGACATCACATCACTAATAATAATCAAATAAACAACCAAAACTCCTGCATTGTTGATGATAATGAAAATTTCCGACAAAATCCTCGCAGGCCGACCTAATGCAAATTGAACTATCTCCCCATATGACATTGCCTTACAATGCACTGCAAATCTTATTAGCAATTCAACAGTAATTTCTGACAAAATTCCCAACAGAACTATCTCCCCATATGGCAGCTTACTGAGCTTGAACTTGAGTCACGACGACTTACCTGGACAGATACCCAACAGAGCTCAGTAACTTGAATCAACTTCCAGTCCTATTGGATCTCAGTAGCAACTCTCTTTTCTGGCCCAATACCTGATCTTGACAAGCTGGGATCCTTACTAGACCTGAATCTCTCCCACAACCATCTCTCAAGGTCGGTCTCAGAACTGATCAATAACTGGAAAAAGGGGAAAAAAAACATGTGATCATCAAGATTTACATTTCCTACTCGACATTAAGCAAGATAATCGTCATCATACTTAAATATGATATTGCAAATTCCATTACAATCCAACGCAAGTGATGAGGCATATTAATGAATTCAACACAATGAAGCAATTGAGATAACAAATAATCAGATTCAACACAACTACATCCAATTGAGAAACAACAAGATAATTTGATCTAGTAAGGAGAAAAAAGAGATGGACCCTAACAAAGCGGAACCTGAAATCAAACACGTCCGACAACAGAGTTAGCACCAGCAGCAGCAACAACAGAGGAAGCAGCGCCACCTAGAAACGACAAAAGTCCAGCATTAGCAGGCTCCTGCTCATCCAAGAACAAATCCTCAGGATCACGAAACGCGCCATGAACACAGACAACAGCCCCACCAATAAGCACAACAGAAATAAGCAACGACCCCACAGAGGTCAAGAACACAACAACAATAGATGAAACAAGAAGAATCCCAAGTGTCACAACCAAGTCATCAAAAATAATCCATCGCAACCAAATTTCTCAATCTACAACACCAATTTCAATTCAAAACCCCAATTTTATGTGTACAAACTCGAATCAACAATTCGTTAACCTTAATTTGTTGACGAATTAACAAATTCAAAACGCAAAAATTCGAAATTAGGGGGAATTAAGAGAAATTAAACAAACCTCGGTGAATTTTGATGTACGGTGAAGTATAGTTCGATTTGCGTCTCAATTAAAGAAGAAAGCATCAGATTTTCGAAGTTTGTTCTTCAATTCTAGGAAGCAGTTTGATGACGGGGATATAGAGAGTAGTTGGAGAGAGAACATAATTTGGGTAGATGACACAGGGTTGGACGAAAATTTGTTAAATGACATTGGTAGGATCTCAGGCATTCATTTATGTAAGATCTAAGGGTTGTGAGTGGTTCTCACGGTTCTCATTATATGGGTGGTTCTCACAGGATCTCGACCTATATATATATATATATATATATATATATATATATATATATATATATATATATATATATATATATATATATAAATGAGGCTTTTTTCAGGCAATTCTAGAGACTCCTAGTTTTTGAAACACTCTAATTAAAATAATAATATTAGTCGTAGAAAAAAAACAGAATTTGTAAATATTAATCTTAATCTAAAAAGATAAGTACCATATTAATAAATACCAAAAATAAATCTTAATCTTAAAAGATAAAATAAAATTTGTATAAATAAATTAAGGAAAATTTGTAAATATTAATCTTAATCTAAAAAGATAAGTACCATATTAATAAATACCAAAAATAAATCTTAATCTTAAAAGATAAAATAAAATTTTGTATAAATAAATTAAGGAATATAAGATAGACTTTATAATAAATTTTAGTAAAATACAAATACCAGTCAATGTAAATATGAAATCTTCATATGTTCTTATAATCAAATATATTCACAAATTTATATTGGTCGATTTTTTTTTTTTGATAATATGCTCTTTACGTTTTTTTTTTATCCTCAATGTTTGATTTGTAACTATAAATATCTTATATTGCTCTTTACGTGCTATTTTTTTGTTTAATTTGCTTATATTGCTTACTCTATAACTATAATTGATTTGTAAGTTTTTTTTTTTGATTGGCTGTTTTAAGGTGGATGGCGAAGTATGCATGATGGATTGGCGGTACCTATTACAGTGACTTTGAAAGCGGAAATAGTAGATCAGTGAATATTTATCGGAAAAAGGTAATATCTTATATAATAATCGAGTAGTTTTCAGTTGTATTTTTTTTTTAATCTACAGAAATATTGTTTCAGATACTAATCAGTTCATTACTTTCGTCAATGATTTCTGCTCATTTGATTACCGTGTTAAGCATAACTAAACTAACAATAATAATAATAAACTTGGTGTCATGCAATGTTACGTCCACCAAATCATTGGACCCGGTGAAAACAAATTTATCAGACGTAGTATATGGGCTTCTAAAACCACTTGATTATGATGCTTTTGTAGTATTTTGATTTTTTGAGTCCATTCTCTTGGTTGAAATAGCGCATGTCTTTCAGCCAACTATTCCATCTCTTAGTTATTTGAGAATCAAATTAGAAGAGGAAGCAAGACTATGGAAGCGGCGATGTGTGCCAGATAGGGCTGAGCAAAACCGTATACCCGATACGGATTTGAAAACCGTATCGGGTATACGGTTTTTAAATTCACAATTTTGTCGATACGGATCCGACCCGGTTTAACCGTATACCCGGTTTTCGTATACCCGGTTTTTCCGTATATCCGGTTTTCGTATATCCGGATACGGATTTCAGCTGTTAGTTGTTCAATTTGTTACATACGCGATAAAATCGGTACACCCTAACTTAAATTTAATAATAGGTTACATACTAAAATAATCAAAATTTCAATATTCATTATACAAATGCATTAGGGAAAAAAAAGTGGACAAGTTAAATTGATTTTGGTTAAATTATTTAGTTTTTGTAATATATTTTTGGTTTTTTTTTCTTTTCAAAAACCGTATCAGAAACCGTATACCCGGTTTTGTTTTTGCCCGACCCGGATACGATACGGTTTTTTGAAAACCGTATCGTATATACGGAAATTCGTTTAACTGAAACCGTATACCGTATCGTATCCGTATATTAAAACCGTTTCGTATATTTTTGCTCACCCCTAGTGTCAGATGTATAAGTTCTTCACTAATTGCATTTTTTTTACACGGTGAAGTTTGACATATAGGAATCCTGATCATATTATAATTCACATATTCTCATTTATAACGGGTATATCTGTCACAAACTTACGACGGGTCAAGTACTACTCATGTGTTTAGTTAAGACAAAACATCGTCACAATTGAGACTTGTAGATTATAATTAAGGCACATACTGACAAACACGATCATACATATCTAAGATGACAATAAAGATTTCATAATATGGCAATGAAGACCGTATAATACGGAGCAGTATATAACACAATCGTACAAAAGACTAATTAAAATTAGAGTGACTAACTTAAATTAATTCACAACGTCGACTACCCTTATTTTCAAAGTCATTAGTTACTTTACGATAGCAAATTTACCGTTCTCACATTCAAGAACTTACAGATTCTACCACTTCAGTTAAAAATAAAACATTATTTAGAAACCGTGCAACCCACGGGCACAAAATCTAGTTATGATGATAAACACAACATGCAGTAACCTTTCCTTGCTGCTCACTTCGTATTGATTATACTTGGATATGCTATTGCTTAGTACGTGAATCTTATTCTCATAAGTATGCATGACACAAATGCGTAATGACATTAATTTAAGTTATTTATTTATTTATTTATTTTAATAATTAGGGAACACTACATCAAACTTGCTAATGTCTTTTCTTGAGGAGGATTGCAATTAAAACAACTCTAATTATTTACTTTTTTATTTTAGATATATTTTTAATGAGTAATTTGATCATTTAAATTTGTTCTACTTGTCATTTAATCTCCTTTTCCCTTGGTCTTTGTGCCAAAATCTGAACCATCAAAAAAAAAAAAAAAACCTCTAAAATTCTATGTGTTCGAGTCATCTAAGACTACTATAAAACTAACATTGAAAAGATAATACAAACATGTTATTAGTATAAAACATGCTGTTGGATTTTGCTTAGACAAACGTGATAGTAGGTCTTTTAATCGACGTGGATTCATGGGGTTTTGTATGTCCGCAAGACTAACAAATTCTATCATGAAGTGAATTTACATCAATCGTCTTCCTTACCTTCACGCTGACACACACACACACACACACATATATATATATATATATATATATATATATATATATATATATATATATAGAGGCCGGATCCGGTGAGGCACCTCATTATGGCGAGGCGGCCGGCCTCACCAAATTCCTTCATTAATTCTTCATTATATGGACTAACTTCCTATTATTCATTCAATTTGAAAATTTAGGGGTCACTCCAAATCTTTTCATTTAGCCCAAAATACTTTCTCTCACTAAAATATTAAAACATACAATAGCCCAATTACACACTATCTCTCTAAAATATACAAATAAAATTGTTTCCTGAAAATTCTTCATGGGTGATTTTCAATGTTTATCAATTTTGAAACTTAGGGTCATTCCTAACTTTTCTTTTGGCCCAAATATTTTCTCACACACAAAAGCCCAAATACTTTACTCTATGTCTCTAAAATATAACAAACAAAATTCTTAAGCTACAGCTTGTGAGACTACTTGATTTATCTAAGCTTGGACCTGATTTTGTGAACCCTATGCATGTTTTTGTGAATGTTGGACCTTATTTTGTGAATCTAAGACTTGAATAGGTGACTTTAGACATACATTGGCAATGGTAATTATTATATAATAATCGTATATTTATATTTGTTCATCTATGTGGGTCTCGAACCCACACCTTGCGCAATAGCACAATGCTCTACCTTTTGAGCTAATAGATGATATTGTACCAAAATTAAATTATGCATCAACAAGTAACAAAGACATGAAAACATTAGTAACTTCATGTACATGTGAAACATGACACATTGGCCAAATAGGTGATTTCGACCATTTTATGATTTACAAAATAAGAAAAAGAGCAAAATAGGTGATTTCGACCATTTTATGACCAAATTTCACAATATTACCTTCTAGTTTCACAAAACAAGCTCTAAGATTCACAAAATAAGGTATATAATTCACAAAATAATAAAAAGAGGAAAATAGGCGATTTTGACCATTTATGACCAAGTTTCACAATATAAGGCCTAGGATTCACGAAACAAGGTCTATGATTCACAAAATAATTAAAAGAGCAAAATAGGTGATTTCGACCATTTGGTGACCAAACTTCACAATATTACCTTCTATTTTCACAAAACAAGCTCTAAGATTCACAAAATAAGGTATAAGATTCACAAAATAATAAAAGGAGCAAAATAGGTGATTTTGACCAAGTTTCACAATATAAGGCCTAGGATTCACGAAATAAGGTCTATGATTCACAAAATAAGAAAAAGAGCAAAATAGGTGATTTCGACCATTTTATGACCAAATTTCACAATATTACCTTCTAGTTTCACAAAACAAGCTCTAAGATTCACAAAATAAGGTATATAATTCACAAAATAATAAAAAGAGAAAAATAGGCGATTTTGACCATTTATGACCAAGTTTCACAATATAAGGCCTAGGATTCACGAAACAAGGTCTATTATTCACAAAATAATAAAAAGAGCAAAATAGGTGATTTCGACCATTTTGTGAGCAAATTTCACAATATTACCTTCTATTTTCACAAAACAAGCTCTAAGATTCACAAAATAAGGTATAGGATTCACAAATTAATAAAAGGAGCAAAATAGGTAATTTTGACCATTTATGACCAAGTTTCACAATATAAGGCCTAGGATTCACGAAACAAGGTTTATGATTCACAAAATAAGAAAAAGAGCAAAATAGGTGATTTCGACCATTTTATGACCAAATTTCACAATATTACCTTCTAGTTTCACAAAACAAGCTCTAAGATTCACAAAATAAGGTATATGATTCACAAAATAATAAAAAGAGGAAAATAGGCGATTTTGACCATTTATGACCAAGTTTCACAATATAAGGCCTAGGATTCACAAAACAAGGTCTATGATTCACAAAATAATAAAAAGAGCAAAATAGGTGATTTCGACCATTTTGAGACCAAATTTCACAATATTACCTTCTATTTTCACAAAACAAGCTCTAAGATTCATAAAATAAGGTATATGATTCACAAAATAATAAAAAGAGGAAAATAGGCGATTTTGACCATTTATGACCAAGTTTCACAATATAAGGCCTAGGATTCACGAAACAAGGTCTATGATTCACGAAATAATAAAAAGAGCAAAATAGGTGATTTCGACCATTTTGTGACCAAATTTCACAATATTACCTTCTATTTTCACAAAACAAGCTCTAAGATTCACAAAATAAGGTATAGGATTCACAAAATCACCTCTTAGTTTCACAAATCACCTCTTATCAAAGTGTATAACAATACCATTAAATAATCATGAAGCTTTCGTAATTAACTACCAATACGAAGTAAAACTACAACTACAAACACGAAAAACCTCACACGAACATCAAAACTTAACCCCCTTTCACTACTCAACAGAATTAGGGGAACGGGGAGTACATTATTTTAATAACTTAACATTTCTAACGCGGTTTCATATAGTACATTTCCGAGTAACATTACGACCACCCTACCCCAAATCAACTCCTAATTACCACCCTAACCCAAATCAACTGTAACAACTCTTACCGATGATTGTTAAAATTAGAATGACTAAAAATAGGCCTAAGGTGATAGACATTATACCTAAAGTGACTGAAATTTTGAACTCGGGTCATATAACATACCTTTTCGGAAAAATGTTGAAATCTCCTGCTATAATAATAGGGATTTCGGCTTCGTGAATGACTGACAATCCCTTAAGCAGCAGATAGGCCTGAAGCGATTTGACTTCGGCCAAATCCTAGGTCTGCTGAAAGATGCACATTCAATATTCAAACCATTAGCCTCCTTTTTTCGGGTAGAAACTCCAGCACACAGCCAGTCCTAACTTTCTCCTGCAAAACCGAAAGTAGTTTTCAGCTTTCCAAATAATCGAAACCTATCTCGGAAAAAAAAAAAAGAAATTTCTTCTGTTACCAATGTTTCTTTGTGTTTATCCAGGTCATGTTCTTTCAGAAACTGTTCTGCAGCGGCACGAAAATATATCTGCATTTGTACATGGAATAAATGTCGGTCAATACTACAGTAATAACGACATCAGTACCTCAAAGACTCTGCATATGAAGGAAATGTTCAAGATTACGACTGCAACAATTTGCGATCAAAGACGGTATATTGCAGAAACATCACATGAATGATCAAGAGGACAAGAACCAATCAAGCACAGCAGACAAAAACTCAAATCAATTAAAATGATAGTAAGCTGAGCGAAACATATTTTCGGCATCTTCATAAATTTGTACAATCAAATTGTCATAAATTCTACTCCATGCTGTCAAGGAGGCAGATATTTAAACACCTACTCCATCAAAAGCCACACAACATGACACAATCAATTACCTGCACCTCATGATATGCAACCCAAATCTGGATACTACTTATGATATTTATTACTCCCTTTGTCTCAATCATTTGTTCACCTTTTTTATTTTTTGCGAGGGATATTTTAATCAAAGGTAAACAAATGGACGGAGGGAGTATGAGTCTGAGATAATAAGAGATTGCATTTTAAAGTTTAAATGCAAGTAGGAACCCACAAACTACGGTAGGGTATATCTTACCCTACGCTAATTGTCATATCTCAGTCTTGCATAGTCCTGAATCTATCAACGAAAAAAATACATATGGTGCCCCATATTATTTTACAGTAGGCGTTATGTACACCATTTCATACGTATAGATATCATAAATTCATAATTATTGTATAGAATGGTTTAGAAAAATGTACAACGTTAGAATGGGTTCCAATTTTTCGACATCCATATTCCTTCAACTAACCATCACAAAAAGGTTCAGAATCATTCAACACATGTAAAAATTATGGAATACATCTACTAACAGGATAGTAAGGTTACCAAGAGTTAAGCGCACAAATCAAGCATGTAAGCTGCCTAAAGTCCTATGCTTTGAAATAAAAACCAGATGGCTAGTAGCAGTCAGATTCAACAGCAAACGGATAGATCACCATCAGAAACAGGAACAAATATTCTCAAAGGTGATGAAGTGCGCTCACTGTCAACCAGAGACAACACTAACATTACATCTTAAGCACTTCCGGCATCCGTCTTCGCAGCCTCTGGCTTCTCATCGTGTGCCTCCGAAGGTTTTGACACTTCTGCCTCTGTAGTCCACAAATTTCATAGAAACAGCAGTTAACAAACTAATTTATCTCCATCAAAGTATGTTATAGAACTTGACTAAAACTTAAGATCGCAAGCGAGATTAGAAAAATTTGCTTTCTGAACAGTACACAACAGAATGGACTGGCAATTGAATGTAGTCTGGTAAACCTTTTGCAATTTCAGCAAGTAAGCATCCATTTTACAATATGTATCAGTAAGTAAGCATCCATTTTACAACATATATCAGAGATAAACATCACTTTTGCGGCAATTTTCAGAATGAAACACAAAATGAAAGCGAAAACTTTAAAAATGAAGGAATATCAAAAATCGTCATAATAATGATATACACATCTTAAACTAGCTAAAATTATGAAAGGAATTAAGCAAACATTTAACAGAAGAGATTACGCATAGAAAGTGAAGAGACGAAGCATACGAAGAAAAGGAACTGGAGAAAACAAGCTCGAATCGAAAACACACAAAATCAAGTAAATCAGTGAGCAAAATAGAAATACAATCATAAAAATACAATCAACAATTTAAATGCAACAAATCTAAACAATGTTCGATCCGTAATAAAGCAACAAACGCATGCGAAGTTAAAATAAATTAACACACAAAATCAAATCAAAATTAGTAAAAATGACGAGATTTGCGAAATTAAAGCGAAGGAAGAAGAGAATCACTGCGAATCGAGCGAAAACAATGGAAAATTAACAAGAAATCGAAAAATAATGCGGAATGAACGACGATTGATAGAGAGAATCGATCTTCCATGGAAATTTCTTCGCTTCATTCAACAAATTTTCACCTTCTGTCGACATTAATTTTTAACCTAATTTCTTCCGATTTTCCCCCAAATTGAAGAATTAAAGTGTATGAATTTTAATCCTAGAAATTTTGAGCGAAAATCACAAGTAGAGTAAAGAAGAATGAACCGAAACAAATGAAGCTATAATCTTGTGCGTTAATGGTGATGAACGAAAGAAATTGCAGAGGAGAGAGAAAGAGAAGACATAATAACAGGTGAAAATGAACGATATCACATACTCCGTATTTTTTTGGGTGGGGTTATAACTGGTGGTTGATGTGGCACAATCGTGTGCGTCGAGTCTAATTATATTTCAATGGATGAGATGAGTTCAGCCGCCTCACCATAAGAAGGGTGCCTCACATGATTCAATCTCTCTCTCTCTCTCTCTCTCTCTCTCTCTCTATATATATATATATATATATATATATATATATATATATATATATATATATATATATATATATATATATATATATATATATATAGAATTAGGATCAAATGAGTCCACCTCCCTTAGGTGAGTCCATAAGTCCTAATTCTGTCCATTAGATCATAATAATATCAAGGGCTAAGATTAAATCTCAGAATAAAGGGCCTATATAAAAACACAACAAAACCCTAATTTGAGCAATTCACTCCTCTCACACACATTTCTCACTTCTCTCTCTTCCTCCCCTCCTTCTCTCTCCAACTCCACAGCCGCCACCTTTCACCCTCTGATCCACAAGCCCGACACCACCATTATTCCCTTTTTTTTTTTTTTCCAAATGAGTATGCCGCCTCTCTCTGCCTCGCTCTTTTCCCGTGCCTCCATCGGCCACCACCCCGACACCACTACTATGATTCTGCCGCCTCTCCCCCGTTTTTTTTCCAGATCCGTATAAATGAGGTCGTGTTGTGTGTTGCCTCCGTGGGTCGTGTTTTTTTCCAGATCTGGAACCCCATGGGTCGTGGCGTGTGCGTGGTGGTGTGGTCGGCGGCGTGAGAGGGAAGAGAAAGAGGTGGTGGTTTACAAATAAACTCGGTGGTGGTGGTCTAATGGGTGTTTTCAGATTTTTTTTTTCTGTTTAGGTGGTTTACAAAAAAACTCGGCGGTGGTGGTGGTCTGATGGGTATTTACAGATTTTTTTTTTTCGATTAAAATTGTTTCGGTGAGGTTAACGTGGTGGTGGTTGTGGCTCAGGTGAGGTGCGGCCGGTGGTGTTCTTGTTGAAAGTGAAGTGGTGGTTGATGGTGGAGGAGGTGAAAGTGGTGGGGTTTAATATAAACTATAGAGAACATGACTTGTTAACATTAAAGTTTCAAATATATACCATTAAAGTTTCGATTATAAACCATTAAAGTTGCATAAAAATTACATAAAAAATTTATATATAAAAAGACAGGTTAAGCAGTAAAGTTACAAACGTATACTATTAAAGTTCCCTCGTTTAACATTAAAGTTCCATTTATAAACAGTAATTTTCAATTTTTAATTTAATAATGGCCTAAAAAAATTAAAGTCACTCTTCATTATTAAAATTCAACTCGTAAAACATTAAAGTTTACTCAAAAAATACTGAAATTACATAAAAATTAGTCATTACATAAATTCCAATTTTTATATTGGAAAATGTTCTAAAAGAATTAAAGTTTCAGTTTTAGTCATTAAAATTTCTTTCGTAAAAAATTAAAGTTTCAGTTTTACTTTTAAATCCGTGAAATTACATAAATTTTAATCACAATTACATTATATAAATTCATTTTATAATTAAAAATGACCTAAGAAAACTAAAGTTTCACTTTTGAGCATTAAAATTTCAATTATAAAATATTAAAGTTTCAATTATAAATCAGTAAAATTATATAAATTTTAGTCATAATTAAATTATTACATAATTTCAAAATTTTACATTGAAAAATGAACTAAAAAACTAAAGATTCACTTTTAAGCATTAAAATTTCACTCGTAAAATATTAAAATTTCACTCAAGAAATCAAATTTATATTTAAAATTACATTGTATAGCAAAAAAATTAATTTTTTTTTTTTTTTTTACAAAATGACTATAAAATATTAAAGTTATAATCGTAAAGAATTAAAGTTACATTTATAAAATAAAGTTACACTTATAAAACACTAAAGTTTCATTTAAAAAGTTTCAAATCTCAACTATCAATCTTAGAAGATCAATGGCTTAGATTAGGACTTAAGGACTCAAAAATTTAGGTGGACTCATTTGAACTTGGCTCTCTCTATATATATATATATATATATATATATATATATATATAGAGAGAGAGAGAGAGAGAGAGATTGAATCATGTGAGACACCCTTCTTATGGTGAGGCGGCTGAACTCATCTCATCCATTGAAATATAATTAGACTCGACGCACACGATTGTGCCACATCAACCACCAGTTATAACCCCACCCAAAAAAATACGGAGTATGTGATATCGTTCATTTTCACCTGTTATTATGTCTTCTCTTTCTCTCTCCTCTGCAATTTCTTTCGTTCATCACCATTAACGCACAAGATTATAGCTTCATTTGTTTCGGTTCATTCTTCTTTACTCTACTTGTGATTTTCGCTCAAAATTTCTAGGATTAAAATTCATACACTTTAATTCTTCAATTTGGGGGAAAATCGGAAGAAATTAGGTTAAAAATTAATGTCGACAGAAGGTGAAAATTTGTTGAATGAAGCGAAGAAATTTCCATGGAAGATCGATTCTCTCTATCAATCGTCGTTACAGCGCATTATTTTTCGATTTCTTGTTAATTTTCCGCTGTTTTCGCTCAGATTCGCAGGTGATTCTCTTCTTCCTTCGCTTTAATTTCGCAAATCTCGTCATTTTTACTAATTTTGATTTGATTTTGTGTGTTAATTTATTTTAACTTCGCATGCGTTTGTTGCTTTATTACGGATCGAACATTGTTTAGATTTGTTGCATTTAAATTGTTGATTGTATTTTTATGATTGTATTTCTATTTTGCTCACTGATTTACTTGATTTTGTGTGTTTTCGATTCGAGCTTGTTTTCTCCAGTTCCTTTTCTTCGTATGCTTCGTCTCTTCACTTTCTATGCGTAATCTCTTCTGTTAAATGTTTGCTTAATTCCTTTCATAATTTTAGCTAGTTTAAGATGTGTATATCATTATTATGACGATTTTTGATATTCCTTCATTTTTAAAGTTTTCGCTTTCATTTTGTGTTTCATTCTGAAAATTGCCGCAAAAGTGATGTTTATCTCTGATATATGTTGTAAAATGGATGCTTACTTACTGATACATATTGTAAAATGGATGCTTACTTGCTGAAATTGCAAAAGGTTTACCAGACTACATTCAATTACCCATCCATTGTTGTGTCTTGTTCGAAAGCAAATTTTTCTAATCTCGCTTGCGATCTTAAGTTTTAGTCAAGTTCTATAACATACTTTGATGGAGATAAATTAGTTTGTTAAGCTCTTTGTTTCTATGAAATTTGTGGACTACGAGAGGCGAAGTGTCAAAACCTTCGGAGGCACACGATGAGAAGCCGAGGTGCGAAGACCGATGCCGGAAGTGCTTAAGATGTAATGTTAGTGTTGTCTCTGGTTGACAGTGAGCGCACTTCATCACCTTTGAGAATATTTGTTCTGTTTCGATGGTGATCTATCCGTTTCTTTGTTGAATCTGATCGCTACTAGCCATCCGGTTTTTATTTCAAAGCATAGGACTTTAGGCGACTTACATGCTTGATTTGTGCGCTTAACTCTTGGTAACCTTACTATCCTGTTAGTAGATGTATTCCATAATTTTTACATGTGTTGAATGATTCTGAACCTTTTTGTGATGGTTAGTTGAAGGAATATGGATGTCGAAAAATTGGAACCCATTCTAACGTTGTACATTTTTCTAAACCATTCTATACAATAATTATGAATTTATGATATCTATACGTATGAAATGGTGTACATAACGCCTACTGTAAAATAATATGGGGCACCATATGTATTTTTTCGTTGATAGATTCAGGACTATGCAAGACCGAGATATGACAATTAGCGTAGGGTAAGATATACCCTACCGTAGTTTGTGGGTTCCTACTTGCATTTAAACTTTAAAATGCAATCTCTTATTATCTCAGACTCATACTCCCTCCGTCCATTTGTTTACCTTTGATTAAAATATCCCTCGCAAAAAATAAAAAAGGTGAACAAATGATTGAGACAAAGGGAGTAATAAATATCATAAGTAGTATCCAGATTTGGGTTGCATATCATGAGGTGCAGGTAATTGATTGTGTCATGTTGTGTGGCTTTTGATGGAGTAGGTGTTTAAATATCTGCCTCCTTGACAGCATGGAGTAGAATTTATGACAATTTGATTGTACAAATTTATGAAGATGCCGAAAATATGTTTCGCTCAGCTTACTATCATTTTAATTGATTTGAGTTTTTGTCTCTTTGTGCTTGATTGGTTCTTGTCCTCTTGATCATTCATGTGATGTTTCTGCAATATACCGTCTTTGATCGCAAATTGTTGCGATCGTAATCTTGAACATTTCCTTCATATGCAGAGTCTTTGAGGTCGATGTCGTTATTTTTCGTAGTATTGACCGACATTTATTCCATGTACAAATGCAGATATATTTTCGTGCCGTGCGAGAACGGTTTCGAAAGAACATGACTGGATAAACACAAAGAAACATTGGTAATGAAGAAATTTCTTTTTTTTTTTCCGAGATAGGTTTCGATTATTTGGAAAGCTGAAAACTACTTTCGGTTTTGCGGGGAGAAAGTTAGGATTGTTTGTGTCTTTGGAGTTTCTACCCGAAAAAAGGAGGCTAATGGTTTGAATATTGAATGTGCATCTTTCGAGCGCAGACCTAGGATTTGGCCGAAGTCAAATCGCTTGTGCCTATCTCACGCTTAAGGGATTGTCGGTCATTCACGGCCGAAATCCCTATTATTATAGCAGGAGATTTCAACATTTTTCCGAAAAGGTATGTTATATGACCCGAGTTCAAAATTTCAGTCACTTTAGGTATAATGTCTATCACCTTAGGCCTATTTTTAGTCATTCTAATTTTAACAATCATCGGTAAGAGTTGTTACTGATTGATTTGGGTTAGGTGGTAATTAGGAGTTGATTTGGGGTAGGGTGGTCGTAATGTTACTCGGAAATGTACTATATGAAACCGCGTTAGAAATGTTAAGTTATTAAAATAATGTACTCCCCGTTCCCCTAATTCTTTTGAGTAGTGAAAGGGGGTTAAGTTTTGATGTTCGTGTGAGGTTTTTCGTGTTTGTAGTTGTAGTTTTACTTCGTATTGGTAGTTAATTACGAAAGCTTCATGATTATTTAATGGTATTGTTATACACTTTGATAAGAGGTGATTTGTGAAACTAAGAGGTGATTTTGTGAATCCTATACCTTATTTTGTGAATCTTAGAGCTTGTTTTGTGAAAATAGAAGGTAATATTGTGAAATTTGGTCACAAAATGGTCGAAATCACCTATTTTGCTCTTTTTATTATTTCGTGAATCATAGACCTTGTTTCGTGAATCCTAGGCCTTATATTGTGAAACTTGGTCATAAATGGTCAAAATCGCCTATTTTCCTCTTTTTATTATTTTGTGAATCATATACCTTATTTTATGAATCTTAGAGCTTGTTTTGTGAAAATAGAAGGTAATATTGTGAAATTTGGTCTCAAAATGGTCGAAATCACCTATTTTGCTCTTTTTATTATTTTGTGAATCATAGACCTTGTTTTGTGAATCCTAGGCCTTATATTGTGAAACTTGGTCATAAATGGTCAAAATCGCCTATTTTCCTCTTTTTATTATTTTGTGAATCATATACCTTATTTTGTGAATCTTAGAGCTTGTTTTGTGAAACTAGAAGGTAATATTGTGAAATTTGGTCATAAAATGGTCGAAATCACCTATTTTGCTCTTTTTCTTATTTTGTGAATCATAAACCTTGTTTCGTGAATCCTAGGCCTTATATTGTGAAACTTGGTCATAAATGGTCAAAATTACCTATTTTGCTCCTTTTATTAATTTGTGAATCCTATACCTTATTTTGTGAATCTTAGAGCTTGTTTTGTGAAAATAGAAGGTAATATTGTGAAATTTGCTCACAAAATGGTCGAAATCACCTATTTTGCTCTTTTTATTATTTTGTGAATAATAGACCTTGTTTCGTGAATCCTAGGCCTTATATTGTGAAACTTGGTCATAAATGGTCAAAATCGCCTATTTTTTTCTCTTTTTCTTATTTTGTGAATTATATACCTTATTTTGTGAATCTTAGAGCTTGTTTTGTGAAACTAGAAGGTAATATTGTGAAATTTGGTCATAAAATGGTCGAAATCACCTATTTTGCTCTTTTTCTTATTTTGTGAATCATAGACCTTATTTCGTGAATCCTAGGCCTTATATTGTGAAACTTGGTCAAAATCACCTATTTTGCTCCTTTTATTATTTTGTGAATCTTATACCTTATTTTGTGAATCTTAGAGCTTGTTTTGTGAAAATAGAAGGTAATATTGTGAAGTTTGGTCACCAAATGGTCGAAATCACCTATTTTGCTCTTTTAATTATTTTGTGAATCATAGACCTTGTTTCGTGAATCCTAGGCCTTATATTGTGAAACTTGGTCATAAATGGTCAAAATCGCCTATTTTCCTCTTTTTATTATTTTGTGAATTATATACCTTATTTTGTGAATCTTAGAGCTTGTTTTGTGAAACTAGAAGGTAATATTGTGAAATTTGGTCATAAAATGGTCGAAATCACCTATTTTGCTCTTTTTCTTATTTTGTAAATCATAAAATGGTCGAAATCACCTATTTGGCCAATGTGTCATGTTTCACATGTACATGAAGTTACTAATGTTTTCATGTCTTTGTTACTTGTTGATGCATAATTTAATTTTGGTACAATATCATCTATTAGCTCAAAAGGTAGAGCATTGTGCTATTGCGCAAGGTGTGGGTTCGAGACCCACATAGATGAACAAATATAAATATACGATTATTATATAATAATTACCATTGCCAATGTATGTCTAAAGTCACCTATTCAAGTCTTAGATTCACAAAATAAGGTCCAACATTCACAAAAACATGCATAGGGTTCACAAAATCAGGTCCAAGCTTAGATAAATCAAGTAGTCTCACAAGCTGTAGCTTAAGAATTTTGTTTGTTATATTTTAGAGACATAGAGTAAAGTATTTGGGCTTTTGTGTGTGAGAAAATATTTGGGCCAAAAGAAAAGTTAGGAATGACCCTAAGTTTCATTAATAAACATTGAAAATCAGTCCATGAAGAATTTTCAGGAAACAATTTTATTTGTATATTTTAGAGAGATAGTGTGTAATTGGGCTATTGTATGTTTTAATATTTTAGTGAGAGAAAGTATTTTGGGCTAAATGAAAAGATTTGGAGTGACCCCTAAATTTTCAGCCCAATGAATAATAGGAAGTTAGTCCATATAATGAAGAATTAATGAAGGAATTTGGTGAGGCCGGCCGCCTCGCCATAATGAGGTGCCTCACCGGATCCGGCCTCTATATATATATATATATATATATATATATATATATATATATATATATATATATATATATATATATATATATATATATATATATATATATATATATATATATATATATATATAGAATCGTGGATCTGTGCGAACTAAATTACGGTGCGAACCGTACAAACTAGTGCTAACAGTCAGATTATCAAAGCCCAATTAGTAAAGATAAAAAGGCCCACACTCTTTTTAAACACGAACATCCTTTTATCCTTATCCCATCTCACTAAACACACACCACATACACATCGCTGTCCACCATCACTGACGCCGACGAGATGGCCACCTCACTACCTCACTGACACCAAAGCTCCGACAACAATGTCGTCGGTGCAACACCCTTACTTTGTCGTCGCCGGTGGTTTCCTGCCTTCCCCTTCACACCTAAATCGTCCTCAACCCCAAAATTACTCGGCTGCTCACCGGCGTGCGTCAACGACGCCGACGTTGAAGCGTCTTGCTTTCGAGCTACAAATGACCTCCCTCCTCCTTGCCATTTCCACCCATTCGCCTATCTAATCATTAGCGAAAACTAGCATACTCACCCTCATTTGTAGATCTGGCTTTAAATCTCGAGTTTAGATGTGACGGTGGTGGAAACAACGAGAGTTTCAGATGGCTGTGACGTTGGTGCCGTTTAGGTTTGTTGATGATGTCGACGGTGATGTGGTGGATCTAGGAAAGGGTGGTGGGCAGAAGATGTGAAGCATTACAGATTGATCTGTATTGGAGAACACTGATTGGAATTAAGTCGGGAGGACGAGTAAAATTAAGCTTTATTGCTGGTGAAGCATTACAGATTTACGCTTCTAAACGGTTTACCACGAAACAAGTAATTCCCGATATTGATTCAGATAAAAATGGGGAGAAATTGGGGAAATATCGATTGTTACTTGAGTCGATAGTTAGCCTACTTCCTGCAGAAAAAGGTGTTGTTTCCTGCAGTTTTCTGCTGAAGTTACTAAGAGCGGCGATGACGGTGGTGGTGGCGGCGGTGTCACTGGGGTACGAGCTGATGGTAGGGTGTAGGGATGGCGATGGCGATGACGGTGGTGGTGGTGGCGACGGTGGTGGGGTGGTAGTGGTGGCAGTCGGTGGTTGGTGGTGGTGGTGCGTGGTGGTGGGAAGTAGTGTTTGGGGTGGATACGTGTATGAATACTACTAGATACGTATATGAATACTACTGGATACACATACAATATGTGTATCTGGAAGTATGGATACACACACAATAGGTGTATCTGGAAGTATTGACATGTGTATCTGGCAGTACTGTTATGCGTATCTGGGATTATTGACATGTGTACCTGGCAGTACTGATATGCGTATCTGGGATTATTGACATGTGTATCTGACAATACTAATATGTGTATCCGCAAATAGTATAAAATGTATCACCGAGTTAATCCTAAAACTCCCAAAAAAATTAGTATTCAAAAAGTGTAAAAGTGCTAATTAGAATTTTAGTGTGGAAAAAGTATATGTGTTAAAAGCTCTTAGATACATTTTATACAATTTACACAATGTGTATCTGAAAAAAAAAATAAAAAAAATAAATAAAGATCAAATTAAGCTAGTTCGTACGGTTCGCACCGTAACTCAGTTCGTACCTGAACCCGCCCCTATATATATATAAATGGATGACAAATTTAAATCCAGAGTTGGCTAATGTTTTCTTCTCTAGAGTATTTACCTATACTAAGACATGAAGAAGTATATAGCATCTTAATGAAACTTATAAATATGAGTAAGTCACAATGGGGGTTATTGAACACTTGCCTTTTCCATTAGAATTATTTGGAGATTTCTTTATGAATTAAACCACCATGTTATACTCTTTATGAATTAAACCACCATGTTATACCTCAACTTTATTAATACGGTATTATTCCTGAAATTTTGAACCAAATTACACTATTAGTATTAGCTTAAAAATAATATGATGTACCGTAAAAAGCAAACATATTATTAGCATAATAACAATTAATATACACATGCATCAATATTATAAACAAAAGAGTTCATCTATCTAGCATGCAAGAAAGCTAAGGGAAAAAATAAAATAAAGCTAAAAGAGAAATAAGCTGAGAAGAGGGAGTCGTTGTTTGTGACTTGGGTTTAATCCTTTTTATATAAATAAAATAAGGGTAATGCTACATATGTGTTTGAAGTGTAAGTTAACTCTTATTATTATAATGCTTATTTAATAATCATCTATCCATCTATCACCGTCAAAGTGCATAGATATACAAACACTATTTTTGTATGCTGTATAATTTACATTGGTCGAAAGTCTTTTACTAACGTTGGAAACTCTATAAACGCTCGAAAAAAGCTTCCTTTATTAATATAGATAGATATTTATTAGCTGTATTTTTATGTGCTCGTATTTTTAAAACTCGTGATTCTTTTAAGCTATATTCTTTATACATTAGCATGTATTCTTATTTTTAATAGCTCGTATTCTTATATGATCGTATTTTAAAGCTCGTGATCCTTTTAAACTCGTATTCTTTTTACATTAGCTCGTATTCTTATATTAATAGCTCGTATTCTTATGTGCTCGTACTTTTAAGTTCGCGATCCTTTTTAAGCTCGTATTCTTAAGACCACTTTAGCTCCTTTGTCACTGATTTCAACACCATGCTCTGTATGGACCTTGCAATATGTTTGACAAAACAACTAGTTTGCGACGGGAAGACTTATTCAAAATATGCTAACAAAAGACCCTTAAATGAAGCTAAAGTGGTCTTAAGAACACCTTATTAACTCGACAAAGTTAGACACTATCATACTCGTACTCGTAGACGTCGTAGTAATACTAGTATTGAGACTAAAAATACTAATGTTAGCAAAGTAAGCCACATTGTACGTTGAGCTATCGGGACATAGAATAAAAGAATGAGAGCGAAAGTAAGGATAACAAACCATGAAACGAAACACGAATTCACGCGCGGCACCATATTTTACACTATATTGTAGTACAAACTGATTGTTATATGATTTCTTGGATGACATTTTTGCTCGTAATTAAGAAATTGTAGTTCTTTGAAACTTGAAAATTTAATGTGAATGTATGGTAGTGTATAAATCTAGAATTAAATTTTGTAAAAGTCGGCGATTAGGTTCGATTGAAATTGTACTAAACAATTAATGCATGAAGATTTTGGGTAGTGAGATGAACGAATAATAAGGCGTGATTAACGTGCAAATCAGTATGCTTATTAATTGTGTGGCCTGACCGTTGTCAAAGTACCGTACTTCCTTCACTATTCTTTATCACTAAAATTTGGGAGAGACGGTCTCTCAGTAAGTTATTAAGAGACCAATCTGTCGTACTATTTTATTTGTATTTCGTACTTTTTTTTATTGTTGATCGTGACATAGTAATTTCGTACCTATTTACATAATAAATGTACCCATTTTATCATTAATAATGATTTGTACATATTTTATTACTTTAGTACCACTTTTTCTTAAAATTGTACAATGGTCTCTCAATAAAGTTTATTAAGAGACCGTCTCTCAGGAGACCTACTCATTCTTTATATGTCATTTTAGCAAATTTCACACTTTTTAAGAAATGATTTAATGATGATTAAAACATTACTTAGGAGTATTTAATTAAACTTTTGGAAAATGTAAAATGGTTTAAATTAAGCAATTGGAGGAGGTTTTCATGTGAAACATTGCAGAAACATAATTAATAGTGCATAAGAAAATGTAAAACGACATATAAAGAGTAAATTTCTCATTTGTCTAAAACGACATATAAAAAATAATGGAGGGAGTATGTACTAGTCCAACCATGAATCTCTTAAAGCTTAGGTTGACTTTGTTTTTAAGTTTTTTTTTTTTTTAAGACTTTGTTTTAACTTTTAAGCTAGGTGTTGCTGGACGAAAATATACGTCTTAAGATAAAATCGGTTAAATATGATCTTATTTGTATATATAGGATAGACCTTTAATAAAGTCCAGCGTCTCATTTATCATAATTTGATCCGTTTTAAATTTACAATGGATATAGCCGTCTTAAACTAGAATTTGTGGTGCACCATATAACGTAACCTATTATTTTTATGTAAGGGGTCTTAGACAAGTTTATAGTAAAATAGATATGACTTACTGATATGATTTTGTCTGGATATGTTTTAAACCATCATATATCATATATTATATTAAAGCTATAGCCAATGACATGGTTGAATGCCACGTGGCACTGCCACTGCCACGTAAAAGAATGCATCATCCCCATATCTTATCTTATCTTATCTTACACCTTTATAAAAAGTGTGAGAAGGTAGATACTATTCACTAATGAATAGTAATCTTACACCTTTATAAAAAGTGTGAGGAGGTAGATACTATTCACTAATGAATAGTAAATCTTGCAATGAACAGTGGAAAAAACTTGGCTCCGATTAACATTTGTTTCTAAGCGGGTTAGGGTTTCCGTTGGGCTTTAGTTGGGATTGCCTTTGGACATATCAAGCGTTCACAAATCCATCTCTGATTCCTCTTTATCACTAATTTTGTTATCCTTCACCAGGGCCGGACCCAGAGGCCCGGGCGGCACGTGCACCCCAACCCAAAAAAAAACTTAATTTTCTCAAAAAATTAGAACGACGTTTTCGTTCATATCGTCAATCTCACCTTCCTTCTTCCCTTCAAATCGTCATTCGTGATTCTCACCTCCTCCTTCACCAATACTACCCTCCTCTGGCCTCACCAGTCACCACCACGACACCATCACCCTCAGTCCCTTCTTGTCGCGACGTCCACCGCAGTCAGCCACTATCGCAACTTTCTCAAATCTCTTGTAGCGGTTGCTTTGGGTTTGTTACCGGTGATAAGCTCGTCATCGTCGAATCGTCCGACCGTTTTCTTCCACCGTTGTTCACCGCAGGTATGACCTCACCTTCATACCCTAAATTACTAACCCCCAATTTAATTTTTTAACTTTCAAACCCCAAATTAATAAACCCCTAATTCGATATTGGTTTTGTTCAATTGGATTTCTTCAATTTGTTGTGTGCTTAATTAATGAATGGTCATTGTTAATTGAATCAATGATTTAATTGTTGTTTGACTATGTTCTTAATTTTATTTTTGATGCTAATTTACTAATTATTAATTACTCAGTACTCACTGCCGCACTGCCGACTGCCCTGCTACTTCATTAGTTTGATTTTTTTAATTTTTGATTAACTCTATCCTGGATTTGTAGTTGAAACACCCCGTATTTTAATAGGTTGGATAAAATTATTTTAATTGCTACTTTGTATTTAATTACGTTGGTTAACGATTTATATATTTATGTTTTTCAGCTAATTAATTAATTTCATTATAATTCGTTACGTTAAAATTAATAATCGTTAATAAGTTCTTTTAAAAGTCAACTCAAGTTTGTTAGCTGACTTTTTATTTATTTACTTAATAATTTTTGTTTCTTTCTTGAGTCCCTTTTATCGAAGTCGAGCTAAGTGGGCTCCAGACGGATCTGAGAAGAATCGTCCAGTTAGTTATTTCGAGTTTGTTCCGCTAAATTAGCAAATATATTTAAAATCCGATAACTTAGTAAAAATCGCTACTAATTCTGATTCGAAGTGATTTCGTATTATTTCCGTTAACTAGCCGAGTTTGTTTTATTTCCACTCATTAAATTTCATTATTACTAATTTCTTTTCATTTCAGGACTCTCTCTTAAATCGGTTTAGTTAAACTCGAGACGGTTTTAAAAACTAGCAAAATTTCTTAACGATGAAGAAACGTACGTATAATAAATAGCTAGCTAGCTAGCTGCTCCCTCATTTTCTCACGCACCATCCCTTCTTCTCCCTTCTTTTTTCTTCTTTTACTTTCTGTTTCAATTTTTTTTAATTTTAAATTGATTCTGCCACTCCATTTGTCATCTGTTACCAATGATTTTCTTTCCATAGTGCTGCTCTTATCGTTCCTGTCAATCCGTTGTAAGTAAAATTCATTTTCGTCATGTATTTTCACAAACCCAATTTATACTTTCAGCTTTATTTATTTTAAGACGGTTGTAGATGCTGAGATAGACGGTCTTGTATAAGATTTGTTAGTCATGAAGGACTAGTTCGATCGGAAAAAGGTAACGATTACGGGTTACTCGATATTACTTGTAAAATATGTTTATTTCGAATGCCGGTTAGTCTGTTTTATAATTGAGACGGTGTATAATTATATATAGGGATCCTTATGGATGTTAATTAGTCAGTTGTATAGTTGAGACGGTGTATACTGATATGTGGAGATGATTGAGACGGTGTATACTGACCTGTAGGGATCATTTGGGATGCTATTTAGTAAGTGGTATATTTAAGACGGTGTATGCTGACATGTATGGATTGTTTTGGGTGCTAATTGTTGTCTTTTATAGTTGAGACGGTGTATACTGAGATGTAGGGACTGTTTTGGTATGCTATTTGGGATCTTGTTTAGTTGTGGTATATTTAAGACGGTGTATACTGGCGTGTAAGGATCGTTTTTGGATAATAGTTAGTCCGTTGTATAGTTGAGACGGTATATATTTACATGTAGAGATTGCCGGATACTAGTTAGAGTATTGTATAGTTGAGACGGCGTATACTGGATGGCAGGTAGGGATTATTTTGGATGCGGTTTTGATAAAAGAAAATGGTATATTATTTTGTGGAATTGTCTTGCTATATTTGTACTGTGTTGCAGGTGAGACAGTAAGCATTATGGGCCGTATATGTACTTTAATTATGTTGGAATAGGTACGAGATGCTAGATAGATTGATCGGACAATACATGGTGGTATTTTCATATTTAAGTGTGTGTATTCCCATTCCCGTATTTCGTGGTTGTTTCCACCTTTGGATTGTATGGTTAGTCCATGCTAGATATGTAAGTACAGTGAGTCTAAGTGTGTTTGTCATTCTATACTATTGGTAATCAATCTCATTTGTTACGATCGTTTCAATTCGGATCCTAGTTCATGTGTCGTGGATTAGGTGGCCGGATTGAAGTTACTCGGCCGTGGTTATGTGGTGTAGTCCGGTTACGAGTCTCGGGGTTACGGGAAGTTGCCGTACCGTTGAATCGGATACGTGTTGTATTCCGAGAGTATAGTGTCGGGTTACCGAAAGGCCGGTACTGTAATTAAGCTAGGACTGCTTATATCGGCAATGTATTATAGTCCGATGATTGTCGGGGTATGTGTTGTATCCTGAGAGCGTGATGCTATTTAGCTGTCCTACCAGGAGATCGTGGTTTACTCTTTATGGTTGATTTAGCATTTGTACATTGACGGCAGTCCAGTACGTCATTTTGGTCATGGGTTGTACTCGTGCTTTCTTTACTACGATGTCGTGTTTGGTCGTAGTAAAGTGGGACACGTTTTTGAAAGGTGTAAGTTTCGTTATCACGTGATTTATTTATCTTTTATATGTTGTATGTTTGATAAACTGATGGATTTTGTGTTGTACTTACGCTATTACATTGTAATACGGCTGGTAAGACACCGGAGTTATTCCTCACTGACCGTGGCATTCATTTTTATGAATGACAGGTGACATGTCGGTGTTATACGCGTTTTTATATGCTGGGGGTTACAAGACGAGTGGCTAGAGAGCGTTGTTGAGGCAACGATACATCTTTTTAATTATCGTTCGTTATTGCATTTTTTGAAATTTGGAGGGATCCGAGATCGCTTGTATATTTATATTCGTATTATGTTTTTATTTTGTAAAGGTAGTAATTAGGTTAAATAGTTTTCAAAGGTTTTCAGTGAACTCCACGGCCACGCCTCGAAGTTTTTTTAAAATTTTACGTATTTTCCGCTGTTAATTATATGTTTATTCTTTTGTATAACCGCGGGGGTTCACAGTTGGTATCAGAGCATAACGCTCCCGACGCACATTCGTGTAACCCCAATGAAATTGACCTAGAATAGGTGAGAGTGGGTAGAAATAAGGACCAAATTTGATAGTCTTTGTGTGTTTGCCACTTGTTAAGTACTAATCTGTTTGTTGGTTTTGGTGAAAGGTTTATATACAACTTGGAATTGACTACCAGATTATCGACGTGTGAAGAAAAAGAGAGAAAGTGATCGTTGTAATGTATAACGATTTGTTAGACTAAAAGAAGGGGCACTTCTATTTCCGCGTATTTTCTACCCGTTCTTGGTACTGCTCGCTTTATTCTTTTAATTTTGATATCTTCATCATTCCATTCCTTTTCTTTGCTATGGATCGTACTCTTATTCCTTCTTGTCAAGGACATTTGAACTCTATGTTTCAGAATTCTTCTTTCAACTTTTCTTTATTGGTTTGTTCACATTCCTTCTACATCTTTTAAGTACCCTGCCCTACTTTACCTTTAGGTGGATTGATTACTTCGGTTTTGGGGTGAGCCTGAATTTTTTTGTGAGAAGTATTTTGGAAAACCTCGAACCTAGATATTTTCATAGGTTGTGTACTCGGTAGTTGGACTTGATCTTAGATGGATATAGTCTTGTTTAGGATGAAACCATCTTAAATTTAGAGGAATAATTTTCATTATATTTGACTTGGGGATTTGCGAAAATGAAAGGTATTATTCTTTGTTACTTTTCTAAAACACTCTTTGTTCTTGGTTGGGAATCATCTTTCCGACTTATCCTTTCTGTCTTATTCTTTCCTCTGCCCTAACTTATAGAAGCTTGCCTTGGACCTTTGAAATATTGCAATTGTTGGGTAAGCTTAGAGAATTCAGGTGAATGATGTTTTGAAGATATTGGAACTTTGATACGTGATAAAGGTTGAGTGTATTTACTTCAAGGAACCGATTGTGCAAGGATGAGCTTCTGTTTAGGATTAAACTTTGATACTTATTGTTGGTAACCTTTCTGGTTTCAGGTTTGTGATTTGATAACCGGTGAACCATCTTGAGGAAAATTAAGTTCACTGAGATTATTAGTACGGATAATCTTTTAACTAATTTTATGGTTTTAGATCCAGTGTATTGGCTAGTTGGGTAAGTAAGCATGTACCCTTGGAAAAATATTAATGGAATTATCTAGTGACATATCCCTTCATGATTAGTTCTCTTTCTTGTCCATATATCGTTTGCTTCTAGTGTCCTAAGACTAACCCCGTTTCAAGAACTTCCATTTAATAGTCATATGCAAACCTTTCATAATATTCCAAGTTATTCTTTCCATCATGCTCCATTTTGTGCTTATGCTCATATATCGTGTCATTGATTGTTCCTGTCTTTGTGCGTTATCTTGGTTTAGACTTAATCTTTAAACTTGTAGGTTGACTTAGTCTTCCCTCATTCCGAACCTCTATCCGTTCCTAGTAATTTCTTGACCTAAGTTGTACTACCCTTGAGAATTCTTTTATTACCGCCTGGTTTATAGATACCTTACCTTTTCTTGATGGACTGTTATTAGAGGACCCTTCAGATATGTCACTCTTATTTGGATTGAACATGTTATTGTTTGACTTGACCTTGAAAGATAGAGTTGAGTTTGTATTTAACTATAAACTTGAGTGATTGAACGTCTAGGTAAGGTTGTCAAACCAATGATTGTAAGCTACTTTGGGAACCGTGCCAAGAGTGAGACTAGTTGATTTGGGATGAGAGTTGTTGGATGTTGCTATATAATACTTTGTGAGAAAGAGAGTGTGTGACACTCTATTTGGAGAATGTTGATCGAGTTCAGGTATGGTGTGTTAGCTAGCTTAGACAACCTAGGCAATGATCTTTTGGGATATTAGTGACCTTAAGGATCCACTTTCATGGTTTGGCTAGTGAATAGAATTTGATTTTGAGAATTTTGAGGAAAATCCTTGAGAATGTGAGAGACGAGCTCGTGGATACTTAGAGAACCAATTGTACCGAACCTGGCTATTTTGGAATTTTAGATGTCAAACGATCTTTTCTCAAGTGTCGTGGAATTCTATGAGTAGAGGTTTATAAACTAAAGACCATGCTAGGTTTCGAGTGACCATTCCCTATTTGGATAGACCTAGGGATTGTGTGGGTAATGATGTCTGAAATATTGTACTTTGATGCTTAAGAGTGAGTTGAATGGAAGAGGTAATGTTAGAAGTCGAGCGGGTATGGTTATGATATCATGGAATGGTAGTAGAGGTGTATATTTTGGACAATATAAAACTTACGAGATTAGCCCTTCGATTTTCAATTGAGTGTTGAGGTTTATCGAGGATATGATATTGTTTCGGTTGAATTTAGTGAGATTCTATTGGAGGTATATGGAGATAAATTAGAATAAAATATTTGGAGATTCCCTAGATGGAATGTGTTACAATAAAAAAAAATGGTGATTATTTGATGATTGATGTTTGAGCTAGATTGCTCATAGTAATATTGATATTGAAATTGGATTTGATAAACAGTAGCGCGGTGTAACACCCCCATATTCAGAGGAGCCTTAACTAGGCCTTCCTTAGGCGTTACCATCTCGGTTGCCCGAGGTAATTAATCATCAAAAGTCGATAAAAGAACATTTATAGTTATATTACAAGCGTTACAACCAACTTAACCAAAATAAAAATAAAACACGTGAACTACACACTATCTATATCGAAACTCGTGAGAACTCCTCCCGCCAAGACTCCAGCTATCAACAACATCAACACCTGCTAAGACCGACATCAACACCTGCTAAGACCGACTGCTCACCATAAGGGATCACGGCAGACACAGAGAAACAACAAGACAACCACACAAGGTCAGTACTGAGATAAGACATGACAATACCAACAACATCTATCGACACAACACAACACAATCAGTCACACACAAACACACCCACTCCAATCAATCTTCGTTACCGACTGTCCACTGGACCAGCCCTGCCAGTGGGGGACCGCAGCCGTACCCACCAAATCCCCGCTCATCATACCGAGCGATAACCCTGTCCCATTAATGTGCACATCCCCTCCCGTGGCGGGTTCCACGGAGGGCGAAACTAGGGCGTGAAGCCACTCCCGCAAGTGACTCCACTCAGCTGAGAACGCATCTCGAGAACCAGAGACAAACAATCACAAACCGCTGCAATACAACAACAACCAACAAACCGTATGTACCAACCGTCTACAGTATGTACGCTGCCACATAAACACAACCACAATACAACAACCGTGACACGACAATCGACACACTAGGATATCCACAGAAACTGAGTAGGCGAACCAATCTTTAAGCAACTGCAACCATTCCATGCCAACATACGACATATCCAGCAATCAAGCAACACCTATAACCACAACACAATCATCTATCACTACCAAGCAAACCCAAACTGCAAAGATAAGGATACGGGTGGTGATGACGACATACCTACAAGGAGAAACCTGGCAAAAGACCGCTACCCGACTCAAGCTATGCTCTCCTAAGGCACAAGAACCTTCAAAGGCTTCCATGGAGGTTATATGGTGACGGGAAGGGGAAAGATGCGACTTAAGGATTGGAGGAATGAGGCGAAAATGATTTGCGGATATAACAAAACGCGATTATAAACCCTCGCTGAAAACCCGTTACTCGATCGAGTGTCCCACATACTCGATCAAGTGTCCCCTACTCGAGATACTCGATCGAGTAGCCTCTACTCTATCGAGTACCACACATAACTCACAACCCAAGGTAACTTGGCACGCACTTCTGAGGACTATTACCGTTCCCAAGGCAGTCAATGCTGGTCAAAGGGTCTCTAAAAGGGCGGGTATTACAGTCTTTCCCCCTTAAAAGAACTTCGTCCCTGAAGTTCAACTCACCTATCTCAAAGCACAAGACACGGGAACACAACGACATCACTACGCTTTCCACACAGGTCACTACTCCCCGGAAATAACATCCCCCATGTCATCATCATCAACTGTCTAACACTCTATATAGGTCGACTCTTACAAGTTACTACTTGAAATACCCAACACCAACAAACAACATGAAACATGTCACTTTATCACCACTAATGTACTCAACAATATAATTCTATTCCAACACACGGCCTCATGACTATCTTTCTATGACCGCCTTTTAAGTATACTATTCAACTTTACTTCAACATACAAATTACTTCCACTAACAAGTGTAAACAATTATACTTCCATACCAGAGATGTGACTAAAGTGTAGGAAATGTTATAAACAAGCAACAACATAATTTCAAAATCGGCCTTTTTACTTTGCGACATTACTCTTCCCCTCTAAAAAGGAACTTCGTCCCCGAAGTTCACCACCAAATTACTACATATGTTACTTACTACTTACATCTTGACACATATCCAAACCATATGATTCATTATTGACATTACTCATATTACTCGTAGAACCCGTAAACCATAAAGATATATGCAACCATATTCGAATAACTAATCACCGTCAAGCAGGCATGTGTATATCATTGGCATTTGTATATATAGAATCCGGTGAAATATAACTTGTAGACAAAACGAATGTAAAATGAATGCAATAAGAACAATTACAACTTCACTATTCATTACAAATACGCCTTTAAAAACCAAGCACGACTTCCAACATATGAAATGCACGGTTCAAACACGTTAGTAATCATTAATAACCATGTTAAACACCCCCCATGTAATTATATAGCTATTAAACAATTTTAATTTTACGAATAGTTCCTGTAACAATGCTACTCGATCGAGTATATAGGGTACTCGATCGAGTGCCCGCTACTCGATCGAGTGTCTTGGCTACTCGATCGAGTAGCCCTGAGATCAGAATGCCCCATTTCTGTCACACCTGCAGCTACTAGACCGAGTATGGGGTACTCTGTCGAGTACCTACAGGTCATAATCTTGGGAAAACCTGTCATAACTCCACATATATATATAATAGTCGCATAATGTGAGTCGGGATGACTTCCCGACTCCCAAAATCCTGCAATAAAGTCAAACTAGTAAATCCGGCCTTATGGCCATCCATACAAATCCCAAAATAAAAGTTCTAACTAACAACGACCACCATAATCTAACACCGTCAACCATAAACAAAGATAAAGAATAGGAGTATCACTCCTGCTGCTGTTGCTGCTCCTCCATCACCTCATCTCCACCACCATCTCCTCCTGAGGTGCCTGCTCCCGATGACCCAATACCCGCATCAACCCCCGCTCCAGCTCCAGGACTCACATACCATGGGGTCAAGCCACCAAAAGAAAAGGACTGAGGTGTCCCCCAAGATGACTGATCCACCCCGTAAGAGTGGAAAACCCCACTATAGTCCCCAACTCCGCTCCACCACAATGGGTGCGGTCCCTCGGTCCCAATCCCCTGAGTGTACGCCATCTCGTGCATGTTCCGGAGTGTCAAAGTAGATGACACTCTCTCTGCCAAGTAGCTCGATCGCGTCTCCGGGGTGTCGAGGTAGGGGTAGCACGGAAAAGGGTGCTGCTGCGGTGGTGCTACCGGTCGTGGTCTAGTCTCAGCGGTCCTCTCCCTCACTCGACGGGGTCCTCTCCCCAACCTGGGCCTCTCCTCCACTACCGCCGCGTTCTCCCCCTTCTTCGGCTCGGGCATCACCTAGAGAATCGTGTCATCAATGAGGTACATCCGCAACTGTCGAGGACATCATCCTCCTCCTCCTCCTCCTCATCGGAGTCCACAGCTACAACCACCGGGTCTAGCGGCTCCATCGGTGGGAGGTGCTCAGGAGCCGGAATCTTCATCCAGCTCATGCCCCACACCCTCCAAGCAAGGCTGCCATCAGCTAAAGTTCTCAACCATTTCAGGTCGAGGTAGTAGTCTCGGTCCATAGTAGGCACAGGTGTAGCTAGAGGAACATACTCGGAAGAAGCCTCAAAGGAGGCTAGCTTTTCAGCTAGCCGAGTGGCGATAGCACCACAACTCAAGTACCGGGAAGTGGCAGTAGCCATCAAGACAAGGCTAGCACAGACCATGGCAGGAGCATTACAGACCACCCTCTCGGTCCGCTCCGGGTTCAGGTAAGACATCAGAAGCAACATCTCATGATTGTTCAGCTTGCTCATATCCGGCCTCTCATACAGGAGGTTTGACAAAGAACGAAGGAAGATCCTCAAGGTAACATGTTGAACATCATTAATCAACATGTTGCTTGAGGTGGGAGCTGGCTTTCCGGTAAGACAAGGCATTAGGCGACAAACACCGCACTCAGAAGGAATATCAATTATGGAATCCTTGGGAGGCTTGGCCAAACCAAGGTGAGACGCAAAAAGGTCCATGGTCAACAGGAAACTGGTGTTCATCAACCAAAACTCAACGGCTTGGGCAGCTGGCTCGTATTTAAACGAGCTCATAAACTCCAAGCTAAGAAAAGGGTAAGTATGCTTCCTCAGCCGATACAACCCCGTAAACCCCAAAGTCTCAAATATGTGATGGACATCCGCCTCTATTCCCAAGTTCTCTAAAAGTGTGGTATCCACACACCGAGTTGGCCTCATTTTGCGTTTTTGCAAAACCACAAAACGCTCTCTCTGTTTAAAATCTACAAACACTACCGTAGGGTACTC
This sequence comes from Silene latifolia, assembly GCF_048544455.1. Classification (NCBI taxonomy): domain Eukaryota; kingdom Viridiplantae; phylum Streptophyta; class Magnoliopsida; order Caryophyllales; family Caryophyllaceae; genus Silene; species Silene latifolia. Next base: position 17,599,551 of record NC_133529.1, read on the forward strand.
CGGTACCGCAGGTACTACAGGTCCACTACCTTCCCCAGGCTCGGGCTGTGAAGCCCTCCCCCTCTTGCTCTGTCGGGTCTCTATGTTCAGTCTCGGCATCTGTTTCAGCATATGGTTTAAATCAAACTTGTATAGACATGTAAAGCACATAATTCATACAATTGAACTTTGAATACGAAGCTAGGTACACACTTTCACCAACCAATTCCCAATTTGATATGCAAATTCAGTTTATAGCAACTCAGACGATCTCTATAGTTGTGAACAGTTTAGCATGGTAAACACAATCTACCCAACCAATTCTGACATCCTAGCATGATTCAAAGGCTACTCTATATACATACTTAATAACATGTGAGATATTCGTACATGCTCATAGAAAGGTAATTTAAAACATATCATCATCAACCTTCAATATTAGAAACAAACAACTCAATTAGACTTGTCAGACGGTCTCTACAGCTGTAACGATTTTGACATATTCACCATCAATTAACATCACCATTACCATATTAAAGTTTAACCCTTACTTAAACCATCATATCCAACACTAAATTCCAAATATAGAAAACGAATTTCAATTTGGGGCACTTTTAAGACGGAGTTTTTTTGTTAAGACAAGTTTCAAGATGAAAATCACCAAAATCCAACTTCTAACATGATATGTGTAACACATAGTACTCAATTTCATCATCCAACAGGTAGAAATCAACCAAAAATCAATTTGATTTTGTAAACCCTAGAAATTTCGTCCCCAATTTTGCAATTTCTAGCCTATTTTTACAGCAATTAATCACCAACATTCATGAAAGGAAAGCATGTGAATCATATTACAATAATTTAAAGCAATAATTCGCCCATATGAACCGAAAATTTCAGATTACACCATCATTCTAACAAATTCAAAGTAATAAAAACATGTAAATAAGGAAGAAAATCATACCTTGATTAGATAGGGAAAGTAAAAGAACGAAATTAATAAGAAAATAACCCAACTAATCACCACCAACACTAGAAGAGATGAGAGTTTTGTGAGAGATTTAGGCCTTAGGGTTCAAAATAAGAAGAAAGAATGAGAGGCATAAGAAGAATTATGGGTTTTAAGAAACCCGTAAGAGGCTCTGTACTGTAGCCTACTCGATCGAGTGCCTAGGGTACTCGATCGAGTGCCCTCTACTCGATCGAGTAGGTGCTATTTCGTCGAGTGTCTGTAGGAAATTTCCACATCCCGACGTCATAGCTTCCTAACTAGATCGAGTGAGGTCTACTCGGTCTAGTAAGCACTCGCACTCGGTCAAGTAAGGTTGAGTACTCGGTCATAAATACGAGATAAATTGAAGATTCCTGCAAAAACAATATCGCGTGTCGATTCCAAACTATGTTCGGAATTCGTCACTAGTTATCATACTTACTCATGTATTAACATTACTACTCAAGCTTATCATACCGTCTCATCAGACAAGATTTATGTCATATAACGCTACAACAATTTACCCAACTCGGTTTACCTGCTTCCGAGTCATTCACATACATAATTACGTCACCATATCATACTTAGACTCACCCAACCGCATTGCTAGCAAACTCGTGCTCGCACCAATATAAAGCATATAATTAACGATAAATATCTTTATGTCATCCAAGTATATTCCACACAAACAAATTAAAGCTTAGCATGTCCCAATTCCATTATAAATAAATTATTCCACACCATTAAACAACACGCAAGCGGAAAGTTTCAATCATCAAGCATTGTATACACGCATTACTAATTACCAAATTCTCGTACTATATCTCAACACCTCCTTAACTATCATCATTATAGCTACGGTAGAAAGTATAAACTCACATAGGTTCGCTATTACTAACAACTTATAGTAAACACACACGTCCACCTTTCATATTACCGCATACACTCCCGCACTTTCACGCATTTCTATTAAATAAAATCCTTTACAGTTCGCATTATCATTACATAACCTCGCTAATTCTACCAAACTTCACCACATTCGATCCAATTCAAGTATTTTACCTTTATCAACCTCAACAAGACTTGACCACAAATAGTTCCAACGAAATCAACATACGCACCAATTACATATACACGGACTCCACATTCCCATGCCCAGTGACTGACTTAAGTACAATGGGGCCAAGATTTTGAAATGAGGGCGCCTACTCACCTAAAATCTAGCATCAGCTGGGGCTCACATTTTACATACACCAAGTTCATTTTATTAGACTCACTACGTTCGTTATGTTCATTAGTTACAGGTTCCAAAATCGTCGCTCTGATACCACTTTGTAACACCCCCATATTCAGAGGAGCCTTAACTAGGCCTTCCTTAGCATATAAGGGCGCTACCATCTCGGTTGCCCGAGGTAAGTAATCATCAAAAGTCGATAAAAAAACATTTATAGTTATATTACAAGCCTTACAACCAACTTAACCAAAATAAAGATACGACTCGTGAACTACACACTATCTATATCGAAACTCGTGAGAACTCCTCCCGCCAGGACTCCAGCTATCAACAACCTCAACACCTGCTAAGACCGACTGCTCACCATAAGGGATCACATCAGACACAGAGAAACAACAAGACAACCACACAAGGTCAGTACTGAGATAAGACATGACAATACCAACAACATCTATCGACACAACACAACACAATCAGTCACACACCCACTCCAATCAATCTCCGTCACCGACTGTCCACTGGACCAGCCCTGCCAGTTGGGGACCGCAGCCGTACCCACCAAATCCCCGCTCATCATACCGAGCGATAACCCTGTCCCATTAATGTGCACATCCCCTCCCGTGGCAGGTTCCACAGAGGGCGAAACTAGGGCGTGAAGCCACTCCCGCAAGTAACTCCACTCAGCCGAGAACGCATCTTGAGAACCAGAGACAAACAATCACAAACCGCTGCAATACAACAACAACCAACAAACCGTATGTACCAACCGTCTACAGTATATACGCTGCCACATAAACACAACCACAATACAACAACCGTGACACGACAATCGACACACTAGGCTATCCACAGAAACTGAGTAGGCGAACCTACCTTTAAGCAACTGCAACCATTCCATGCCAACATACGACATATCCAGCAATCAAGAAACACCTATAACCACAACACAATCATCTATCACTACCAAGCAAACCCTAACTGCAAAGATAAGGATACGGGTGGTGATGACGACATACCTATAAGGAGAAACCTGGCAAAAGACCGCTACCCGACTCAAGCTATGCTCTCCTAAGGCACACGAACCTTCAAAGGCTTCCATGGAGGTTATATGGTGAAGGGAAGGGGAAAGAGGCGACTTAAGGATTGAAGGAATGAGGCGGAAATAATTTGCGGATATAACAAAACGCGATAATAAACCCTCGCTGAAAACCCGTTACTCGATCGAGTGTCCCACATACTCGATCGAGTGTCCCCTACTCGATCGAGTATCCAAGCTACTCGATCGAGTAGCCTCTACTCTATCGAGTACCACACATAACTCACAACCCAAGGTAACTTGGCACGCACTTCTAAGGACTATTACCGTTCCCAAGGTCAGTCAACGCCGGTCAAAGGGTCTCTAAAAGGGCGGGTATTACACGCGGTTTTGACCGTTTGCATAAACTGTGGATTAGTGAGTAACAAAAAACTGAAAACTGAGTGAATATCATTAAATTTGTGAGTACCATTTGTTTCCAGTTTATGGATTTTGGTATTGGATATGCTATATCATCTCTCCTATGTGACACTTACCAGCTCCACTAATTCGTTCATCCATGCTATATTCTTTTGGATATTAGGTGATCATTGTCGTAATTAAAGTCCTCATTTTCTTCGCTTATTCTTCGCACTCCTCCGTTCCGAGTTAGAAATTTAGCTTCAGTAGTTCTGTCGCAGTCCGTTAAACGTCTTGTTTATAACTTTTCTCAATATGTTTACCCATCAATTTATTCATTATTTCTTTACTTTTCCTTTTCCCAACGATTCAGTTTATACTACCTTTCGTTAATCAACATTAGAAAATTTGAGAAGTCGTTTCCTTTAAATTAAAAATTTTGCTTTATCTTTGGATTGTATTACGCATTTTTCTCTGTTTTTGCAAATGTGTTTTACCAAATGTAAATTTTCACTATATATAAATTTCAGATTTTATATGAAGTTTCAATTGTTTTTATTGGAGAATAATTGTCCTCAATTATTTTGTTAATATTTAGTCAAGATTTTATTCTACTTCCCTTATTCTTAGGCTAACTTTAGGCAACTAATTTATCTTAGTTAGGATCTTATGGTTATGTAATTCCTATATAAACATTGTATTATAGCTATTGTAACCAACACAATTTTCAATACAATTTTACCAAACTTACATGGTATCAGGAGAAAGGTCTCCGATACAACCCTAATTTCTTCCCAATTTCATTCGTCTCAATGTCAGGCTCCACGATTCCCAATGAAGCCGAGCCAAGCAAACCGCTTGTGCTCCTCAATGTGCACTCCGTCGCTAAATTCGATGATTCCAATTATCGTCAATGGAGTCTCCAACTTGAGACTCTCCTTCAAGGATATGGACTATCATCCTTCATTGATGGCAGTGCACCCCCTCCCAAAATTCTCACTGAAAAAGACAAACCCTCGGTTCCTAACCCAGCTTATAGTACATGGTTCCGGCAAGACAGGCTCCTTTTTGGTGCCGTGGCAAGCACCCTCACCGCCTCCGTCAGTCCTCTCCTCAACCGTGACCACACCACTCAACTAGCCTGGGCTGCTCTCGCATCATCTTACGCGCGTCCATCTCGAGGCCACATTAAACAACTCCGTCACAAACTTAAACTCACCACCAAAGGCACCCTCTCAATCACTGAATACATGAACAAAATCAAAACCATTGTTGACGACCTTGCCCTCCTCGGTGAAGTTCTCTCCCAAGAGGATATCACTGACCACATAATCGACGGATTACCGTCCACCTACCAATCGGTCATTGACGCCGTCAATGCCCGAGACACACCAATTACCTTTCCCGACTTTCATGAAAAACTGATCCGTCAAGAACTGGTACTCCAACAAACTGAAAACGCTCAAAGCTCCACCTTTACTCCCATGGCCCACCCAACTTACACCCGCAACTCCGCTGCCTATCACACCTCTGCCCCTCGTACCTCTGTCCCCAACCAAACCAGTGCCCTCAACCAAAACTCGTCTACCTCCAACCAAAACCCCAAAAACCCGTTTCGTGGTAAGTGTCAATGGTGTCATGTTCAAGGCCACACCTTGTCTTACTGCCCCAACTTCAAGTCCCTATACCCGGATATCCGTGTACCTCCCTATCCACGCAACCCTGCTGCCCAAACCCCTTCACCAGCCACGCCTCAAGCCCATCCCACCACCCTTACACCTCAGGCCGTCCCCTCCTCATGGCTTCTCGACAGTGGTGCATCGCACCACGTCACAACCGACTTAGCAAACCTCTCCCTTCACTCCCCTTACGATGGCACTGATGAGATTGTCATTGGTGATGGCTCGGGTCTTCCTATCTCCAACTCCGGTTCTACCACTCTCCCTTACACTTCCACTTCTTCTTTTAAACTAACTAATGTTTTACATGTTCCATCGATGCACAAAAATATTATTTCCGTCTCACAATTTTGCAAAGACAATAATGTTCTAATTGATTTTAACTCTTCTTCTTTTATTGTGAAGGCATGTGACTCCGGTGCTCCTCTTTTCAATGGTCCGGTCAAGGACGGTGTCTACTATTGGCCTCCTCCGTCGTCTCCGCAAGCACACCCCACAACTGTCCAACACGCAGACCTCCACCATCGCTTTGGACACCCTCACTCGGCTGTTTTTAATCAAATTATTACTTGTTTGAATTATAAGAACAAATTTTCTAATAATATACCAATTGCAATGCTTGCTCTATTTACAAAAGTCATAAACTTCCATTTACTGCTTCTTCGCTTACCACTAGTTTCCCGCTTGAAGTTGTATTTAGCGATTTATGGACTTCACCCGTGCATTCATTTGATGATTACAAGTATTACGTAATTTTTGTCGACCATTTCACAAAATTTACGTGGCTTTTCCCACTAAAGAAAAAGTCCGATACCCACAAAATATTTCTCAACTTCAAAGCCTTCGTGGAAAAACAATTTTCTCGTCCTCTTCTCACCCTTTACTCCGACAATGGAGGCGAGTATGAAAAATTAAAACCCGACCTCGCCTCAGCTGGAGTACAACACCTCACTTCACCCCCTCATACACCCGAACATAACGGTTTTGCGGAACGACGTCATCGCCACATAGTAGATACCGGTCTTACTCTACTGTCTCATGCCTCCATGCCCATTTAATATTGGACCGTTGCCTTCCAAACAGCTGTTTATCTAATCAATCGTATGCCCACCTCGACCCTTGAGCATCACTCTCCATATTCACGCCTCTTTCACACCTCACCCAAGTATCATAATCTCCACAACTTTGGCAGCTTATGTTACCCGTGGCTTCGGCCCTATTCCCACCACAACTTGACCCACGCTCCATTGCTTGTGTCTTCGTTGGATACTCTCCTACCCAACATGCCTACATGTGCCTCGACCCTACCACCACTCGCATCTATGTGTCACGCCATGTTCGCTTCGTCGAAAACACCTATCCCTTTGCCTCCAACCCCACGGCTCCCCAACTACCCACCTCTACCTCTTGGTGTGAGATGACAATCCCGCTTCTCACATCTCAAACATCAGCTTCCGCCACCCCAGAAACACCTACCTCCCCACGCACACCCACTACCATTGCTACTGAACCCATTCCTCCTGAACCCGCAACACCTCGCACCCATACCAACATCTCTAAGGTTTATACTCGTCGCCAACCCATTACCCACCCTACCGATACAACCACACCCACTGCTACCCCTGCCCAAAACCCGCAACCAGCACCAAACCATGCTCATGCTACTCGAGCATCCCACAACATCTTTAATCCCATTAACAAACTCAATTTGTCCGCCCAATTGCTTTCCACCGAGCCCTAAACAACGAAACAAGCCCTTTCCCTTCCCACCTGGCGCACTGCCATGGAAGACCAGTTTAATGCCCTTCAAAACAATAACACTTGGGAACTTGTGCCCCCTGCACCCGATCAGAATGTTGTCGGTTGTAAGTGGGTGTTTCGCACCAAATACAATCCTGACGGAACTATCCACAAGCACAAGGCCCGTCTTGTTGCGAAAGGCTTCCACCAAAGACCCGGTTTAGACTATAACGAAACATTCAGCCCTGTCATTAAACCTGCCACGGTCCGATTGTTGCTTAGTCTTGCCGTTACCAAGAACTGGCCGCTTCGCCAATTAGATATCAATGATGCCTTCCTTCAAGGCACCCTCACTCACACCGTCTATATGGTTCAACCACCTGGATTCATCGACCCAAACAACCCCTCTCATGTTTGTCGTCTCAAGAAAGCTATCTATGGGCTCAAACAAGCCCCACGGGCTTGGTACAATGAACTTCGCTCATATCTGCTACAATCGGGTTTTCACAACTCCATATCCGATACCTCACTCTTTATACTTAATGACACTCATGACTTATTCGTTCTTGTTTATGTCGATGATATCATTGTTACAGGTGCTTCTTCCTCCCATGTCACGTCCTTTATTCAAGCTCGCGCTCGCCGGTTCTCACTCAAAGATCTCGGTCCGCTTGCCTACTTTCTTGGGGTTGAAGTTCAGCCATGTTCTAAAGGGTTATTCCTTACCCAACACAAGTATACTACTGATCTTCTCTCTCGTGCGAACATGCTCGATGCCTCGCCGTGCTCTACTCCTATGGACTCCACGGTGAAATTAAGTGTTGGAGATGGTCCCCTATTTGATAATCCCACTGAATTACGTGCTCTTGTGGGTAGTCTCCAGTACTTGTCTCTCACTCGACCCGACATTAGTTTCGCTGTGAGTAAACTATCCCAATTTATGCATCAACCAACTATACCTCACTGGACTGCATTGAAAAGACTTCTTCGCTACCTCGCTGGTACCCCTGCCCACGGCATTATCATCAGACGCGACACTACTCTGAGTTTACATGCTTTCTCTGATTCTGCCTGGGGCGATAATCCCAACGATGCTACCTCCACAGCTGCTTACATTGTTTATCTTGGCCACACGCCTATCTCGTGGAGCTCCAAGAAACAAAGCACTGTGTTTCGCTCCTCTACGGAAGCCGAATATCGATCCGTTGCCAATGCCATTGCTGAGCTTACCTGGCTTGGACACCTACTTATGGAACTTCACATTGTGCTCCCATCGACTCCTGTGGTCTACTGTGACAATCTCGGTGCAACAAACCTTAGTGCCAATCCAGTTTTTCACTCTCGAATGAAGCATGTCGCCCTTGATTATCATTTTATTCGAGAACGGGTACAATCAGGTGTTATGTGTGTTGTTCCAGTTGCCAATGATGATCAATTAGCTGACGCTCTCACCAAAGCTTTGCCTCGACCCCGCTTTGATATGCTCATGTCCAAGATCGGTCTCTCGTCCCGGGCGTCCGTCTTGCGGGGGGATATTGGAGAATAATTGTCCTCAATTATTTTGTTAATATTTAGTCAAGATTTTATTCTACTTCCCTTATTCTTAGGCTAACTTTAGGCAACTAATTTATCTTAGTTAGGATCTTATGGTTATGTAATTCCTACATAAACATTGTATTATAGCTATTGTAACCAACACAATTTTCAATACAATTTTACCAAACTTACAGTTTTGACGTTGGTTTAATAGTTTAACCTATTATTAGAGACGTCTAATAACTGGTTCATCACTTGTTAACGCATTAATTTTGAGTTTTGTTTTGGCTTGTCTTGGAATTGGACCGACTGAGTTCTTGTTCGCGACGGGCACTCGAACGTTCAATCGGGCGAGACTAATGTTATAAACTTTTCTTGAAAACTTGTTAAATGATTGTTTTGGTTTTCACTTTTATTTTTGTATCCTTTTTGTCAACTGGCATCTTTTATGACTAATTGTCTTTTCTTTGACTTTTGTTTTTCTACATTTAAGTTTCGAGGACGAAACTTTTTGAAGGGAGGGTGATTGTAACACCCCGTATTTTAATAAGTTGGATAAAATTATTTTAATTGCTACTTTATATTTAATTACGTTGGTTAACGATTTATATATTTATGTTTTTCAGCTAATTAATTAATTTCATTATAATTCGTTATGTTAAATTTAATAATCGTTAATAAGTTCTTTTAAAAGTCAACTCAAGTTTGTTAGCTGACTTTTTATTTATTTACTTAATAATTTTTGTTTCTTTCTTGAGTCCCTTTTATCGAAGTCGAGCTAAGTGGGCTCCAGACGGATCTGAGAAGAATCGTCCAGTTAGATATTTCAAGTTTGTTCCGCTAAATTAGCAAATATATTTAAAATCCGCTAACTTAGTAAAAATCGCTACTAATTCTAATTCGAAGTGATTTCGTATTATTTCCGTTAACTAGCCGAGTTTGTTTTATTTCCACTCATTAAATTTCATTATTACTAATTTCTTTTCATTTCTGGGACTCTCTCTTAAATCGGTTTAGTTTAACTCGAGACGGTTTTAAAAACTAGCGAAATTTCTTAACGATAAAGAAACGTACGTATAATAAATAGCTAGCTAGCTAGCTGCTCCCTCATTTTCACACGCATCATCCCTTCTTCTCCCTTCTTTTTTCTTCTTTTACGTTCTGTTTCAATTTTTTTAAATTTTAAATTGATTCTGCCACTCCGTTTGTCATCTGTTACCAATGATTTTCCTTCCATAGTGCTGCTCTTATCGTTCCTGTCAATCCGTTATAAGTAAAATTCATTTTCGTCATGTATTTTTACAAACCCAATTTATACTTTCAGCTTTATTTATTATAAGACGGTTGTAGATGTTGAGATAGACGGTCTTGTATAAGATTTGTTAGTCATGAAGGACTAGTTCGATCGGAAAAAGGTAACGATGATGGGTTACTCGATATTACTTGTAAAATATGTTTATTTCGAATGCCGGTTAGTCTGTTTTATATTTGAGACGATATGTAATTATATATAGGGATCTTTATGGATGTTAATTAGTCAGTTGTATAGTTCAGACGGTGTATACTGATATGTGGAGATGATTGAGACGGTGTATACTGACCTGTAGGGATCATTTCGGATGCTAGTTAGTAAGTGGTATATTTAAGACGGTGTATGCTGACATGTATGGATTGTTTTGGGTGCTAATTGTTGTCTTTTATAGTTGAGACGGTGTATACTGACATGTAGGGATTGTTTTGGGATGCTATTTGTGATCTTGTTTAGTTGTGGTATATTTAAGACGGTGTATACTGGCGTGTAAGGATAGTTTTTGGATAATAGTTAGTCCGTTGTATAATTGAGACGGTATATATTTACATGTAGAGATTGTCGGATACTAGTTAGAGTATTGTATAGTTGAGACGGCGTATACTGGATGGCAGGTAGGGATTATTTTGGATGCGGTTTTGATAAAAGAAAATGGTATATTATTTTGTGGAATTGTCTTGCTATATTTGTACTGTGTTGCAGGTGAGACAGTAAGCATTATGGGCCGTATATGTACTTTAATTATGTTGGAATAGGTACGAGATGCTAGATAGATTGATCGGACAATACATGGTGGTATTTTCATATTTAAGTGTGTGTATTCCCATTCCCGTATTTCGTGGTTGTTTCCACCTTTGGATTGTATGGTTAGTCCATGCTAGATATGTAAGTACAGTGAGTCTAACTGTGTTTGTCATTCTATACTACTGGTAATCAATCTCATTTGTTACGATCGTTTCAATTCGGATCCTAGTTCATGTGTCGTGGATTAGGTGGCCGGATTGAAGTTACTCGGCCGTGATTATGTGGTTTAGCCCGGTTACGAGTCTCGGGGTTACGGGAAGTTACCGTAGCCGTTGAATCGGATACGTGTTGTATTCCGAGAGTATATTGTCGGGTTACCGAAAGGCCGGTACTGTACTTAAGCTAGGACTGCTTATATCGGCTATGTGTTGTAGTCCGATGATTGTCGGGGTATGTGTTGTATCCCGAGAGCGTGATGCTATTTTTCTGTCCTACCAGGAGATCGTGGTTTACTCTTTACGGTTGATTTAGCATTTGTACATTGACGGCAGTCCAGTACGTTATTTTGGTCATGGGTTGTCCTCGTGCTTTCTTTACTACGATGTCGTGTTTGGTCGTAGTAAAGTGGGACACGTTTTTGAAAGGTGTAAGTTCCGTTATCACGTGATTTATTTATCTTTTATATGTTGTATGTTTGATAAACTGGTGGATTTTGTGTTGTACTTACGCTATTACATTGTAATACGGCTGGTAAGATACCTGAGTTATTCCTCACTGACCGTGACATTCATTTTTATGAATGACAGGTGACATGTCGGTGTTATACGCGGTTTTATATGCTAGGGGTTACAAGACGAGTGGCTAGCGAGCGTTGTTGAGGCAACGATACATCCTTTTAATTATCGTTCGTTATTGCATTTTTTGAAATTTAGAGGGATCTGAGATCCCTTGTATATTTCTATTTGTATTATGTTTTTATTTTGAAAAGGTAGTAATTAGGTTAAATAGTTTTGAATGGTTTTCAGTGAACTCCACGGCCACGCCTCGAAGTTTTTTTAAAATTTTACGTATTTTCCGCTGTTAATTATATGTTTATTCTTTTGTATAACCGCGGGGGTTCACAGTAGTTTTGTTGTAGTGAGTAACTGGCCAACTGGGTATTGCTTAAATTGCTTTGTGAAAGACTGACAGTCTGTGACAGAGTATTAGACATTAGTGAAGTTTTTTATTATTAAACACAGTACAACAAGTTAACAATGAACAACCTGCAACAAAACCAAAAGCTACAAACTACAACAAACTACAAAAAAAAAGGGGCAAAGAAAATCAGTGTGGGTCAGGGGGTTCAAGGTCAGGGGGTTCCTTAATCGTTCCTTAATCCACTGTGATGTTGTCTTCTAGTCCATTAGTGAAGTTTAGAAGACTTTTGCAATTGAAACCCTCTAGCTTAATTCTATAAAAAGTCCTTACAAATGTCATTGTTTTGTTTATTTTAGTAACTGAAGAAAATGGGGAAGAATAAAACTATTCTAGACTGTTGGAGCAAGTATAGAAAGTCCCAAAAATCTTGTTCATTATCTACACCATTTATCAAGAGAAGCTCAAGAAGTTAACCACCAAAGTGAGCAAGATGATGAACACACCTCACAAGTAGAGAATCAAAGTAAGCAATGTTATCTAATGCAAGTAGAGAATAAATCAAAGTGAGCATTGTGATCAAACACAAGTAGAGAATGAAAGTGAACACGAGTCTCCTTTTATTTCTTCTCAAAATCAAGATGATGAAAATGAACTTGATCTTTTGCCACATGATCCGGGAAAGCGAAACCCAATTTCATCTTATCCGGTTAATGATCGAGATGTTATAAGAAGAGGATTTATTGACAAGAAGGCTTGTAGACCAAGACCAAAACCAGATTTCCCTCAAACACTAGAAGGTACCAAAAAGCATCGCTTTAAAAGTTATTGGTATGATCGATATGATTGGCTTGAGTATAGTGAGCAAAATGATGCGGCTTTCTATTTTGTATGTTTCTTGTTTAGAGATTCTACAAGTTCTCCTGGTAATGATTCATTTGTGGATGGAGGGTTAGAAAGTGGAGAAAAGCATTCGAAAGGTTTGAGAGACATGTTGGTGGAGTTGGTAGTGCTCACAATGAAGCTAAAGAAAAATTTGACCTTTTCATAAATTAAAAAACGTCTATAATAGAAAAGGTAGACAAAGTAAGTAGCAAAACCAAAGCTCTTTACATGGCTCGCTTGGTATATTCTCTTCAATGTTTGAGATTTCTTTTGAAACAAGGTTTAGCATTTCGTGGCCATAATGAAAAAGAGTCTTCAAATAATAAGTGAAATTTTCTTGAGCTTTTGACATGGCTTGCCAGAAGAAGTGAAAGTGTTGCTAAGATTGTTCTCACTAATGCTCCGTGTAACCACCAAGTGATGGCCCCAAAAATCCAAAAAGATCTTATCAAATGTTGTGCAAAAGAAACTACTAGGCTCATTGTTGAGGATCTTGATAATGATTATGTTGCAATATTAGCTGATGAATCTTTTGATGTCTCTCAAAAAGATCATTTAGCCCTTTGTTTACGTTATGTTAATAAAAAAGGAAAAGTGTGTGAAAGTTTTCTTGGTGTTGTGAAAGTAAATGATACAAGTAGTCCGTCACATATGGCTGCAATTAAGGATTTACTTGATGGACATTCATTGAGTATGTCGAACATTCGGGGTCATGGTTATGATAGAGCAAGTAATATGAGAGGTGAGTTGAATGGTCTTAGAAACTTGATAATGAGGAATAACCCACATGCCTACTATGTTCATTGTTTTGCTCACCAACTTCAACTAACTCTTGTAGTGGTTGTTAAAGAAAATTGTGAATGTGCCAAATTTTTTATGCATCTTGGAATTGTACTTAATACAATTGGTTCTTCTTGTAAGAGAATGGAGATACTTAGATATGTTCAAGCTAAGAAATTGTTACAAGCATTAGAATTGTGAGAAGCTGAAACTGGAAAAGGGTTGAATCAAGTGCTTGGTTTATCTAGACCAAGAGATACTCGATGGGGTTCTCATTTCAAATTAATCTTGAATCTTATTGTTATGTTTTCTATGGCCATTGAAGTTCTTGAGAAAATCGGGTTTATCTTCAAAGTGTGTAGATGTTGTAGTATTAGAAAGTTGTTATAAAGTTTGTTGTTAAGTTGTTAAAAATCAGTTAGAAGTTTATAGCTGTCGATGAGCTGGCAACTAGCTGTCAGTTAGTTAGAGTCAAATTGTAATTAGTTGTCAAGTCGTTATAAATCTTTGTCAAAGTCAGTAACAAACAATTCATTCAATCAAATATACACATTTCAGTTTACATTTTATCTCTCTCTACAATCTCTCTCTACTATTCTATCTAGGGTTCTTCATCATCTTCAAGGTTGAGCTCGGCTTCATTGAAGGTGCTTGTTGAATTGCAGTACTCCACCTTGTGTGCTGCAACATTGGTATCAGCTTCTTACGATCCTGGCGCCCAAAACAAGAACAAAGAAGACAGCCATGAAAGATCAAATCAAAGGTTTGCAGACTCAAATGGCAGAACAATCAAGTCATAAGCAAAAATTGGAGGTTCAATTCTCTCAAATGATGACGATGATGCAGAACATTCAAGAAACCCTAAAAGATCGTCCTTCTACTTTTGCTGAAAGGATTATTAATTCTGGAAATCCTGACAATTCTCAATCTCTTCATCCTCGTCCTTTAAGGTATACTCCTAAGCTCGAATTCCCTGTTTTTGATGGTTCAAATGCTTCAATGTGGGTAAAAAAATGTGTTAGATATTTTTCTTTGTGTCAAATTATTGATGAGCAAAAAGTTGATTTAGCTGCATTGAATATGATTGGAAAAGCTGAAACTTGGGTCATTAGTTATCTTGCTATTCATAAGGGAATTTTGGGGGATGAATTTGTTGTTGACTTGTTAGCAAGATTTAGGGATGAATCTTTTCATCATGTGGTTGAAAGATTTAACAGATTGCAGCAATTAGGATCCGTTGATTCATACATTGATGATTTTGAAGCATTAAAAAGTTTAATGATGCAAAGAAACCCATGTTTAACTGCTGGATATTTCTTGGACTGCTTCATTAGAGGTCTTAAGCCTTCTTTAAAACCATTTGTCAAAGCTTTTAAACCCCTGACAATGGCAGAAGCCATTGATTATGCTAGACTGCAAGAAGACAATATTTCTGCCACCATTAAACCAACACAAATTTATCCTAAAACTAATATGACATCCTCTTTTACTTCAACTATTCCTCCTAAAACACCTGTCTCTTCTGTTGGTTCTAAGTTCAACCCTCAAACTTACATTCCTGCATCAGTTAGGGCTGAAAAACTAGCTAGGGGTGAATTTTATTAGTGCAATAAGCCATATGATAAAAATCATAATTGCCAGTTCAAAAAGACCCAACTGTTTACTGTTGAAATTTTGGGTGAGGATGAATTGGAGGAGGATTTGGTGGATTTTATAGAGGAGGATGAGGAGATACTGACTGAGCAGCCATTGGTTGAACCATGTATTTCCATGAATGCATTATCTGGCAGTCAAAGTTATCAGACTATGAGGGTGGTGGGAACCTATGGCAGAAAACCATTACATATTTTAGTAGATTCTGGTAGTACTCACAACTTTATGGTTTAGACCTAGCTCACAAGTTGGGTTGTCAGATGGAAAAAATACCACCTCAGGCTGTGGCAGTGGCTGATGGGAATCATTTGGCATGTCAATACATTTGTAAAAAAATTTCTCGGGATCTGCAGGGTCAAAAATTTATCACTGATGTTTTGTTGATTCCTTTAGGAAGTTGTGATATGGTGTTGGGTGTACAGTGGTTGAGCATCTTAGGACCTGTCCACTGGGATTTCAAAAGACTGGTTATGGAGTTTAAGTGGAAGGGAATATCAGTTAGATTGCAAGGAATGCAGGCCAGTCAGTTTAAGGTCCATAAGGGAGAAATCACTCAAAGACTGATGTCTCAGGCATCCCAACTGTGCTTCCTGCAACTGGTAACCCCTGCAGCCAATTCAACAATGGAGTTCAGTCACCTGTCTGTGGCAGCAGGAAAGCAACCAACTTCACTTCCTGAACTGCAGACTCTTTTGGAAAAGTATGTTGAAGTTTTCAAAGAACCCAAGAGTCTACCCCCTTCTCGAAGCCTATTTGATCACAGGATACCACTAGAACCAGGGGCAGGCCCAGTAAGCATCAGACCTTATAGATACCCATTGAAGCAAAAGGATATAATTGAGAAACTTGTCGAAGAGATGCTAAGTAATGGGATTATTCAAAATAGCAGTAGCCCATTTGCATCACCAGTGGTATTAGTGGGGAAGAAGTATAGGACATGGAGACTTTGCATTGACTATAGAGAGCTCAACAAGAAAACTGTCAAAGACAAGTTCCCAATCCCAGTGATTGATGAGCTCATTGATGAGCTGTCAGGGCAAGTATTTTCAGTAAGTTGGATTTAAAAGTAGGATACCATAAACTTAGGATGCATAAGGATGATGTCTATAAAACTGCCTTTAAGACTCATGAGGGCCATTATGTCATGCCCTTTGGACTGACAAATGCACCAGCTTCCTTTCAGGCCTGGATGAATTCAGTCTTTAAAAGATTGTTAAGGAAGTGTGTGTTAGTCTTCTTTGATGACATACTTGTGTACAGCAATTCCCCAGATGAACATTGGAAGCATTTAGAAGAAGTATTTCAGATAATGCAGCACAATCAGATGTCAGCTAAGGCATCTAAATGTTCTTTTGCAATGTAAAAGGTGGAATACCTAGAGAACTTTATCTCTGGAAGGGGAGTTGAAACTGACCCAAGGAAAATTGAAGCTGTTGCAAATTGGCCTACGCCCAAGTCAGTTAAGGAGTTGAGAAGTTATTTAGGCTTGGCTGGGTATTATAGGAAATTTGTTAAGCATTATGCAGTAATCAGCAGGCCACTTACTGATTTGTTAAGGAAAGGGGCATTTAATTGGAATAATGAAGCTACTGCAGCTTTTGACAAATTTAAAGAAGCCTTGACAACTGCTCCAGTACTGGCTTTACCAAATTTTTCTAAGCAATTTACTGTTGAAACAGATGCTTCAAATGAAGGGATATGGGCAGTATTGATGCAGGAGAGCCACCCCTTAGCCTACATTAGCAGGGCCTTGGGATCTAAATGGCAAAAATTGCCTGTGTATGAGAAGGAGTTATTGGCAATTGTGTTTGCAGTTCAGAAATAGGAACAGTACTTATCAGGGCAGCATTTTGTCATAAAGACAGACCAGAGGAGCCTTAAGTGGTTACTTCAACAGAAAATTTCCACTCCTTTTCAACAGTTTTGGTTATCTAAACTCATGGGGTTTAGCTACGAAATCAAATATAGGAGTGGCAAAGAAAATCTTGCAGCTGATGCTTTGTCTAGAGTTCAGGGGTCAGAAAGTTTGGCTATATCTGTAGTTTCTTCTGACTTACAGCAACAGATTAAGGACAACTACATTTTAGACCAGTATTTGTCTGATAAAATTCAGCAAATTAATCTGCAAAATCATATTACCCACTATTCATTGAAGGCTGGATTATTAAGGAGGAAAGGAAAGATTGTTGTGGGAAATACTGAAGAATTAAGGAAGAAAATTCTGAGTTGGCTTTATGCTTCAGGAGAAGCTGGTCATTCTGGAAGAGATATTACTTTAAAGAGGGTGAAAGCTATTTTCTATTGGAAGGGCTTAACAAAGGATGTTGCAAGGTGGGTTAAGAAATGTGTGACTTGTCAGGCAGCCAAGGCTGACTGTGCAGCTTATCCAGGGCTGCTGCAACCCTTTCCTATACCTGAGGAGTTGTGGGTGGACATTTCCATGGACTTCATTACTGGTTTACCTAAGTCCAATAGGAAAGAAGTGATTTTTGTGGTAGTTGACAGGCTAAGTAAGGAAGCCTATTTTATGGCCTTAAACCACCCATTTACAGGTGTCCAAGTGGCTCAAACTTACATGGATAATGTTTTTAAACTCCATGGGTGGCCTAGAAGTATTGTGAGTGACATGGATTCAGTATTCCTTAGTCAGTTCTGGCAAGGCTTATTCACTGTTGCTGGTACTGAATTCAAGCTTTCTTCGGCCTATTATCCCGAAACAGATGGCCAAACCGAAGTGGTGAATAGATGTTTGGAGGCTTACTTAAGATGTGTATGTGGAGATACACCTAAGGAATGGAGTATGTGGCTATCACTAGCTGAATGGTGGTTTAACACTCACTACTGCACTACAACAAAGAAGACTCCTTATGAGGTGATATACAATCAACCTCCCCCTCTACACCTTCCCTACCTACCAGGAGAGTCTGATGTTGAGGCTGTGGATAGGTCATTACAAAAGAGAGAACAAATGAAATCAGTGTTGAAAGAAAAACTGTTGAAGACACAGAATAGAATGAGGCAGATGGCTAATAGACATAGGTCTGAAAGAGAGTTTCAGATTGGGGATTGGGTTTGGCTTAAACTTCAGCCTTACAGACAAATATCTGTCCAAGAGAGAAGTAATCAGAAATTGACTGATAAATATTTTGGCCCTTTTCAGGTTGAAGCTAAAATTGGTATTGTGGCTTATAAGTTGAAATTACCAAGTGAGGCTAGAATCCACAATGTCTTTCATGTGTCACAATTGAAGAAGTTTGTGGGTAACTTACCTATAGCTATACACATTCCTACTTGGCTGCAAGGACAGAGGTCAGATGGAGTATTACAGCCAGCTGCAATTCTCGAGAGAATGACTGTTAAATTTCAGAATGGAGCCCAAGTCCAATACTTGGTCCAGTGGCAGGGCTTTGCAGATCATGAAGCTACTTGGGAGCCTGCTTTGGCATTTGAAGAGAAGTATCCTAACTTTGCAATTCCAGGAGTTAATGCTTGACTTAAGGACAAGTCAATTTTTGATGGGGGAAGTATGTTGTAGTATCATAAAGTTGTTATAAAGTTTGTTGTTAAGTTGTTAAAAATCAGTTAGAAGTTTATAGCTGTCGATGAGCTGGCAACTAGCTGTCAGTTAGTTAGGCCCTGTTCTTTTGGACTGAAACGAATCTGATCTGAACTGAACTTATAGGATCTGAACTGAACTGAACTTATAGGATCTCGAATCGAACTTATAGGATCTGAATCGAATCGAACTTATTGGATCGAATCGAATCGAACTTATAGGATCTCGAATCGAATCGAACTTATAGGATCTGAATTGAACTGAATTTATAGGATCCGAATTTAAATTAACTTAATTTAATTTAACTTAATTATTATTATTATTATTATTATTATTATTATTTTTCAGCTTTCATTAAAAGAATAATAAATGTTTACATGAAATTGGTGGGGAGCCGAGAGACAATCTGGGCTCCCACACCCTTAGCAACAGCAAAGCTAAGTCTAGTAAAACTGTAAGCGGCCACCCGAGAAAAAAAAATTGAAAATGAAAGGCCCAAAGTAATGAGAAAATGACGGGCCTCTTTCCTCCTCCCTTTTCTGCTCACTCGTAGGGGTCTGACCCCCACAAAGGGGGAGTTGTTGTTGTTGTTATAAAAACGCAAATTTTTACTGAAATTAAATAAAAAATTTACAAGAAATTAGTCGGCAGCCAAGAGAGAACATTGATAAGAAAATATAGTTTAAAGCACAAGGTAAGATAATAACATTTTTCCGCTTTATATATATTGGTTTGTTCATATATTACACTACGATTCATTACGATAAAAAATAGGGTATGAGAGGAGTGATAATTTTTTTTAAAATAATAATGTATATATGTATCGAATAATTAATGTCAAATATTTATTGCATCGGTTTTTAAAAATAATACTCCGTATATAACTTGTATGAACTAAATTTATAGGATCTGAACTTATATGATCTGAACTGAAATTAAATGATCTGAACTGAACTGAACTTATAAGATCTGAACTGAACTGAACTTATAGCATCTGAACTGAACTTATAGGATCTGAACTGAACTGAACTTATAGGATCTGAAGTGAACTTAAATTAAGTGACTTTAAGTCCAAAAGAACATGGCCTTAGAGTCAAATTGTAATTAGTTGTCAAGTCGTTATAAATACTGTCAAAGTTGTAACAAACAATTCATTCAATCAAATATACACATTTCAGTTTAAATTTTATATCTCTCTACAATCTTCTCTCTACTATTCTATCTAGGGTTCTTCATCATCTTCAAGGTTGAGCTCGGCTCCATTGAAGGTGCTTGTTGAATTGCAGTACTCCACCTAGTGTGCAAAAGCACAAATTGTAATTGATCATCTGGAGTCATTTGACTTTATTTTCATGATACATCTAATGAAAGTCATTTTTGGATATACTAATGATTTATGTCAAGCTTTACAAAGAAGAGACCAAGATATTATTAATGCGATGACACTTGTGGATTTGACTAAGGATCACTTACAAATTATGAGGGATGATGGATGGGACAACTTCTTTGATATGGTAAGTGATTTTTGCGGAAAACATAATATTGAAGTGCCGAACATGGATGATTTCTATGCTCCTCCCGGAAGATCTAGACGTTTCCTTGATAAAGTTACTAACCTTCACCGTTATCGAGCTGAAATGTTTATGACTGTGATTGATAAGCAATATCAAGAACTTGAAACCGCTTTGATGAAAAAAGCACAGAATTGCTGAAGTGTATGGCGTGTTTGAGTCCGGCCAATTTATTTGCTTCTTTTAACAAGAAAAAATTGTTGGAACTCCTCGGGTGTTGATATAATTGGTCTTAAATTTCAACTTGATTCTTTTATTAGTGATATGTGGAGTTTCATCATTTGAAGAGCATTGGTGAGGTGTTGGAGAAACTTATTGAAACAAATAAGCATCTTTCTTATCCATCTGTTTGTCTTGTTACTTCCGGTTGCAACCGCAAGTGTAGAAAGAGCATTCTCCTTAATGTCATTTGTGAAGAATAAGTTGAGAAATAAATTAAGCGATAAACTAACTTTTGAACTATTGTTTGGTTCCATTTATTGAGCGAGAATTTTTTGTACAAGTAAGTGATGATGATATCATTAATCGCTTCCAAAACATGAAATCTCATCGAATGGTATTAGATTGACTCTTTAGGTATTGTGTTTCGGTGACATTATTTTTATATGTAATGTTAACGATGAAATCTATGTAATGAAATTTAATATTTTTTTTTCATTTGTCTCTCTTTTTCCTATTGTGCCCCCCTTCTATGATTCCTAGGTCTGGCTTTCACAGGCATATTTTCTTCATACCATTTCACTTTACTTTTATCTTCAAAAACGAGGAGTATTTGTTATGTCCGTGGCTGACTTCCGAAAGCCACTAAAAAAATTGCCGAACTTTGATGAGGTCTTTTCAAATAAGGCTGAGTATTTGTAATTGCTTTTAGCAGAAAATGGTGGATGAGATGGTGATCTAGGAAAACTACAAATGGGTTCAACCTAGGTATGATTTTAATCTGATATTTTTGTTGTTTAATGTCAAATTATTTTGTTTCTGATAGTACTTAGTAGTTGTTCTTTTTCTTTGTTGGGTGTTTAGATCAAAAGATTACGTATTTCATCCGATAAGATGTGTTTTAGTCCGAAATCTATGATGGGTTCATTTGTTTTGTGGTCAGTTAGATTACTCCATATATACTTGTTACGTTAACACCGTTGTTTTGTAGCTTTGTTTATGCTACTGCATGTGTTAATCATTATTTGCTTGACTATAAACTTCTTATTTTGAAACGATTTCTTAGAGGTGGAATTAAGTATGTGATTGTTCTTATATATGTTTGGGTAGCTGATTGTAATGATTTATAGTGAATAAATGTTGATAATTATAGAATTGATCGCTTGGTAAGTTAGGAGATTGCTTAATTGCTTTAATTAGTTGTTTTTAGTGGGAATTTTAGTGCGTAGGAGGTTGCTTTGTCGGTTTAATAAGTTGATTAACGTAGGAAGTGGAGAGCTTGATCACTTGGAAAGTCATAAGATGCTTCATGTATTCATGTAAGCTAGGATTCAATTTGAAGGTAATTGAATCCTCGAAGTTGGTTAATACATGCAATTTGATTCCTTTCCAGGTTGATTATGTTGTTAGCTGGAGCTTGTGTGGTTTTGTTTATATAATCTTTGGTTTTATGTGTTGCAGTTATCTTCATCATCTTTAATTTGGTTTAATAAAGGTTAATGCTTGTGAAATCATTTTGAAGTCTGATCAGATATATAGAAATATATGTGAAAAATGGAATGAAATGGTTAGGGCTGGAAGACGAATTATTTCTGTAGGATCGCAAATGAAATGACTTATTCGAAAAAGACCTTATTCTTTAACATGGGAATCAATGATCACCTATTAAAGTGGATTATAGTGTTTAATGGGGACTATAATGTTCCCAAATTGTGGAGAACTATTTTCTGTTCAATCTCAATGGGAGTCTTGTGCTTTCGGCCAAATACGAACTCGCTTAAACTATACCTTTCTTGTCATATTACTTTTGCTAAAGTTTTCCATGTGTTGACATAAATTTGCAGCTTTGATGAATATGATTTTAGTTTTAAAGGCGATTTTTTTGGGTTTTCTTGTTAAACAAGCATGAATACCGCATCGACTCAGTTGGTCGTGTCAAGAAGAATGCAAATATATATGAGCCTCTACACCAGATCAACTTGTGGGTTGACAGTTTTTGAGGCGGTGGCTGTATGAATGTGTCTCCGTCCACTCTTCTGGAAGTGGAAGATAAAATGGACAGTCTGGTATGTTCTTTACTCTCTTTTTTCAACATTGTGTTTCTCTCATAAATTATTCATATTTTGACATGTAATGCTTTTTATTGTTTATTTCAGTTTAATTTCGTTGTTTGGTGGTATTTTCTTCTTTTTACAAACGGTTTTGAATCCCATTTTTGTTGTTTATGTTTAAATTGATTTCGCTATTTGCTGGTATTTTCTCATTTTTACACGTGATTTTATGTTCCTTTTTATATTTGCTTCAGTTTGCTTTCGTTATTTACTGGTATTTTCTGCTTTTAGCAAGCGATTTTGATTCCCAAATTTGTTGTTTATTTCACTTTGAGTTCGTTATGTTTTACCGCGAAAGATCCGAATCAGTTAATACTCTCTTCAATGAAGGAGAATTTCACTTGGGATACAAATTTCCCCGTCGTCCCAGTCATTTGTTTAAATACCCCTGATAATAAGGAATAAAAAAAGGTAAAAAATTGATTAGGACAGAAGGAGTACTAGATAGTAGTTTGAAGTCGTACATGAGGTACATAAGTGGTGGAGATAGTTATTTTTGGAACATTTCCGCTCGTGCTATGGGTTTTGAGTTAATTCTACCAAGTTACCATTGAGACAAAGTGATCTTTTATTATATGGATTAGTGGATATATGCATATATTTTTGTGATTGTTTGTGTTGTATTTGAATAGATTTAAAGAAAGCACCCCCTGAGGATAAATTGATCAGATTTGTTCAATGCATTGCTCAAGGGATACGAAGAATAAGTTGATAAACTTATTAAAAGAGCAAAGTTTGGGGAAAATGCTTTTCTATGAGTACTCCTTAACTTGACTTTGATATCTTAAATGAAGTTTGATCTGGTTACTGAATACATACAACACAATACGTATTCCGACAAATTTATATGATGAGTTTTAGACCCATAGCCCGTAACACCCTCATACTCAAAGTGCCTTAACAGAACCACTTAAGGCATGGAAGTACTACCATCCCGGTTACCCGAGGCAATGAATATCAAATAGAACATAAAGAAACATACTTTAATAGATAGTTTAGCGTGATACAAGTTCAACCAAAACTTATAATGTAAAAAAATACAACTGTTCTCAAAATGTCAAACCAACTAATCAAAATAAAAGAAAGTTCGACACAACGGAAGACTTCTAAAACAGCTCGTGATGACTCAACCCAGCTATCCCATGCGCATCAACTCATACCTGCTCAATAACTGCGCACCATCCCCGAATGGATCACCACAGTTTTTAAAGCAATTAAATGGGGTCAGTACTGATTACACAAAACAAACAGCTGAAATAAAACAACAATACAATCCAATCCACTCACCCAAACTCCGTCACATCACCACACACCTGACTACACACTAAAGTGTGTAGTCCTGCGAGAATACTCATCGTAACAAGTATTCCACACCGCTAGTAGGTGACCGCAGCCGTTCCCATCTAAGCCCCGCTCATCTCATCCAAGCGATAAACCCATGTTCTGTAATGTGCATATCCCTTCTGTGGCGGGTTCCACAGAAGGCGAATCAAGGGCGTGAAACCACTCCCACAAGTGACTCCACTCAGCCGAGGACGCACCTTGCAAACCACAGACAGTTATACGATAATCACATTATGCTATCAACAATCACCAATTCCAAATCTGTTACCGATATGATATACAACAACATAATAATCACAAACACAACCATGTAATCAATATTGAGTAGGGAAACCCTACCTAGAATAGCAAACACACGAGACCGTCAAGCAGCTAGTCAAAACTTCTCCTCTACTAATCCTCCTCCTATAACATATATACATACAATTACTACCAACACATCATAACACTCCCAAATCCCCCAAATCTACCCAATTAGGGTTTAACCAAACTCAACGAAAAGCTATAAAAATTATACAAGAAGCTTACCCTTGACATGACGATCACAACGGTATAACGAAAGAGACAATCCGACAATCCTAGCCTTGGGATTTGCTAATAATGCGAGAGATGCGAACAACGTGACTCGTAATCTTCTCTTGAAAGGTTTTTAGAATGATAAAAGTGTTTAAGAATAATGACAGAAGTCTTTTATATTAATCTCGCGTTATTAACAAAACTCGGCTAAACAATCCTGTATAACACACTTACTCGATCGAGTAAGTGACTTACTCGATCGAGTACCTCTTACTAAATCGAATGTCACACATACTCGATCGAGTACCCGACAGGCAGAGCACTGTTTTGCGTAAAAAGCTACTTACTCGACAGAGTAAGTCCCACTCGATAGAGTACCTATAGACATAGAAAATCGTAGTATTACAGTCTTCCCTCCTTAAAAAGAACTTCGTCCCCGAAGTTCAACCCATACACAAAAACACAACATACTATCTCCCCTCCGACACAACAACACAACAAAAACTCAAAACAAAACTCCCAACCACACACAACCCGACTCAAAGCCACTACTAACTGTACTAAAACCAACATAAACCCTGCAAAAACCTTATGCAACCATCTCCTACCCCCTAAAAGAAACATGGTTACGTCCCTATAACCGCACATACCTGATTAAAAAGAGAGGGATACCGCTCCCTCGTACCCTCCTCTGCCTCCCAAGTAGCCTCCTCAACCTCAAGGTTAGACCAAAGAACCTTAAACAACACCGTTTCCCCATGTCTAGTTTTCCTAATCTTCCGATCAAGAATCTATTTATGTACCTCAAGATAAGACAAGGACTCATCTAACTCAATGTTCTCTACCTCTAACACATGTGAAGGATTACTTACATACTTCCATAGTTGAGACACGTGAAACACATTATGCACTCTATCCAAAGCAGCTGGTAAAGCTAACCGGTAAGCAACCTCACCCACGCGATCCAAAATCTCATATGATCCGATAAACTTCTGGCTCAGCTTCCCTTTCTTACCAAATCTCATGACCCCACGCATAGGAGACACTTTCAAAAGAACCTTGTCCCCAACTTTAAACTTTATGTCACGACGATGTAAATCGGCATAACTCTTTTGTCGATCCTGGGCCGCTTTCATCTTTTGTCTAATCAGCTTAACTTGTTCCTGTAATACCCCGTATTTTATTTGAGCGAGATATTATTATTTAGTAGTATCGTAAAAGTAATTAATTGATTCATATTGTAAGACGAGTCGGGTTTATAGTTTTAGGTGGCATTTTTGGGTCAAGATGTCATAACCCATTTACCCATTTACCAAATGTTATAACCCATTTACCCATTTACCATATAACCTAATTTTAACCTAAGTTTAACCTAATTCTACCCTAACACAACCCGCCTCACATTCCCTCAACCCGCCTCCCTCTTTTCTTCAGCTTAGATCTCGGCTTTCACGCAAAACGAGAGAGAGAGAGAGAGATAGAGCATGGGTGGTCACGGTGCAGCAAGGAAGGGCTAGGGATGGTCGTCGACGTTCTTAGGCGGCCGTGGTGGCTGTTATGGTGGCGGAAAAAGGTAAGGGTTCAGCACCTTCTTCTCTGTTTTCCATTTCTGTCGAGATGTTGGTGGTGGTTTCGTGTCTTATAGGTGCGTTTATAGTGGGTGTTGAAGGGGTATAGGAGTAGTGTGGTTAGGGACGAGTGCTTTGGTGGTAGTATTGGGGGTATTGGGTGGTGATGGTGGTTGTAAAAGGCGGCAGCGACGGGGGTGGGCAAAATGGGTTTTATTTACAGTTTCAGGCGGGTTTACACGACTGTGTTGGGGTGGCACCACCGTGGACTCGGGGGAGGTCGAAATGGTGGTGCCACGGTGTCTGGGTTCGTGGGATGACGGTGAGCAGTACGGTGGTGGTGAGGCAGGGATAGGGTGTTGGTTGCGGTGGAGGAAATGAGAGAAACAGAGGGTGTTTGGGATGATGCACGGTGAACAGGCCAACGCCAGCCACTGGTTCGACGGCGCGGCGATCGACAGTGGTGGTGGTTCTTTGGTGGTGGGGACGAAGTGGGGGTCAGGTGCGGTGGTTGTCAGGGTGGTTCAGTTGGCGGTTTTAGGGTGTGGGCGAGAGCGAAGTAGGGGTAGTGATGTGGACGGGTTATGTTTGTTTGAAACGAGTTTTTATTAGTTAATCATTATAATTCGTTATGCGGTCGTGCTCTTAATTAATTAATTATTTTCCCGAGTCAATTAAATAATTTAGTTAATTTAATTCCCGAACCATTTAATATAATTAGAGACGGGTTTGAGTCGGGATTGTGGAGTTGTCCAATGTTTGATTCGGGTTTCTCTTAATCAAATAATCCGTTTAATCTTTTAATTATCATATCGGTTATTTAATTTAATTCCCGAGACATTTAATAATTCAAGTCGGGTTTTGAATCGGGTTTGTTAAAAGAGAAAAGTTACTATATCGGGAAAGTTTCCATTTTAAGAAATTCCACTTTAATAACTGTCTATTTTGGGAAGTTGGGTCAAATATTAATCGGGCTATTTTAGCTATCAATCGAGCCTAAGTTTGGTGTCGGGATTGTATTTCGGGGAACTTCTATTTTGGGAGATTACTATATTTAGTAGTTAGTAATTATAAATATTATAATTGTTTTAGGTGACGGATTCGTGAAGGATCGATAATCAGATTCATTGCTTTATTTCTGGACTGCTTAACTGCTTAATTGGATTTGCTGGCACTTTGAGGTAGGGAAATACACTTGTCTTATTATCGTCGTTGTTGAGTTGTGTTGACTTGATTCCTGGTTGTTGACTTACGTTATGATTTATATACGGGAAGTGATTGACTGAATTTATCGTATTGAGTATGATATCACAACATCGGGTAAGCGGCATGACTTTATGATTTATCGTTCGGTGATTTATATACATATTGCATTGCATTAATTACTGTTGAGCATTTCATATGCATTGGAGTTGGAGGAGGATGTGGTGGTGACGATGTTGGGATACGATGTGATGTTGTGATAAGGCCCAGGCGGGTTCTGCAGGACTTGCCCTGGTGTCCTCAGTGCATGGTGAGCGAGATCGGCTACGGTCGATATATATATAGTCTACCGGGGATCGGTATGGCTGGGTTGTCCGGGGTATGAGATGAGATATGAGTTGAGATGGAGATGGAGGTGACGGAGGAGCATGCATATCACATTTATTGTTTCATTGTTTTCCCTACTCAACCTCGTGGTTGACCCTGTGTATTCGTGAACACCTGTGATGAACCATAATGGGGAGCAGATTTGACAGGTACTAGATTAGCTGACTTGGGAGCTATGGGATGCGTGAGGACTTGGCCATTCTACCTAGAAGTCTAGATCACATAGAAGATTTTATCACTTAATTTATTTTCCGCTGCGGGTTGTATTTATCTTATATTAAGTATTAGTTGAATAATTTGTAATAAACACGTAATCGTTAAGTTTTAATTTAAAGTACTTTGGTTTTGTTGTACTTTGTTATTCACTACCTCGGGAAAACCGAGATGGTAACAGTCCGGTTTATTAGGGAATGTCTTGCTAAAGGCTCCTTCATAAACCGGGGTGTTACAGTTCCACCATCTCTTGTACCATCTGTGGTCCAAAAACCACTGCCTTAGCTCTATCATCCCAGCAAATCGGACTCCTACATCTCCTGCCATACAAAGCCTCAAATGGTGTCATACCAATACTCGTGTGATAGCTGTTGTTGTAAGAAAACTCAATCAGATCCAATCTCTCCTCCCAACTACCACCAAAATCCATAACACAAGCTCGCAACATATACTCCAAAGTCTTGATGGTCCTCTCCGTCATCCATTTGTCGCGAGGATGAAATGCGGTACTCATCTTCAAAGTAGTTCCCATCAACTCCGGCAACTCTTTCCAAAACCGTGATATGAACCTCGCATCTCTATCTGACACTATATCCTTAGACACCATATGCAAACGAACCACATGCTTCCTATAAGCCAAAGCCAACTGTATCTTGGTCCAATTATCTTTCATCGGCACAAAGTGAGCTGACTTGGTCAAACGATCAACTATAACCCATATCATGTTGTTATGTTGTTGACTCCTCGGCAAACCCACTATAAAATCCATAGAGATGGGTTCCCATTTTCACTCAGGTACCTCAAGAGACTGAATCTTACCTTGCGGTCATCGCTGCTTTCCCTTAACCCTCTGACATGTCAAACATCGAGCCACACACTCAGCTGTTTCCTTTTTCATCTCAGGCCACTAGAAAGTCTTCTTCAATTGTTTATATAACTTGTCACCGTCTGGATATACCGAATATGGTGTGCAATGAGCCTCTGTCATGAACAGTTTTCTCAATTCCTCATCACTGGGTACACACCACCTACCATCGAATCTCACACTACCATCTGTATGAATAGAGAATCTAGATTTTGTAAAAATCCTCATTTAAATTGTACTGATAATTTTTGCATAATTCCAACTCCATCGATCAAAAGAGTCGCATATGTTTTCAAATTAATAAGCCACGAAAAATCTTGATGTTTCAATATTAAATAATAAGTGTTGCAAACTGACCCAAGTTTTGGACCAATAGCTGTCACATGTTTGTTTGGACCAACTGAGTTGTAAAATTTTTCTTAAAATGGAATTCATGTGCTTTAGACCTAATCCTTTTTCCCCCTGTGTTTTTAACTCTCCGTATCTTATAAAATAATATGAATCAAGTTTTAATCGAACGGTTATTTATTCGTGATCCTTGAAAGTCACAACGTGAATCATGACTTGTAAAATGTGTACTCTAGGTTGAGTTTTCATACAATAGTTGGTTAATTCATGAGCTTTAATAATGTGAATTTATAATGTTTTATATGATGATAGTAGTACGCATGTTCAGTAGTTATGTATCTTAATCAGTGATAAAATTAAAACTTAGTTGATAACATTGTTGGCATGATAGTATGAGTAAAATTGGATAGCTTAATTTGATTTTAATCGAGGGTGAAATATTTGATACGAGTCCAGTTGTTTGAATATTTTATCTACATATGACATGTTGTAATATCTCTAATGTGTTCGTCATCTTTGCATAGAGGTCGGATATATATAAAAATATAAAACTACAGTGTCATATCGTGGTAAAGTCGATGGCGTTAAATGATAATTTGATTGTTCTAATATAATCGCATGAATTTTTATAATAATTATGTTTAAATGTTTACACATGGATGGTAATAATGAGTACGTTCAAATGTTCACACATATAGGATGCATCTGAGTTCTAATGTCTTTCATATGAGTTGTGTGCCCATAGTTGTATTTATTACCTTCATCACATTAAGTTATTTCAGTTGGACCTAAGCCAACAGCGTCGTTATTTCTCATTGAATATGTTCGTTATTACATGGTCATAAAATGCTAAAGTGATTCTTGCAATTGTATGGGTGTGATATAAAGGAAACTGTTTGATATAACATGACAATTGGCATATCTATATACTCGAGTCGTTACTATCAATTATATTATAATAAAAATTGTCATGATAACTATGTTGGCAATTATAATGGGATAACTCTTTGATGATTCACATGATATGCATTGGTTTAAATGATAGTCATTCTAGTTACATTTAATTGAGCCTACGAGTTGCCTAATTATTCAATCATGCAAATCAGAGAAGTTGTTCAAGTTGCTAATCTTTTATCATAGCTAGTGTTCTACAAAGTATATGATGGCAAATGTATATGTTTAAACTCTTTATACAATATCTCTTGTTTTGCTGAAAATGAATTATCCTAAGTTGCTGGACACAATTGAATGATATGGTTGCTAAAATATGAAACATAGGTGTGATATGGAAGTAATGTTGTCGTTGTCATAGATCATATGTAGTTACTTTTATTGGGAAACATGTTTTCAGAATTGATATCGTGCAAACAATTTTTATAATTAAAAGTATGAATTATGGGTATGTTGTTGATTGCTTAAATTCATCGACCTAATTCGTGACCTAAACCAGTGAGTGCGTAAAGGGTTGAATGGATGTGTCAATAAGATCCTGTGATTGTGATAGATAGTAGTGGTAGATCTATTTCTGTGATATGTTTACAAATGTGAGCAGTTCTTAAATTGTTTTGTTGATTTTGCTCTCGCTCGTTCATAGTCTATAATTGATCATCAAATTTAATAGTTGTGAAACCGTGTAAACCATGATTCCTTTCGTGTTGTTCTTTTAGTTGAAGTTGTGTTTTTAAGTTACGCATGAGCTAGTAATAAATGTTACGTGTTGACAATCAGTTAATTCCTTAATAAAACCTTGTTTCGACCTTAATGTTGATGCGCAACCTCTTATCATGTATTCTTTCCTGTCACGTGTGGTTGATAATGATCTTGTTGCATAGGTATATGAAAATTTGAAAAGAGGTTACGAGGACGTAACCATGTTTCTAGTCGGGTAGGATTGTAAAATCTTAATGTTTGTATTGCACTTATTTGTAGATGGTGGTTTTGATCAAGTAAATGTTCCGTTGTGGGGTACCTATGCAAATGAGTTCTATATGTTTGTTCCTACTTCTGTTAGTTGGTTGAGGTGTAAAAGAAGAGTATAGTTAAACTACTGGTATCGAGTTATGAGTGGTAGGGCCTTTGTGCCGAGTTACGTTTACGGCTCAGTGAAACCATGGTTATTGACTTACTTGTTGAGTCTGTGATCGGAATTTAAATGGAAGATGACGGTGTTCCCAGATGAATATTTAGTTGTTATACAGTTGTGTTCTCAGGTAGTTATTAGTCGTAGTTAATTGAGTTAAGTAACGACGAGTTAAACTTCGGGACGAAGTTTATTTTTTAGGAGGGCAGAATGTAACATTCCGTATTTGTTATGTTAATTGAGGTGTCAAAAGTGTGTGTTAACCGCGTTAGAAATGCGTGGCGTCCGAATGTACGATATACAATGCCCTGCTGATGTTTGAGTACGGGAGCGAACTTCGGGACGAAGTTCATTTTAAGGGGGGAAGACTGTAATACCCCGTATTTTATTTGAGCGAGATATTATTATTTAGTAGTATCGTAAAAGTAATTAATTGATTCATATTGTAAGACGAGTCGGGTTTATAGTTTTAGGTGGCATTTTTGGGTCAAGATGTCATAACCCATTTACCCATTTACCAAATGTTATAACCCATTTACCCATTTACCATATAACCTAATTTTAACCTAAGTTTAACCTAATTCTACCCTAACACAACCCGCCTCACATTCCCTCAACCCGCCTCCCTCTTTTCTTCAGCTTAGATCTCGGCTTTCACGCAAAACGAGAGAGAGAGAGAGAGAGAGAGAGAGCATGGGTGGTCACGGTGCAGCAAGGAAGGGCTAGGGATGGTCGTCGACGTTCTTAGGCGGCCGTGGTGGCTGTTATGGTGGCGGAAAAAGGTAAGGGTTCAGCACCTTCTTCTCTGTTTTCCATTTCTGTCGAGATGTTGGTGGTGGTTTCGTGTCTTATAGGTGCGTTTATAGTGGGTGTTGAAGGGGTATAGGAGTAGTGTGGTTAGGGACGAGTGCTTTGGTGGTAGTATTGGGGGTATTGGGTGGTGATGGTGGTTGTAAAAGGCGGCAGCGACGGGGGTGGGCAAAATGGGTTTTATTTACAGTTTCAGGCGGGTTTACACGACTGTGTTGGGGTGGCACCACCGTGGACTCGGGGGAGGTCGAAATGGTGGTGCCACGGTGTCTGGGTTCGTGGGATGACGGTGAGCAATACGGTGGTGGTGAGGCAGGGATAGGGTGTTGGTTGCGGTGGAGGAAATGAGAGAAACAGAGGGTGTTTGGGATGATGCACGGTGAACCAGGCCAAACGCCAGCCCTGGTTCGACTCGCCGGCGGCAGTCGACCAGGCTGGTGGTGGTTGCTGGTGGTGGGGACGAAGTGGGGGTCAGGTGCGGTGGTTGTCAGGGTGGTTCAGTTGGCGGTTTTAGGGTGTGGGCGAGAGCGAAGTAGGGGTAGTGATGTGGACGGGTTATGTTTGTTTGAAACGAGTTTTTATTAGTTAATCATTATAATTCGTTATGCAGTCGTGCTCTTAATTAATTAATTATTTTCCCGAGTCAATTAAATAATTTAGTTAATTTAATTCCCGAACCATTTAATATAATTGGAGACGGGTTTGAGTCGG